>NC_140587.1:49735216-50339715 GCF_964204655.1 Triturus cristatus
AGTAGCAGACTGAGTAGTAGAGTAGCAGACTGAGTAGTAGAGTAGCAGACTGAGTAGTAGAGTAGCAGACTGAGTAGTAGAGTAGCAGACTGAGTAGTAGAGTAGCAGACTGAGTAGTAGAGTAGCAGACTGAGTAGTAGAGTAGCAGACTGAGTAGTAGAGTAGCAGACTGAGTAGTAGAGTAGCAGACTGAGTAGTAGAGTAGCAGACTGAGTAGTAGAGTAGCAGACTGAGTAGTAGAGTAGCAGACTGAGTAGTAGAGTAGCAGACTGAGTAGTAGAGTAGCAGACTGAGTAGTAGAGTAGCAGACTGAGTAGTAGAGTAGCAGACTGAGTAGTAGAGTAGCAGACTGAGTAGTAGAGTAGCAGAGTGAGTAGTAGAGTAGCAGAGTGAGAAGTGGAGTAGCAGAGTAAGTAGTAGAGTAGCAGAGTAAGTAGTAGAGAGAGTAGTAGAGAGGGAGTAGTAGAGAGGGAGTAGTAGAGAGTAGTAGAGTGTGAGTAGTAGAGACTGCATAGTAGAGAGTTGTATAGAGTAGTAGAGAGAGTAGTAGAGAGTGAGTAATAGAGTAATAGAGAGAGTAGTAGTGTGAGCAGTACAGAGTAGAGAGTAGTAGAGTGAGTAATAGAGAGAGAGTAGCAGAGAGTAATAGAGAGAGTAGAGTAGTAGAGAGTAATAGAGAGAGTAGAGTAGTAGAGAGCGAGTAGTGTAGAGAGCAGTAGAGAGTAGTAGAGAGAGTAATAGAGAGTGAGTAGAGTAGTAGAAATTAGTAGAGAGTGAGTAGTAGAGAGGAAAGAATAGTAGAGAGTAAAGAGTTAGAGAGTAAAGAGTGAGTAGTAGAGAGTAGAGTAGTACAGTAGTAGAGAGTGAGTAGTAGAGTAGAAGAGTGAGTAGATAGTAGTAGAAAGTAGTAGACAGTAGTAGACAGTGAGTAGTAGAGAGTAGTAGAGTAAAGAGCAGTAAAGAGTAAAGAGTAGTAGACAGTGAGTAGTAGAGAATAGTAGAGTGTAGTAGAGTAGTAGAGAGTGAGTAGTAGAGAGTGGAGTAGTAGAGACTAGTAGGGAGTGAGTATAGAGTAGTAGAGAGTGAGAAGAGAGTAGTAGAGAGTGAGTAATAGAGAGTAGAAGAGAGTAGTAGAAAGTAGTAGAGAGAGGAGTAGAGAGTGAGAAGCGAGTAGTAGAGAGTAGTAGAGTAGAGAGTAGTAAATAGTAGAGAGTGAGTAGTAGAGAGTGAGTAGTAGTAGTGATTCCATTGGCTCCCTGTTAGAAGAAGGACTAAGCAACACCAATTTCACCGTTTTGGGCGATTTTAACTTTCACTTGGATGATGCGAACGAACCGGATAGTCAAAAATTGCATCAAATATTCAACGGAGGTGATCTTAAACAACTAGTAGGTGACCCCACCCACTCTGCAGGCCATACGTTGGATGGAATATTCTCCAACTACCCTAATCTTGTTTATTCAAAATCCCTGCCCCTAATCTGGACTGACCACACAGCCATTTTATTTGAGCTCAATCGCACTTCACTTAAAAACCCTAAACCTCAGGACAGAACCACCCCCAAATCTAGGTGTTGGAAAAATATCAGCAGCCACATCCTAAATGATTTATTACTTAACTCACTTCCTGCTCCAGTGACCGACATTGATGAGGCAGCTACCACCTTTTCAGACTGGGTTGATCAGGCCTGTACTCAACTAGTTCCAGTCAAAACCTGTACTACTAAGCGGGTACATCCCTCCGCCCCCTGGTATACTGAAAATCTAAAGAACCATAAATCAGATTGTAAAAAACTTGAACGAGCTTGGAGAAGAGATTACTGTGACATCAGCAAGGAAGCGTACAAGTTAGCTTTGGCAAAATATAAAAAACTAGTACAGGAAACGAAAAAGCTTTATTACGGAGAACAGATAAGAGGTGCCAGCTCTTCATCTAGAGAGCTGTTCAGAACCATCTCCCAATTAACCTCTCCCTCCTGTCCAAAAATTGCAAGCACCCCGGAACTCTGTGAATCATTAGCTGCTTTTTTCCTGCAAAAGGTTGATACTATCTTTTCATCATTTACCTTTGCGCCGTCACCCTCCCTACAATCGACGCTTATGGGGAATAAAGAGCGTGACAGATGCCGCCTAACTCTCAATCACTTTACCCCTTTGGAACAGTCAGGAGCCATTGGACCCTTGCCCAGCCTCCGTTCTGAAGATGGTCCCAGAAATTATTGGGAAAGCTCTTACCCCACTATTCTATTCCATCTTTGAAGCTGGATGTTTTCCTGTCCTCTGGAAAATCGCCTCAATTCTCCCTCTTCTAAAAAAGCCCAATTTGGATGCCAGCGACCCGAACAATTACAGGCCTATTTCGCGCCTCCCTCTACCAGCTAAGATGATCGAGAGCGATGAATGCCCAACTCAGCCAATTCCTACAAACTAATGCTTCTCTTGATTCCACGCAATTCGGGTTCCGTGCTGAGCACAGCACAGAGCTGGCACTCTTAAAATCCACTGAAGAGATCAGGGAGGCCTTGGATCAGGGAGGCGCTGCCATCCTTATCCTTCTGGACCTCTCGGCCGCATTTGATACGGTCCATCATGATGTTCTGATGGACCGTCTCACAGCGGTCGGGGTCGGAGATAAGGCCTGGGATCTCCTAAAATCCTTTCTGAGCAATAGATCACAAACGGTTGATCTAGGTAGGAACAGTTCTAAGCCCTTTGTTCTGCCATGTGGGGTTCCTCAGGGGTCGTCGCTTAGCCCCACTTTGTTCAATGTCTATGTTACCCCACTGTCCACCCTGGTCAGATCTTTCGGCTTTCAACTGTCCTCTTACGCCGACGACACTCAAATTGTGCTGTCGATCAAAAAGGGGGCAGAGGCAGAAACAGCCTCTAAGTGTCATGACTGCATGAAGGCGATAGCTGCCTGGATGGCAGCTAACTGCCTTAAGTTAAACGCTGGTAAGACCGAGGTCATTCTTTTTGGTAATACGACCAATCTGTGGACGACAGACTGGTGGCCGTCTTCTATGGGCAGACCTCCCATCCCAGTCTCAAAGGCAAAAAATCTTGGGGTGCTCATTGATGCTAAACTTTCGTACGAAGATCAGATCAGTAGGGTTGTATCTTCCTGCGCCTTCACCCTGAAGCTCTTACGCAAAATTAGATCCCTCCTTCCAGACGACTGCCTAAAATTCGCAGTAACGGCATTAATCCTATCACGGTTGGATTACTGCAACAGTCTCTATATCAATATTCAAACAAAACAGTTAGAGACTTCAGACTGTGCAAAATGCCGCAGCCAGATTACTCACCGGTATACCCAGGTTTACATCAGTAAGGGCAGGGCTTAGATCCCTACACTGGTTACCGGTGGCAGCTCGAATTCAATTCAAAGCCCTATGTTTAGTCTTCAAGGCCCTTAATGGCATCGGCCCTGAATTCCTCAAACATTCTATCCAGTGGTATGTGCCAGGGAGAACTCTGAGATCTCTGACATCCAAACGCGCTTTTCTCCCCCGTTATCACAAACTCAGATGGGGCGGCAGAAGTTTCTGCCACTGTGCCGTTAAGGCTTGGAATAGCCTTCCCATCAATATCAGGAACTCCCCTGGATTACTCCCATTTAGAAAGGGCCTCAAAACCTGGCTCTTCTCGTGAATTCTCGGCCCTTCTGCTTTCTTAGATAGGTAGCGCATAGCGCCAGGACACCCCAGGGTAACAGTGCGCTTTAGAAATCACGATAACATTAACATTAACATTAGAGAGGGAGTAGCGAGCAGAGAGTAGTAGACAGTAGTAGAGAGTGAGTAGTAGAGAGTAGTAGAGTTAGTAGAGTGAGTAGTAGAAAGTGAATAGTAGAGAGTGGGAAGTAGAGAGTGAGTAGTAGAGTGTGATTAGTGAGTAGTAGAAAGGAGTAGAGTAGTAGAGTAAAGAGTAGTAGACTAGTAGTAGAGAGTAGCAGATAGTAATAGAGAGTGAGTAGCAGACAGTAAGAGAGAGAGTAGAGAGAAGTACAGAGTAATAGAGTGAGTAGTAGACTAGTAGAGAGTGAGTAGTAGAAAGTAGAGTAGTAGAGAGTGAGTAGAGTAGTAGAATTTAGTAGAGTGAGTAGTAGAGAGTAAAGGAGAGTAGAGAGTGAGTAGTAGAGAGTGAGTAGTAGTAGTAGAGTGAGTAGTAGTAGAGTGAGTAGTAGTAGAGTAGAGAGTGAGTAATAGAGTAGTGAGTAAAGAGTAGTAGGCAGTGAGTAGTAGAGAATAGTAGAGAGAGTGTAGTAGAGTAGTCGAGAGAGTGTAGTAGAGTAGTCGAGAGTGAGTAGTAGAGAGTAGTAGAGAGGAGAGAGTGAGTAGTACAGAGAGTAGTAGAGTGAGTAGTAGAGTGAGTAGTAGAGTGAGTAGTAGAGTGTAGTAGAGAGTAGTAGAGAGGAGAGAGTGAGTAGTAGAGTGAGTAGTAGAGTGAGTAGTAGAGTGAGTAGTAGAGTGAGTAGTAGAGTGAGTAGTAGAGTGAGTAGTAGAGTGAGTAGTAGAGTGAGTAGTAGAGTGAGTAGTAGAGTGAGTAGTAGAGAGTAAAGAGTAAAGAGTAAAGAGTAGTAGAGTAAAGAGTAATAGAGAGTAGCAGAGAGAGTAGCAGAGAGTAGCAGAGAGAGTAGCAGAGAGAGTAGCAGAGAGAGTAGCAGAGAGAGTAGCAGAGAGAGTAGCAGAGAGAGTAGCAGAGAGAGTAGTAGAGAGAGTAGTAGAAAAGTGAGTAGTAGTAGTAGGAGTGAGTAGTAGTAGAGTGAGTAGTAGTAGAGTGAGTAGTAGTAGAGTGAGTAGTAGTAGAGTGAGTAGTAGTAGAGTGAGTAGTAGTAGTAGAGTGAGTAGTAGTAGTAGAAAGTAGAGAGTGAGTAGAGTAGTAGAATTTAGTAGAGTGAGTAGTAGAGAGTAAAGGAGAGTAGAGAGTGAGTAGTAGAGAGTGAGTAGTAGTAGTAGAGTGAGTAGTAGTAGAGTGAGTAGTAGTAGAGTGAGTAGTAGTAGAGCGAGTAGTAGTAGAGTAGAGAGTGAGTAATAGAGTAGTGAGTAAAGAGTAGTAGGCAGTGAGTAGTAGAGAATAGTAGAGAGTGTAGTAGAGTAGTCGAGAGAGTGTAGTAGAGTAGTCGAGAGTGAGTAGTAGAGAGTAGTAGAGAGGAGAGAGTGAGTAGTAGAGTGAGTAGTAGAGTGAGTAGTAGAGTGAGTAGTAGAGTGAGTAGTAGAGTGAGTAGTAGAGTGTAGCAGAGAGTATAGCAGAGAGTATAGCAGAGAGTATAGTAGAGAGTGAGTAGTAGAGTGAGGAGTAGATAGTAGGGTTTACGATCAGTGGAGTTGGGGGGTGGGGGGGGGGGGGGATTAGGATAGTAAATGTAGGATCCGTGAGACTGCTTTTCAGTAGCTGACCGGGCTCGTCATTAACTCACTTCGTCATTTTACCACAAAGTCGAAAAAGGTTCCGAGAGTCTAATTGTCTGCTCAAGAGATTTTGTGAGACAGTCCTCAGTCCAAAAAGCACTGGTGACGTTAGCCAAGAAAAGGTATGTTTTTTGTCACCTCTCACTAGGTCCAACATTTCTCACTCACTTGATGAAACTGCACCCACCATGTTGATTTAAAATTGTGACACTGTGCGGCAAATACACAGAATAACATTTACCCCGCACATAAAACCGCTAACAGTAAAGGCTTTCAGTCGGCATTAACTGTTACCTGAATTTGAAGATGCATTCCTTACCATAAATGCATAAATGTTTCCCACCTCATACCCTGAGGAAACCGCACAAGTGGCTACCGCGCCAGCCTCTCTGTCTCGAGTTCCGGGCACTCTCCCCGCACGTAGAAAGCTATTATTGGAGGTCAGGGCGGCTAATAAAGTGGAACACGCAATTAACAAGCAATGCTTGCGGGAAGCCTCGCGCCAGCTTCTGGGATCGAGCGGTGGCTGCGTGCGCCGTGGCGGATTCCTCAGCACTGCCGCCGGGCCCTTCAGCCTGTCTGGGAAAGCGAAAGCATGCGGCCATGCACGGGTAGGGAGAAAAAAATGCGCGCGCGTGTGCACAAAGATGGTGTCGAGCTGTTCACATCCCGGTGCATTTTTTTGTCCCTACGCGTGCAGGTTTAGCTTTGCGGATGGCGATGGCGAGAGCAGCCTTCTTTGTCCATTTGGACGCGGGTGCATTCAGCTTTGGCTGAATCGATTACAAAAGGTGTTCTCTATGGCGAGTGCCGCGCACGCGCGGCTTTCGCCATGCGAGACCTAAAAATGAATATGTCCTCATGTAATGCAACTGGTGCTATGTAAAGCGCTCTAATACCGGATTCGGGTCAAGTTCGCGCTTTATAAAACTGTGTTAAAAAAAAAAAAAAATTTAAAAATAAAGCGCTCTGACACCCTGCATTGGAATGAGTAGGGTTATACAAGAAATAATAGTCTAAGGTGTAGTAAACTCTATATAAATCCAATTTGCTTTGTGTAAATACTGGGAAAGACCAACACATCCGATATTCTTACAGTGCATGCATATCTCCTAAACAGGGACTGAACAAAGTGAAAAGCTGCCCTCAAGTATGCGTGAAGTGCTAACAAGGTGTGAGCCTTTGTTTACCCTCTGCTGCATTTGCTTTTAGGTGTGAGGCTCCGGACTGCTCCCAGCCAAGAGACTCGAACAAAAGGAGGTCTGATGACCCCTCAAATTCGGCCTTTTTTATGGGCCCAGCAGGAGCCTTAAATAAGAAAGCCTCGTCCTGCTTGCACCTTGTTGCACATGGAAAGCAGACAACGTGCAGGCACTGCAGAAAGTGTCCCGGTGTTTGTAAATTGTACCGGGATGAGGTCAGCACATTATTCTGTGGAGTTCATGTTCTTGGCAGGGAGGATGGTGTTCACCCTGTGAAAAAAGTGGGTGGATGCCGTCCACCCGCGCGTCTCGTCTAACATTTTTTACCTTTTCGAATGAGCCATTTCCCGGACCACCCCTGACCAGTGTTTCCAGATTTAGCTATCCTGCACAAATGGGCAACATTTTCCCCATCTGTGCAGAAATAAGCTGTCCTGGTTGTTGGATCAAATTTGGGCTTTTATTTGCTCTGTGTGCACACAATTTCTTGAATTTGGTGCCCCCTGCTCAGTAAAAGCATCATGAGGCGGCCTCCAGGCTCTCCCTGCATAGCACTCCACGGTAAGAACGCATTCAATCATTCAAGGCGCGAAGGTGCTATAACGGCCCTGCTTCAAGAGGTGGGCCCGCCCCCTGGGTGACGTAAGGTTGGCCCGCCCCTGGTTGACGTGACCAATGCCTGATCAGACGATGGCTGCCACTGGCAGAAAGACTCCCGCACAGCATAGATAATTAAACGATACAAGAAAATGCACGAGAGCCGATTAAGGGCAAGGAGGACATGCTTGGAATAATAAAGTGAGGACCACTGTGGACCCATTCCGTTTCTATGCATTATATCTACAATTACAGGCACATTGTGCACTAGCTTTCCAAGCTGAATGCGTTTCTAGTGTCACCTAGGCACGTCAGAGGTTGCAAAGCACTTGGACTGGCAAGGGGTTTTCAACAGTCAGTCTGCATCATGATGGCAAGAGTGGCCGTTTTAGACGAGGTTGTATGCATTTTATGTGGTCTCCCTGCAGACAGGTGTTTGGTGGGGACATTCAAATCCTGCCTGCTTAGGCTGAAGCCTACCAGACAGCTCAGCTATCTGGTGTGTCAATGACATCTCGGGGACACTCGGAAAGCTCCCATGGGAATGCTCTCTGCCCATCGCTTACCATTTGCTTTGTGCCTCACATTTTCTTTCTTTTTTTATTTGCTGGCTCCATTTTCTTTAGGCGGAGTTTGTCCCTTCGGTGGCCCATACTCTATTTACCATATTCTTCCATCTGCACTCGCTCTCTGCAAACAGGCCTTTAAATCTTGTTCTCATCTTGTCACATCTGCTGTGCAGCCAAATATAGAGGTCAAATGTCAGGCTCCTTTTTCCAAAAGACATTGGTGTTTACTTTTCTTTCTCAGACTCAGATTTTTTTGACAATTATGCCGACTACTGGGTTGTGTAGCACATTGGTATTTGTTTTCTTGCCCACAACAAAATGTAAATGTCTAAATGAACTGTGCAGATATTGCGCTTGGACTTGGCCCTTCTGGCAAGTTCACCCCTAGAACTTTTTGCATTTATCCTAGCCTTTTTCCTGTGTTGTACTAGTGGTTTTAGGCCTCTAGGCGCTTTTTACACTGTGTCCCTGTGGAAAGTGCGTGCGCTCTGTGTATGTTTAGTGAGACTGACCTGCCCTCCCATAGGAATGAATGGGGGATCTGAGTGACTGTTAAGTCCTGATGTGAGAGGAGTGCAGTGTCGAGTTTGGTATGTGCGAACTCGTGAGAGTGAATACTGCGCAATGATGTGTGCGGCGTTACTGTGACTAGTATAGAAGTGCCACTTCTAGAAGCTGGCCTGTCTGTATAATAAGTGTGCAGTGACTGTCTGGCTTGCGATTGGCTGGTGTGTCTGGCTCCAGGAGTCAGGATGGGTCTGCCCCGGTGGTGAATGGAGAGAGCTGCATGTTGATGGCAGGGAGGAGTACACCTGGGACCTGAATAGGGCTGGGCTTCCCCCACACAATGCTGGCTCCACCCCCTGTGGTGCGTCTAATGTCCCTGTCCTGTGAATAGGGAGAGGGACTGAGCAAAACAAAGTGCTCAGGAACCAGTTGCATCTGGTTCGCCCCTTCCCTTCACCTTTGGAGACAAAAGATTCTGTGTATAAAAGAGGGGCTGTGACCCCATGAAAATGTTCTCGTTCTGACTTGAATCGGCCAGCAGGGGCGTGCTGCTGCTGGGGCCCAGGGGAAGGCTTGCCTCCATGGGCCCTGCCCAGCCCCTTGATGCCTGATAGACTTTGTGGGACCTTTTTGCTGTTTCCTTGATCTATCAAGGACTTTGTGCTGTACTTATACTAGCGCCTGGTGAGCGCTTTATTGTTCCTTCTTGCTTCTGCACTCTGGGAGCGCTCTACATGGATTCCCCTGGGGCGCTGAAGCTTCGCTGCCCTGGGGCCGCACATCGCTGCTGGGGGGAATCCCCAGCGTAGGGATTCCCCCGTGATGTCAGCCGAAGCGGGTGCCCACCCCGCGACTTTGCCACTCATTGCGTGATCCTTATAGCAGGAGCCCACCCTGCTTTATATTTTAAAAGACGGGTGCCCACCCTGCCTTCTCTGAGAAGCCTTGCGGGTGCCCACCCCGCATCACTGGAATGAAGAAATCACCGCCGCGACCCTGGGCCGCGAACTACACGCATCCGCCTGACCATGGGCGGGGCTCCACGGACGGAAGCAGGAAGATGTCTGGAGTCCGCCCATGGAGAAGCCCCGGTCCCGAGAGAGCGGACCGGGTAACGCGAAGATAAGTCCTGGGCCCTAGGAGAGGACCCAGGTGAAAAGCCGCAGTGGGACCGGGGCGAAGCAGGAGTTCCCCGAAGAGCCGAGTGCCGGTCCCAGCACCAGGGAGACCAGAGAAGTCAGGAGCCTGCGTGGTGCAGCCCGGTGAGTGAGGGCTGGGCGGGTTACCTTACGGGCACCTACTTTCCATGAGCGGACCCGCCGTGGTGGGCCGCTCCTACGATTGTGGCAATATTTGTTTAAAGGGCCAGAGGGGCCCGTAAGCATTCTTCCGTGCCCCCATGAGGAGTCGACCTTCACAGCGGCGCCGCTGCTGCGAGCCGCTGCAACGAGGGGGATATATTTGGTTTGAGCGCCCGGGCGCTCCAACAGTGGGGCCATTATTATTTAAAGAGCCCCATGTGGCTCTAGCGATGGGCATAATTATTCTAAGAGCCCCGTGTGTCTCTAGCGATTGGCGAATTATTCTAAGAGCCCCGGGTGGCTCCACAGTACTGGGGGACATGTTGCTTTTAGAGCCTAGGTGGCTCCAACGTTTTGACATTACACCCAGGGCCATGGAGAGCCCATGCCTCATCGTTGGCCTTCCCCCAGCTGCGCAGCACTTAGTGCCAGCTGCAGCGTTTAGGCCCTGTGCTTGTCCCCAGCTGCCCAGCAAGTAGTGGGCAGCTGCTACGTTTAGGTTCTGGCGCAACCTGGACTCAAATGTGATTGAGGTATTTATATACTAATGTGTTGGGTGTTAGGAAATGTACTGTGTGTAGTATGTTTTGCGCACCCTGTGTTTTATACCTCCAGATATGATTTCTGCATAGGAGGTTGTTTTACCTATTTAGGTTTTTGTTAGGGAGATTATACTTCCCTGTGTGATGTACGCACCTAGTGTAATTATAGTTAGGAGGTAGGGTCTAATGCGTTAGACATGTGAGAGATTGCATAAGGTGTTTATTCCCCTGTGACATATACAGGATAGGTTTTATACCAGATTCTATTGTGACGATGCAGAGGTCATTATTGCGCCAGTAGTTACAGGTTGTGCTCTACAATGATAATTTGTGTTACAGTTGGTATATGTTCTACATTTACAATTGGTGATTTGTGCTAATTCTGTCAGTGGTCCATGTGGCCCTGTCTTGTGTAAATAGTCCCCTGTAAAATACAGCCCACTGCCAGCTGGCACAGTGTAAATGTGATTATCATCTAATGTGTTTATTGTAATACAAAGGCTATTTTTTATATATAACCTTGTGTGGAGTTTCTTTTGTGGTGGGCCTAGGGTGTTGTTGCCGTGTGCGCACGCAAACACTTTACACATTGTCTCCGGGATAAGCCTGACTGCTCATGCCAAGCTACCAAGGGGGTGAGCAGGGGTTATCTTTGGCATGTAACTCCCCAGCCCTGACTTAGAGTGGTGGTTTCTGCCTGGCTTTGGCGCAAGCCCTAGCCAACCAGAAATCCCATTTCTAACAAGAGTATAATGAAAATTGGGAAAGCAACAATTAAGCAATTTGTTTGTAATTCTGAAGTGTGGTGAAAAATATTTTAATATAGTCAAAACAAATTAATGCATAGGTCATAACATTTCCACACATTATCATTTGTGCACTGTATACTTTTATCAGTAAAACTGTTTGTGCAAATGTAATGGTGATTTCAATTGAAGATGTGTTGCCTGTAATGGCAGTGCGCTACCACACTATGCATACTCCATTTTACACACCACTCTTCCCCTCTCCGCTCTACACTAATTCACTCTATGACTCTCTACTCTGCATCACTGCACTCGCACCACTCCATTCAGCACGACTGCATTCTACACCACTTCATGCCATTCTACTCTGCAAAAATGCACGCTATGCCACTGCTCTACCCCTACACTCTATGCCAGTACACTCTAATCTAGTCAGCTCTTCTCCACTCTATACCCCTGCACTTTAACCTGCACCACTCTACTCTTCACCACTTCACTCTACTCTGAAACAATCTACTGTATGTCACTGCACCACTTCACTCTACGCCACTGTTCTCTACTCTAACCACTGCACTCTATGACACTGCATTTTATGCCGCTCTATTCTGCACCACTGTAGTCTATGCCACTGCTCTCTACATTAGTCTACTCTGCACTATACCTCCACCACTCCACTTCACTTTACTATAAAAACAATCTACTGTGCGCCACTGCATTCCACTCTGCACCCCTCTACCCTGCGCTATCGCACTTTATGTCACTTTACTCAAAACGAATGCACTCCACGCCACTGCACTCTACTCTGCACCACTGTACTTTACCACTTCATTCTAGACCACTCTACGACACTCCACTCGACTCTGACACTCTATGTCACTACACTATACAACACACTACTCCAATCTATGACACTACTCAACTCCCTCTACACCACACCATGCCACTTAGCTGCACTGTATTCTACAACACACTACTTCACTCTACGCTACTCCATTCTACACCACCTGTCCCATACTGTCACATGGCTTTACGTTATGTATCCACAAAGCTTTACATTAGTAGGCAGAAAAAGAAACCAGAGTGTAAACATTTGAAAAATAAAGGAGTGTGTGAAGTTCTGGCGACGTGAACAAGTTACCACGTCCTAAAGTGGCTGATGATGTCATTGCCCAAGTGGCTACCAAGTTTGAATTATTAGGAAAAACAGGAGTGGTATTTACGTTCAGTGGGGAGGGGGGGGATCCATCAAGCTCTGAAAATGTCCATGTCCACTTCCCTTCCCCAACCAGGTTTCTAAGTCAAAAAACATGCCTTCTCCACTCCAAACATCAGTTAGCAAAGCTGTGTGAGGCCACACTCTGGATTGTATAAACACCGTAACCCGAGAGCGAGGCCACACTCTGGATTGTATAAACACCGTAACCTGAGAGTGAGGTCACACTTGGCACTGTAAAACCATCATCACCAGAGAGTGAGGAAACGCTCTACATTGTATAACTGCCATAACCCTAGAGGGAGGCCACACTCTGGATTGTGTAAGCGCCTTAACCCTAGAGTGAGGCCACACTCTGGATTGTGTAAGCGCCTTAACCCTAGAGGGAGGCCACACTCTGGATTGTGTAAGCGCCTTAACCCTAGAGTGAGGCCACACTCTGGATTGTGTAAGCGCCTTAACCCTAGAGTGAGGCCACACTCTGGATTGTGTAAGCGCCTTAACCCTAGAGTGAGGCCACACTCTGGATTGTGTAAGCGCCTTAACCCTAGAGTGAGGCCACACTCTGGATTGTGTAAGCGCCTTAACCCTAGAAGGAGGCCACACTCTGGATTGTGTAAGCGCCTTAACCCTAGAAGGTGGCCACACTCTGGATTGTGTAAGCGCCTTAACCCTAGAAGGTGGCCACACTCTGGATTGTGTAAACGCCTTAACCCTAGAAGGTGGCCACACTCTGGATTGTGTAAGCGCCTTAACCCTAGAAGGTGGCCACACTCTGGATTGTGTAAACGCCTTAACCCTAGAAGGTGGCCACACTCTGGATTGTGTAAGCGCCTTAACCCTAGAAGGAGGCCACACTCTGGATTGTGTAACCGCCAGAACCAGAGAGGGAGGCCACACTCTGCATTGTATAACCGACAGAACCAGAGAGGGAGGCCACACTCTGCATTGTATAACCGACAGAACCAGAGAGGGAGGCCACACTCTGCATTGTATAACCGACAGAACCAGAGAGGGAGGCCACACTCTGCATTGTATAACCGACAGAACCAGAGAGGGAGGCCACACTCTGCATTGTATAACCGACAGAACCAGAGAGGGAGGCCACACTCTGCATTGTATAACCGACAGAACCAGAGAGGGAGGCCACACTCTGCATTGTATAACCGACAGAACCAGAGAGGGAGGCCACACTCTGCATTGTATAACCGACAGAACCAGAGAGGGAGGCCACACTCTGCATTGTATAACCGACAGAACCAGAGAGGGAGGCCACACTCTGCATTGTATAACCGACAGAACCAGAGAGGGAGGCCACACTCTGCATTGTATAACCGACAGAACCAGAGAGGGAGGCCACACTCTGCATTGTATAACCGACAGAACCAGAGAGGGAGGCCACACTCTGCATTGTATAACCGACAGAACCAGAGAGGGAGGCCACACTCTGCATTGTATAACCGACAGAACCAGAGAGGGAGGCCACACTCTGCATTGTATAACCGACAGAACCAGAGAGGGAGGCCACACTCTGCATTGTATAACCGACAGAACCAGAGAGGGAGGCCACACTCTGCATTGTATAACCGACAGAACCAGAGAGGGAGGCCACACTCTGCATTGTATAACCGACAGAACCAGAGAGGGAGGCCACACTCTGCATTGTATAACCGACAGAACCAGAGAGGGAGGCCACACTCTGCATTGTATAACCGACAGAACCAGAGAGGGAGGCCACACTCTGCATTGTATAACCGACAGAACCAGAGAGGGAGGCCACACTCTGCATTGTATAACCGACAGAACCAGAGAGGGAGGCCACACTCTGCATTGTATAACCGCCAGAACCAGAGAGGGAGGCCACACTCTGCATTGTATAACCGCCAGAACCAGAAAGGGAGGCCACACTCTGCATTGTATAACCGCCAGAACCAGAGAGGGAGGCCACACTCTGGATTGTATAAACACCGTAACCCTAGAGGGAGGCCACACACTGCACTGTGTAACCGCCCTAACCCTAGAGTGAGGCCACACTCTGCATTGTGTAACTTCCCTAACTCTAGAGGGAGGCCACACTCTGCATTGTGTAACTGCCCTAACTCTAGAGGGAGGCCACACTCTGGATTGTATAACCGCCAGAACCAGAAAGGAAGGCCACACTCTGCATTGTATAACCGCCAGAACCAGAGAGGGAGGCCACACTCTGCATTGTATAACCGACAGAACCAGAGAGGGAGGCCACACTCTGCATTGTATAACTGCCCTAACCCTAGGGGGAGGCCACACTCTGACAACTCACTGAAACAGGCACGTAAACACTGCTCCATGCGCAAGACCACATTCTAAGCTGACACTAACGCAAGTGTGGCAACTGTCTGGGCTTGTAGAACAGCAATTAGCAGAGTGTGAGGCATTCTGGACTTGTGTATCTACAACAATCTGACAGGGAAGAAACACTCCGGACTTTCATAACTGTAATCACTTGAGGATGAGGCAACACTTGTGAGTACCACGGACACCGAAGCAAGTAAACACTTCTCCATGCACAAAGGAACACTGCGAGCCAAGACTGCGGTGCATCTAACCACGTGTAATTCAACACACGGAACTAGAGTCTTGCAACAATATATTGTTAGTGTACTTAAGAGTGGACTCACAACATACACAAAGGTTCTGTACGCACGACAGGTGTGTCTGGTAAAGCGGCGTTGGCCCTGTGGGCTCCCCTACAATTATTCGGTAATGGTAACCCGTGAAGAAAGCGCACAGAGGCATAGTGTTAGTGTAACAGGCAGGAGGTCGGTCCATGTAAAGGGAGCACAGGAAGCTATGTAGTGTTGAGTAGCCTGTGCCTTCCACTTCTAGATCCGTCTGCACTTCAGAGATCCCCACTCCTAACCACCCAGACAGCGCCAAGCCGGCCTTCGCCGGAAGTGGCCAGCATGGGTCACTTCCCCTTTCCAACTGGTGCACCCCATCAGGGCAGGGGATACGTGAGTGGGGACTAGTGTGATGCACTAACTGATGAGCTGTCTGCTCCTTGGCATATCTGCGGCGGGTGGCAGGAAGCAGCGCTGGCACAGGATGTGGAAATGCTTGGACTGTGGCAGCTGGGGCAAACCAGTACTCACACCCAGCTAGGGGTTGTCAGGAGGCGCAGGCGAGGCCACTGGACTTGTGCGGCAGGGGAGGACAATGTATGTGGCAGGGCTGACTAAATTAGGAGGCAAGAAAAGCCTAATTAGAAGTCATAACGAGGCACATTTTTTCACATATTAACACTATCTGAACAATTTCACCTCATTAGTACCAGTTTAACACCCAAATACAGCAAAAACCAACAAAGGGTGACCAGTCAACCTTTACAAACGGTCTTTCACTGTGCAGCAACACGTGTTTCGTAACTTTTGATTGTTTGAACTGCCAAAATGATGTTTTGTTAAAATTTGCAGATAACGAATTATGTGGTAAGTGTAACAAATTTATAATCCTGTATCAAGCATGCAGTGGCAGCAAAATTGGACAACCCCAATGGACCTGGCCATAGGGCAGCTGTGCAGTGTCACTGCTGGAGTATTTAATACAATTGTCGACCTGAAGAGAAGCACTGGGTTGAACACACAAGAGGGAAAGACGAGTGGAAGCCGTGGGAGACCCACATGTTCACCAGTGGTTTGCATGACCGCTCCTCCGCTCTGCTAACCTCACCTGTTGGATGCACTTGCATCTGAGCTGTTGAATGTGGGGAAGTTTCACTGCTGATCAGCAATCCTGGTCTGGGCGTGGCAACGTTGGAAGCAATCCAAGCAGTTCCCTCCCGCCCTCTTTCATGTCCCAGCAGCATCCCAGGCAGTCACCTCCCAGGTCCCAGCAGCATCCCAGGCAGTCGCCTCCCAGGTCCCAGCAGCATCCCAGGCAGTCTCCTCTCAGGTCCTAGAAGCATCTCAGGCAGTCTCCTCCCTTGTCCTAGCAGCATCCCAGACAGCCTCCTCCCCCCAGGTCCCAGCAGCATCCCAGGCAGTCTCCTCTCCCTTCCTCTCAGGTCCTAGATGCATCTCAGGCAGTCTCCTCCCTTGGCCTAGCAGCATCCAAGACAGTCTCGTCCCCCCAGATCCCAGCAGCATCCCAGGCAATCTCCTCTCCTCTCAGGTCCCAGCAGCATCTCAGGCAGTCTTCTCCCTTGTCCTAGAAGCATCCAAGACAGTCTCCTCCCCCCAGATCCCAGCAGCATCCCAGGCAGTCTCCTCTCAGGTCCTAGAAGTATCTCAGGCAGTCTCCTCCCTTGTCCTAGCAGCATCCCAGACAGCCTCCTCCCCCCAGGTCCCAGCAGCATCCCAGGCAGTCTCCTCTCCCTTCCTCTCAGGTCCTAGAAACATCTCAGGCAGTCTCCTCCCTTGTCCTAGCAGCATCCAAGACAGTCTCGTCCCCCCAGATCCCAGCAGCATCCCAGGCAGTCTCCTCTCAGGTCCTAGAAGTATCTCAGGCAGTCTCCTCCCTTGTCCTAGCAGCATCCCAGACAGCCTCCTCCCCCCAGGTCCCAGCAGCATCCCAGGCAGTCTCCTCTCCCTTCCTCTCAGGTCCTAGAAACATCTCAGGCAGTCTCCTCCCTTGTCCTAGCAGCATCCAAGACAGTCTCGTCCCCCCAGATCCCAGCAGCATCCCAGGCAGTCTCCTCTCAGGTCCTAGAAGTATCTCAGGCAGTCTCCTCCCTTGTCCTAGCAGCATCCCAGACAGCCTCCTCCCCCCAGGTCCCAGCAGCATCCCAGGCAGTCTCCTCTCCCTTCCTCTCAGGTCCTAGAAACATCTCAGGCAGTCTCCTCCCTTGTCCTAGCAGCATCCAAGACAGTCTCGTCCCCCCAGATCCCAGGCAGTCTCCTCTCCTCTCAGGTCCCAGCAGCATCTCAGGCAGTCTTCTCCCTTGTCCTAGAAGCATCCAAGACAGTCTCCTTCCCCCAGATCCCAGCAGCATCCCAGGCAGTCTCCTCTCCTCTCAGGTCCCAGCAGCATCTCAGGCAGGCTCCTCCCTTGTCCTAGAAGCATCCAAGACAGTCTCCTCCCCCTCAATCCCAGCAGCATCCCAGGCAGTCTCCTCTCCTCTCAGGTTCCAGCAGCATCTCAGGCAGTCTCCTCCCTTGTCCTAGAAGCATCCAAGACCGTCTCCTCCCCCCAGGTCCCAGCAGCATGCCACACAGTCTCCTCCCTAAACCTCCAAGGTCACAGCACCAGCCGGTGTTTTCACCAGTCCTGGAGCATGTTCATTCCTGCTTCAGGGGAACTAGCCACGGTCACCACCTTTTATTCAAGTGCTAGCAAGCATACCCTTGGTAAGGGAGAAGGAACTCTGATCTGGCTCACAGGACCACCTTTTATTCATAAACAGCGACAGCTGAGCTTTGTCCCCAAACATTAGCGGGCGTTCTCTTCCCATGAGGGTTCAAGTAACATGCCTTTCATAACGACCACGGATCAGCTGCCACCCGGCCAAGGGGACAGTAGTCATCCATCATAAAAGGCCTAACCGTCTAAGTGTACCTCCACCGCCCGCCCTCCAACAGGGTCTAGATTCCAAGACATGTAGAACAGCTGTAAGTGGCTGGTGAAACAAGCCTCCTGCACAGTGATGGGTTAGGACAGGACAGTCAACCCTACAGTCTGCCTCTGTGCCAAAGTAGAGCGCATCTCAGGAAAACAACAGGGCTTGAGGCACCAGCTTCAAATGCAAGGGCACCTCGGAGGTGCCCTGGAGCCTTTTAATATAAGATAGCGAGGAAAGCTGTCGGCTGGGCCTGCATTTTAGTGTGTGAGCAGCAGGTAACAGATCTCCCTGAAGCAGGGTCTCAGCCAACTGAGCTAGGCTTAGTCTGCAAACAGAGCTGGTGCACCGGCTTGTGTGTACACGAATACCTGCCCCCGGTGTGCCTGGTACATAACCGACTTCACCAGCCCGGCCAACGTTTCACAGTAGTAAAAGGATAAGAGTTTAGAATACACACACACACACACACACTTCGTGCTTGTAATCGCTGTGATCTAAGGGTGGGAAAACACATCGATCTAATGGACAACGTGTTACTGCGGATGTACTTAAAGAGCCTGGTCCCTCGGGATAGTACTACAGAGGAACAATGGAAGGAACAAAATGACTGACCGTGTATTACAGATTATTCAAGCCTTTCAGGGAATGTCATCATTCAGACCGCTGTTGCTATTGGGGTGGTGAATACCACTTGTGTGTGTGTGTGTGCGTTTTATTCACAGAGGGCACTGCACTGCGCTGTATATTTGTTACAGGTTTCTCTCGGAGAGCAAGTTACTCTACCATACTTTCTCTGAGCATTTACTCAGAAGGGTGTCTTCCCTCGGAACAAAAAGGTAGGGTTAGTACCCATGGGATCTTTCCTTTTGTTTATCCTGATGAAAGCCGGGGTATTTTAGGTAGCTGGCTGAAACATGTCGACGTTTTTGCAGAGTGGAGTGGTAGGGGGCTCATTATAGCCTACCATACCACCATCCACTGGTCTTCTAGTGACCTTTTTCCTCTAGTCAGGGAATCCAATATTAAACTTGGATTTAGAATTTGCGTGGCTATTTTTAAATTGTTATTTCTGCACCATTTTTTCACTTGTGATCCCAGATGGTTTCTCTTTGCGTGTTGTATTGTCTTCCCCCTCCCTATTGCTCCACCTCCAGCGTTGGTCTGCGCAGAGGTGTGTTAGCAGCCCTATGATGAAGCATGACACAGACTTCTGTGTGTGACGGCAGGTTTAACACCCTGGTGTGTTTTCCAACCCTTAGATCACAGCGATTACAAGCACAAAGCCCCCCTTCTAATTGTGCAAGTTGTTTCAGAAGGTCGAAGTGGAGGCGATATTTCCGCCTACCCCTTAACTTTTGTGTGTGGTAAGAGTTTAAAATACAAGGCTTCAAAGGAAGACCTAAACCATCCAGAGACCCATGGTAAATCTGCAGATAACCTTGCAGTACTTGATGGTAGAAGGACCCTAGAGTTCAGACTACGCTGCAGCACGTGACTGTACAAGGCACCTGGATTCAGACTATCTGCAGCATACCAAGGAAGAAGGCGTCTAGAGCAGAGTTCAGAAGACTTGGCTTCTTCTGACAGCCACAAGGTGCCCACATCTATCTGCAGCATGCCAAGGAAGAAGGCGTCAAGAGCAGAGATCAGAAGACTTGGCTTCTTCTGACAGCCACAAGGTGCCCACATCTACCTGCAGCATGCCAAGGAAGAAGGCGTCTAGAGCAGAGTTCAGAAGACTTGGCTTCTTCTGACAGCCACAAGGTGCCCACATCTATCTGCAGCATGCCAAGGAAGGAACATTCTAGAGCAGAGATCAGAAGACTTGGCTTCTTCTGACAGCCACAAGGTGCCCACATCTACCTGCAGCATGCCAAGGAAGGAGGTGTCTAGAGCAGAGTTCAGAAGACTTGGCTTCTTCTGACAGCCACAAGGTGCCCACATCTACCTGCAGCATGCCAAGGAAGAAGGCGTCAAGAGCAGAGTTCAGAAGACTTGGCTGCATCTGAAGACAACAAGGTGCCAGCATCCACCTGCAGCGTGCCAAGGAAGAAGGCATCTAGAGCAGAGTTCAGAAGACATGGCTTCTTCGGACAGCCACAAGGTGCCCACATCTACCTGCAGCATGCCAAGGAAGGACGTATCTACAGCAGAGTTCATAAGGCTTGCTGCATCTGGCAACCACAAGCAGCCCACATCTACCTGCAGCATGCAACGGAAGGAGGTATCTACAGCAGAGTTCATAAGACTTGCTGCATCTGGCAGCCACAAGCAGCTCGCATCATGCAACGGAAGGAAGCTTCTAAAGCAGGGTTCAAAAGACTGGGCTGCATCTGGAGAAAACAAGGTGCCAGCATTCACCTGCAGCATGCGACGGAAGGAGGTATCTACAACAGAGTTCATAAGACTTGCTGCATCTAGCAGCCACAAGCAACCTGCATCTACCTGCAGCATGCCACAGAAGTAGAAGTCTAGACCACAGTTCAAAAGACTTGGTCTCACCTGGCGGCCAAAAGTAGCCCACATCTACCTGCAACGGAAAGAAGCGTCTAGAGTGGAGAACAAAGGACTTGGTCGCACTGGCGGCCACAAGGAGCCTGCATCTACCTTTAGGATGCGATGGAGGGAGACGTCTAGAGAAGAGTTCAAAAGAATTAGCTGCATCTGCCGGCGACAAGGTGCCCGCATCTACCTGCAGCATACCATGGAAAGAGACGTCTAGAGCAGAGTTTATAAAACTTGGCCTCATCAGGCGGCCACAAGGTGCCTGCAGCATGCAACGGAGGGAGACGTCTAGAGAAGAGTTCAAAAGACTTGGCTGCATCGGACACCCACAAGGAGCCCGCATCTGCCTGCAGCATGCGGGGGAAGGAGGCATCTGGAGAAGAGTTCATAAGAATTAACTGCATCTGGCGGCGACAAGGTGCCCGCATCTACCTGCAGCATACCATGGAAGGAGACTTCTAGAGCAGAGTATAAAACTTGGCCTCATCAGGTGGCCACAAGGTGCTCGCATCTACCTGCAGGATGCGATGGAGGGAGACGTCTAGAGAAGAGTTCAAAAGACTTGGCTGCATCCGAAAGCCACAAGGAGACCACATCTGCCTGCAGCATGCGGGGGAAGGAGGCATCTGGAGAAGAGTTCATAATACTTGGCTGCATCTGGTGGCCACAGGGTACCCATATCTACCTGCAGCATGTAACGGAAGAAGGCGTCTTGAGAAAAGTTCATAAGACTTAGCCGCATCCGACAGCCACAAGGAGCCTGCATCTACCTGCAGCATACAGAGGAAGGAGGCGTCCAGAGCAGAGTTCATAAGACTTGGCTGCATCTGGTAGCCACAAGGTGCCCGCATCTACCTACAGATGCGACGGAAGGAAGTAGAGCAGAGTTCAAAAGACTTGGCTGCATGTGGTAGCCACAAGTAATCTGCATCTACCTGCAGCATGCAACGGAAGAAGGCAGCTAGAGCAGAGTGCATTAGAATTGGGTGTTTATGGCGGCCACAATGTGCCCACATCTACCTGCATCATGCGGAGGTGTGTAGAACACAGTTCAGAAGACCTAGTCACACCTGGCAGTCACAAGGTCCCAGATCTACCTGGAGCATGCGGTGAAGGAGGCATCTAGAGCAAAGTTCATAAGACTTGGCTGTTTCTGTCAAACACAAGGCGCCGCCATCTAACTGCAGCATGCGACGGAAGGAAGTGTCTACTACAAAGTTTATAAGACTTGGCTGCATCTGTCGGCCACAGGGTGCCCACACTTACCTGCAGCCTGCCACGGACAGAGGAATCTAGAGCAGAGTTCATAAGACTTGGCTGCATCTGGTGGCCACAAGGAGAGTGCATCTACCTGCAGCATGGATAGTAGACCGGGCCCGAGTTCACAAATTCCATGTTTATTGGTTTAAGTTGCTGCTAAGAATCTTGCGTCTTCCGCTCTTCTTTCTTTTACACCATGAAGTAGGGGAGAGTGTTCTTTCCTGTTTTCAGGATTCTGAGAGTGGATGAGGTTTACCAGCCTGCACCAGACTTTAATGCAGGCAAAAAAACATTGCTCAATGCTGTACGTGATGTTACACAGCATAGATAAAAAAGTGCAAAGACAACTATAAGCCCAGTTGCTTTGACAATGCTGGTTTTTGTACTAGATTTCCAACATTGCCCTGATTTTAGAGCAATCATTACTCTAAACCCTGCCAATTGGCAAATGTATTCGAGTTTCAAAGCCTCATCATGCCAGATCCACATGGCTTTTCAACTAAACAAAAGAAAAAAAACTAAGACACCTGGAGTGTAGAACACCAGCAAGAAGAGACGGTATAAGGCACATTGATTGTAGAATATCTCCTGAATGTCCTGGTACAAGGCACCTAGAGCGTCGAACACAGCACAAAGCGACAGTATAAGGCACCTGGAGTGTACATCAGCAGGAAGAGACCGCATAAGGCACCTGCAGCATCTAACGGTATGAGGCATCTGGAGTGTAGAAAACCAGCACAAAGTGGCGGCATAAGGCACCTGGAGCGTAGAACACCAGCAGAAAGTGATGGTATAAGACACCTGGAGTGCAGAATGGATTTGTTCCCAACAGAAGCACTTCCTTAAATATTGGCAGGCTGTTTAAACTTCAGAGATACGCAGCAGAGACCTGGCCTAGATCTGGCTGCCTGATATTGGACCTGGAAAAGGCCTTTGACTTGCTGGAATGGACTTATTTAGCAGCAGTTCTGCGCAAGTATGAGCTAGGAGATGACTACTTACGATTGGTGCAGTTGCTGTACCAACGCCCAACAGTAAGAGTCCACACGGGCAAGCTCCTGTCGGACGAAATAAGGGTGAGACGGGATACCAGGCAGGGGTGCCCCTCGTCACCGCTGCTCTTCTTTCTGGCTATGGAGCCTTTGGCAGCTCTCCTCCGGGAGGGTGGCGCGGATTGGGGCATCCCTTTAAGCAACTGATTACATGCAGTGTCGCTATATGCAGATGATTTGTATATATATATATATATATATATATATATATATATATATATAATCTACTGGCGGTCGCCAGTAGATAGTTATAGTTACAACCTAGTTTCCATAGGAAATCTCAAAATTCTGTTTTGAATAACTTTGGCGCCGGTTGACGAATCCTCGCGAAATTTTCAAAACTAATGGGGCGCTCCATTCAGCTCCTACCCTGAAATTCTCGGGGTGATTCGTCAAGCGGGGGCCGAGAAAAAGGGGGGGTCCCAAAACGCGTTTTCCCCATGCATTTTTCCATAGGACCTTTAGTCGCAGCTACAGCCCGAACGGCTGAACAGAATTACGTGAAATTTGGCAGAGAGGTAGCCATAAGGTCAAGGAAGTGCCTTTTGCAGGTCTGGTGTAAATCTGTTCAGTATTTCCTGAGAAAATAGCATTTAAAAGCATATCAATATCTATACGCGTGCGCGCACAGTGCGCGCACCCTGCCGTGCGCAATTCTGATTGGTTGTTAGATGTCGGTAAACATTCGAATCGGTCGAAACCAGGAAGTGTCGGCCGCCATTTTGTCTCACGCAGTCTGAGGGGGTGAAAAAAAAAAGGTGGAGAACGTGAAAAGGGGGCAGACTGGACAGTTCCCGACCCCCTAGCCTTGGTCAGGGGGTCACAGGAGGACCCCCAAGGGCGGAAAAAATTATTATTTCTTTTTTTTTTTTTTTTTTTTTTAAATCGCGAGGTGCGCGCACGGCGAACCGTGGGTGCTCGGTAGGCGAAGCGCACCGTGCGCGCACGGTGAAAAACCTGGAAAATAAATAAATACATAACTTTGAATTTGTACGTTTTTTTAAATGCTCTTAAAAAAACCATAGGTTTCACACATGTTATAGTTAGCTGGACATTACACTCGTAAAAAACCAATGAAATTCCCCCGTTATAGTTAGTGCAGGCAACTATAACTCACGCGACCGCAATCCTCTGCTGATGACGTCAGATATTACATCACTGATGACATATGTGTCTTTATGAAAAATAAATATTTGTAATATATGTATAGCTAAAGATTAATGGAAGAAGACATGGGTAAATAAGTGTCTAAATACAGTGATGTAATATCTGACGTCATCAGCAGAGGATTGCGGTCGCGTGAGTTATAGTTGCCTGCACTAACTATAACGGGGGAATTTCATTGGTTTTTTACGAGTGAAATGTCCAGCTAACTATAACATGTGTGAAACCTATGGTTTTTTAAGTGAATATATATATATATATATATATATATATATATATTACCTACTGGCGATAGCCAGTAGGTAGTTATAGTTAGGACCACGTTTCCATAGGAAAACCGCAACATTCTATTTTGAATAACTTTGGCGCCGGTCGACGAATCCTCGCGAATTTCTCAAAATAGGTGGGGCGCTACGCTCCGCTCCTACCCTGAAAGTCTCGGGGGGATTCGTCAAGCGGGGGCTGAGATAAAAGGGGGGTCCCAAAACGCGTTTTTCCCATGCATTTTTCCATAGGACCTTTAGAACGAGCTACAGCCCGAATGGCTGAACAGAATTACTCAAAATTTGGCAGAGAGGTAGTCCCTAGGTCAAGGAAGTGCCTTTTGTAGGTTTGGTGTAAATCTGTTCAGTAGATTCTGAGAAAATAGCCTTTAAATCAATATATATATCTGAGCCAGCTTACGGTACGCTTACCGTACGCTTACGGTAAGCGTACGGTGGCGTGCGCGAGCGCGATTCTGATTGGCTCTTAGATCTTAGTAAACATTCGAATCGGCCGAAACCAGGAAGCGGCGGCCGCCATTTTGTCTCTCGCACTGAGAGAGATTTTTAAAAAAAGGAAGCCAAAAAACATGTAAAGGGGCTGTTTTGACAACTCCCTCCCACATAGTCATGTGGAGGGAGTCCCCAAACATCCCCCAAGTGCAAAAACGGTTTTATTTTTTTTTCGGCAATTTCACGGGGTACGCTTACCGTACGCTTACGGTAAGCGTACGGTAAAAAAATAAAAATAAAAAAAACACTATCCACACTTACCCCACCCCCTGTGCTTTTGGTGGCCGAAGGCCACCAAATGTGCTGGGCTTATTACAATGGAAAAAAACACTATCCACACTTACCCCACCCCCTGTGCTTTTGGTGGCCGTAGGCCACCAAATGTACAGGGCTTATTATAAGGGAAAAAAACTTAGCATTTAAAAAACCGTACTAATTCACTGAAAAAACCATAGGTTTCACACACGTTATAGTTAGGAATTAGCATTTAAAAAACCTTGCAAATTCACTGAAAAAACCATAGGTTTCACACATGTTATAGTTAGTGGAAATTTTACTGATAAAAAACCAATGAAATTGCCCCGTTATAGTTAGCGCAGGCAACTATAACTCACGCGACCGCAATCCTCTGCTGATGACATATGTGTCTTTATGAAAAAAAAATATTTGTAATATATGTATAGCTAAAAATGTATGGAAGAAGACATGGGCAAATAAGTGTCTAAATACAGTATTAGCATCAGCAGAGGATTGTGGTCGCGTGAGTTATAGTTGCCTGCGCTAACTATAACGGGGCAATTTCATTGGTTTTTTATCAGTAAAATTTCCACTAACTATAACATGTGTGAAACCTATGGTTTTTTCAGTGAATATATATATATATATATCACCCAGTCCTCTGCAAGAATCCAAAGGATGACGACGCCGTGTCCAGGCTCAGATAAGTTTGTTTATTCAATCAAACGGTTTAGGCGCGTTACGCCTGCCCAGCAGGCTTGATCACCAACAATCCGTTTCAAACTTACACTCCTTATTTACATATTTTTTTGTGCTCGTACCGAGTCACATGATGCGACTACAACTATAGTGCATTGAAAGACAGACTCGTAGTCTCAACGGGAAATACTCATAGCTTAATCACACACAATTAATCAAACAAATCGTAATTTTTTGTTTTGGAAATAACGAATTGGCACACCCAATATCATGCCTACAGATTAAATGCAAGTGCACTAATCATTCCTCATTAATCCATTAGCCAGGCGCAAGACATAGCCAGACAGCAGGAAGTGGACATTGGGGGTAGTGATCCCACAAAGTTCAAACTGCCTTCCAGATTTATTCCGCAAACCACTAGAGATGCAGTGGATGTATATAATGAACTTGTTGTCAATGATCTAAAAAACTTGGAAAAATGCACAAGCGTCAAATACAAAGCACTGACCAAGCATCAACAAGAATATTGTGCATTGATCAATAGACTTGCCACAGATGACACCTGCATAGTTCGTAATGCTGACAAAGGGGGCAATATTGTCCTATGGGACAGGAGTAGCTACCTCGCAGAAGCCCATAAACAACTGAACAATGCCAGTAATTATACTAAGATCAAGGACACTGTGATGCATTCAAGCTATAAAATGTTCAATGACCAGCTTTATGTTTGGTATAGTCAATGCCTGCTAACACGTGATGAATTAGCTTTTTTGAAAATTGCCAACCCTGTTGTACCAGTATTCTACCTGATGCTCAAGGTGCATAAAAGTATACAGAACCCCCCAGGCCGTCCGATTATCTCTGCCATAGGGGGGGCGTTTGAGAATACATCTAGATTTATTGATTCTTTCTTATGTCCTTTGGTGCGAATCCTACCAGCTTTTATCCAGGACACGGGAGATTTTTTGAAACAAATTTATGATCTCCCATGGGAAGAAGATCTCTTGCTGGTGACAATAGACGTGTCCTCGCTATATACCAGTATTAGACATGAGGACGGCCTCAAAGCTGTCAAACATTTTTTGGGCAACCGCCCAATTAAACTATGGTCACACACTCAAATGTTGCTTTCAATGATCTCTACGTGTCTGAAAAACAATTTTTTCCTCTTCAATGACCAACTGTACCATCAGATCTGCGGTACAGCGATGGGCACCTGCTTCGCCCCCAGCTATGCTAATTTGCATATGGGCTGGTGGGAGAAGCAGGTGATCAAGGTCACCCACCAGGGAGAATGGGAAGAAAATGTGCTGCTTTGGAGTAGATATATCGACGACCTTTTTATTATTTGGAAAGGGTCGGAGCGAGCAGCACAAGACTTCATTGATAAACTGCAAATCAATGATTTGAACTTAGTTTTACTAGTACAATCAGTAAAACCGAAGTGAATTTTCTAGACCTTACGATCTATATCAAAGAGGATAAAGTACACACTAAGCTGTTTAGAAAACCGACTTTGAGCAACACATTACTGCACGCAAAGAGCTTCCATCCTTATAGCCTGATTAGAAGCATCCCCTATGGCGAGAGTCGAAGGACAATTCGGAACTGTAGCGAGGAGGTAGTAATTGAGCAAGAGCTTTCCTGTCTGCACAACCGCTTTAAGGCTAGAGGGTACACAGATGAGGTCATTGAGCAAGCTATAACAAAAGCCAAAAAAAGAACCAGAGAGGATATTCTCTTCAATGAGAGCCATAGTCGAACTAATCAACAAAAAAGAAAAAAATAATGAAATACGGATGATTACAACTTACAACAAAAGCCATAGACAGATTAGGGGTATTCTTTCAAAACACTGGCACATAATCCGCAATGACCCTCTATTGGGGAAATTTGTTCGGAAAAAACCAGCAATGACCTTTCGAAAAGCCCGCTCTTTCAAACAGATGTTAGTGACCAATATGCTTACACCAAAAAAACAAGTGTCAAAAGGCAGTGCCTGGCTAATGAGAAGACCGGGCTTCATGAAATGTAACAAATGTAAGGCCTGTAGCCATGGTAAAAATACCGCTTCCTACACATTAGGTCTCTCGAAAAGAACAAAAAAGATCAAAGGATGCTTTACATGTAAGACAGATTTTGCTGTCTACGTCCTGCAATGCCCGTGTGGCATGCGGTACGTGGGCAGCACAATCCATCCGGTTCACAAGAGGGTCTTACAACATCTGAGGGCTATCAAAAATGGGGACCGGACATATCCTGTGGACCGCCATTTCGAATCTCATCATGATAAGAATAAGAAAGGCCTATCGTATTTTGTCATCGATTGTATACTGCCAAATGTAAGAGGGGGCAATCGAGAAAAAAGATTGAGGAAACTTGAATCATCTTACATCCTTGCACTCAACACACGTACCCCCACAGGTCTTAATATGGAAGAAGATCTAATAGCACATCTTTAAGGACCTGTATAGTTTAGATATAAAATAACAGCAATAATCCCCCTCGTCACTGTTTTTAATATACGAGTTCTTTTTTAGTTTCTTTGCACTGTACACATTATGTTGAGTTTATTTTATGACATTAACAATGGGATGTTCTGCAAGAATATAAATGCACCACTGCCCACTTGAGCTCAATTGATAAATCGAGCAAAATGTTATTAGCGTGCTGTTGATAATGGACACAAGGTCGTTTTGAGGAAACCTACATGGGTCTGTACAGCACTATTGTAGATATTGATATGTATATATTCGCTACCCGTAATTGATTTAATGAGGAATGATTAGTGCACTTGCATTTAATCTGTAGGCATGATATTGGGTGTGCCAATTCGTTATTTCCAAAAAATTACGATTTGTTTGATTAATTGTGTGTGATTAAGCTATGAGCATTTCTCGTTGAGACTACGAGTCTGTCTTTCAATGCACTATAGTTGTAGTCACATCATGTGACTCGGTACGAGCACAAAAAAAATATGTAAATAAGGAGTCTAAGTTTAAAACGGATGGTTGGTGATCAAGCCTGCTGGGCAGGCGAAACGCGTCCAAACCGGCTGATTGAATAAACAAACTTATCTGAGCCTGGACACGGCGTCGTCATCCTTTGGATTCTTGCAGAGGACTGGGTGATATGATGCGGGCTTTGCTGCGGTAGTCCGCGGCAGACGACGCACCCTCTGGTTTGGTGTGCGGCAGCAGTTACTCGAGCGTGGAGGAGCAAATATATATATTTATTATCTACTGGCGGTCGCCAGTAGATAGTTATAGTTAAGACCGTGTTTCCATAGGAAATCCGCAACATTCTATTTGGAATAACTTTGGCGCCGGTTGACGAATCCTCGCGAAATTTTCAAAATAGGTGGGGCGCTCCGCTCCGCTCCTACCCTGAAAGTCTCGGGGGGATTCGTCAAGCTGGGGCTGAGAAAAAAGGGGGGTCCCAAAACGCGTTTTCCCCATGCAATTTTCCATAGGGACCTTTAGTCCAAGGTACAGCCCGAACGGCTGAACAGAATTACTTGAAATTTGGCAGAGAGGTAGTCCTCAGCTCAGGGAAGTGCCTATTGCAGGTCTGGTGTCAAACTGTTCAGTAGTTCCTGAGAAAATCAAAAGTAAAATCATATATATATGTGGGCGGAGCCTAACCACACATCTCATCCTGAGATCTGATTGGCTGTCAGCACTTCATCCAAGAAGTGTTGGCAGCCATCTTGGGACCAATATACATGATAGCACCTCATTAAAAAGCATTGCAGTTAATAGAAGGTTTTAAGACTTTAGTTACATTATAAATCATTTGTTGATGGTACCATACTCATTTTAGGAATTGTGGTATGTTCTAAGGTGATTTCACCATGTGAAAAAGCCTTCTGCTGGGATATCATGATTGAGAGAAAAATATTTTCTCATGCTTTTCCCACAGAGGTTTGGAAGGTGATCTATAAGCTAAACTGAGAGCTTATTTTCTGTAAATTCACATTATCTTTCTTAGTCATGTGAGAATGAAGTCTGACATTCTCAGTAAAACATGTACATCCAACAAGGGCAGAGACTGTCAGTTGATTCCTTTGTGTTCTACTGCAGCTTCCCAGAGTGTTCCAAAGAACAACAAGAGCGCTAACAGTCCTACTTATGATAAACGTATGGCACACCTGAAGCCATCTTCCTTGGATTAAAGTGGTAACTCTTAAAACATTTAATTTAAAAAGGAACAAAATGAGGGGGTTCATTTTTCCATAAAAAGTATGATTAGTGCTGCAGAAAGAAAAATTAGGGCACATTTTGAGTGACTTCTCAAATCCTCTTCTATTTCATTAAAAAATTCTGACATGCAGACTGAAACATGCACTTTCAATACCAGCAGCAGTTTTCCCTGGTGAGCAGTAGATTTACTACAGTGATCTAATGAGCAAAAAGAGTGCTAACATTCTGAATTTATGGCAAATGTGAGACACATCTGAATGCCTTCTTGATGGAATCAAAGTAAAAAACTGAAAGTATTTCCTACTGAGGAGACTGCAGTAAATGAGGAAATTAGGAAACTTCATAACAAATAAGTCTCCCAAGATGGCCACCAGAGACAAAAGAGCCCAAATGTAGCCCAAATATCACCCAGGTGTAGCCCAAGTATAGCCCAATGACAGAATGTCCCAGAGTGTTCTTAAAAACAACTAGAGCGCTTACTGTCTTCATTATGACAAAAGTATGGCACACCTGAGCCATCTTGATTGGAATAAACTGGTAACACTTAAAACATTTAATTTAAAATGGAACTCAATGAGGGGGTTCATTTTGCCATAGAAATTATGATTAATGCTGAAGAAAGAAAATGAGGGCACATTTTGAGTGACTTCTCAAATCCTCTTCCATTTCATTAAAAAATTCTGACATGCAGACTGAAACATGCACTTTTAATACCAGGAGCAGACTTCCATGGTGAACAGTAGTTTTACAGTGATCTAATGAGCAACTAGAGTGCTAACTTTCAGAATTTATGGCAAATGTGTGACATATCTGAATACCTTCATGATGGAATCAAAGTAAAAAACTGAAAGCATTTCCTACTGAGGAGACTGCAGTACATGAGGAAATTAGGAAACATCATAACAAATAAATCTCCCAAGATGGCCACCGGTGACAAAAGAGCCCAAATGTAGCCCAAAATCACCCAGATGTAGCCCAAATATAGCCCAATGACAGAAGTGTGCAAAACACTTATTATTTTGTGTTTTTGCAGTGTTATATAGTGCAGACTTGTTAGGTATTGGAGTGCTTTACATGAGCATTGGTTACATCACACAAGAACAAATTCATTTTGGTTGTAGACATGGGGAGACTAAGTGATTTGACCAGAATCACAGAATGTCGAGCTGAAGCAGAAACTCCAACCTGGTTCCCCAGTTGCAAAGTCTGCAGTTCTGGAAGTAACACCACATTCTCTCCCCTAAGTGCAACATTTAATCAAGTGGTCAACTGGATAAAAAAACAAAGATAACAAATAATTTAAAAGTGCTTTGTCGCTATTTGAAAACTCAGAAAATATGTCCTTATTTTAGTCTTTTAGAGCACTAACCATAATTTTGATGCCAATAAGACCCTATCATATATGTAATTTCTAAAGGAAATGCTCTAGGTATTACAGTTTTGATTACATCAAGATGACGTCAGGCGTTTCACACTTTTGTAATAAATATAGAATGTTAACAATCTAGTTGTTCATTAGGATACTGTTGAGAGGCAGAGGCCAGGGGCACGGACTCTGAAAATTGAAGGCAGGTAGGAGGGTGCAAAGGCAACAATTTAACCACACTGAGCAGGCAGGAAGGGCCGTGGCAGCACAACAGACTATGGAGGGCAGTGGAAAGGGGGGCAGGGGCAACAAACCAACAATACAGGACTTGCAAGAGAGGCTGTGGCAATGTAATAGACCATTGTGGGCAGAAGGAAGAGGCAATGGTAGTACAACCATACATGCCAACAGACCCGATTCAGCCAGGAAACGTCCAATGTTTTTAAGCTCAAATGGGCTTTATTTGATCTGTCTCCTGTCTACAATCTCCTCTTTTTCAATGTAACTCAAAGGGGAAAATCAATACCCCAGTTTTTTTTCAAAATCTCCCTCTTACCAAGCTCAAAATGTTCGCAAGTATGGTACATTGGATCATGGAAGGAAATGGGGTAGGGACATGGACTTGGATAACAGAGGACAGGAGGGACATGGAGAGGTGCACCAAACTGACCCTGCAGGGCAGGCATCAGGGTTTGCAGCAGCACAATACACGACACAGGGCATGCGGGACGGGAGTGCAGCACAACAATCCATAGAAAGCAAGAGGGAGGGGACAGGACCATGCACATGGACAACAGAGAACAGAGGGGCAAGAGGCAATGGTAGCTAGCTGACCATAATGAACAGACAGGAGAGAAAGCTGCAGCATAACAGACCATAAAGGGCAGGAGGGACGGATCAGGGGCATTACAATGGAACAGACAAGCCAGGAGGGAGGGAGTAGGGGTCTGCACATGTAAACAGAGGGTTGGGGGCAAGGGGACAGGGCAGGAGCAGCAAGATAGACATGGAGGTCAGGCAGGATGGGCACTAGAAGCAAGACACACCATGAAGAGCAACAGTGAGACTGTGATGGCATACACACAGACCATGGAGGGAAGGTGGGAGGGGGTCAGGGGCAGCTAACTGACCACACAGGGAAGGTGGGAGGGGCCATGGCAGCACAGAAGACCATGCATGGCAAGTGGGAGGGTTAGTGGCAGCACAATGGCTATGATGGGCAAGAAGGAGGGTGCAGGGGCATGCAGAAAGGACGATGGAGGATAGAAGGGAGGGTCAGGACCTGTGCACAGACAAGAAAGTTCAGGGGAAGGGGCCTCACAACAGACCGCACGGGGCAGGCAGGAGGAGAAGTTGCAGCACAACAGACCAGGGAGGGCAGACGGATGTGGCAGTAAAATGGACCATGGAGGACAGGAGGAAGAGGATAGGGGCATGGCATGTGGACAGGCAGGGTGGAGGTGGCAGGGACAGGTTACAGTCATCTGACAATGCTAGGCAGGTGGGAGGGGAGTGGCAGCTCAACAGAACACTCAGAGTAGATAGGAGTGGCAGGTCCATGGAACATGGTGGGCAAAAAGGATAAAGCAGGGGCATGCACAAAGACATCGGAGGGCAGGGGGGGAAGGAGAATAGGGGCAGCAAGCTAAGCACAGAGTTTAAGCAGGAGGTCAATGATGGGGCATAGAATTGGGCAATGGAGGGCAGGAGGAGTGGACTGGTACATCATACTAAATTGAGGGCAGTGGCAGCACATCCGACCATGCATGGCAGGAGGGAGGAGGCTAGTCCATGGATTCACACAACAGAGGATAGGGAGGAGGGGGATGGGGCAGCAAGCTACCTGTTCAGAGAAGGTGGGTATTAGGAACTTTATTGTTTTTAAAATGTGTGTCTGTGCGAACTACTTAAAATATGAACAAGTATGCAGCATAATCTCACTTTTATTCAGGAAGAAGAGGACGTTTGTGACTGTGACTCCGGGCTCACTTGGCAGAAACACCCCCTGACCCTCCACCCCCTATCGCAAAATGTAATGCCCGTGAAAAGGGTAGGTGAACACAGTGTTATATAGAACATAGTCCTGAGAGCACGATTGAAAATGAAAACTAGATATAGTGTATGGTATAAACTATGCACCAAAAAGTGTGATATAAAATGAACCGGGCGTGAAATATATTATGCAATACATTGTGCGCAATGACAGATTCATTGGAGAGCGCGAGATAGCACAGGCACTAGCGCGTGCTATGCGATATGCACCTTGGAGTGTAATATGCACAGGGCAGTGTTGTGTAACCTAACTAGTCTCTAAAGTTGTAATATAAAATATGTGCTGGGGAGTGTAACGTTGCATATGCACTGTGACAAAGATATGGATCCCAGATTGTAATATTTATGGCATAGCACTGTGCGTTATAACATAGGCATCGAGGAAGGCACGTTAGATGCGGCAATATAACCCGTGCGAAGACAAGTTTGGCATGACATTCATGGGGTGGTGTTACAGTGCACATGGGCTAGAGAGTGTCATAGCATATGCACTAGCTGGTGGAATACAACACAGAGGTGTGTGGCACTCGGCAGGCAATGGTGGGTGTAACACAGCATTGGGCTCTGCCAGGAGCACGCTGTGACTCTCAAGTGATGTTCGTCCCCTTTCCAGAGAGTAAAATAAAAAGTATTACAAATCCGGCAGTGGATGTGTGTTTTATTAACCGTGAGGGTGGTTTCTTGCATAGTTTGTAGAATTTTTGTCGAATCCCCTTTGAATGGCTTGGTGTGCATGTGTATTAAATGTGCCCGTCAATAGCTACCCATGTTTGTATAAATATATGACAAGGGTGTCTACCGGGATTAGGCACGGTAGGGCATCAGACATGTCAGAGCTTCACTAGTGGTGTAAATACATTCCACGTGGATTCATTGGATGCATAGTCACCTTTTAATGAATATCACGCAAATCGTCATGGTGATAGGTACGTACGGTTTGTCCAGCATGTCCTAGGTGTGTCTATAAATATATATATTTTTAAAAATAATAAAAAACAGTGGCCAGCCCTGGGGATTGGGTCAAAAAAATATAATTAGGAGACAGGCCCTGGGGGATGGGGTCATCAGGGCCAATAAATTAGAATAAGAAGGGGATCCACACAGCCCCCCTTCTTAAAAAATTAAAATAAATAAAAGACTGGCATCGTGCCGGAGGCCACGCCCCCTCCTTGCAGCACTCTGCAAACGCGCCCCCTGGCGAGTTGTAAGTTGGGGAATTAATTCCTTCTCAATACTGAGGGTCCCTGAGGGCCAACTAGCCCAACAGGCATCTCCAGTATGCGCCAGGGAGCTGCGCTGCAGACAGGTGTTCTGAGGCCAAGCCCCTTTTTACACCTCTCTGCAACGCAGCTCTGTGGCGCTTACTGGAGGTACCTAGTGGTCTAGTTTGACCCTAGGAACCCTTCGGATTCAAGGGGACTTAATCTCTCAACTTAGAACAGCCACAGGGCGCGTTTACACAGTAGTGAAGGGAGGGGACGGGGCCTGAGGTGACGTGTGCAAACACGCACTATGGCACGTTTTAAATTGGGGATATAATTTCCCTTCAATACTGAGGGCCCCTGGGGGCTAACTAGCCCACCAAGTGTTTCCAGTAAGCGCCACTGAGCTGCATTGCAGAGAGGTGGTCCAGGCCGTGCCACTTTTTACACCTCTCTGCAACGCAGCTCTGTGGCACTTACTGGAGGTACCTAGTGGGCTAGTTGGACCCTAGGGACCCTCAGGATTCAAATGAACTTAATCTCCCAACTAAAAACGGACACAGGGCGTGTTTACACAGTGGTGAAGGGAGGGGACGGGGCCCGAGTTAACGTGTGCAAAAACGCCCTGTGGCCTGTTTTAAGAGGTAGTTTTAACCCCCCTGCCCTATTATATACTAGGGGCTTACAGAGGAGGTCATGCTAATCACAGGGGGACCCCAACGCATAATGTCCCTAGTGTATGTAAGTGTTTTCACTGTATTCTAAGTGTCTTTTAACATAGCACTGGCTCTAGGACTGGTTAGTCAGACTCAGTTACCACCAGTATCGTCTGAAAAAGTTGAGGGTACAGGATGATTTTGCAACAAGGATTCTTTCTGCTCTTCTTTTTGTTCTTTCTGCACGTTATCCTTCTTCCTGCACTTTTCTTCGTCTTTGAGGACTTCTGTTGCTTCTTTCTGCACTTCTTTTTTTCTTTCTGTGCATTTTTTCTTCACATGTCCTATCTCTGTAGGCATATTTAGAAATTAGCATTTAAAAAACCTTTGAAATTCACAGAAAAAAACATAGGTTTCAGGGGTGTTATAGTTAGCTGGACTTTTCACTTGTACAAAACCATTGAAATTCCCCCGTTATAGTTAGTTCAGCTAACTATAACTCGCGCGCCCGCAATGCACTGCTGAAGACGTCACATATTACACCACTCATGACATGGTCAGTGACATCACTCATGACATCACTGATGACATCTCAAATGACATCACTGATGACATCACTGATGACATCATCCTTGTGATAGAGTGGCAGACCTCCTCTCACCCTAATATAACCTTTGATACACACATTCAAAAATAGAGACTAAAATTTTCAAAACAATGGACATACCAATACCAGTTACAACAACCTCTTCAGTAATTCTAAGATCCACATACACATCCACCCATTCACCAACAGTCCTATACAGTCACTCATACATGTACTCACTCATCATATGTACTCATACACCTATACATCCTGTTACACAATGCCACTCATCCATAGAGTTACTCACACACATAGTCACTCATGCTAATAAAGAATCAAACATTCATTTACTTGCATATACAGTTATACACACACCACCACAGTTACTTCTACGGAAACTTACACATACCTAGTCTTTTAAACAATCACTTATAGAAACACATACTTATTCATACAGGAAATCTTTCAATCTCTCACTTTCACATATACTCACTTATATACACCAATAGTCACATATACTAGTTTAAAACATATGTAGTTACTCATAAAGACACTATTGAGACAGTCATTCACTCACTAACACACCCATACACACACTCATCCACCCATACAGTCCTGCACACAAGCTGTCTTCAACACATACAAACAGTGAGTCACTCATTCATGCACCTATGCACTACGTAATACCCCCACCGAACCATGCAGACACTCAGACTGATACTCAAAAAACCAACTAATAACCTATATAGACACCCATGTAGCTACTCACCAACCCATGCAGCCACTTATACACAAAGTGAGAGACTGATACAGATAGTTACACATTTAAACATTACTCACTAAGCCATGTATTCACTATGATACACTCAGTCAGTTACACAATCAATTTTTCAAAAACAAATCATCCATTTAGACACTTATATATCCAATTATTCTTCCATCATTGTTTAGATATACATATATAAAACATATTTAATTTTCTGAAAAACAGACATTCACTGGATGATGTCATCAGTGATGTCATCAGTGATGTCATTTGAGATGTCATCAGTGATGTCACTGACCATGTCATGAGTGAAGTAATATGCGACGTCATCAGCAGTGAATTGCGGGCGCGCGAGTTATAGTTAGCTGAACTAACTATAACGGGGGAATTTCAATGGTTTTGTACAAGTGAAAAGTCCAGCTAACTATAACACCCCTGAAACCTATGGTTTTTTCAGTGAAAATATATATATATAAATAAATAAAAAAAGAGACTTGCACGCTGTGTCGCCGGCAATTTCAACATTGTTCCCCAGGTTTGAAGCGGTGTCGGGCCTCAGGGTAAACTGGGCCAAGTCAGACGCCTACTCTTTCTGTGAGAATGTGGCAGAGGCAAATATAGTAATTAACGAGACTGCGCTAAACTGGTATCCGACTACGTTCAGATATCTTGGAATATATATATATATATATATATATATATATATATATACATATACACACACACACACACACACAGGTCCCCGGGAGATATACTGGAGGGTAATCTGGTTCGAGCCATTTCTTCTATAAGAGCACAGATGCAATTCTGGAGGACGCTGCTGCTAAATGTGATGAGCCGCGTCACCTTAACTAAAATGATAGTACTGCCCAGATTCCTGTATTATTTTGCGAACCTTCCGGTATATGTCCCAGTGCGATTGTTTAGAGACCTGGAGGGGTTAATCCGAGGCTTGATCTGGAATACAGGGCGCCCCTGAATTGCATTACATAAACTGTACGCACCCTCGGAAAGTGGCGGGCTGGCAGTGCCAAATCTGGAGCTCTACTACATAGCCGCACAACTACAGTGGGTCGCGAAGTGGCTAAGCGGGAAAAATCTAACGGACACGGCGACAACAACCTGGACGCAGACTTAGATATGCGGATTGTTTCACCCACTAGCAAAAATTCCCCGGCCGACGCAGATACATATCGAACTGGCATACAGATGCTACAGGAGAAGCCTCCACCTCACGAAAGACACACTCCCCTATGCTCCGACACTACCACTGAAGGACTGGGCAATTTCTAAGACCCAGCGGTGCCAGGGGACAACACCCGAAACCTTCGGGGTTCACCTGTTTTGGCGTACTTAACAAACAGAGACACGGGACTCTTCCTCTGGCGTCAAAAGATCGTCTTTAATGACTGCAGTCAGGAACAGAAGTCACAGAAGTATCATACGAGATAGATTCTAAGGAGACTGCTCGATTTGTACAAAGCAGGTCGCTCCTTAAATACTGAATATTCTGCTTCGGGCAAACATTCCTGCAGACTTACAATAATTCCCGTTTCTGTATTCCAGACAATAAGATCTCACAATATCACATTCCCATCTCCAGGTGTCCGGTCTTCAATCACATGTTTAACATCCCTCTATTGAAAGGCCGGACCGCCCCATAATAAAATTGGTCACCTCCTCATCGTAAAAGGCTAAAGGGAAATGCAGGAACAGATGCAGAAAATAGAAGAGTCAGATAAGACATATTCGTAGGCAAATAAATGCACAAAGTGACGGTATAAGGTATCTGGAGTATAGAACACCAGCAGGAAGTGGTGTTATAAGGCACCTGGAGTGTAGAACACCAACAGAAGGGATGGTAGAAGGTACCTGGATTATAGAACGCGAGCAAGAAGTGAGGATATAGGGCACCTGGAGTGTAGAACCCCAGCAGGAAGGGACAGTATAATGCACTTGGCGTGTAAAACACCAGCAGAAAGTGACGGCATAAGGCACCTGGAGTATAGAACACCAGCAGGAAGTGATGGTATAAGGCACCAGGAGTGCACAATACCCGCAGCATGTGATGGTATAAAGTACCGAGAGTGTAGAACACCTTTAGAAAGTGACAGTATAAGGCACCTGGAGTGTAGAGCACCTGCTGCATGCAATGGTATGAGGCATCTGGAGTGTAGAACACCAGCATAAAGTGACGGCATGTATGTACCTGGAGTGTGGAACACTAGCAGAAAGGGACGGCATAAGCCACCTGTAGTGTAAAACACCAGCAGGCAGTTACCATATAAAGTACCTAGAGCGTAGAAGACCAGCAGGAAGTAACAGTGCAAGGCACCTGGAGTGTAGGACACCATTAGGAAGTGACAGTATAAGGCACCTGGAGTGTAGAACACCAACAGGAAGTGATGGAATAAGGCACAGGGAGTGTACAATACCCGCAGCATGTGATGGTATAAAGTATAGCGTAGAGCGTAGAACACCAGCAGAAAGCGACAGCATACGCCACCTGGAGAGCAGAACATCAGCAGGCAGTGGCCGAATAAGATACCTGGAGTGTAGAACACCAGCAGAAGTGATGGTATAAGGTACCTGGAGTATAGAACACCAGCAGGCAGGGACGGTATAAGGCACCCGGAGTGTAGAACATAGAAAGGAAGGGACGATATAAGGCACAGGGAGAGTAGAACACCAGCAGGAAGCGACAGTATATGGCACTTGGAGTGTGCAACACTTGCAGCATGTGACAGTATAAAGTACCTTGAGCGTAGAACACCAGCAGAAAGTGACAGCATACGCCACCTGGAGAGCAGAACGCCAGCAGGCAGTGGCCGTATAAGATACCTGGAGTGTAGAACACCAGCAGAAGTGATGGTATAAGGTACATGGAGTGTACAACGCCAGCAGGAAGTGAAGTGACAGTATAGAGCACCTGGAGTGTAGAACCCCAGCAGAAAGTGACAGTATAAGGCACTTGGCGTGTAGAACATCCCAGAATGTGATCGCGTTAGGTAGCTGGAGTGTAGAAAACCAGCAGGAAGTGACATATAAGACACCGGGAGTGTACAATACCCGCAGCATGTGACGGTATAAAGTACCTGGAGCGTAGAACACCAGCAGGTGGTGACAGCATACACCACCTGGATAGCAGAACAGCAGGCAGTGATAGTATAGGATACCTAGAGTGTAGAATACTAGCAGGAAATGACAGTATAAAGTACCGGGACTGTAGAACACCAGCAGGAAGTGACCGTAAAAGGCACCAGGAGTGTACAATACCCGCAGCATGTGATGGTATAAAGTACCGGGAGTGTAGAACACCATTAGGAAGTGACAGTATAAGGCATCTGGAGCATAGAAGACCAGCAGGAAGTGACCGTACAAGGCACCTGGAGTGTAGAACACCAGCATAACGTGACGGCATGTATGCACCTGGAGAGGATGTTAAATTTAATATGGCGCAAGTAGGACACAACTCTGCCCCCTCGGAATAGTCTGGAAAATTAGAGGCCTAAATGACACTCGGAAGAATAGACAGGTGCTGTATTATTTGATCCGGCATGAGATTGACGTAGCATTTCTGCAGAAAAACGCATTTATCCAAGACTGATCAGATTCGCTTTGCTTCTAGCTGGGGAACGCACAGATACTTCACAAATTTACCGCCATTCTTATACATAAGAGAGTCCCTTTCTGCTTCCACTCTGCGACGGCGGACAATGAAGGCAGGTATATGGTGTTCTGGGCACGTTAATGGGGCAAAGAATGGCGTTGGTTTGTATTTACTGCCCTAATGTAGACTCCCCTGATTTTTATTACTCCCTACTCTCCCTCCTACTAAAATTGGGCCAGGTCTCCATTTTACACCAGACCCAACATTAGATTGTACCTCTCTACCGCGCCAGACCCTAAACCCCGAGCACGCAAGGCCTTGACCTCCCTTATGAACCAATTCTCTTTAATGGATGTCAGTCGTACTCCCAAACCTAACCACACTGATTATACTCACTATACCGGTTTACACAATACATGGACACGGATAGATTACTGGTTGGCTTCCCCACACATATTTGGCTGGTGCAACTCCACCCAAACACTCCCGCGTACGTATTCGGATCATTCCCCAGTAGTGCTAACCCTGAAGATCCCACGCCCAGGGGGCTTTGAGAGACAGTGGCGGTTTCCAAACCGCGCATTAGATGATGAAGTCTTTCAAAATGAAATTCGATAGGCGATAGAAGAATGTTTTGAAATTAATACAGGGTCTGTGGATTCCGCGGCGATGTTGTGGGAAGGCTTTAAAGCTTATTTGAGAGGAGTATGTACATCTATGCATGTAGGGGTACTGCGAGACTTGCGTAAAACACCGACACGAATAGAAAAAGAGCTTGTGTCACTAGACGCCAGACAACTTCTAATACCTAACCCGGAGACTAACAAGCAGAGACTGTCACTTCTAGTGGACTACAGAGACACGGCGGACAAAGAGATCCTATATATGGGAAAATATCAAAGGGCCCTGCGCTATGGTGAGGGTGAACGCCCGGGAAGGGTATTGGCCCAGATGATCAGACCTCCCTATCAAAATGCTTATATAGCGCAATTACTAACAGATTCCGGCCATAAGATTACGGACCCGATAGATATTCAGGGGGAATTTTTGACACATTTTAAGAAATTAGACGCCTCAAAAGTGGGTTCAGACCAGACAAGACAGGAAGCCTATCTCTCTGAAGCGGCGCTTGTATATCTGGAAAGACATGCAGGACTTCCTCGAGGTACCAATATCAGAAACTGACATTGATGAAGCCATTACAGATTTAAAATCCTCATCATGTCCTGGCTTGGATGGCTTCACAGGTGCCTTTTATAAAGCCTTCAAAGATTTAATGATTCCACAACTCTTGGAGGTCTATGCTGAGGTGTTACAAAGGCAAATCTTCCCCCTACCTTGCGTGAAGCAGTGATTATCCTCCTCCCCAAACCTGGGAAAGATCCTCGGTTATGTGGGTCATATCGCCCACTCTCCCTACTAAACCTAGATTACAAAATACTGGCTAAAGTTCTCTCCACTAGACTATCCCTACTTATGGAATTCATAATATCACCGGCACAGTCTGGTTCATTCCCCACCGCTCGACTGCCTTCAATCTGCGTACCTTATTCAACACGTTACACAGGATAAACCCTGAGATTCCAGCAGCTGCAATTCTGTTAGATACTAAAAAGGCATTTGATTCTCTGGAATGGCCTTTCATTATATCTATTATGCACCGTATGGGTATGCCTGCTGGATTTGTGACCACTATTATATAGCCAACCCACAGCTCGTTTGCGATTGAGCGGCACGTTAACGGCTCCCTTCACCCTTTCCAGAGGAACTAGACCAGGATGTCCACTGTCACCCCTGTTATTCATTCTAGCTATAGACCCACTGACGCGCCATTTCCAAGAAAAGCACCTTTCCCAGGGGATTGCAATTCAATACAGGCCCTCTGCTGGTATCACTATACGCGGATGATACAATACTGTATGTTTGTGACCCACAAAATAACCTTGCCCCTCTTCTTAGGGAAATTCTGCGCTTTGGCACGATCTCTGGCTTGGGCATAATTTGCCACAAATTTGTGTTTTTTCCTCTTACGACCAGTACGACTAGATGCGATCTGGAGTTCCCACTTGAATGGTGCACGGACTCAGTGAAGTATTAGGGAATACATATTCATCTAGATACAGAGCAAATTATTAGACTGAATTACGGACATGCTATATCTGCCCTAGAGACACAAATAGATAAATGGCTCAAACTCCCTTTGTCGCTGGCAGGGAGAGTGGCCCTTATTAAAATGGTTGTACTCCCTAAATTTTTATATTTATTTAATAATATTCCGATTCCCCTGCCTAATGCTTTTTTTTCTCAACGCTACGTTATTATCTAACACGACTGGTCTGGGGAAATGGGAGTGCAAGGTTTAGATGGCAGATTATGACGTTACCCTGTGACAGAGGGGAATATGGTGTACCAGACATGAAACTGAATTATTTAGTAGCTCAGTGTAGCTTTGCGCAATCATGGTATCACCCAGACACCATAATTGCCTATCTGCGTCCAGAATCAGATCTGGTCCGTCCAGACCCATTGACATCTGTCTTACCTACAGGTTTTCCTAGGGATCCCAGGGATATCCAACCAGCATCTACAACAAGCTGGGCATGGGAAAAGCTACGTCGCATCACCGGCACGTCTACACTTTATTCCTCTGTGCTGCCTCTCCCAAACGCTAGGTGGCTACCTATTACAAGTGAAGCACTAATACAACGCACATGTGCCAAATTCAATATTACAAAAATAGGAGATCTATTTCCAGAAGGCCATGTATTTGATCCAATTGATGAATCCAGATTTCCTAAACCAACATTCATTGATAGGTTTGTACTCATGAGAATACATTCTGCATTGCGCACTTTCCCATTAGAACCTCCGGCATTTTCTCCACTAACCATGGTAATAGAAAGTAAGAGATGAATACACTTGATATCCAAACTCTATAGAGGATGTGCTGATATTATCCCAGTGACTGATGATAAAATACGACACGCATGGGAAGAAGATTTAGGATCCCCGATCTCGGATAAGCAATGGTCTTTCTGCTGCACAGTCACTAAAACAGTCTCCATCAACAGTCGCCATAAATTAATACATTTCAAGTTTCTACATAGAGCATACATGACTCCAGCTAAAGTCCACAGAATTGACCGATCTAGATCCCATTGCTGCCCGAAATGCAATGCCCCCGGTGCAGTCTTCGCCCATCTGGCATGGACCTGCCCACGCATATCCGCATGCTGGGTGCTAGTGCACAACATCACAAGTAAAATGGTGAATGTACACACGATACCCCTACCTGAAATCGCTTTGCTAGCTTATGTGGCGCAATTTCCTCCTAATATCCGTAGAATTGTCGCTATCAGCTTATTGTTAGCTAAAAGAGAAGTGGCCATACATTGGGGTGGAAAGAAAGACCCTACAGTAAAAGGGTGGTTGACTAGTCTAGCCTCTTGTTCCATGAACAGCGAGTTATATGTGGCCACGACCCCCCGGGCCTCCCGTCCCAAAGATATATGGGCTCCGTTTAGACGCTACCTGAATGCGCAACAGACTGACCCTGACACACAGCAACAACAGGGTATTGTACTTGCAGGTATTGGGTAAACTGACGACATGCATGCTGACCCCTTTTGTTTGCACTGTACTGGTCATCTTATCAGGTCATTGATTGGGAATGCATGGCTACATGTAGTGGGAAATGTCATAATGCGATACGTTGCTACTAAGAACGTAATGTGAGGCAGATATCAATAGGATTGTAAATTTAATGTATTCTAGAAGTCCTTCTTGAACTGACTGTGCTGTATTGACCGTCCATGCAAAATGTGTATGACAATTTGTTCTTTGTGTAATTGGCTATTTACTCATGTTAGATATACTGAAGAAATTGCTAAATAAAGTATTAAAAATATATTATATATATATATATATATATATATATATATAAAGATAAGAGTTCCTGACTCGATTCTCACTCCACAGAGAAAGCAGGTACGGACCACAACGTGCGTTTCCAGTGCAAGTTTATTGCATCCTAATTCAGCTACATTTCAAAACAGCAAGTGCCCAGCATGAAGCGTTTCGACAGCAAGACGCTGTCTTGATCACATGACGCAACACGGGCCAATCATCTTTAAATACATTTTTTTTTAAAAAGTTAAAAAAAAAACACATTCTTCCTTTTGGCTGCAATCAATAAAAATAGACAAAATACTTCCGTTGTATATAGTACAATCTCAGTCAAACAAATAAATTTCAAACACTGCACACAATGCAAATGTTAAGTGTCTACAGTAAACTCATTTCATCATGGTTACTTATAGCACATAAATAGCCAGTTTAGTTATGTAACTTATTAGCTAAAAAATTCTGTTATTTTTAAAAAACTGTTAGAAAACGCCGTAAAGATGCTTTCACAGAATTCTATACGTGTCTAAATACTTTGCTACTATCGTATATCAAGTATAAAGTGCAAAAAAGTGCTCAAAAGTGCATATCCTGATAAATCAACATTTATATACAAAAAAACCCTCTTGACTCTGAGTTTGAATACCGGTTGTAGATGATAAAATTAAAGTGCAAGTGCAAAAAGATGAACAGATATCACGTTTATAGTGTGAATATCCTGCTAAAGTGCATATCATTATATATATATATATATCCATCAAGTACTGTTCCCCAGGCGTGGCTGAATCCTTGTAGCCTCAGACCCAGAAATCACAGACACGGACCAGTTCCTTTGTGCAAATTTATTCGCTTGTTCGCAGAATTGTCGCCATAACGTTTCGGCTCCCCTAGAGCCTTGTTCACATGACAACATATACAATCAAATTACTTCCTTAAATAGGTAGACAGGAACTCTGCACGTGATATGGTTCAACATAAACATGGAAAACAGACTTTTACAGACGGAGGTTTCAAGGGCTGCATAATTGGTACATTTTTCCTAACATGCATTTGTAATTGCCCGGAGGTTTACCAAAGTCAACATTGACATGATGAGACATTATAATAGCAGAATGCCTACCGAAAACTTAGCAAATAGTAAATTATTAAGCTTCATTTTCAAATAGCTTGCTCAATTATGCTGCAACCCACTCGAAATGCTTCGTTAGCAATAGAGTGTTTAGTATTCATTCTACATTGTCAGTGAATGCTGATATGGCTCAATGAATCCTATACTTGCTTAAAAACCTTAAAGTCTGTATCATTCATGAATCACGGGATAAATCCCCATATGTTCCTTGTGAAGTCTGTGTCATTATAACTCTCGGGATAAATCCCCATATATTCTATGTTAAGTCGTTCTTACCCTATTATAGACTGCAGATCCCTGCAGTATACGAAAGTGAGGAAATGTATACAGTGCAAAAAGTGCCAATAAATAAACACATCATCAAATAATTTAACACTACATCATACTACACATAATTTAATTCCCATAAAAATATATATGTAAATGCAAATGTTAAAAGCATCGATAATATTGATTTTGAAAATGCAAGAAATGTAAAAGGTATATCAGAGACCAACTAACTGATCCCAGTCACCAATCTCAGTTGGATATACAAATAATTGTCATACTACGTGTCCTTTGCAGTAGCAACTATAGGGTTGAAAGCACCTTGTAGCCGAGTGTGACAGGGTCCTCCCATCCCACTAAGAAAAAACATTATTTTGTACCTACGTATCTAAGGACCACCCCTATGTGCATACATAGAGGTGATTTATCACCACTTGTATTTAACATACCTCATCAGGTTGATACCAATCAATTCAATTTGGCGCTGTTCTTTGTGGGGTAAGGTGATGTAAGGAACTGGATAATAACACCTAACCATGTTAAGGAGAGTAGGATGTGTATTGTCTGGCCTTGGTAAAAAGTTATCAGATTAGAAATGTAAACAGTATGACTGATAATAGATGTACTGATGGTAAAACAATAAATAGAATACAATAAGGTTAAAATTGTTTTCCCACAACAATAAAACCATTGGTAAAATCCATTGTTTAAAAGGCTAGAAATAGGTAAATAAAACCACCTAAACAAAGCATCTTTTTCACATCCTACATACCATTAATAGTTGGTAAAACTATTGAGAAGTGTGCCCCTAATATAAAATTGGATGTAAGTCCTCAGTGACATTAAGCCCTCCTGGAGATTTGGAGTCTAGTTGGAGTATATATTTTGTTTCCAACCGCCTTAACTTCGCTTCCCTGTTACCACCTCGTCGACTGGCTGGTACTGCATCAATAACATAGAAGGACAAGTCTTTACTGTTGCTGCGGTGTACATCCTTAAAATGGCGTGCCACTGGGTAAGTATTGTCCTGGTTAAAAATAGCCCTAAGGTGCTGTAGGATACGTTTATGTACCTCTAATTTGGTACTGCCTACATATCTGAACATGGGCATTGGAGCACATAGACAGCGTATTCCGTTTTACATGTTAAAAGCTTCTCAATACGGTGTTTGTCACTAAAACCATCACTATATTGTTTGGTATTAACCCCATGTGTACACGCTTTGCAAGTTTTACATTTAAAAAAACCTCCATTCGTTTGAAGCCAACTAGTCTTTTCCATGATTTCAGGATTGGTATCAACTATATGGTCTTTCATTGAGGGTGCCCTGCTAAAAGTTAGTTGCTTTTCGTGGTAGGGTGGGACCCAGAATGGGGTCACTCAGTAGGATGGGCCAATTTCGATTAAAAATGCGATACAGTTCACTGTGTTGTTTATTAAATCCTGTTATAATTCTGAAATCATTCGTTTGTTTCAGAGTTAATTGGATTACTGTATCACTGTTAATCGTTTGATCATATTTATTGAGTAAATCTCTTCTGGGTTTAATTCGGGATTTACTTACGGCCCTATCTTTTCTGAGTAGCCCCGTTGTAAGAATCTGATTTTGCTAGCTGCTTGGGCCTCCTCTAGATCAATCTCATTACTGCAGACCCTGCGAAGTCGTAGCATCTCACCGTATGGTATACTGGTGATCAGGTGCTGTGGATGAGCACTAGTTGCATGTAGTATAGTGTTACCCGCCGTTTCTTTTCTGAAAAGTTTTGTTTCGATGGCACCATTGGAGATATATACCTCTGTGTCCAAAAAAGTAACACTAGTCTGGCTCATGCTAACTGTAAAACTGAGATTGAGGTTATTGTTGTTGATGGACCTAACAAATTCCTCAGCTGTTTCCTTACTGCCACCCCATACCACAAACAGATAGTCTATGTAACGATACCACGCAATGACAAGGGAGTCCATAATATCACAGTATTGAGTCTTGAGGACCAGCTCCTCCCAAGCTCCCATGTGCAAACATGCGTAGCTTGGAGAGAAGCTGGCCCCCATGGCTACTCCCTGCAGTTGACGGTAAACCAAATTGTTAAACATAAACACATTGTTGTGGAGGCATATTTTTAACATTTCCATTAGCATAGCTGTATGGTCTATGAATTGTTCCTCCCTTTTGGATAGGTAATGTTCAATTGCTGCCATGCCATCCTGATGTACTATGCTGGTATACAATGATGAAACATCTAGCGCAAGCATCCAATATCCATCTTTCCATTTGATCCTCTGCAGTTTGAAAAGGAAATCACCAGTGTCCTGGACATACGATTCAAGTGCTTTTACAGATCCCTGTAAAAAATAATCAATATAAACAGATGTCTTTTCCAGGAGACCCCCTCTGGCAGAAATGATCGGCCTCCCAGGGGGATTGGCCATGTCTTTATGCACTTTTGGGATAAAGTATATGAATGGGACTTGGGGATGATCCGTCTTTAGAAATGTGTATTCATCATTGGTTAACATGGATTTGTTTTTCCATTTTAAAAGTTTATGATATTCAACTTGCATAGTTTTGAGAATAGACATAGTGCTGCGTTCGTAGTGCTGTCTATTGTTTAGCTGAGAGTAGGCCTCCTTGTCATATAGCGATCTGGGCATAAGTACAATGTTGCCTCCCTTGTCACTGCCTCGTGTCACAATACTTTTATCTTTATTTAGTTTCTGAATGAGCGCATGGTATTGAGCATTTTTCACATCAAAGCTGTTTTTCCGATTGCTCACTTTCCTGTAAAGATCTTTAATCTGTGATGTAACGTTTTCATTGAAAACATCTATGGAGTCACGTAACAGAATCGGCACAAACGTAGAAGCTGGTTTGAATGGCGTAGCAGGTGAGATCTGTTTCCTGACTGCTACCTGGTCGATGACTTCAGTCCCTGCCTGTGTGCCCAACTGGGAATTGGTTCCGTCATTGCACCATAGCTCAAAGATTTCACTAGGAATGGATAGGTCATAGTCAGATCCCGAGACCATTGGCTCAGGTATTTTAGGTGTTTGCTTGTTAGTCTCAGGCATGGCATGGAATTTACGCAGTTTCAGCTTTCGTATAGCTTTGTAGGTATCAAATCTCGTGTCCGTATAATTGAGGTTGGATTGTGCTGCGAAGGAGAGGCCTAGTTTTAGTATCTTCTCTTCTGTCTGTGTGAGAACAATGTTCGTTAAATTGATAATCGTGTTGTCATTAATGCTCGGATTTATTGATTTTTGTTTGTTTTCCACTGGCCTCTGCCCCTCTTCCTGTAATAAGTGCCGCCTCCTCGTCCTGAACCTCTGCCTGCGCCTGCAATTGGAGCGTTTTCTCCGTAGCTCTTTTGCGCTCGGGCCGTAGAGATTGCATCCTTTCCTGACATAAAAAAAATGTATCTCCTCCCCCGGGTGTGGTTTCGCTGCGCTGCTTGAAATATCGGCACGTTGGTCTGATTCCGATCCACTGCTGGTAAATGAGCTTAAATCTGACCTGGTTGTGTCAGCTTGTTCTTTGTTGCTTGTCGCTGCCTTGCGTGTGTTTAGAGACTTTTTGTTAGGGCCCCGATATGTGTCGTATTTCTTGGAGAAGGTAAAGATTTGCCCCAGCTCATAATCGTTACGGTCCCTTTGAAATTTATAGGCTTTTCTATCCATTATCTTTGTTTGCTCCTTTTTTAGCCTATCTCTCGTTTCTTCCATTAATTATCTCTTTTCTTCATTATCCTCCATGGTTTCCAGATCTTCTTGTAGGGTAGCAATATCCTTCAATAGTTGTGCCCTATCTATTTCGGCGTATTTAACCAAGATCTGTACTAGACGTCTTGACGCTTCAAGGTTACTGGCCGCCCATTCCTTCATCATCTCGGGGTTGGGGCTTTCATAATTAGGTGCCGTTAAGATACGTAATCCTCGGGGGATCCGGTTTACATCTAAATAGCTTTGAAGGGACTTCGCCTCCCACCATTTACTTTGTTCGCTGCGCATCTTTTTTTCAAGAATTTTAATTTTATCTTTAATTGTACTGTTTCTTGACACGGGTTCACTGCTGCTCTTGTCCCGTGTATTAGTTGATGTTTGGGGATCATCTGAAAACATTTTCAATGCAGCTTCCTCACGTTCGTTCATGTTGTCGGCGGACATGATAAAAATATATATTGCGTCTGATAATAGCGGAATTCTGATGTCGAGGGAATGCACAGCTGATACTTCAATAAGTTCACGCTCAGTAACACCCCAACTGCACTTTAACTTTCCTCCCCCGCAAATCGGAATTTCAAAATTCGGCTTGTTCACTAGAGTAAATACCTCTGGCGTGACGTATCCTCCGACTCGGCACCTCCCGAGGGTTACTCCTCCGTGACTCCGGCCTTATGCTCGTTACTCCGTTTGCTCGTGGGGGGGACCAACGCCGTTCCTCTTCCAAGGATTCACAGCTGCCCGGAAAACCGGGTAATGGCTCCGTAACTTGCGTTGTCCATTCGTGGAAAGGGTCTCGTGTAATGGCCGTACGTCGCCACTCGGCCGAAAATATCCATCAAGTACTGTTCCCCAGGCGTGGCTGAATCCTTGTAGCCTCAGACCCAGAAATCACAGACACGGACCAGTTCCTTTGTGCAAATGTATTCGCTTGTTCGCAGAATTGTCGCCATAACGTTTCGGCTCCCCTAGAGCCTTGTTCACATGACAACATATACAATCAAATTACTTCCTTAAATAGGTAGACAGGAACTCTGCACGTGATATGGTTCAACATAAACATGGAAAACAGACTTTTACAGACGGAGGTTTCAAGGGCTGCATAATTGGTACATTTTTCCTAACGTGCATTTGTAATTGCCCGGAGGTTTACCAAAGTCAACATTGACATGATGAGACATTATAATAGCATATATATACACACATATATATACATATATACATACACATACACACACACACACACACCTGGAGTGTAGAACACTAGCAGAAAGGGACGGCATAAGCCACCTGTAGTGTAAAACACTAGCAGGCAGTGACCATATAAAGTACCTAGAGCATAGAAGACCAGCAGGAAGTGACAGTACAAGGCACCTGGAGTGTAGGACACCATTAGAAAGTGACAGTATAAGGCACCTGGAGCGTAGAACACCAACAGGAAGTGATGGAATAAGGCACAGGGAGTGTACAATAGCCGCAGCATGTGACAGTATAAAGTACCTGGAGCGTAGAACACCAGCAGGAAGTGACCGTACAAGGCACCTAGAGCGTAGAACACCAGCAGGAATTGATGGTAAAAAGTACCTGGAGCGTAGAACACCAGCAGGAAGTGACGGTATAAGGCACCTGGAGTATGGGGCGTGTCTACGAAGCTGGTGATGGAAGACGCACGCTCCGCATTAGCCCGGCCAATTATCCTGCTTTTCGAGGTCTCCGCCCGTGCCTGGGGGAGAGCTTCTGCGGCCTGAGCCTGTCGTAGGTGCTGGGGGCCCGAATCACATATATCCAGTGGTTGCTTCATGGATTTGGTGGCAACGTCGGAGCGGAGCGGCTGATGTGGCTTCATGATGGCGGCCTGAAGCTCCTACGCAGTGGCGACTTACAGAATAAGCGAGAAGCGAGTTTTGCCCATCGGAACCGGTGCACTGCCTGCACTGCCATAATAGATCCAATATATTGGATGAGAGCTGTGGCGGCGGTGAATTAGACGCTAGTGATTGCCATGCTAACAGGTGAGTGGCTTTGTGGGGAAGACTGGCTGAAGTATTTAAGTGCAACCTCAGCCCTAGGATCGGACGTGCCCCTGTACATGGTGACTGTGGCGGTGCTTGGCTGAGCAAGACTGTGCTATTGGTGATAGCAACTGGGCCGTGGAAGTGGGCGTGCTTGGTCTGAGACCGAAATGAACCACGCTAGAAATGGGGAAATCGAGAGGGTAGCAGTTGGGCCCCCCACCAGAGCATGACGACAGCGCACCGGATTTAGTAACACAGGACCAAGGAGGTGAGCACCCAGTGGTTCCTGTCCACCAACAATTGACTAAACATTTAAAGGCCATTGCCGATACTGAAGCGACATTGCACCAGGACATTAGCACAGTTGTGGTGGGCCTCGGATTATGCCAAATTGACAGACCGGGTGAAACAACCTGAATCGGCATTGGAGACTCTAACCACGGCGCAGCAGGCTTTGGCAGAGCAGATAGGTAGTGTGTCCAGTAGGGTCTCCACCTTGGAATGGCGGGCGGAAGATGCCAAAGGCCGCAATCGGAGGAACAATGTGAGGGTGCTGGGTCTACCGGAAGGGGTGGAATGCCACAATATGGTCCAATACTTAGAGACATGGCTACGTGAGATGGTGACGCCGGAGGGATTGTCCCGGGTTTACACACTGGAGAGGGCCCACCGGGTACCTGCTAGACCGCCGGCACCGGGAAGACCGCAGCGTCCAGTGGTTGCCAGGTTGCTTCACTTTCGGGACAGAGATCTACTTTTGCAGAAGGCGCGTTCTGAAGGGCCGTACACTGTTGAGAACAATAAGGTATCTCTGTACCCTGATTATACTCTCGAAGTCCAAAGACGACGGACCTTGTTCCTTGAGGTTAAGAAAGCCATGCGGGAGGAGGGGATTCAGTATTCTCGGATGTTCCCGGCCCACCTCAAGGTTATGGTAGACAGCAAATCCCACTTCTGTGAAGACCCCAAATCTGCCTGGGACTGGCTCGAGACCTATAAAACCGAAGGCCGACCTCCACAGCGTGGTGAAAAGCAGTTGGTTGCAACTAGGGACCCAGAGAAAATTCCACCGCGACGTCTGAGACGGAGGACTGCCTAAAGACCAAGCCTGTCACGAACAGCGACGGAGAGAGCTGAGGCGCTTCAGGCGGTTGCGGAACTGATGCACAGCAGGAGATCTTCATCAGATGGAGGTTCGGGGTCAAAAAAAGGGACTGATGGTTCAGAATCGGACACATCACACAGCGACACCACCAGATTACCAATTGTGACTCCTCACACGGCTGAGGAGTTGGGGTGATGTATAATTGGGGCTCTGTGTTCCTCCTCTGTTTTCTTGCTGCTCCTATGCCATTGGGTGAGGGGGCTGTGCCTCGGGGTAGTTTGGCCTAAGTTTGCTCTTTCTTTTCCTCCTATTTACTTTTACATCAGAATTACAAATGCTAGAAATAGGGTGCATAGTATGGGGATGGGCCCCTGGGCACGGGGTGGACCGGCCAATCTCAGCTGGGGCGCTTAACATACATGCTGATTTTTTTCTTGAGCATTGATCGTGATAGTCACGCTCCCCTGTAGGCCATTGAGCTAGTAGCCCTAGGCCATGAACGCTTATTGTAGTTTAGTACCATACTTGTTTTTTGCGAGTTTGGGCAGGTGACCGTTGTCAGTCCGCCCCTGGGAAGGGGAGTTATATTGTTGGGATTGTTGTTATAAACCAGATGGTCTGCGATACTTGGTTTGGAGGCGGGTGGGGGTGGGGGAACGAGATGCAAGGATTGATGGCTCAAACCGCTAGCCAAGTAGAGGAGTTTCGATTCCTCACCTGGAACATTCGCAGCATCGGCTCGCCCTCTGAGCGTCACAGTATTCTAAATTACATTAGACGCAGAGGAGCGCATGTAGTAATGTTGCAGGAGACCCATTTAACGGAAATTGAGGTTACTAGACTGCGAAGACGATGGAGGGGGCAATTGTATGCAACCACTTATTCGGCCTTTGCTGGAGGGGTACTGGTGTGGATTAGGCCGGGGGTTCCCATTTTGTTATCCAATTAATTTATTGACCCAGACGGGAGGTTTGTGGTGCTTGAAAACTGAAGGGCAGAGAATTGACATTGGGAAGTGTATACGTGCCAAACCGGGATCAGGTTCCTTTTCTAGACCGACTTTCGAGGACGCTGGCAGGTTGGCCCACGAGGACCTAATCTTAGGTGGGGATTACAATTGTGTATATGATATAGAAGGGGAAAGGTCCACGTCCCGGCTATGAGGGACGGTTGTTGCTGCCACGTCTAAGGGATTTCGAAACTGGGCTGCTGAGTGGGAATTACTTGATGTCTGGAGGCTTCACAATACACAGCGCAGAGAATACTCTTACTATTCTCATTTATATGATCTACATACGCGGCTGGATATCTTCCTCTGTTCTCACAACCTGGCTCCAAAAATGTCGGGTGCTGAATACTTGGGAAGGTCTCTGTCCGATCACAGCACCCTACTGTTACGTTTTGCTCCCACCCCTTAGAGAGACCCAATTCCTCTGTGGAGATTGGATCCTGCTCTGCTGGAAGATGGAGGGTTCGGGCAGCTCCTTTCTGCTTCACTGGTGGATTACTTTGCAGACAACCAAAATACAGCTCGCTCCCCCCTCGTGGAGTGGGATGCATTTAAAGTGGTAACCAGGGGGCAGTGTCTGGGACATGTGGTGGGAACTAGGCGGGAGATCACCTGTGAGTTAGGAGACTTGGGGGCCCAAATTCTCACGCTGGACAGGAAGATAAAGGGAGGCACAGAGGACTAGGGCAAGTTAGCAGCTGTAAAAAGTCTCTATAACTCCACATGGGATAGGTTGCAGGCACTAGATTACCGGACTTATCAAATGAGACAACATGAGGAGGGAAACAGAGCAGGGAGGCAACTGGCTAGGCTAATCAAACCAGAACAGGGATCCCCTATAGCTAATATTGGTGTGTGAATCATCCTGTTTTTCAGATGATCACGTGGTCGCGAGAGCAGTAGGTGGAGTAACGGAGCAGCTGAGCTTCGGGAGCCACGGGGGAACAGGAAAGGAGTGAAACGACGAAAACACTGGATTAAACGCCGAAAACACTGGATTATAGACGAGAGGTGAGGAGGTTGTGGTGCGGCGCCCCGGTGCCTGGGAGAGTGATAGCGGAGAAAACCTGCGGAGCAGTTTGGCAAACGCTAACCATTAACCCGCCCCTCCCTTCACATACCAGCCTCAGCTTAAACTTGCTCTGCCTAACCCCTGCTCAGCTTAACCCCCTGCCACCCACTACTATTCTCACTTGGCGACTCTTGGAGTGGAAAAGAGAGGAAAAAAGTAGGAAAGCCGACTGTTTCACCTGGAGTCAGTCCAGCTGAGAGCACTGAGAGAGAGCGGGAGCAGTAGCGGCAGTGCTTTACCCGAGGTCCACTGTCAAGAACTGGGTCTAGGTTTGAACCGGTGTTGCCGCGCTGTCGCGAAAGCCACGTTGCTGCGGGAGATCTGGGAGGCTCGGTGGCTGCAGGTTTGGAGCTTCAGCCGGGAAGGCAGGACGGCGCTGCAGCTGGGGGCTGCTGGAGAACATTCTTGATTGATCGAGTCAGGCGGCTGAGGTACAGGGAGGAGTAGAGCGGCAGCAGAGGCAGCAGGGACGGTGGTGGCGTCCAGAGACGGAGCTGAGTAAAAGCGGCCTCCCACCGGGTCATCCATTCCCGCGGCGCCTTGGAGCTGCCTCGGAAACCTCCTTTCCCGTTACTATTCTCGCAGACACACCTCCCCCAGAGAACTGACATCTGGACCGGATTGGACCGGCATTACAACAAAGGGGGGTGACGGCAGAGCTAACGGATTGACGGTAGGCAGTGATTCGGTGCTTGGGTGCTCCCTGGGCCCCGAGCGTCCGAGTATCTGAGGTCAGCGTGGCCATCGGAGCTCCTGGTGGCAGCCGCAGCAAAGAGAGTGCCCCCAGTCAAGTGTGGGGGGGGGGGGGGGATCTGAGCAATTTTCAGCAAAGTGGCAAAGAGGAATAAGCCCGCGTTTCAGCCCTTGTGTGCCTGGCTTGTCCTTATCGGCCCACCTGAGCCTACTCCTGGTCATTCCTGGTCACCCCCAGTCATCCCCAGATAGAGCGTCTGTAGGAACAGAGTAGGAATTAAAAACGGGGGGTAGGGCCGGGATCAGACGCCTGAATTAGAACTGAGCAACACAAGGTGGCAAACAGATGATAACAGGCGGGATCAGGTTGATTTAGGGCAACTAGGCGGCATATTGGCTTCCCATTAGTCTCGTCATGCCTACTTGCACCCAGCGGCGCAACTGAAGGAGTCGAACAAGGCGCCTAAAGGAGCAAACACCACAGAAAGCAGCTGAGCACTCCAGCGGCGGGAAGAAAATCCAGACAGGAAAAATCAGTTAAACCAGCATTTATATAAAAATAAAAAAAACTAGAAAAAAAAAAAAAAAGAAAAAAAACTTAAATAAGGCAACTAAGCAACATCAAAGCGACATCAAGCACTGATACACACAGACATACACCAAGCAATTAATCAAACAAGAAATAATAAAGGAACAATCAGACAAACAAGTCAAACCAGTCAAACCAGTTAAACAGTAGCATTATCATTCCAATCATTATTCAAATCAACCAAAAATCAAACAAAGTAAACAAGCAGTACTAAGTGTTAACACACACCAAGCAAGCAGTGCTATCGACCGCTTAAGCAGGCTAACAAGCAAGCAGACAATCTCGACTCAATCGCTAGAGCCAGAGCTTCAACAAACTCCCTTAAGATCGCCATGAGGTCAGGGAAAGTCAGGAAAGCGACAAACAACGTCCCAGCAAAAAGGCGCGGTAACAGCAAACCTAAGTCCCCAATGGTACAAATAACTTGTTGCTGACGCAGGAGCCATCTCCATTAGAAAATGTGATTATTGAAGAGGCCGACTCGGAAACCCAGAGCAGACCAGCAATAAAGGGCCATCAACCAAAAATCTATACAATCTTTTCATTTTTTAAAGATCCGGGCTCGCTCCTAAGTACCTCAATTGGCAGCCTCAAGGGACTTCCTGCCCCCATGGAACCCGAGGGGAGCAGTCAAAACATCGCACCGGTAAGTGAAATCAGTGAGAAAAACTGAGAAAGTAAAAACTCAAAAAACCCAACACAAGACGTCACGACACATGAGAAAAGCATAGGCGCGGGAGCAGGGCTAATCCAAGGAAGCAGGGGGGAGGGCGAGGTCAACAGGGAATTGAGAACACACACACACGGAAAGCCCCATCCAAGCTAAAGCCAAAATGACGGATACTGGCGCCGATGGCAGCAGGGAAAACTGCAAAGTCATTAACAGCACCACAAATAAAAATAGTTACCCGCTTGAGGCAAAGATAGTAATCAGGCCAATATCGAAGTCACCAACCACAAAAACAGGGGCCGAGCAAAACAATCAAGAACACACCAATAACGGAAAATCAGTCCTACCCAGTTATTTTGAATCACTAATCTTAACACAGCCACCAACAAAGGACTTTAACGCTCTAGACCAACTAAGAGCAACATCAGGACCCAATCTCAGCAACCCGATGACAGCAATTGAAACAGCCCAGGCCCTAGCCCCAGCCCAAGCTCCAGCTCAGGTGACTCAATCACGGAGAGAATTAGGAAAATTGCCAAAAAGAGAACATATAGAAGATACAGACAAGACAGAAGAGAAAGATCTTGAGCAAGACCAATCGGATACTTCCAAACTTGAAAATACCCCCCAGCTTACAACAGAGGAGTGGGAGGGACTAGTAGCATTATACCTCCCAGTTATCCCTCAAGAGGAAGACACCAAACAAGAACCTGAAACTCCACAAATTATAGAAGAGCTTTCAAAAGGCCCGGAGATTCTATGGTCATCCTTGTTAAACACCCTACAGTTATCAATAAAGGCAATGCAGTACCATTCGGATAAAATGGATATGCAACTATCCCTCCTAAACTTCTTAGCCATTCATGTAGCCAACATCGACAACAAGTTTGCAGACATGAATGGCATGATCAAGAAGGTTCAAGCAGAAACAAAGATAATGCAGCCGAGTTGCGCATGCTACACAATTGTGGTCAAACTTACAACGATCCCACAATTACTGGGGGGCATCCTGTCGGACCTAAAAAAGTTTACTGATGACGCAAAAAAAGAAGCCAACCCAGGTACTGCGAACGCACCAACAGTCCCACTCCTTAGCCAGCAAAGTGAACAGTCAGGGAGCTTAAACCTGGCAGATAGGGCATACGATCCCAGCAGTGTTAAGAACGGGGGAGACCCAATCAGTCTAAATAGCATGGAAAAAACTAAAAACGAATCCTATGCTGCTGTTGCAGGGAATGTCCCAAAGAAGCCCGCAGAAAAACAAAGAAGGGATAGCCTTGAGCAACCGACCACCCAGCCCAGCCATAAGTTGGGGCAACAGGGAAAGGCTCCAGAAATCACTATTCACCAAAGTCCTCACGGAAACACTCAGGGAACAAAATAAAAGAGGACGAAAACAAAAAAGGAAAGGGAGAAACGAGACCAGCAACATAAAAGCATTCTTCAAAGTAGTAACTTCGACAACAGAAGCAAAAAAAAAAAAGATGCAGAAAGAGACAGTCCAATAGCAACCATAATAACACCACCGGCCAAGGAAATCGTACAAATAGTACAAAGTTCGAACTCCAGCTGCATAGGCGAGGGTACGAACAGCTATTACCAAACAGAAACTACTCACCGAAAAATTAAACATAACAAAGGAACAAAATTGGCAGATTGTACGGATCCCTTAAAAACCAAAAGTCTGGGATCGTTGTTAGTCGGAAGCAAGGGAGCCCCTCCGACACGGGGATCGATGCCAATAGACGAAATGGAGGATCGAGACATGTGGGTAGAAGAGCCATCATGCGGACAGAGTCCCGATGGGTCACAGGTCAAACCAGCCACAGAAGAACCTAAACAACGGGACGATAGGCAGGAGGGAGCTGAAAGTGGTACAATTTTATTTATCCCGGACTATAAGTCAAGAGGCAGAGGGGACATCCTCAACCGAGGCAACATTCTACGCTTATTATCCACCATCAGCAACCTGAGGGACATCAGCACAAACGACCTAGAATCTGTGCAGTTTGCGCATTATAACCACCTGTCTGACCATGAGGCCACTGTAACATGGGCCACGCAGGAAACAGCGGAACGAATTATGGAGACGGAACCGCGCTTCCAAGCATGGGGGATACGCCTAAAAAGACAGGCAAAAAATAGGGCATCCAGACCCATTAAGTCAGGCACACAAAGAGAGAGATCATTGCAGCCTCCAAAACAAACAAAAAACAGCTAAAACGGAAAGCGTCCTGAAGGGGGCTCGAAGCTCTTCAATTTCACAGATAGACATCAACCCATTTAGCCCAAGGCAAGCCCAAGGATCATTTGGCCAAAAGGACTGGAATTGGATAGCAAGGACCATTAATTCAAGGGCCTCGAAGACATGACAAAACACGCAACGAAAAACTACAACAAAACATCAATTAAGAATATGTGTTTGGAATATAAATGGCGTTGGGAACAAAGCTGATGACACTAAGCTTTTACTTTAAAAAATTTGACATAATCGCTCTTCAAGAAACCTGGTCAGATAAACTGCATCAATTACAGGGCTTTAAAGCATACCATCTACCAGCCATAAGAAAGGCCAAATACGGCCACTTAAAAGGAGGCCAAACGATATACACTTCAATCAAGAGTATCAGTGAATTAAAGAATAAAGACGCTATACAGTCAGCATAAAAACAATAGAGCTGGACCTAGGGGGAAAAGACAAAAACCAAAAGTTAATCCTGCTAAATGTAGATTTACATCCTCGCGAGAAAAAAGCTGGGATGAAACTACTGATAGGAGAAGTAACAAAAATACTGTCAGAGGGAACGATATCTAACCTCTTAGTAACTGGGGACTTCAACATGTACCTCGGAGAGCCACAGACAAGGGATCCACTGTTAGAAGAGCAGTTTCTGGCATGGGGCATACCACAACAGGAAGCAAGCAAATGGGGCAAATATAACAGGCTGTCAATGGACAGCCTAAAGGATTTAGAACATCTCAACCTGGTAGCTTTAAATGGGCGCTTCACTAACGATAGCCCCCCGGCAGCAACCTTTCACAATCAGAATGCAAGTTCAACCATAGACTTTACATTCTCATCTCTACAATGTTTCGGCAAAGTTTCGGATATCCAAATAGGATGAATGACAGTTAGCGACCACTTACCGCAAGAAATTACCCTTAACACTCACGGGGCAGCAGTAACTCTGCCAGCAGTAAACCTAGGAGCCTCACTTTCCGTCATACATAAAAGAATAAAATGTAATACGCATAATCTGGAAGGCTTTGAGAAGGAAGCGAGAAAATTGTGGGAAATAAGCACTGCGATTCAGACAGACAACATAAGCCGATGGGAGCTATTTACCAGCAGCCTTGGGACCGCACACACAAAGAAATCAAAGCTCCACACAATAACTGAAGCCAAAAACCAACAAAGCCACAAAAAGTGCTCGCAAATATTGGTAGGTCAAGACAAGCTAATAAAACAAAACATCAATCTAAAGCTCCTTAAAAGAAATTTTAAAAAACTACTGAGGCAATTACACCGAGAAGGACCAGATAACGCTGTCCAAAAGGAACTGCAAAAACTTAAAAACCTCAAAAAGAAACTGATTTGGAACTTAAAAAGGGAAGAAGAGGATGAGTTATAGGCCAAGTTACTCCACGACGCCAAGGGAAACACCAGCGGAATATTCTGGAAAATGGTTATAATCTGCAGACCCCAAGCTGACCCAGTATCAACTCTCATCTTAATGAAGAAGTTTGGTATGATTACCTTTTGCTCCACTTCAACATGGTTCCAAAAAACACCACGACGAGGCCACCAGATTCTGACAGAAACACCTTAAGTTGCACCTCAACAGCGGAGACAACCACATTGATCTTCACAGGAAAACAAATCATAAGTAGAATAGCGAAAGGTAAGACAGAGGGAGCGCCGGGCCCCAATGGAATCCCGCCCATTCTGTACAAACAAAACCCGGATTACTGGGCAGCGGCGCTAGCTCCACTGTATAAACAGATTATAGAAACCAAAATAATACCAGACTCATGGAAAGGCTTAATAATAGCTCCAATTCATAAGAAAGGCAACAAAAACGATCCGAAAAATTACAGACTGATTGCCTTAATTGACAACGAGGCCAAATATTACGCTGGCCTACTACTAGAGGAGCTTACAGACTGGGCGAATGAAAACGCCGTGATTCCCATTACCCAGACAGGATTTCGGAAACACATGGGAACAACGACAAACATTCTGGCTTTATCACTTCTAATAGATGCTGTCAAACTCGCCTACCTGCCTCTTTTCGTATGCTTCATCGATTTTACTTCAGATTTCGATAATATCAACAGAAAGCTACTATGGGAAAAGCTGGCCAACAGGAAAATACCACCATCCCTACTAGCTCAACTGATGCTTTTACATACGGATTCATGGATACAAATTAAGCTGGGAGCAGGCGACTGCCTGTCAAGGAAAATACGGACGACCAAGGGCCTCAAACAAGGGGGTGTGCTAGCTCCAACCCTTTTTAACATCTTCATGTCAGATCTTTCACAGAAGCTAGACGAAAGTAACGCACATGCTCCAAACCTATGAGAACTTAACCTCTCGAACTTGATGTATGCAGACGACATCGTGCTCATTAGCCGTACGCCGCCGATAGGGCTACAACATCTAATTATTCCGCAATGAATGGTCTCAGTATTAATCTCTCAAAAACAAAAGCTATGAGAATAAACGCAAAGACGTGTTCACCCAAGTTTTGCTGGCAAATAGGTGGTGTAACTCTTGAAACTGTGGAGGAATATAAATATCTGGGCGTAATTATAGACAGAAAAGGGTCATTCCAACCACAGAAAGAAGCAATACAAAGGAGAGGAACCACTATAGCGGTCGCACTGAGGAATCTCAAAAAGAAAGCTGCTGGCCGAAGCTTTACGCCACTACTACAAGTGATTAGAGCAAAATTAACACCGGATATCACTTACGGGAGCGAATGCCTTCGAGGGAGGGACGCGCAGACACTGGACAAAATAACAGCAAGGGCAATGCGAATGATATTTAATCTACCCAATTATACCTCGCAGGCCCAAATAAGGCTTGAATTTGGCCTAAGGAATCAAAGAATAGAAAGAATGGGTGTTTACGCCAAAATCTGGCATATAATACAGGGAGCCGACGTCTCAACCTTGAATTACCATCTCTGGAAGGAGCTAGAAAATAAAAACAAAAGTGCAGCTGCAAATTATCTAAAGCACTCAATAGACTCCTTGAAATTACAAGAAACCTGGAAGAGCATTGGTCCTCGTAATACCTTCAAACGACTAGTAAACAAATCTGTAAAGATAATTTCGCTAGTGGAAGACAAAGCAACACTAGCTAACAGGGCTCACGGCTGGATTGTCATCCAAAATTACACGAGCAGCACCTGCCAAAGCTACCTAGGAGTTGGTTACACACGGATTACAAAGGAGAAGTTCATACGACTAAGGATGGAGATCCTTCCGTCTCAACACCATCTTCCCCCATGGAAACGAACCCAAACGACAACAAGTTGTCAGCTATGAGGGGACCCAAAAGAGGATATCCTTAATCTACTTTGCATTTGTAAAGGACTGGCAAAGGAGCGTAGACTCCATTTAAAACCAGCTCTAAAGAAACTGGGAATAAGAACATGTTGGCAGGCGGTCAAAGCATGCTTTGACCGTAAAAACATTCAACTAATAAGTCATCTCGTCAAATGTATGGAAAAAGCAGAAAAAAAAAAAAAAAAAAAAAAAAAAAAAAAAAAAAAAATCAGGAAGCTAGAAGGGAGAGACTGGACGAAGTAAACCCATAAAACATTTGAGCTTAACCGCCCCACTTGGCAATGTCAAGGAATAACTCCCGCTACGTAAAGCCTCGTAAGAAATGGTGGTGTTGCTTAAAATTGCCCCAAGAATCTGCAGGTGTGAACATTTTAATACAGACAATTTGGGCACATTACGTCTCATTTCCATCTGCTTCTCGGACAGTGACAAAAATGCTTAATTCTTTTATTTTTTAGAATGCACCTTCTTAACCTTATGAAATTTCGCTAGAAGTTTTCTTCTCCTTTTTTAATGAAATTTTAACAAACTTATTATAAAAACTGTATTTTAAGGTTGTTTATACGTAATATATGTAGCTGATTGCAATGGTTTTAATTTACTGAGCAATAAAGAATTACTTACTTACTATAGCTAATATTACGGATGTAAATGGTCAGGTTCTCTGTTCCCCGGGAGCTATTAATGAAGAGTTCAGTATGTATTACCGGACACTTTATGGGCCACCGGGTGATATCCTAAAAGATGCACTCCAGGCTTACTTGAAGCCATTAGGGTTGCGGGGGCTGGATCGTACCTCACGGGACTCATTGGCACTGCCAGTAAAAACACCAGCGATTGGTACAGCCATCAGGGACATGGCAAGAGGGAAAACACCTGGGCCGGACGGCCTTCCTGCCGAATTCTATGTGACTTTTGTGGACATTTTAGCCCCGAGACTAGAGAAGATGTACGAAGTAGCATACAAGGAGAAGCAGTTGCAGCCTTCTCTTAGGGAGGCTCTAGTTATACCACTACCTAAGACTAAAAAAAGAACATGCAGGAGGGATGGAATTTCGACCTTTAGCAATGCTAAACATGGATTTCAAGTTCTTGAGCAAAACCTTAGCGTCCAGGCTCTTACCACATATGCATCGATTGGTCCATACAGACCAGAATGGTTTTATCCCCACACACTCCACGTCTAATAACCTGAGGAGACTATATAGTGTGCTATTTCATAAAGACCTAGGAAATTATCCTGATGCGCTAGTGCTGGCAGTTGACCTTGAAAAGGCCTTCGATTCCCTCCGGTGGGATGTTTTGCTGGCTGTGATGGAGAAGATGCAGATGGGGGCCCGGTGGTTAAGTTGGGTCCAACTTCTTTGCGAAAATCCGAGAGCTCGAGTGCGAACGGGTACTGTAGTATCGGCTTCCTACCCTATCTACAGAGGAACCCATCAGGGATGTCCCCTGTCGCCCCTGCTATTTGCCCTCGCCATGGAACCTCTGGCGGAACATCTCAGACAAGAGGGAAAGGGGCTGGGTCTGACCTTGGACGGGGTTTGCCACATTGTGTCATTGTACGCAGATGACGTCCTAATCTACCTTGGAAATGGGACCCGCGATCTCCCACTGATACGGAGTATCTTGTAGGAATTTACTGGGTTTTCTGACCTTCGTGTTAATAAGGGGAAGACCTGTGCTTTCCCGCTGCGCCCGGCTCTGTCTAGGCCGCTGGCCCTCTCATTGGATATGGAATGGGCGCCTACCTCCTTTAAATACTTGGGAATCCAGATTTACCACAATCAGCCTGAACTTTTGAAGGTATTCTGGGTAGAGCCTTGAGAGCCTTGCGGACAACTGTGTCCTTTTGGCACACACTGAAGTTGCCCACTATAGCAAGGGTGTCACTATGGAAGATGGTGTTGTTACCACGGCTCCTTTATTATTTTGTTAATCTACCAGTAGTTGTTCCAAAAAGCTGGTTCAAGGCACTAGATGGGTTTCTGAGAGATCTGGTGTGGGACGGGGGATGCAATAGAGTTTCTCCGCACACTTTTGCGACTCCCGCTGGCGGGGGGTGGATTGGGGGCTCCTGATTTTGAGGCCTACTATTGGGAAGCACAGCTTCAGTGGCTGAGCAGGTGGCTTGATGGGAGAGGCTTAGAAACGCTGTCACTGCCAGCTGGTCCAGTGCAAAAGGTCCAGATTCCTAGAATGCTTAACCGTCACCAGAGAATCAACCCAATGGGAATATTACTTTCGATGGCAATGGCGTACTGGGACAGATGCACAATGCGTTCCAAAGATACACCACTTTATGCGCCAGTATTCCCCCTAGCTGGATTCCCACAAGTGGGAATAGGTCCCCCCCTTCCACAAAGACAACTGACAAGCTAGGAAGATGCAGGAATACAGACTGTGGGTGACTTCTACCGTGATGGTGACCTCCTACTGTTGAAAGACTTCTTGGAATACCATGAACAGCCACCAGGGCAGTTCTTAAATTATCATAAAATACACAGAGCTCTAGTAGAACTGTGGGGGGCAGATGTGACAGAACCGATCACCCATGCGACCCTTCAGGCCATGGTAACGTTAGGATCGGCAGGACATCTAGTGAAGTGACTTTACCAAGCCATAATGGAGACTACATATCGACCACTGCCACACCTGTGGAGCAAGTGGGAGACTGCCTTAAATAGGCAGCTTACTGAGAAAGAATGGAAAAAAGTTTAAGGTAGTCACAAAAAAGTGTCCAGGAATGCCGCTTTTAGATGTATCCAATTCAACATGCTTCATAGAACTTACCTTACCCCATACAGATTGAATGTAGTATATGGGAGTGATACCCAGGCCTGTGACAGATGCTCCCAAGGAGATGCTGACTTTGATCACATGATTTGGGCCTGTCCTGCACTTGCCGGCTATTGGCCGGAGATAGTCAATATGCTTAACAAAATGTTATCACGGACCCTGGCATGCTGTCCGGAGGTCTGCCTTGTGGGCCTCTTTCCGAGACCAAAAGACTTAGTCATAGATTCATAGATCTGGCCCTTCTCTTAGCCAAATGTAGACTGGTGCTTAGATGGAAGGCGAAGCAACCCCATCTAGTGGTACATTGGGAACAGGATGTTACTTGCTGGGCTAGAGCGGAGGAGCAGGCATTGATTAGAGAACATAAGGTCACGAAGCGGCGTAAACCATTAGCTGAGCGAAACTAGTGAAGGCGTGGGACACGCGACCCACATCTGACTTGACCACGCACTCGGGCACCACCGACTCTGACGGATGAGAATAGACACCCACGTCGTGGGGGATGGGGGGGTGGTTGAGTGAATTCTGTACTAGGGACCCGCAGACACCCGGCTCATGTACCAGATGTAGTCCTTGCTGGTTTACGGAGTGGTTCTCCAGATCCCACTGCCGCCCTGGTTCTCCCCTCTGCCCCTACTGATGGGGGGGCCTCCCCCCGGACCCTCAAATAGCGGCATTTAGCTGATGACAGATCTCTGAGCTAATAACAGACCTCTCGTGGTTCTCTTTGTGTTACAGTTCATTGTTTTATGTTACATGAAGACGAGGAATTTGTGCTATTGGTTTTCTTTATTTCTCACTATGGCTTCTATCCCATTCTGCATGATCACTGACAGCATAGCCTAAGTAATAGGTTCCGATAGTCTCCATGTTTGGCATGCTCTGATAGAATGCTATGGACAATAGCCCGACTCTGGAGAGCGACTGATTTGCTTTCCGGCTAAAACGTCAGACTGCTGGGCTGGACTTAAGCCACAATGTCATCATTACTGATTTGCTATTTCTTACATTGGTTAAAAATGATGTGTACATTGTACAGTGAAATATAACCGATAACCACACTATTTAACACGTTGATCTCACTATGGAAATGTAATCGTGTTGAGAGTTTCTGATAAGAGTGTTATATAAATCCCAATAAAAACGATAAAAAAAATAAAATAGAAAAAAAGGCACCTGGAGTGTAGAACACCAGCAGTAATTGACGGTATAAAGTACGTGGAGCGTAGAACACCAGCAGGAAGGGACCGTACAAGGCACCTGGAGTGTAGAGCACCTGCGGCATGTAACAGTATGAGGCATCTGGAGTGTAGAACACCAGCATAAAGTGACGGCATAAGCCACCTGTAGTGTAAAACACCAGCAGGCAGTGACCATATAGGGTACCTAGAGTGTAGACCACCTGCAGGAAGTGAGGGTATAAATTAACTGGAGTATAGAACACCGTCAGGAAGTGATGCTATAAGGCACCTGAAGTATAGAACATCAGCAGAAGTGACGGTATAAGGTACCTGAAGTATAGAACGCCAGCAGGAAGTGACAGTATAGGGCACCTGGAGTGTAGAACCCCAGAAGAAAGTGACAGTATAAGGCACTTGGCGTGTAGAAAACCCAGGAATGTGATAGCGCAAGGTACCTGGAGTGTTGAAAACCAGCAGGAAGTGACGTATAAGGCGCCGGGAGTGTACAATACCCGTAGCATGTGACGGTATAAAGTACCTGGAGCGTAGAACACCAGCAGAAAGTGGCGGCATAAGCCACCTGGAGAGCAGAACACCAGCAGGCAGTGTCAGTATAGGATACCTGGAGTGTAGAATACCAGCAGGAAAATGACAGTATAAAGTACCGGGACTGTAGAACACCAGCAGGAAGTGACAGTATAAGGCACCTGGAGTATAGAACACCAGCAAAAAGTGATGACATAAGGCACCTGGAGTGTAGAACACCAACAGGAAGTGACGGTATAAGGCACCGGGAGTGTATAATACCCCCAGCATGTGACGGTATAAAGTACCTGGAGCATAGAACACCAGCAGGAAGTGACAGCAAAGGCACCTGGAGCATAGAACACCAGCAAGAAGTGACAGTATAAGGCACCCGGAACGTAGAACACCAACAGGAAGTGACCGGATAAGGCACCGGGAGGGTAGAAAACCAGCAGGAAGTGGTGGTATAAAGCACCTGGAATGTGCCATACCCACAGCATGTGACGGCATAAGGTATCTGGAGTGTAAATCACCAGCAGGAAGTGACCAAATAAGGCACCTGGAGCGTAGAACACCTGCAGGAAGTGACGGTATAGGGCACCTGGAGCATAGAACACCAGCAGGAAGTGACAGTATAAGGCACCCGGAACGTAGAACACCAACAGGAAGTGACCGTATAAGTCACCGGGAGGGTAGAAAACCAGCAGGAAGTGGCGGTATAAAGCACCTGGAATGTGCCATACCCACAGCATGTGACGGCATAAGGTATCTGGAGTGTAAATCACCAGCAGGAAGTGACCAAATAAGGCACCTGGAGCGTAGAACACCTGCAGGAAGTGACGGTATAGGGCACCTGGAGCGTAGAACACCAGCAGGAAGTGACGGTATAAGGCACCTGGAGTGTAGAACACCAACAGGAAGTGACCGTATAAGGCACCGGGAGGGTAGAAAACCAGCAGGAAGTGGCGGTATAAAGCACCTGGAATGTGCCATACCCACAGCATGTGACGGCATAAGGTATCTGGAGTGTAAATCACCAGCAGGAAGTGACCAAATAAGGCACCTGGAGTGTAGAACACCAGCAGGAAGTGACAGTATAAGGCACCTGGACCGTATAACACCTGCAGGAAGTGACCATATAAGGCACCTGGAGCATAGAACACCTGCAGGAAGTGATGGTATAATGCACCTGGAGCGTAGAACACCAGCAGGAAGTGACCGTATAAGGCACCTGGAGTGTACATCAGCAGGAAGCAGGCGCGCAACATCCATTGGACTCAAAGGACTTCAGCCCCCCCCACCCCCCGTCGTGTGTGGCAGCCCGGGATGAGACAGCTTCCTGGGCACAAACACAGCCGCACCCGAGCAATTCACAGGTCTTTAAAAGACCATTCGCATGATAATGAGGCCTCGCTGTTGTTTCACCCCTTCTAAGAGCCCCTGCAGCTCCACGCTGCCTATGGCTTAAAAGATTCAGCCCCCCCCCCCGACATTTTTTTCTTAATCCCCTCCCCCCCCCCACGAAATTTGGCTCTAGTTGCGCCTCTGGCAGGAAGTGTTAGTATAAGGCATCTGGAGTGTAGGACACCAACAGGAAGTGACATTATAAGACATCTGGAATGTAGAACACCAGCAGGAAGTCATGGTATAAGGCACCCGGAGCGTAGAACACCAGCAGGAAGTGACGTATAAAGTACCGGGAGTGTAGAGCACCAGCAGGGAGTGTATAAAACACCTGAAATGTACAGTGCCCGCAGCCAGGGCCGGCTTTTGGGCGGTGCGAGCGCACCGGGTGCCGAGGTCAGGGGGGCGCCGGGCACCACCATACCTGCGTCTCTTAAATCGGCAGTCACTCCTGTTAAAACAGTTTTCGCTCTTTCTTTTCTACGATGTTATTCTTCGTAGAAATGGAAGAGAGGAAAACCGTGTTAACAAATCAGGAGGCACGCACGCTTTTGCCCGCCCATGCGTTGCGATTAGCTGCCGGCCTGCCTGTAACTTAAACCTACATCGCGGGACACACGCGGGCGGGCCCTGACAGATACTTCCGACGGCTAAATTGGTGGCGCGGTCTCTCCGACTCCAGTCCACGGCAGGGATTTTGGCAGTGGCACTCTGCAGCATAAAGTGAGTTATATGTGACGGTCAACTTTTTTTGTTAATCAAAAATTAGTGTTAAATTAAATGAACAAATAGGGTGATGACCTCCCCACCTTCTGCCCCCCCCTCCCTGTGGCGGTATACTTCAAACACTCCTCTGGTTGCGGAATGCGTCACCGTGAGAGTGTTCACGCTCGTCTTTTGTTTTGTGAGCAGGAGTCTCTTTCATCTCAAACTTTTCTTTACAGATAATATACTCCTGAAAAACACACTACATCAAATATAACGCCTATCGCAGGCATCACAGCTTCACCTGCCCTTGTGTAGCTTTTTCAAAAACTTGCAATTTGTATTTAGCTGGGAATAGCTCTGTGTGCTCCCGCACCTGCTCCCGGGAGGTCAAGCAGCAGGTCACAGATAGTAAGAAAGCCCGAAGGGCCCTATGCAGAATGTCGCCCTTCCAAGTTAGATAAAATTCCAAACTTTTATGTGGGTTAACACTTTGAACCCTGTGCCCTGAAGCTATCTTTGGGCGCTATAATTAACCGTGTGCTTTGCGCTTTAATAAGCAACGAAGCTGCCAGCACTTTACAGCTCCGTGAAAGTATTCGAAAAGTTTTGGTGCTGTCAGAACAAAGCAGGGACTGCTCCTCCTGCGCCCAACAGAAAAGTGTTTCTAATGGAAAACGAGGCGGTAGATCGGATACCAAAAAACTCCGCTCAAGTGGCGCAGACGGCGCTGCCTCAGGCAGCCCCATTTATTGAGCAAGTCGGAAGTGCTGCGCGCCTGTGAAGTACACTGGGCACACGCTAACCCATAGCCACGCCCCCATACCAACCTCATCAATCAATTAAAACGTATTTAGCTGGATAAAGTTGTTGAAAAGATTATATTGAACAGTGCAGTAAAGTATTGAACAATGCAGTAACATTGAATGGAAACTAGTGACTTATCCCTGTCGGTATGTGCTCATTATTTTGTGCCAAAGTTTTTTGTCTTTAAATAGCCATTTTAAAAGTACGCTAATCTGCAAGAATGGGGATTTTGAATGTAATGTTTATCTAATAGTCGACAGCTGCTGGTATTGGTTGACATTGGAATATCGCTAGTATTGTGTAATTTCAATTAATTATCCCAAAAATAAAATCGGGGATTTAAAGTGAAAGTAACCGGGAAAAAACATTGCGCCTAGAATCCTGAATGTCTAATCTATGAGCATCGAGGTCTCGGTTTGCACATATCGGGCTATAGCCATGTATGTTCATTCGCTTTGCTTAACCTAGAATGAATATTCTTCTGCGGCGCATTCGGATATGGACTGATAGAGATGTTTGTTTTTCAAAGTAATGGATGTGCCGCATGCGCCACATAATCTAACGTCAGCTGCATGCTTTGCAGATTTTAATAAAGAATAATGCGTTACTCTTGCGCGGTCCCCGTCTTCAGACCCAGGGTTGGCCCAGTGCCAGGCTTGCAGTTTCGCTACAGCCACCCCTAGGGTTGACCCACTGACAGTGCTGTGGTATTCCTTCCTGCAGCCCCCAGAGCCACAGAGAATACCCTTGGCTGTATATATTTAATATGCGGTTAAAAACCATACAACTCAACACAAAAAATGTTTGCTTGGGGGGGCGCCAACAAAGATTGTCGCACAGGGCGCCACAATCTCTAAAGCCGGCCCTGCCCGCAGCATGTGGCGGCATAAGGCGCCTGGAGTTCAGAGCACCCCAGAATGTGTCGATGTAACACCCCACAGGCTGAGTGCTGGGACTACCTGGCAGGGAAGTAGAGATTGGCAGGCTGGGGGCCGGACAACCCTGTTCTCCGGTCAGTAGCGGGGGCTCAGGAAAGGGAGCAGGGCATTGGAACCAATTAATGAGCTTCCATCAGACACAAGCGCCGAGTCTTACTGGGGATGACACATGGGGCCGGAGGGGGGAGGGCAGATGCGGAGGAAAGCAGGACGGATTACAGACAAGGGACCAGCAGGCCTCTGACCGCCATCACTGGGAGCAGCCCTTCCCACGCCTGCATCCCTGCCGAGGCCCGCAGTCCACCTGTCTGCATGCCTCAGTCCATGCCTGGGCCAGGGGCCAGCTATGGGGCCGGGCCCCCCGCAGGAGAGAGCTCTAGAGCCAGCAGGGGAGGCAGCTGTTGCAAAACACAGGGCCGCGGGCCAGGGGCATTACCGGCAATCTGATTATTGTAATCCCAGCCCTGCTTGTCGGAGCCAGGCAGGTCACTGTGGGAATCAGAACCACATACGAGCTACACACACCGCACAGGCTGTGCACAGGCGCAACAGGAACCCAAACAAACACCAGGCACCTAGAAACTCATTCTGTGGATCACGAACACCTAGAACTCACTATGGGAATCAGCAATCCCACCTAGAGCTCACTCTGGGAAACCCCAACCACACATGAACCACACACTGGCTCAGCAGGAACTGCTAGAATCACGGGGCAACTAGAACTCATTCTGTGAATCATCACTCACAGCTAGAACTCACTGTGGGAATCACCATCCATACCTAGAACTCACTGTGGAAATCACCACCCATACCTAGAACTCACAGTGGGAATCACCACCCATACAGTGGGAATCACCACCCATACCTAGAACTCACAGTGGGAATCAGCACACACACGAGTTGTGCACTGGCACAGCAGGAACCCAAAGACTAACTGGACACCTGGAGTTCATTCTATTAATCATCACTCACTCCTAAAACCCATTGGGATTCATCACCCACACCTAGAAATCACTGTGGGAATCACACACTGCACATGCTGAGCACAGGCACAGCAGGAACCCAAAGAATCACCAGGCACCTATAACTCATTCTGTGGAACACCCACACCTAGAACTCACTGTGGGAATCACACACTGCACATGCTGAGCACAGGCACAGCAGGAACCCAAAGAATCACCAGGCACCTATAACTCATTCTGTGGAACACCCACATCTAGAACTCACTGTGGGAATCACACACTGCACATGCTGAGCACAGGCACAGCAGGAACCCAAAGAATCACCAGGCACCTATAACTCATTCTGTGGAACACCCACACCTAGAACTCACTGTGGGAATCACACACTGCACATGCTGAGCACAGGCACAGCAGGAACCCAAAGAATCACCAGGCGCCTATAACTCCTTCTGTGGAACACCCACACCTAGAACTCACTGTGGGAATCACACACTGCACATGCTGAGCACAGGCACAGCAGGAACCCAAAGAATCACCAGGCGCCCATAACTCATTCTGTGGAACACCCACACCTAGAACTCACTGTGGGAATCACACACTGCACATGCTGAGCACAGGCACAGCAGGAACCCAAAGAATCACCAGGCACCTATAACTCATTCTGTGGAACACCCACACCTAGAACTCACTGTGGGAATCACACACTGCACATGCTGAGCACAGGCACAGCAGGAACCCAAAGAATCACCAGGCACCTATAACTCATTCTGTGGAACACCCACATCTAGAACTCACTGTGGGAATCACACACTGCACATGCTGAGCACAGGCACAGCAGGAACCCAAAGAATCACCAGGCACCTATAACTCATTCTGTGGAACACCCACACCTAGAACTCACTGTGGGAATCACACACTGCACATGCTGAGCACAGGCACAGCAGGAACCCAAAGAATCACCAGGCGCCTATAACTCCTTCTGTGGAACACCCACACCTAGAACTCACTGTGGGAATCACACACTGCACATGCTGAGCACAGGCACAGCAGGAACCCAAAGAATCACCAGGCGCCCATAACTCATTCTGTGGAACACCCACACCTAGAACTCACTGTGGGAATCACACACTGCACATGCTGAGCACAGGCACAGCAGGAACCCAAAGAATCACCAGGCACCTATAACTCATTCTGTGGAACACCCACACCTAGAACTCACTGTGGGAATCACACACTGCACATGCTGAGCACAGGCACAGCAGGAACCCAAAGAATCACCAGGCGCCCATAACTCATTCTGTGGAACACCCACATCTAGAACTCACTGTGGGAATCACACACTGCACATGCTGAGCACAGGCACAGCAGGAACCCAAAGAATCACCAGGCACCTATAACTCATTCTGTGGAACACCCACACCTAGAACTCACTGTGGGAATCACACACTGCACATGCTGAGCACAGGCACAGCAGGAACCCAAAGAATCACCAGGCACCTATAACTCATTCTGTGGAACACCCACATCTAGAACTCACTGTGGGAATCACACACTGCACATGCTGAGCACAGGCACAGCAGGAACTCAAAGAATCACCAGGCGCCTATAACTCATTCTGTGGAACACCCACACCTAGAACTCACTGTGGGAATCACACACTGCACATGCTGAGCACAGGCACAGCAGGAACCCAAAGAATCACCAGGCACCTATAACTCATTCTGTGGAACACCCACATCTAGAACTCACTGTGGGAATCACACACTGCACATGCTGAGCACAGGCACAGCAGGAACTCAAAGAATCACCAGGCGCCTATAACTCATTCTGTGGAACACCCACATCTAAAACTCACTGTGGGAATCACACACTGCACATGCTGAGCACAGGCACAGCAGGAACCCAAAGAATCACCAGGCGCCTATAACTCATTCTGTGGAACACCCACACCTAGAACTCACTGTGGGAATCACACACTGCACATGATGAGCACAGGCACAGCAGGAACCCAAAGAATCACCAGGCGCCTATAACTCATTCTGTGGAACACCCACACCTAGAAATCACTGTGGGAATCACACACTGCACATGCTGAGCACAGGCACAGCAGGAACCCAAAGAATCACCTATAACTCATTCTGTGGAACAGCCACACCTAGAACTCACTGTGGGAATCACACACTGCACATGCTGAGCACAGGCACAGCAGGAACCCAAAGAATCACCAGGCGCCTATAACTCCTTCTGTGGAACACCCACACCTAGAACTCACTGTGGGAATCACACACTGCACATGATGAGCACAGGCACAGCAGGAACCCAAAGAATCACCAGGCGCCTATAACTCCTTCTGTGGAACACCCACACCTAGAACTCACTGTGGGAATCACACACTGCACATGCTGAGCACAGGCACAGCAGGAACCCAAAGAATCACCAGGCACCTATAACTCATTCTGTGGAACACCCACACCTAGAACTCACTGTGGGAATCACACACAGCACATGCTGAGCACAGGCACAGCAGGAACCCAAAGAATCACCAGGCACCTATAACTCATTCTGTGGAACACCCACACCTAGAAATCACTGTGGGAATCACACACTGCACATGCTGAGCACAGGCACAGCAGGAACCCAAAGAATCACCAGGCACCTATAACTCATTCTGTGGAACACCCACACCTAGAACTCACTGTGGAAATCACACACTGCACATGCTGAGCACAGGCACAGCAGGAACCCAAAGAATCACCAGGCACCTATAACTCCTTCTGTGGAACACCCACACCTAGAACTCACTGTGGGAATCACACACTGCACATGCTGAGCACAGGCACAGCAGGAACCCAAAGAATCACCAGGCACCTATAACTCATTCTGTGGAACACCCACATCTAAAACTCACTGTGGGAATCACACACTGCACATGCTGAGCACAGGCACAGCAGGAACCCAAAGAATCACCAGGCACCTATAACTCATTCTGTGGAACACCCACACCTAGAAATCACTGTGGGAATCACACACTGCACATGCTGAGCACAGGCACAGCAGGAACCCAAAGAATCACCAGGCACCTATAACTCATTCTGTGGAACAGCCACACCTAGAACTCACTGTGTGAATCATCAGCCACACCTAGAACTCACGATGGGAATCTGAGCCACACACGACACACACTGCACATGGCTGAGCAACGCAATGGCTTAAACTCTTGCAAATGCAAGACCTATGGCATTGCAAAATTTGTTTACTAGCGTCCATGCGGCACTTTCACATTCATGGAGGCCACGCCCCTTTATTTAGACAAGCCACTTCTAAAGAAATGGGTGTGGCTGACATTAAAGTAAACCATGGCATGGGGTGCTTTGACAACAAAAAGCATCTGTTTATCAAGTTAAACAGATTTTTTTTTGTAAAAGCGTCCATGTCGCGCTTTCACTTTAATATGGGCCGTGCATCATTCTTTAGACACAGCGCGGCCTCCATGAATGTCAAAGTGCTGCATGGGCGCTAGTAAACAAAAATAAATGAATAATTGCGCCCGCTATACTTAAAGCGGACCGCGCTGCCAAAATAAAGAAAGAAACAAACGCTGCCGCTACAGTTAAAGCAGACCGACATTAGTAAATAAAAGGGGCGGCGAGCTGTGACATAATGGGTTGAATAGAGGCAAATTGTTAAACAAAATAGAGCTCACAGCCAAGATAAAGCAGGCTGTGTAACAAGACAGGTATAAGGTCCAGCAGGGGTGGCTGGGAATTGGGCATTCTTAAAAATGAACCCTCTGCTCTGGTGACAGAGTCAGATAAACACGAAAAAAAATTAAGGGAGGGTGATGAAAAAAATATCGTTTTGGTCTTTTACTGAAAAACAACAGTAAGTGAAGTCCAGCCTATATAAAGAAAAGATTAACAACCAGGGGGCAAGAAGGCAGCAATAATGGTCGAAAATCGCTGGGCTGGGGTGATCTGTGTATAAATACAAACAGATGTCACTGGTCAGTTTCTACAAGATTACAATGGCACAGATAAGTCATTGCCTACGATGGGAGTGGACGGTGTAGGACTCTGTATTCGATCTGACACTCTTTCAAATGAAAGAAGAGCCGATACTGAGCACCTGCCCATTTCAAGCACTGGCGTTCATCAATGTGTGAATGAAGATATATCGGGCAGTACCAAGAACACCTGCATTGGCTCAATGCAGAGTTGAGCGCCTTTTTTCTTGTATTTGATTTGCAGGGTATATATATCAGGATTGATTACATACAGCACAGAATAAGCCCTGTTACAACCATGCACAAAAATGCACTAAGAGGTCAAACAGAGCCTTAACATAAGAAAAGACAGTTAGATAACCATTCACTGGCCGATTTGTGCAAAGTGAAGCAAGGACATATGGATAAATCATGGCTTCCCCACTTAACTTGTGTGATTGTAGGCATTTTATTTCACAAAAACGTTTTCTTCACTATCGCACTTTCAACTATGTTAGTTCCTCTAGTACAAAACTATCACGTTTAATAAGTACTTCTTAGTGCCACACGTTAAAGAAATACAGGTTTCTAAATTTTAAAGAGACTTTGTCATATTTAACGTGGTTTGTTGTATGACTTACTTAGCAAATATTTTCAGGGCTCGGCTCTTGCACGGGCTCAAAGATCCGAGCCGACTAGGCTCTGGCTCGGTTCCCCGTGGTCATTTGTTAGCTTGCTCACGGCTCGAAGTTACGATTGCAGGTTCGGTCAGGCGGATTTGCAGCTTGCGCAGTACTTGGCTTCCCACAGTTTTTACCTTTAGAGTGCGCTCTGAGGCCACTAACGAAGGGTGCTTCCATCAGAGAGCAGCCCCCGTCCACAAAGGAGAACTCTGGGCTGCAACATTCCCCAGCACTCTTGCACGGATGACTCACCGCGGTTTTTAATGTTCGAGATGAAGCTATAGTCTCAGCTTCCGCGAGAAGGATCTTGTCAATGTGATTTCCCTTGCTTCAAACGCCAACAAATATGGCAGGAGCATGCTGCGGGTGTCAAACAGATGTTGTGTTGTCTATGAACCGGGGAGCACGCCTCCTTCCTTTCATAAACTCTTGGACCAAGGCTAGACTAACAAGCGCGCCGCGAAAGTTAAAGCGACCACGCTAATTGAAAAAGAATGTCAGGAATGCAGCTGGCATCCGGCCGCGCTGCTGCTCGCTCCCGAGCTCCCTAGGCCAGAGGAGAGAGAAGGCGGGACATGCACCCGCCTTTGGCCAATTGCATGCAGTCTTTGAAAGACGCACGCAAAGGCCAATAGTGTGTGAACAAAAAAGAAAAAGCACACGCACAAGCCTGTGGTCCGAGTTGGAAGTCCTTACTAGAAGCCTCGCAGAGCAGCATATGCATGCTGGCTCAGGCAAGACCTAAAAACAATGGATTTACCCCAGTTCTGTGACTGGGGGTGAATATTTGGCAATGTTCAGCATTCCGTCCATCCTTTTTTTGTTACAAAGAGATTGGCCATAATATCAATCCTAGACAGTGATTTTGCTGCCTCTTCCAGACATACTGTATATACATTATGAGCTTATAGCCCACCCATTGCTTTTCATTGTTTAGGTCGAGCTACAGCACACATGCGCTGATGCAAGACCTGCTGTAATCAATATTCCGACTTTTTTACTGCCTGCTACTTACCATTGGTTCATTCCACTGTCCTCGTTTGCTGCCTCCTCATTCGTGGTCTTTGCCTGAACGTCACTTCCTTTCAGGCTGTCACTTCCTTTCAGGCTGAGGCACACTGGTAAAGTACAGTTTCCTTACGCTTTGTTTCTTCAGCTCGTGTTTTTAATTTGGACTTTCGCCGTCCCTCGCCAGTGCTTGTAATTTTCAGCGTACTTTCAGATTGAATTGTTCACAATTGCCACACACACCACTCACAGGACGCTGCCCATGACTACGCACCAGGCGCGCTTTCCCTTTGATTTTTTCTGTCACAAGGCGCTTCTCATATTAATTTTATTTCCCTTTAAAATTTTTGTCAGAATGGCTTTGGTGGCCACCGCACATATCACTCGCTGGAGGCTAATAAAATGGCCATCGACGTCTACAGTGCAGTCGGCATGCCAGCTGTGTGTCCGGGGCATACAACAGCTTGAAGAAGCTTACAAATAATTTAAAACAACAGAGTCCTTTGTGGGTTTTGTAGCCCATCCAAGTCCCTTCCTCTCGACCAGGCAGAGAGAGTCAACGTAGATAATGTTTACAGCTCACTTATGCAGATAAGTATCAGCCTGTTTTTGAGCCAACAAGACCGGCTTCAGCGCAGGCGCTGCCACACAGCACTTCCCTCAGTAATCTAATTACCAAAGCAGGATAACACACTCCAGCTCCTCCAAACACATCCTGAGGCGGGACCTAGTCTGAGAGAAATCTTCTCCAGCAGAGGTTCTCCATGACTATACATATCTGTGCCAGCGACTGCACAAGTTCTTCAGACTAAAGTAAGAAATAATCAAATTTTTTGTATACCTTGTTTGTTTATTCATTAAATGACTTTAAGCAAAACAGAGAGGATGTGGATTAACTGCCAGATCGGCCGACTTGAAGCTGGGGAAGCAGGTTCGAGTCTCGGTATCAGCTCAAGCATCCGGTGATTCTGAGCAAATCACTGAAGACTCCCCGTGACTAAAAACAGAATGTGCCGGTCTGTAATGCAAATGGTGCTCATGTAAAGCTCTTTGATATACCTGCGGGTCAAGTTCACGCTACATAAAACTGAAAATAGATGTAATAAGAGGATACAAAAGGAGATAATGTAAACATACGATGCTACCGCTTTTTAGGGGTCTAATTTGCTTTTATTAGAAAAAATGCATTCTTTTCTAAGAGAAAATGCTTTTTTACACCCGTCAGGGTAATCGTAAACTAGAACACGGCACTTGTTAACCACCTAAATCTTCTACTTTGTGATTTAAAATGATATGCGATAGGGCATTTTCTCAAGAAAATATACACCATTCAGCGTGTCCAAAAACAGAGTAGGGCAGTAGGTGGCTGCAAGAGCAAGTACTGGTAACAATATAAAATACAAAAAAATCAACACGTGAACAGTTCGTTGGTGGAATAACTGATCTCTTCTTTCTGCTCCCGAAGCCCCATTCACCTCTGTACAAAGCTCCGAGCCATTTAGGAGAATGACAACAGAATTCGCAAGACTGACTGGTAAGGCTGAAACAGCGCACATTCTTAATTGCGAATTAGTGACCTTTACACTTGAGTGAACGATCCGATTCCAGTCAGCACCGTGCAGTCGCAGTTACCGCCACACAAGTAAGTTCCCGTTGAGCCCACCTGCCAGAAATGGGAAACCGAACTGAAACAGTGCGTTGCTCATGTCCTACTAGCAGTGGGTGGGCTGCATCACCTCAGCGGGAACTCCTCTTTCTGACCTCAGTCCAACACGACTAGATCAATAAAGGCACGAGACATCCTCTACACCAGGGCAGACCGTGGGCATTCTTACCACTCCAATGCTTAATGCGTAGACATATCATACTATCTGGGCTTCACCCATGAGATGAACTCAACATGATCAGCGAACACTGCTTCCGGCACGGTTCCTGCAACCATTAACACAGTGATCCTGCAACCAATCACATCTGCATCTAATCCAATGCCGCGGGCTTACAAAGCACTTTAAGATCACAGCAAGAGGTCTACGGTCAGGGCTCGTTTTAGGTGCAGTCACCAAGCTAGAGAGATGCGAGGGTTCTACAATGAAAAGAGAAATAAAAGAATGTGTTACAAGAAGGGAGAGGTGTGCTGTTCCCCCTTGATAATAATGTATGTAAAGGAAATGCACTGAAACACATCAGATGATGTGTAAACAGTAATGATAGATGGTGTTTATTTACCAGTTTAGCTAAAACATGTTTACTCATTTAATCGCAGGTTACTTTAATTTTGCTAAATTCAGGCCGCTCTTCACCAAGTATTTGTGGTGCAGAGATACTAATAGTTTTATGGAGAACCTACACCAGGCAAAAATATATCAGTAGCCTACAAACAAAAGTAAGGTTATAGAGTCAAAATAAACAAGCATTTGCAATCCAAAAGGTCTTGCATCTGCGAGAGTTTGAGCTATTGGCATTGTAATTTAGAAGACCTTTAATTTATGCGTTTTTAAACCCTGCAAGTGGTGCGTAAACACGCACTTTGTATTTGTAGTCCTTGCTTAAGAGAAGCAAGGCTGGAAGTAAAAGAGTCACAGTTACTGCCAGCCTTGCTTCTCATAAACAACAACTCTAAGTACACAGTGCATGTTTAGACAGCGCTTGCAGATTTCCAACACACATAAATAACAAGCATTTACAATGCAATGCTCTCGGCAATATTCTAGGTAGAGCTATTGGTATTGCTCATTATTTTTTTATCATTTTTGTATCCCTAAATAAATGGCATTGTCATTTCTATTGGCATTAGCTTTTTTTTGCATGTGATACCTATTGCATTAGCAGAGAGAGAGTGATGTAGTGAGATAGAGAGAGAGTGAGGTATTGAAATAGAGAGTGAGGTGGTGAGAGAGAGTGAGGTAGATAGAGAGTGAGGTAGGTAGATAGAGAGTGAGGTAGATAGAGAGTGAGGTAGGTAGATAGAGAGTGAGGTAGGTTGATAGAGAGTGAGGTAGGTTGATAGAGAGTGAGGTAGTGAAAGAGTGAAAGAGTGAGGAAGTGAGGGAGAGGGATGTTGTGAGGTAGTGATATATAAGCATAGAGTGATGTTGTGATGTAGTGAGAGAGAGGTAGTGAAAGACAGAAAGAGTGAGGTAGTGAGTGAGTGAGAGAGAGTGAAGTTGTGAGGTTGTGAGCTAGAGAGTGAGGTAGTGATGTTTTGAGAGAGAGAAGTTGTGAGATAGTGAGGTAGTGAGATAGAGTGGAGTAGTGAGGTAGAGAGAGTTATGGAAAACACAAATTATCTAAGGTGAAGATAAATATAAACGGGACCTGCAGCGTGGACTTAGATGGCCATAAGGATTTTTAACGTAGTTGTTGACGACTTAATCAGTATTGTAGAGCACGTCATCTGAGTTCACGTATCTGCATGTATAGCGCCAAAGAACATTCTTGAAGTGTTCGCAGAGAACAGCGCTTCTTTGTTCAAGACCTCTTCAGTTTAAAGTTATTTATGTGGCAGCCGGGGACAGAGGGCCACAGTTCCACAAGCTCCCAACGAAAAGCGCGCACAAGACACAAACGACTTCAAGATAACAAATACAATACATTGTGTGGGATTACCATAGCTCCTATGACCAGAGACTGCAACTCCTAAGCGCTGTACATACAAGGCGTCACCTAGTACACCAATGTAATGGAGCTCAACGAACGACTTCGGGAGAATGAAGAGCTGCGTCGGCCCTGCTGGGACTCGACCTTGTGACCGAGGTCGCTTCACACGCCTGAGCCATCCCATAGGCTCAGCCATTAAACACGATGACTACATTTCAGCTGTAACAAACAAGCAAGATTTTAAACTATGATGGTTCAACTCAATTATATTTTGTTTTTTATTTCAGTTTTATCACTTATTATCTGGTTTGATGATCAAATAAAGCACTATTGCTCTAAAGATGCCGGGCTTCACCTGAAATATGTGTTGCCATACATGTTAAAAATGATCAAGACTTTGTACTAAGAAAGATATCTTTAAGGATGTTATGAATACGGGTGAAGAGGCTTTAAGCCGAGAGACATAGCAGCTTCTTTCAGTGCTCTGGCGAGCCTGTCTAAAATCTCCTGCTGAGAGCCTCCTAAATCTGACTCCGCCCATCTCCTGTAGCTCAGTGGTTGGGGAATGTTTGCCACACCGGAATGAGAGCTCACTGATCCCTGGTCACCCCCTAAGATTTGCCAACTGAGTATTATTGGAGCGATCGCAGTCACCGCCACACCCATCATGGTGGCGCCGCTCTCTTAAACATTTCTGGCTGCAGCGACGTCTCCTCCCAGTGCATGCCCAATGACAAGTAGGAGACCGCTGGATGACCCGCTGCCATTTACTTACCTCTACTCTGCCGGCATGTCATCTCAGCGGTAAGATCTCTGAGATTTCATCTCAGCAACAAAGCGTACACAACGGTCACAAATGCAACACTTGGGCGGGGGGGGGGGGGGGGGGGGGAGGGGTAGGTGGTTTGCATCTCGTTGTGCAGGTGAAAACCCCTCCCGATTCCCGTTTTGCTGATATGGGGCCACAAGCCCTACTACAGTTTTAATAGAGAAGAATGCCACTTTAGAGTGTATTCATGGATGTCAACGTGGCTAAACAATAATCTCTACTTTCACAAGTAATACTCTCTAGTGCTCACTACTTGTGCTCATTACATCTTGTGATCCACATGCCTACCGGACCTTTCGACATCGTCCTTGTATAGTGCTGCCGTACGAAGCACCCCAGGGGTGTCTTAATCTCTACCTACTATTTGCATATACATTGTCCTTCGTACAGTATTACTCGCCAAGTAACAGTCGGAGAGGTATCCCTGTTATGCATGTCTACCGCAATTGATTTCTGCTTTATCTTCACTACCCGTTCCTTTCAACCATGACAGAATCTAGAGAGATTAAACATCATTGAGACCATATAGATAATGATTCTAAAGGTAATCTAAAGAGAGCAAAACATGTTCCCCCTCTTCCTTAATCACACATTAAAGACAAGCGTGACAGTGCTTCGATATTGGATATTATACCAAAGAAACTAAACTCAGTGCATGACATCACCCAGAGTACAAAAGCGAATGTGGATCTGTTACAAGTAGAGGTGGCAGCGATACGAAAGGACCTAAAAGACCTTACAATGAGAATCACCAATGCCGAAATTAGAATCAGCTCCCTGGAAGATCACAACAGTCTCCAATCCAAAACTGACTTAAATTAAAACATACGATAGTATTAACAGAATGCGTCAGCGATGAAATAGAGCGGCGCGGGGTGTCCGAAGCTCGTGTTCTCCCTGAATGGGTCCGGGAGGCTGCGGGTTGGCAGTTAGAGTGAGGTCGAAAAAAGGAGACAAAACACGGGAAGCTTCCAAACTTTTTCGGCTTCGAGGGCGTGTTCCTGCTGTTCTAAAAAGGGCGTGGCTAAAAAGTGGAAAGAACAGCACGGAACACGCCCCCAAATCTGAAAAAGACGGAGCCTATTTGGAGGGACGGCTCTCTCCTCCAATGGCTGGCCTCCGTTTAGGAAGCCAGCCAATGGAGGAGAAGCAAAAAGAGAGGCGGCCTAAATAGCCACTCTAAGAATCATTAAATCTCCAGACTTCCGGTTGTGCCTTCGGCAGACCGGACGGTCCCTCGACCTAAAAAGTACTGTCATTTATAATGCCAATAGCTCAAACTCTCGCAAATTTGAGACTCATTGCAAATGCTTGTTTTTTGAGTGTCCTTTATAACGCCTTCCTTCCCAGTGGTTAATCTTTCCTATTTGTCCCTCCTTTCTGTGCATTGTTCCCTCCCACGGAGCAGCGCCCCATCACTTGTCCCATTTTAGGAACGTCTTTTCACACCCGAGCACTCTGCGTTTTCACTGCCTCGAAGCTTTCAGTAAGCGGCTGACGTTCTTGTTCTTCTCTCGTCGCATTGGCTACTTGAACTTCAAGCAGTTCTAGTTTATGAGTGTCATCTATAGTCACAACAACACAATTGCAGCGGAGTTTGAGCTCTATTAGTCGGTGCGGGGAGGTTTCCAAGATGGTTTTCTAGCCGAGAATGAGCTCTTTTGTCGGTGCGAGATTGCGTTTCAGATTTGTATCCAGGGGAGGCTGCCGGGGGTGGGCTGTTTGTGCACCATGGGGCTGCTCGGCATACACATGCATGTGCTTCAGGGAGCTGTCAGGCTCCACTTCACTTCCACCCACATCAGTTCTCTGTGTGGAGAGGTGTGCCGGCCCCTGCGAGCCCCCTGAGTGACAGCTCCTGGGTGATCACATGCAGCTGACACTACTCGGACAAGCCTTTCTACGGTTCACCGAACAAAGACACAGGCAGGCGGCGCTGCAGCGCACAAACTGCAGGTTTTGCAGCACATGCATGCTTCGGCTAGTATTTTATTTTTTTGTTTTAGTCATACCATAAGCATGCGCTGTATAGGGTGTGTGAGATTTAATACAAAATTCTGAAGACGACAAGGCGGGGTTCGGTCACCCATTTTTTTTTTATAGTCATAAACTCATGGTAGCAGGACACAGACACCCCCTGCCATGGCTTAAATGTACAAATAGATTCACCTGAAGCAGCGAGCACATGTAAAAGTTAGATGAAACGCCATTTCAGCGCAGTTGCTTTGTCCGGGAGGCCGGTCACCATAGGCGCCCCTATTTATTCACAGATTTAAAAGAAGCCACAAGTAAATGGCCACTTGAAAGCACTGGCTGAGCAGGGACTTGTTCACATTTACAGCTGAATATCAGAGCTCCGGAGCTTCCAAGCTCCTTGCTTGAGCAGCGCATCCATTCCAGGTCCTTACTGTGCATTCCGGTACTTGTAGTCTGGTTTATACCATTATGAATTCACAGCTGCAAGTGTCAAAATGCAAAAAAAGAAACTGGACTGAATCACTGAATCGTGCAGGAAAACTGCATGTGCGCCCCAGCCCCCACCTCCTGCAGACTTCCACGAGTGTAGACAGAGCACAGCAGGAATATATCTACTGATCTCCTGGGCAGCACAGTGGGTACCTTACCCAGGACTGAAAATCGACTCAACTTTAGGGCAAACGGCACACGGCAATTATTCAGGTGTCCTACAAAAAGCATGCACGACCTACACTCATGGACATCTGGGGGCCTCTTGTGGGTGGGTAAGTTTGCAGCACTAAGACTCCGCTTCCTAAAATATTCTATGCAAACCAGACGCTTTCACTCCGCCCTCCTTTTAAATAAATTGCATTAGCCTGTTACGACAAAACAACACAAATGACAAGGAGGAGGGCCCATCTCTCGGTAGCGGAGGGCGGTCTAGGCCTAGCCCACCTATCCCAATACTACTTAGCAGCCCAGTTAGGGTATTTAGTGGAAAGGAAGAGGGCTGAGACAGAGAAACACTGGTGCTTCATCAACCAAAGCACAGGCTGGGGTCCTAAATAAAGACAGGTCCACAGGTGTTCAGTGTCACGAGCTGTGAGGGCGACGGTGGATGCCTGGGGTGGGGTGGCCTGGCCGTCACCAAACGCCTGTTGTCTTATCCTCACGCCTGATGTCCATCATTGCCAATCCGGCCTTCCAACCGAGTTCTACAATAATGGGGTAAACCCAGACGCGTCACCAGGACCTGGGTGAAATGCGGTACCATAAGGAGGTGGTCCCAGTGGAAATACAATATTAAATACACATCAACATCACCTGAGAAATCAATTATATTTAATATTTAAAATTGATTTATCAGGTGATGTTTGTGTGTATTTAATACTGTCCTTCCAACCAAGTTGGCTGCAACTGCATTTCGAAATTGGCAGAAGCCAATTGCAAACGACTTGGGAATCTCCTGGTCCATTCAGGTCTCCTGGATTTCCCGCGTCTCGGATCTTCATAGGGAGTTCCGGCGGTGGAGCACTGGTTGCATCTCACGATGAAGCATGGAGTCACAACTCATGACCAGGCCACATGCTAGCAGGCAGCTCACGGCCTTTGAAATGTGCCCGATTACCAGGAAAGAGGACAGGGGCCTCTCTCACAAATCTATGGCTTCCTCAAGAAAGCCGCAAACACTGAGAAATCACCAGTGCAAGAGAGATGGGAAACACCAGGTGATCACCAATTCACAGCTAAATAATGATCAAACATCCTCTACAGGACACGCACTGCCCGATTCTGTGCCCAGGAAAAGAGGCCATGCTCAAAGTAACCCACTATTGGTATTATAACCCAGCTAGACTGGCGAGATGGAAAAATCAGAGCTCGGGCAGCTGCTGGTGCAACGGCAGACAATCGGGCACCCATACTCATCTCTTTTGGCGCCAGCGACCGCCCCTCCATTAGGGTGGGGGGAGTGCCGCCCCTCCACTGCCAGTGCAGCAAAGGTGAAAATAAAATGAATTACCATGTCATTTTTCACTGCTCACAGTCCGAGCAGTGTTTAAGGGCGTTGCCACTGTAGTGCTGCTGACTGGCAGCGGGGGATTGAGTGGTGCTCACTCCAGGTTAAAGTGTGCATGTCACTCTGGCTGGTTGTCTTGCATCGGCCAGCCTGACAAGAGCACTTTACACAAACAGCTAGGTGGGGAGCAGGCACAGGCCCCCAGTGCCTGAAGAAGCGTTACGCAGCCCGCTCCAACCATTCCTGGCACTTCTCTCATGCTGCTAACATCAGCATTATTAGCGCAGTGTGGAAAATGTGTAATATTTTACTTCGCATAAGCTACTGCCATTTTGGCTGTGGTGTCCATTTAGTTTCCTTCGTAATTCTTTCGTCTTCTGCTGCTCATGTTATCTATTTTAGTAGACTTCCTGACTCAGCTAAAAGCATGTACATGCCAAGGGTTTGTAGCTGCCAGAGCACCTGGTCTCAGATGCCCAAAAATCACGGAACCACCTGGGATTCGCATACAAAAAGAGCTTGAAACAGGAACACAAAATTTACATCCCCAAACCGGTGAAGCTCGCAATATTTTCCTTGAATCCAGCGCGAATCAGGCACAAAAAAGTGGCAGACAGCACGGCCCCAACTTACAGCAAATAAAAAACCAAGAACACACTTGGGGTGCGAAGCCTGGGAATAATCAAGGATCAGAAAAGGCAGAGACAGGCATAGGGCAGCCAGCAAGTAATTCACTGATAATAACCCAAGAAGCACCGCCCACGAAGAGAGAAGAAGAAACAACATCTACCATAGGGTCAGCGGATTTTACACGCAACATCTCCAGGCCCGGCGAAATGTGCCACCCGGCCGGGCAACTAGCATTGAACAAGCATACCATTAGTCGTGACCTAAGAGTAACTGCACTCAACGCAAATCAGGCGAATACAAATGCAATACGACTAGTAGAGGACATGCGACTCAGCCCCCGCAAAAAAGAGGGAGGACTGTCAAATGAACAAAGAATCGCTGAGTCTCTGGTACGAAGCCAAACACCTGGCCGAGAGCTAAAAATCACTGCACCTAATTCTTGCCAAATGAAAACAACTGTAAAAAGACTAGTAGAGGATATGCGATCCAGCCAACTAAAAACAGAGAGCGAGCAGACAAGCGAACAAGGACATACAACAGGCGTCGTTTGGTTCAACCCGAACTACTGCTCACAAGGAAGACATGACATACTGAATAGGGGTAACATCCTACGACTGCTATCTCATGTCACCTCTTTGGCAGAAGTAAAAAGCTCAGACCTGGTATCCATTGAATTTGTAGTCGATGAACACACAGGAAGAGAAAAAACAAAAGCAACTTGGACAACCTTGGCAATCTCACAGAAAATATATGCTGAGGCTGAAACCTTTAAAAACTGGGGAATCACAATAAAACCATACGTAAAGCCTAGATACCCTGAAATTCTTGCTCCGGTGGAAAAAGAGGCAGAATTAACTATTACGAAAAGCCTCAGAAATCCGGTCCTGAGAGGCGCGGCAGGGCCAGAGGGCAATAAGGTTGATCAATATAATGACAGTGCCCGACGTATAGTAGACGAACACATACAATCATCGGGACTGCCCGACCCAAGATGGATAGCCAGAACTTTAAATAACAACGAATGACAAACCGGCCTCAAGCCAGGGGAGGCCGCACACGACTCATTAAGAACATGCTCATGGAATATTAATGGCTTGGCCTCCAAAATATCAGACTCAGCGTTTATGACATACATCAGGAACTTCGACGTCGTGGCATTCCAAGAAACATGGCTTGCAGACCCCCCGCATCTTCATGGCTACTTACGCTTTTTCTCCGCTGCAAAAAGGACAGCTAAATACGGGCACCTTCAAGGTGGCCTAGCAACTTATATAGCAGCCACAAGCATTTTGACGGCAAAAGAAGTTGGCCCAACTCACAGCCTTGTTGGCGGTAAATATTCATCTGCCACAACTTATAATAGGCTCCACCGAAAATGATATTACTCTAATCAACGTCTACATTCACCCGAGAAAAAAGAAAAGAAGCTAAAAACCTTTGCAGCTTCATGGAGTCTTGCATTAGGGAAAGACCTACAACAAACGTTATTCTCACTGGGGACTTCAACCTCAACCTCATGGGCGCCACGCAAGAAGTTGACCCACAAATTCAAAATGCAATCTGGGACATTCCTTCACAAGAGATTTCACAGATTTCCAAGCAAACAAAGCTAGGTAATAAGATTCTGGAAGATCTGGTACATTTCAACATCAGGGCCTTAAATGGAAGGACATCTGGAGACACTCCCCCAGCTGCAACTTTTCATTCAACAAGAGTAAGCAGCATTTTAGACTATACCTTCATTTCATTACCATTATTTCAGTTTTTAAAATCATATCAGATAGGTCGTAGCGGAGACAGCGATCACTGCCCCCAAGAAACCATCTTTAAGATTGCAAAACCCAATTTTGAACTCTCGAAAGAACCAAAAGAGTTAACCCATACCGTCAACTTCAAAAAAATTAAGTATTCAGCAGTAATAGACGGAGCCTTAGTGGAAAGAGCAAAACAGCATTTTGGGAGCTGTACTGGATACAGCGAAATCACAAATTGGGAACATTTTACAAATACTATGTCCATGTACGCTACAAGACCTAAAATACAACCACAATTAAGCAATGAAAGATCAAGCAAATTCTCCCGAGAACATAAAGGAAAAATCAGAAGCATAAAAACCTCAATCTATCGCACAATGAGAGAACTTCAACAGAATCCTACGAACCTAGCAAAGCGTGATCAACTACGGAAATTAAAATGGACACTGAAAAAATCAAAATGGGAAGCAAACAAATCCGCTGAGGACAACCTATGGGCGAGACTACACTCTGACATCAAACGGAATGACGGGGCAAGGTTCTGGAAATCAATAAACTCATTTATAAGACCCATGCACCATGGGGTCTCATCTAACATCTCAGAGGACAAATGGGCAAACTATCTTGGCAGCCATTTTCACCAGGCTGCGGGACATAACCAGGACCATGAGTTTGACCCCCAAAAATCTCTAACGAGCAACAACACAAATTATACAGAAGGGCAGATTCAAAATGATAAGAGAGAATCTGCTGAACTTACAAAACACTATTCAGCGTTTAATCAAGAAGGGAAGAAGAGAGGGAGCACCAGGGCCGAATGGAATCCCGCCAATTCTCTATAAACAAGATGTGGCAGGCTGGGCAGCAGCCCTGGTACCGCTATTTCTGGAGATAAGACACTACAACATCCTGCCAAGCTCCTGGAAGGGCTCAATTATCTCCCCAATTCACAAGGCAGGAGACAAGGCTTCCCCTCAAAACTATCGACTGGTGGCTTTAATCGACAATGAGACAAAATATTTTGCAGGCATCCTACTAGAAGAGCTGATGGCCTGGGCAACAGAGAGATCCTTAATCCCAGCAAACCAGACTGGCTTTGCCAAAGCAGTAGGGACAATGACGAACATCTTGAGCATGGGCATGCTAATAGACAAGGCAGAATCTAACAAAATGCCCATACACTTCTGCTTCATTGACTACAAGGCTGCTTTTGACCATATAAACCGGAACCTTTTATGGTCTAAACTAAATGATTGGGGGATACCTAGACCCCTTTTGAACCTGATAATCCACCTCCATACAGAGACCTGGGTACAGATAAAGGTGGGGGATGGATCCGTCCTGTCCAGGCGCATACCGACCAACAAGGGCCTGAAACAAGGCTGCGTCCTGGCCCCCACCCTATTTAATCTGTTCCTAAGCGGCCTTGTCCCCATTTTAAATGGCTGCAACTCCCACGCCCCCAAATTAGGAGGACTGCAACTACCTTGCCTACTTTATGCTGACGATATCGTCCTTATAAGCTATACCGAGGTAGGACTTCAGCACCTCCTGAATGCAACACAATGCTATTCAAGTAAAAATGAGCTTACAATAAACCTGGAGAAAACCCAGTCAATGACGATCAGCAAGAAAAGAAACAAATCAACATCATGGTACTGGGATAAAATAAGAATCGGAGACACGCCAATATATAAATATCTAGGAGTGAAGATTGATAACGGAGGGCAGTTTTCCGCCCAAAGAACGAGCATTCGAGGGAAAGGGATATCTTTTGCAATTTCGCTAAAATCTCTAAACAACAAACTTTCTGGCCCGTCTCTCCTGCCCCTGACGCAAGTAATCCGCGCTAAACTTCTCCCAACGATTACCTACGGGAGCGAGGTGCTTAGAGGAAGAGACGCCAAGACCATTGATAATACAATAACAGCTGCCTACGGAATCATCTTCAGCTTGCCCAAGCAAACCTCACCAGCTCAAATTAGGCTTGAATTTGGCATTGACCAACAGATCCTGGCAAGGCAGGGAGCCTACATGATAGCCTGGGACAAAGTGAGGAAATCGATACAAGGAACATTAAATGAATATTTGTGGATGGAGTTAGCCAAACACCCGTCCTCGGCAGCAGCCAAGTTCCTACGGGACAGCCTGAAGAACACTGGATTAGAGCAGCTCTGGGATACCCCAGCAAACCACACAACCTTCAAAAAACTGGTCAAAAAAAAAAAAAAAAAAAATTCGATCAAACAGCTATCATGGGTTCAAGACAAGGCAGCCCTTTCCAAAAGAACGCATGGCTGGATGATCCTAAATTCGTATTCAAAGAAGGCACCACAGTACTATTTTGGCGAGGGATATTCTAAATCCACCAAAATGTGCTTTTTAAAAGAACAGGCTGGGCCTGCTCCCCTGCATTCAAAATCTTCCAATCTGGATCAAAACAAAAGCTGATCCTCTTTGTCGGCTATGTGGTTTGGGGCAAGAGGATATGCTGCACTTGATCTGCTCGTGAGAAACTACGTGATGAACGAAAACACTTGTTGAAACACCACTTTAATCAGCAAGGGATCCGCACACGTAGAAAGGCAGTTCTTGTTTGCTTTTCTTCCCACGATCCTCGCATGAATTGCAGCTTTGTAAAATTTATGAAGGCAGTGGAAAAAAAGATGCCAAAAATTAATCTATAACGGTCCCTGTATCATCGACTTACCACTGCTTGTCGACTGACATTATTGACCATACGAACTCAAGAGGAAACCGAGAAAGAAGAAATAACCCTACTAACATGAAGCGCGCAATTTTATTCTGTTTTTACCTAGAATTGTATTTTTGTATTTTTACCATACCTGTTCTTAATCAACTTTGTATAGCAATGGTTTTAAGTAACTATGCTAATAAAATTACTTACTTACTTACTGGTCTCAGATGTTAACGGTCTACCATTTACTGCTGCCGTAAGCATTCCTGCTCCCCCTCCCACTTGGCTGACCACGTAGTTATTCATCTGCCCTGGTTTGCTGATAACTATTTCTAAAACTTGTTCTTCCTATTTCTGTTCACATGCTTACACTGCAGAAAACCGGTATAAAAGGGACAACGGTTTGAGAATTCAGAGTACTACCTCATGCAGCACTTGAGTGCTGTGTGGATGTGGTCCCACTCATGAGTGATTAATAAACTGGTTATTTATTCCAACTCCAGTGCTGATCTCTATTTTGTTGGTCTCTGAACCCATGGACAAAAGGGTGACCCTGCACCAGTGTACACCTAAAAAGGTACATTTCCACAGTTGGCGTCCAACACGTGGGACCCCATTGGAGACGCGGCCATCCAAAGGAGTGGTCTTGACGGAGGATCAAAATCTTACTGAGGAAGCGCACAGCACGAGGAGACCTTTGCAGGCTGACGTCAATTTTCAGTTTTTCCCGATTTGACCCTTCAGGTGGGGGCCTGACTCAACTGGGGTTTTCTTTGGCGCAATTTTGCAGTGACCATTAGGTCGACCAGAGATTGGCAGGTGGGAGTTGGAGACTTCTGTTTGGTAAGGTCGTTGAAGCGGCACTCTTGATTTGTTTGGCCTGGGCTTTTTGTTTAGATTTGTTATTCAATGTTTGCAAAGTTTGAAGGCAGGTAATGTGGAGATGTTTCTCCTTTTGAAATATTTGTTTGGAGTAGTAATATTTTACACATATTGGTAAAGCATGCCTGTTCTCAACACTCCGTAGGTGGTGTTGCTGCTCTGGTGGTACCAAAGTAAACTTGTAAAAAAGTCAGCCGGCTGTCAGACGTTAGCGATTAATAGAGACCGGCTGATGGGACAAGATGCATACCATAACACAAATGACGAACCGACCACTGAGGGGTATAGGATGCTTAATTGTTGCTCTATAAGCTGTGCCATTAGAGATGTGATTATGATCTTCGTTGATGGATACCAATGTATGCTTCACCGCTATATTAGGTCTTCGTATAACTTAAATGCCAATAAAACTAAAAAAAAAAAAAAAAAAAAAAAAAAAAAGTCAGCCGCTTCCCCCAGAGGGGACATCTAATCGAGATATGTATGTCAAATATGGTATTTTTTCCATAATGTACGGTACACTGTGGAACAAATACACAAAGAAAGATTCTGATCTGCAATGGCCAGTGAATGGGTCATTTGATTTTAAAAAGGTTCAATATGTAGAGCAGTGTTTATTTAAAAAGAAAAAGTAGACAGGATATGTTTGATTATGTGCGTATGTGGGAGAAAGAAGTACGTAGGAGAAAGAAGTATGAGAGAGAGCAGAAGCTATAGCAGAAAAAGAACAACAAAAAACGATATATGAAAAAGCGCTAGAAAAGAAAAAATAGAAAAAGAAGATAGGGAACGTCGATTAGAGGTAAAATGGCCAGTACCCTATTAAGCGCCCTATTTATCCCATACTTAATAAACCTCAGGATGACTGCATCCCATTAGAACGCCCCCCACCCAGGTATAAATTACCCACTCCAAGTGGCCCTGATAAGGTTTCTGACAACGAGCATTTGTCTTCAGACGACAAAGAACAAGATGAGCAAGATGGGCGACAGACTTGCTCTACTTTGACTAAAGCAGAAAAAGATTAATTAAAAACCACTGCTAGAGAGGAGGCTCATCGACCTCACACTGCATCTGTCATCGTAGCTATGGTTCAACAGTGGCAAAATATAGAGCAATTTTATTTTGTAGAAAAATTTGCTTGGGAGGTAATATTTGATTATAGACAAATTTCTCCGGAACTAGAGCCAGCTGATATAAATACTGATTATAAACGATTAACAGTGGGGACTTTCCCTTTTTCGGCCTTATCAGATATGATTATACGAGTGATTAAAATACGAGACGCAACATGACGTTTAGGAAAGGAGCAAGAATTAGCTAGAAAACAGAGGTATAGAAACAGTTCAAACTCAAGCACAGGACGTAGATGCTCCGGTGGAAGAGGTTGCACCCAGTAGTACGATAGTTACTGTGAAACCTATGCGTGAAGCTGCACCCCTGTATGTTCCTCCGAAGGGTGAGGGAACCGATGATAAAACTTCGGATGATGCAAAGGGATAGTTTATATATATATATATAAATAATTGGGTTTACACTTCTTGGAGTAGAGCTGACGTGATGGCTCTTAAAGCTGCTTTGCCCGATCCCCGGAAAAATCCTGACGACTTCTATGAGGAGGTGGAAGGAACCATTAGCTCCTGCACTATGACCTTGCCAGATATAGATATGCTCTTCAGGCTTATTTTGCCTCCGGATATGTGGAGAACGATACATAAAATAGATGACAATGTAGCATATGGTGATACCTGGGACATATAGAACAAATAGATGCAGAAAGAGAGCCTGCGCAGAAACCTCAGAAGACTATATTAGATCTTCCTAAAGCTATTGTGACTAAGTGAAAGACTCTCATACCCCCTAAGAAAATAGATTGGACTACGTTAGCGTCCTGTAAACAGAAAACAGATGAGTCAGTTTCTGATTTCTTTTCAAAGTTTGAGGAAACATTCCATGATTTTAGTGGTCTGTAATTGGCCGATGATATGGGTAAGCATTTGTTTGTCGATAAATATGATAAATATGTTACCGGAAACAGCTAGTCGCTTAAAGGCCAGTGAGAGTTTTTGGACCACGTCTTCCCCAGTTTCCCTTTTGACTATGGCCCAATATTATGAGCGGCAGGAACAGGAAGCAAAAGGCAGGGAGGATTAGAAGGTTAAAGAAATAAAGACAAAAGTTATGTTGGCTCAAGTATATGGTCCACCATTTAGGGGAGGTGGAAGAGGCGGACGTGCAATGTATACGCCTGGAGTGCCCCCTCTCCCTTGAGCAAATTTGTCCCCTATCAGTGTCCTTATTGTAAAGAGACTGGGCATTAGCGTTCTGAGTGCCCTCTTTTTAGAGGTCAGCAGTATCAAAGGGGAAGTATAAGAGGACGCCCAGGGAATGCAAGAAGCAGGGGAGGTACAGGAACTCGCCCCAGATTTGAAGCAGTTGAACAAATTACTCAAATACTTTTGATAGACGAAATCTATATCAAATGTCTGATTATTCTGCTGATGCCCTTGCGGATTCCGATTATGCATAGGGATGCCTAGGATGGGGTAAGGAACCGGTTGAGGTGCCAGTAGATCAAATGGGTCCCTATGTTGACGCAAACATCTTGTGATCTACTGATCGGTTTCTGGTTGATACAGGGGCTACCCGTAGTGCTCGGTCTAAAAAATGGGTTCCTAGGGCTCCCCTGTCCGGCACAATGATAACATCGATAGGATTCGATGGAACGCCTACACCTAGCCCACTTTCATAGCCACTTGAATTCAGGCTTGATAAATTCACTGCAGCATGTCCATTTTTGCTTTCCCCTACCACACCGGACAACATTGTGGGTATCAATATGCTTAAATATTTTTGTGCCACAATACGTTGTTCTCTGGAAGGTGTGCATGTTATTTTGAATGAAAATTATCCAATGGTTGAGAGATCTTTTCTGATCAACGAGGATGTCGCTCTGGCATCCTTCCCCAGTTCTTGGTGGGCTAAATCAGATACTGATATGGGTCAAATGGTTATTCCACCTGAACATATTCAAGTAAAGGAGGGTGTTTCATTGCCTCGACTGCCCCAATACACAATATCCAAAGAAGGTGAAGAAGCATTAGCACATATTGTTCAGGATTTTATTAAAGTAGGGGTAGGTGAAGAAGTCCCCTATATCATTTGCAATAGCCCTATCCTTTCTATTTTGAAAAAAAGACACGGACACTAAAATCTACAGATTCATTATTGATTTGCGAGAAGTTAATAAAATTGTAGTGCCCCAATATCGAGTAGTTTCTGATTTCACTACACTTTTCACTATGGTCCCTACTACTGCCACTACATTTTCAGTGATCGATTTGAAGAATGCTTTCTTCTCTATACCCATTCATCCTGACAGCCATTATTTGTTCGGGTTCACCCTGAAAAATAGATGATATCGGTTCTGTAGAGCTCCACAGGGCTATACAGAGAGTTACAGCATTTACAGTCAGGCATTGAAAAGGCAGCTTGATTATTTTCCTGTACCTACAGGGGTCGCCATTATCCAATATGCGGACGATATCTTGTTGGCTGCAGATACCCCTGAGCAGTGTGACAAAGGAATGTTATTGTTATCATTTCTTGCCTCTCACAATCACAAAGTCTCTAGAAAGAAATTGCAATTTTGTAGACAGCAGGTTACCTATTTAGGTCACCTCCTGTCTAAGGAGGGGCGTGCACTTACACCAGAACGCATTCAGACTATTTTAGACACTTCCGTGCCCCGTACTCAGAAGGATGTCCGTACACTGATTGGCCTCACTTCTTTTTGTAGGCAGTGGATCCACAGTTTCACACATTATTAAACCTTTGTTGGCCCTTTTGACTAAAGACACTCCGATGCCCCTCCCATGGACTACTGAATGTTGGAATGCCTTCCAACAGTTACGCCGAGTTCTTTGCTCTGCACCAGTATTAGGAATTCCAGACTACACTAAGACTTTAAGACTTTCACACTCTATGTCCACGAGAGGGAAGGTTGTGCCCTCTCAGTTTTAACACAGACACACAGCGATAAACAACGCCCTTGTGCATATTTCTCAGCTGTCCTTGACCCAGTCGCCCGTGCGCTGCCTGGATGTTTCCGAGCAGTGGCAGCAACGGCTGTATCAATACGTCAGAGTGAAGGAATAGATGTGTCACATAAACTGCTTGTGTTAGTACCCCATTCTGTTGATGCTTTGCTAAATCAAACGAAAACACAGCATTTGACTAGTGCTCGCTTGACAGGATATGAATGGACACTTTTGGCCCCTTATATTACGCAGAGAAGATGTTTGACTCTAAACCCTGCTACACTATTGCCATTTCCAGCTACTCAGTCTCAGTCACAAGAGTTACATGATTATATATTCCTTACTGAAGAGCAAACAAAGGGCCGCATTGACTTACAAGATACACCTCTCACTAGTGTTGATGGGGAGTTATGGGTTGATGGCTTGTGTCTAAAATTGCCTGATGGCACCACATCTGCTGCCTATGCGATTACAACACTTCAGACAGTAGTTGAAATAGCTCGCATCCCACAGAAGTCGTCCCAAGCGGCAGAGCTGATTGCACAGACGAGAGCATGTGAGCTTACTACAACAGCCAGTACGCTTTCGGGGTGGCACACAATTTTGTCCACTTATGGAAAGAAAGGGTCTTTCTCACCTCACATGGGACACAGATAGTGCATGGAGAATTAGTACATAACCTTCTTACTTCCCTAACCTATCCTAAGAAAGTGGCAATTGTTAAGTGTATTGCACACAAGAAAGTGATTGATAAAATAGGAGCAGGTAATGCCTTTGCAGATCACACAGCACGTGAAACCGTAACGTAGCGAAGTACCACATCTATGTATGTAGTGAAGTCACAAGCTGAACGTTGGCATGATGCTAGGCAAGAGGTACTGGACATGCAACAATCTGCATCCACTGACGAACTAGACCAATGGTCTAAGGAGTGAACACTAGATGATGAGGGCTGCTGGAGGAATAAAGATATGACCAAATGGAAGTTACCCACAGCTTACTTATACCCCATGATTCACATGGCACATGGGCCGGCACATGTTGGTGTATCCTCAATGGCAAAGCAACTTATGCAAGTTTGGGATCATCCGGATATTGCCGGCACAGCTAAAAAGATGGTCCAGTTGTGTTTGGTCTGTCTCTAGTATAATCCTGGAAAGGGAACGCGAACGCCAACAGGAGAGTTTGCAACACCAACTGCACCTTTTGAGGTCCTGCAAATGGACTACATTCAGTTTGTAATAACTTAAAATATGTCCTAGTAGTGGTTTGTGCCTTCAGTAAATGAGTGGAGGCATATGCTACGAAGGATAATACAGCTCTCGCGACAGCAAAAGTTCTCCTAAAAGAGTTCTTCCCTCGATTCGGCATTTGTTGGGTCTTATGAAGTGACAACGGACCTCATTTCATTGGGCAAGTTGTCGAATAGGTCATGAAGGGGTTAGGGATTAAGCAGAAATTTCATGCAGCTTTTCACCCACAATTAGCAGGCTTGGTGGAGCGTTACAACTCCACCCTGAAATTGAAATTGGATAAAATACAGGCTTCCACGTCTTTGAAATGGCCTGATGCCCTGCCCCTAGCACTACTGTCTATCAGATCAATACCACATACACGATCTGGCCTTACGCCATATGAGGTTGTGTTTGGCAGGCCTATGAATATTTGGGGAATCCCTAAGCCTCGCCCTATACATGATGTACCCTATGTGTTGATGAGTGATTATTTTTCCCAGTTACCCGACAGCTTGTCTTCTATTTATCAGCAGGTACGGGAAGCCCTTCCAGACAGGTCGCAGGGGGAGGACCATGACCTACGGCCTGGTGACTGTCTTAACAAAGTCCTTCCAGCGGACAAGTTCTTTGGCACCTCGTTGGCATGGACCAGAACAAGTTCTCCTGGCTACCAGAACTGCGGTACGAGTGACCAACTGGAAGAATTTGGTGCATGCCACCCACTGTCGTAACGTTCCACATGCCCTCGGGAGCCCAGCTGCGTTGACAGATCACTGCGACATCCTGTTCACCGAGAAAGGACGAGCTGTGTCACCAGAAAGACCGGAAGTCTTCCCGGACCACACGATCCCTGGTATATCTAGATATCTGCTTCGATCCAGGAAGAAAGACATTTCATCGTAGAAAGGGACTGTTTGAGCCACTGTCCTGGGTGGTTAAAGACTGACTACAAAGGGGGGGTAGCCTTATTTAGGCATTATCCATGCAAACCAAATACAGGCATGGCCTCCTACATCCGTTCATCTACGTCACGACGAGTTCTTGGAAAACCAGACTCTTAAGCCTTTAGGACTTTCCCTTGCTTGGATATTTATTTCTCCAAGAACTCATTATTATGCATGAACATCTATTCCTTAGGGGTTCATTCATGACGTTCTTCTGCCCGACTTTGACGTCAATACTGGCATTCCTAAACACCTTCAAGGTATAAATATACCTTCACTTACCATGGCAAACCACGGTTCGGCTGCCTACTTGCACGACGCGGCTCGCCACCGCAAGTTCAGAAGGAAGTCAAGTCCCCGCCTGACGCATTGACCAGATGCTGTCATCCTCCTCGCAGAGAATCCAGCTCCAGTGTTTCTGACTCCCCTTGCGGGGTGTTAGAGATCGATACTCGGAAAGAAACATTCCAACCTCACTCATTCTAAGGTATGGAGCGGACTAGAACCTAGAGGGACTTTTGGCAAATCTTGGCAACTATAGCTAAACTAGACTATAGACAAACAGCACCTACTTCTTACCTCGTACTACACTTAGGTGAGGTACACTGGGGTAGAACTAGCTAGAAGCATCAGATGAGTATTAACATTTTAACCTGTTATTCATGTATGTATTTTTATGAATATCTGTCATAGCTATAATCCATGCTATTGCAGAATTATTTTATCCTATTGCTAACGCTGTACGTATTATACTTCGCATTCTGTCATACGATTGTAGCAGTTCATCTCTCTTGCACGAGAAATAAGACTGTTCAATAAACCATTTTTTATTGAAACGCCAGTCAACCCATTTCTGTGCAACTCTGTAGAAACGAAGCATGCACGATTGACTGAGTGACACGTATCTATTGTTTCCACAATTCTGAGATTGTTCCGATTCTAAGGGAAACAAAGTTGTCATGTTTATGCGGTTGTCAGAAACTAATCCCTTCCTGTTTATTCGAGAAGTTTCTAGTGACCTCTGAGTTAGCTGGCACACACAAGTAATTAAGTTTAATGTACTCGATCGAGACATACTGACCTCAGTCCTATGTCAAAACTATAGTGTATATTATTCCAAAGGAAATACACTACACTTACACTGCAGAAAACCGGTATAAAAGGGACAACGGTTTGTGAATTCAGTGTACTACCTCATGCAGCACGAGAGTGCTGTGTGGATGGGGTCCCACTCATGAGTGATGTCATTCATTCCAACTCCAGTGCTGATCTCTATTTTTGTTGGTCTCTGAACCCGTGGACAAAAGGGTGACCCTGCACCAGTGTACCCCTAAAAAGGTACACTTCCACAGCAGTGTCTGGATTGGTAGAGTGAAGTTGGCTGAGGATCCAGGAAGACTCGCAATCGGACTGCAGTCCAGAAGACAACACCGAGGATGAGGAAGTCTGGTTAGGTGCATAACTTATTTTGTTGTTTCCTTTTTGGCCCACCGGACAGGCACTGTGAGAAATTATCATAGCCGTCTGCCCCAACCCAAGAGCTCTCAGTCAAGGCCCATTATAAGCGAGCCATGATTAGGAGTTTTGGCATGGAGCCTAAAGGCATTATTGGTTACATTGCCTGTCACTGGGTTAATATTCACTGGTCTCAACGATCCTCCACTGTTGAGTGTCACTGCCCGCCCACCACTGTTTGGCGCTGTCCCAAACTCAAACCGTGTTGCAAAGAAGTATTAAAACACATCAATGGCATATTTGATACAGCAGTTCCAGCCTTCCCCATTTATGTGCTCCTGGGGCTCCCGAACACGGTAACCTACCCTCTGCATTCCCATAATGGGAAAGCCATTGCAATGGCTTTGTGTACAGTTAAACAGGCCCTCATGGCCAAATGGGGCACCAGTTCTCTGCAGAACTGTGGGATCGTGTTGGGATGGATAAACCCCTAGCTTCTCTGGAACACAAATAACCACAATTCAACAAATGTGGGACCTTTGCACCTGGTTCTTGGCACAGGAATGCCACGAAGTCAGGTGCTCCCTGTACCTACAAATAGTCTGGCTCACTGGAGGACGAGAGTCACAGAACATACCAGATGCCAACTGAAAACAGTGGACCACCATTTCAAGGGCCACAGCCCGGTCCATAAGGCACCACAAAGTACACTCAATCCTGAAGATGGACTCAATCCTCCCTGGGTATATCCTTTCCCCCTCCTTGCCCCAACCCTTCCCCTGCTCAAGTTTTGATTCTCTGCTCTCCTCACCAGCCTTTGGTTGTAAATGAATGTTGTTATAATTAAAAACTGAGGGGGTGGGGGGGGGGACCGTTATCCTCTGAAGTTGTAGTGTTTAGCCTTGGTTTTATTATATCAACGTTTACATAGCATCCAAACATGCACCCGGTTTTATGTCTCAGCAATCGTGGAACGGCACATACTCTTATTAGCTGCACAGGACACGCTCTCATAGCATGCAAATGCTCCTGTCAGTGCGGGCCCCCCCATGCACAACTACACACCCCTATTATGTTACGTGTCATGAGCCAGGCAGCACCTACCATGATCACTGATACTGTGCCCAGGGCGTCTTTCCACGTATTGTTGTTGAACGTCAATGGCCTGTTGGATCGGCTCGCAAGGGGTGGCTATCCTCCTGAGACACACCCTGCCTTTTGTTCTTTCCCAAGTGTTCAACGATCCTCAAGGGTCGTCGGTGACGTTTGTGGGTCGCTGGCTGGCTCCCCTCTCACTCTAATGTCGGTATATGCTCCCCCCACCCTCGATGCTCACGTCCACACTGGTGCATACGGCGGCCCTGCTCAACAATACGCCCATGTGCAACAAGGTTGGGGCGGGTGATTTTAATGCAGGTTTTGGCACCGGCCCTGGATACGTCGGGTCCTCCATCCGCTATCCGAACAGCACGCGCGAAACAGCTGCAGAGCTGGTCGGAGTCCCTGGGACTTTGTGATGCAGGGCGCACATGGCACCCCCGCACCACTCAATTCACTCATACCTCCGCGGCTCACCACACACAATCGCGCATAGATGTGATCTTTGTCCCCATGCCCAGAGGCATTTCCGACCACTCTTCAATACTCCTCTGCACAGGGGCTCCCCCCTCCTTCGGCTCGCCAAACATGGAGGATGAATGCCTAGTCCCTCCAAGATAAAGACTTTAAAAAAAGTGGTGGGGAGGGAGCTTAAACAATACTTCACCACTAATGAGGGCTCTGTAGCCTCCCCGGGCACCCTTTGGGAGGCAGGGAAGGCGACTATGAGGGGCATCGCTAAGGGGCAGCTAAAGATCCAGAGGCAGGGGCATTTACAGGAGATAACATCCAAGGAAGCACAGGCACTCCGCTTGGAACAGCTCCTATCCACATCAGAGGATGCCGCCCAAGCCCAGCAGCTTGCCCACCTTTGGGATGACATTTGACAGCTCTACCTAGACGCGGCGAAGCTCCTTTGGAGGTCTTCAGTGGCGAGAATCTACTGGTGGGGGGATAAAAATGGCACGGTCCTGCACAGGTTTGCCACATACCCCAGGGCGAATCGTATTATCCCAGAGGTGGCTGACTAGGATGGAGCGGGTCATCGTGCTCCTCTGGCGATGGCTAATACCTTTGCGGCTTACTACCGGAGACTATACACAACGCAGGCCCCCGAGCTGTCACTCTCGGCCCTCCTTGAACGGGGTGGGGTGCGTCTCCCTAAACTAGAAATGGCAGCTCAAAAAGACTTGGATCGCCCCATTTCACACAAGGAAATCAATGAAGCAATCACCCTCACCTCCTCGGGTAAGACCCCGGGCCCCAATGGCCTTCCCCCAGGAGTATATGCGGCATACCGAGACACGCTGGTGCCCCACTTGACCAGCTTATTCATTGAAGCCATGGAGAGAGGTTCCTTCCCCCAACAAACGGACATCGCCACCATTGTGGTTCTTCCAAAATCCCAGCCCCCTTCCTGTGGATGTGCGAACTATCGTCCCATCTCCCTCCTCAACACCAAAATTAAGTTGTTTGCCACCATTCTGGCTCAATCTTTGAAACCCTACCTAACCTTGCTGGTCCATCCAGACCAATATGGGTTGATGCCTCAGCGGGGATCCCGCCACTGCCTCCAGAGGCTGCAGCGGGCTTTGGCCCACCGGTATGTGCTTACTCCATACTTAGCACTCTTGTCCATGGACTTCGAAAAAGCCTTTGACATGGTGCACTGGACATATTTGCAGGATGTGTTGGTCGAGATGGGGTTCGGGCCTCACTTTAGATCACTGGTCCGTGTCCTGTACGCCCACCCGAGGGCACGAGTGCTGGTCAACGGGGCGCCATCGGAGGCCTTTCCCTTTGCCAGGGGCACGAGGCAGGGTTGCCTCCTCTCCCCGTTATTATTTACCCTAGTGATTGAGCCCTTGGCCTCCGTAGTGCGTGCTAAGGAACGCATTCATGGCTGGGAGTGGCCTAAAATCGAAACGGACAAGATCGCATTATACGCGGACGATGTCCTGATTTTCTTGGCTGACCCAGCCTCCTCCGGGCCATATTGTCTCCAGACCCTGCATTCTTTTGAGCAGGCCTCTGGCCTGTGACTAAACCATGGGAAATTAGTTTTGGTCCCCCTGCATCTCTCGAGGGAATGCTTTGAGTGGCAATCCACCATACCACTCCGGCGACAATCCTTTAAATATTTGGGGATATGGATTGCCCTCCTTCCCGAGTTGAGCTGGGCTCTTAATGTAACTCCGTTGGTCAAGAAGGCCAAGGAAGATCTCCTTAACTGGAAAGCACTACCGCTGAACCCCCTGGGGAGGGTGGCCCTGTTTAAAATGATGATCCTCCCCAGATTTCTTTATGTCCTCCAAAATACCCCCTTCTGCTTTCCCAGGACTTGGTTCCAGGAACTGGACAGTTTAACTACCCGGTTTCTTTGGAGTGGTGGGAGAGCGCACCTGGCTCGGTCTACATGCCGGATTCCTTCCTTTGACAGGGGTATGGGAATGACGCATTTATACCTCTATTTCCTGGCCGTAAGGCTCCTGGTGATCCACGATTGATTCAATGGGGGTTGGGCTGATCCGGCCTATAGGCTGGAGTTGAGTGAACTGGGTTTACCTAGCATCCAGGCCATGATGTACGGGGGGGCCCAATCTCATACCGACTGCCCGGGGCAATACGATCTGTGTTATTGGCCTGGCAGGCCTCCTTGCGTCAGACCGGATGAACGCAGAAACTGACTCAATGTACGCCCTTCCAGGAGCTCCAAACTCGCTATTTCCTACAGTCGTCCCAATTTTATAAATATTTGCAGATGAGACACGCCCTCCAAGCGCACATCCCGGATGACACGAGGCTCCCCGAATACAGCCCCACTGAGGCCTATATATTGATGGGGGACTTGGGGGGGGGGGGGTCACTCGTAATACACCCGCCTCCGTAGATAAGCTGAGGGAACAATAAAATGGAATGTGTGGGCCCCCTCGAAGTGGATTGGCACCATGCTCTCATGGCCCCCAGGATAGTCACCGTCTCCGCCAAACTCAAATTGATTCAGCTCTACTACCTGCATGCTGCGTATCTCACTCCCCTGCGCCTTTTCCGAGCGGGCTTGCGCCCGGATGCGTCCTGCACAAGATGTGCCCACACCCCGGCTGACTTTTGCCATATGGTTTGGTTGTGCCCCCGGTTGGAGCAATTCTGGGGATCTATTGATTCGGAACTTGCAGAGGTGTTGGGTTGGGCGGTTCCGCACGACCCACGTCACTCACTGCTGGGAATCACGGACGGGCTGGATGGGTCCAGGAATGATAAGTTATTTTTTAATACAGCCTTGGTCGTGGCCAAGCGAGACATAGCAGCGGCTTGGATAAGTCCCGAGCCACCTGATCTGGGGAGGTGGCGCAGGGGGGGTGGATTGGTGTGCGACCCAGGAGAAAGCCCTCTACATGGCCAAGGGGTGCAGCAAGAAGTACCATAGAGTATGGGGGAAGTGATTGGGTAATGTTGAGGGTTTAGGGTAACTGCCTTTGTATTTTGCCTATGTAGGTCTTTTGGGGGTCGTGATTGTAGGTTGCATTGATCGTGGGAATATAATTATTTTAATGACTTCGGTGTACTTGTTAATTTGTTCTATGTGTTTAAAACCCAAAAAACTATATATTTATCTGGCTGTTACTAATCAGACAATAACATTAAAGGTGTTATATGTGTAATCGAGTGTTTCCCTATAGAAGCATTCAGCCTTGCTAGGGGAAAATATGTTTTAAGCTTTTTCACTGTAAGGACATGTGGAATATTACACGTCTACATACCCTATGTTTATAAACCATGCACCCTCTCCTATAGACAACAGGATATACCTTAAGAGATTTAGAATGTTTTTGACTGGCCCAAACCTTCCTTTTGAATATTACTGACAGATCTTATTGACATTTTAAAACTGCATAGGCAGGCTACAGTGGTAGGCCTGTAGACGTGATTTTATTACTTTAGTGGTTGGAACAATGAGTACTGCAGCCCACTGGTGACATTTAACTTACTGACACTTAGAAGCTCCAAAAAACAATCATTTACAATGCAATATGTTTCGCAATGACATTATTTTGAGCTATTGGCATTGAAAATGTTATTTTTTCTCTTCGTGAAGCATTCATCAAGTAATGGCGTAGTAAATGACAATGTCTTTTACCCCCCCCCCGTTGACCCCGCATACAGACATACATAGAAACTGCACTACAAACGGGCACACATGCATGCACAAGCTGAGAAACACAAGCACCCTGTGAGACAGACACACTAATACATAGAGGCACACAGGTGCACCGAAGCACGTGATCACACACGCATGCAATATAGTAATTAGTAATATATGACACAGGGTGTACCAGGCAACTGGAACTGCATCTTAAGAGACACATGCTCTCCTATGAAATCTGCAGATATTAGAACTGCATCTGTAGTTTAATAATGGTTATATGAAAACTGAAACTTCAAGTCCCCGAATCCATTTTGCTGTAAAATGTCAGGCCTGTCTGTTAGAGACCCTGAAGACATGGGGGTCAGAAGGCGGGTTTGTAAAATGTATTCTTTCATTTCAGTACTTAGTGCACTGTTAAACCCAGCGCCACTAACAAATTCTTATTGGTCAAGCTCCTACCCAGTGGGAAGAGGTTTACAACTAATCAATAGGACGCTTGCCCGATTAATTGATAGAACATCTGACCCTGCGCGAGCTGCTAGCGGAAACCCCAGTCCATTAACAAGTAATAAAGGCCCCTTCCCACAAAGAGAAGGCCCCGTTGGAGCATGGGATTGGCCGAGGGCAACCTGCCGACCTATTGTACGCCGCACAGGCCTGTAATCTGGTATGCAGCCCTGATTAAGTTCCCACACATGCCTTTGCCCTGTGGACGGCCCGACTCCTAATCGCTGGCGGTGAATTGTTCCCTTGGGGTGAATTAAGCCGAAGGCCCTCGGCAGGCCTTTGAGTCAGTCCCTTTGACTCCCCCTGCGGCTGCCAGAACAATGTTGCCAGTTGGCTTTGGTCAGCAGGGACATTGTGAGCGGGGGGATGTCAATGGTCCCCACAGACTGCCTTGAGGTAGCTGTTGTTCTTGGTGTTTACCCCTGGTGACCCCCACCATTGTGCCTCAATGTTAATCACAGCCCAGTCACAAATTGAAGTGACTTCCTGGTAGCAGGACATAAGTACTTCATCAATATGTCGCCTGAATGGCCAGGGCTCTATCAGGGGCTTGTGGCGTTAACGAAGAGATCAGGAAGGGGTCAGCTCGGGGCACGTGCTAAGCTGGGATTCCACAAAAATCTCAAAAGCCACTAAAAACTAGCTTATGGACTAGTACCGTTAGCCAAGCCTCCAAGAAAAGAGAAAGGCATTCCAAAATCAAAGTTATTTTTAATACCATGTTGTCATTTATTTATTTGGGCTACTTTAGTAAATAAACTAGCAAAAATACATTTGATTTTAATTTCTCTTCAGAGTATTCCATAGAAAAATATATAAATGGCGTTACCATGGCACACAAAGATCATGGTGGAATTTGGACGTGAGCAAATAATGCACGCTCAATGTATCAATTACTTTTCCTATGCCACGCTCTTTAAGCTTCTAAGCGCTGTAAATAGCATATCTTATTAATAAAAGGTCAGTTTACCCACCAGAAGATAGATTAGCTGAGTTGTCAGTGCCCAGAATCGAACTCCTGACGTACAAACGTTACTTTGGTAATAGACCAGAACAGTCACCCCGCTGAGCCATCCTACAGCATTCAGAAGGCGTCCTTTTCAGTCATGTGTGGTTTGTCCTCCTATGTTCAATGAAAGGGAAAGTCTCCCTCTAACAAGCGCGGCCACGAATGCGCTGCAAATAAAAATTTTAAAAAGTGAGAGGAAGGAAAAGGAACAGACGCTGGGCTGGGCAAGTCGTAACTTCTGTTTTTTTAATGCGTCGTAAAAGGGCTTTGCTCGGACACGCATCTCTGGCAAAGACAGCTTTTATTGCCCTGATATATTGGCCTCCTAAAGATAAGAAATTGCTTCAAGGGACAGCCGTGAAGCAAACGATCCTGTCCGGATGGGCCGGACGAAAAGGGGAAAGGGCGGCAACCAAAAAGCCTCAGTTTCAATCTGCTGCCACCGTTATATATAAACGGTGATGACAGCCAATGGAAAAGAGGGATGGGGCTTTAAGTCCCATTCTCAAATCTCCTCATCCACAATATGTCTCGCAGAGCGAGCAGCGCATGCGCGCTGCAATGCTAGGCGAGACCTAAATCCGGGAGACCAAAAAAAAAAGGGGGAATTTTCCAACAAGGAGCATTTAAAAATGTGTCAATACCCAAGGCTCAACACAAATAAAAATTCTAGAAAACAAAATTAAGCACTTTGGGGGAGACATAATACAAACAGCTATGGGTGACTGTGTCTCTACCTATATCTCTGGAACTTCAATTGTCTTGTTGTATCACTCAACTGACATTAGGATTTACAGGTCTATAAATCTGTATAACTTTAAGACAGTACCCATAAGTAACAAACTTATTTGTCCATGTGCCACAAAAAAAGGAGAAAAAAAATGCAGCGAACTAAAACCTGTGATAAAACACATTCCATATAATATTCACAGTTTCTATGACACAATAGGTGAAAACCTTCAAAAAGATAAGATGGGATCAAATTACTACATTATTAAGCAGGAGAACGCCACATCTTTAAATAAACAATGGGAAAAAGCATAATGAGCAACTGCAGACATTTAGGAAGAGAGAAGCACACACGGTGTCAGACTAGTATACTCCTCTCCAACCTGACAATTTTGTTCCTAAAGGTTTACTATTTTTACATTGAACCTTAATTATGCCTTCAAAAAAAGTCCCAAACACAACAAAGAACCCCAGCCTTCATATGCAGTTTATAAATCACAAAAACTAGAGCGGTCATCCTATCCAGGCAAGATCTTGAAGATGTATTTCAACACCACCAAGAAAGTGTGCATACAAAAGATGTGAAAATATAATATATTTTGCAACATGGACACAAAACACTTTGAGGCAAAAGGCACTAATTTTACCAGTGACGTCAATGCTGAAGTCATAAGTGCCATCATTATTGCTGTCCCTTATGATGTAATCAATCCAATATGTGATGAAATACACCATGCCCACCTCATTCCTTCCTTCCTTCCTAAGGGTCTGGAGAGAAAAGTCAGGTCTTTTATCCTCCTATTTTCCGTTTTCTTCCTTTCTTAGGGTCTGAGATAGAGTGCCCAGGCCCACCGTTCTTTTTCCTAAGGGTCTGGAGTGGAAAGCCCAAGGTCACTAACAGCCACCTCTCGGTCAATTCGTCCCTCACTAACTGCTGCCCACTGAATCCCTTAACCACATTCTAAGCACATGACACACATCTCCCGTCCCACAACATTGTAAGTAAGAAATGGAAACTTAAATGACATAGTAATCTACATTGAAACAAATCAACTTTGAAACAATCAACATCCTCACAGTATTCCATGTACAACTTTTCACATAAAGTCACATCAATTAAATGGAAAAGAAATATGTACACACATGTACCCCATCCATCCCCCGTAGTGAAATATTTTGAACTTATCCTAGAATATAGCTATCAAAATGTCCTAGTGATTTCTTCTCTTGTTCAGTAGTATGCAATTGGAAATCATGTAATTCTTGCACTTTACGGGACTCTACATCCTTACTCACACTTGGTACATCAAATCTTTGCACACCTACCTAAGGCTACAAATTCACATAACTCTCATTCTGAATCATCTCATTAACCTTCATGTACCCACTCATACCATCACCTTCTCGTTAACCAGCGAAGCTGCAAGTTCCACCTTTTCTGCATAGACTAACACGACATTGGTTCCACACTTTTCAATCTTCTAGTTTATTTTAATAACACATTTTATTTGGTTTTCTTGATACGATATGGGCTGGAGCCCTACAAGTACTTGCAAGATGTAACATGAATCAGAAGTACCATAATATGTTGAACAATTATAACTCCTGCAGAACTGCAGGACCAACAACGTAAACAAAGTGCAGACAATCCCAGCAGTAACATAAAAATCCCAATAATACAGAGGTATACAAGTATATGACATGGAATGAAAAGTCTAATGGACATTAGCAAACAGTGGGGGTCCATCAAGGGTATAGGGACGAGAGAAGGGAGGTCTATCCCTCGGTATGTTGCCCAACGGGTCCATATTTTCCTATGCATCCGGGGACATCCATGGGCCCTAAACACCACCACCTCCGCGCCCATGTACCTATCTAGTTAAGTCTTCCATTTTCCCATAGTGGGGGGGGGGGGGGGGGGCTAGGGGGGGCGGGGAGGTACCTTTCCACAGCTGGGCAATGTCACGTTTGGCAATGGTAAGAGCCAGAAAGAGTAGATGTTGCTTAGATTTGTTGCTTAGATTTGTTGCCCCCTATCTCGTCAGTGCTGTGCAAAATATTGAGTCTCAGATCTAGTGGGAGCTCCCATGCAAGTACCTCACTAAGAGAAGAAGTCACCCTCCTCCAAAACGGCTGCAGCACCGAGCAGTTCCAGACCATATGTAAGAACGTACCCTCTTCCCTCTCGCATCTCAAACAGGTCGGGGGACTGAAATACCCCCATTTTCCAAAGGCGGGTTAGAGTGTAGTACGCTCTGTGTATATATTTAAATTGAATAAGGCGGTAGCACGTGGATACCGCGGCACCCCAAGGACTGGCTATAGCTTGGACACAGTCATCCTCAGTCAATTCTGGACTATCCTCCTGCCATGCTCTCTTAGTTTTAGCTAGAGTTGTGCGTGTGTGCGTCGTCAGTGTTTGGTAAATTTGTTCAATCTTCTAGTTTACCAACATTCTTTAAAAGCTTAACAACCTTTAAAGTCTCCGACCAATGAGACATATCCTTTTACACAAACCACGATTTTAATAATTCTAACAAACAGTCCAATTCCTATGCATGGTATTTTAGCATTCTAAATGTGTCTTTTCTTTGTTAACATTTAATAAGACTCCACTTCCCTTCTCATCCGAGAATCCATCTCTATTGCAAACATTTCCTCATTTTTGATATTCGACTACCACAGAACCATTTTAGAAGAAGGCTTCCTTCCCGTTGGAAATTAAAAATGCATGGTACCAGTCAGTGAAGGAGGTATTATTCTAGATTATAACAACATTTTGGTAAAGATCTCTTCCATGGTAATTGGGACTTAAGCGTTAATTGTATAGCTTCTTTTAGGACTATTAAATTTGTCAACCTATCTACTTCTGGATGGTATAAAGTCAAAGCCTCAAAAATCTTTGCATGTTCCCGGACGGCAATTGCACACCGTTCTGAGAAACCAAAGATTTCTGTAAGCCCTTCTCTAGATTAGACATGTTCTAGGAATTCTAGGACTATGTCAGTAGTAGTATTACTAACCATCCGTACGTCAGATCATTTTGAAAAATAATCAAAACTATGGCAAAAGATTCTTTAGAAGGTAGTGTAGAAAAGGGTCCCATAAAACGAACTGTCAATTTGTACCAAGGTCGGTCAGGTAATTAAACTGTTTCTAATGGTACTACACACTGTTTACCAACCTTGTTGCTAGCATTGCAAACTACACAATTTCTAGCCCAAAGGTCCACCATACTATCAATCCACGGCCCTGAAAAAATCCGCCTTTTTTGCCTTGTTGTAGTAGGCATACTTCCATGACCCGAATGACTCATTTTGATGATTATTTCAAAAACTCTAGGAGGTATGATTCTTAATCCCCTCAGAATAATATCATTACATGTAGATAATTCCTCCTTCACTTTCCAATATGCAGTGGAACCTCCTCTCAACTGCTTGCCAGGCCAGCCTTTGGTACAAATTAATTGTTTTTAATTCAACATCATACTCCATTTTCTGTGACCATAACATTTTTTTTCCAGACAGCTCATTCTCTTGATCAACCTCCATATTCTTGCCTAGGAGGAAATCATCATATGTAAAAGGTACTTCACGTTCATAACCATCACATTCACACTCAGAACTTCCGACATCTAACGGCAGGCACGATATTCCATCAGCTACAGAATTTTTCCTTCCTGGAACATGCTCAAATTTCATAATAATACATTTCCAATGTAAAATGTAATCGGGACAACTTTGATGTTAAGCTTCTTCCACCACCTGGTCTTAAAAATGTTGACTAGTGGCTTGTGGTCAGGGCAAATCTTGAAATTCCTACCCCATGTGTGTAACTTAAATCGGCCCACAGCCAATGCAGCCACCAATAGTTCCATTTCCATGACTGGGTATCTTCTTTCTGCTTCTCTTAATGTACATGAAGCGTATGCAACAAACCATTCACTACCTTTCTTCCTTTGCGACAACACAGCGCGAGCTCCATATCCACTGGCATCCACTACAATTATACAATCAACCCCATCACAAATGATTTCAAGCAAGAAGCATGCAAAATTTCATTTTTAATGGACACAAAACATTTAGTTTGTTCTCGAGTCCAACAAAATTTTACATTCTTTCGGATCAATTTCCACAATTGCTCAACTTTGGTATTATAATTCTCATCAAATCTCGAGTAGAATTCTGTCAACCCCAAGAAGGACATTCAATTATTCTTTACACATTGGCTCAGGGGCGTTTGTTATTGCTTGAACAGGACTGACTTTTGGACAAATGCCTTCACTCGTTATTACATGGCCTAAATACTCATCTTGAGTTTTCCCCTACTTGCACTTTTCACCGGTCACCTTTTCTCCATAAGCACAGATAAAACTTATTTCCAATTCTTGTTGTGCGCGTTTTTATTTTATGCAAATATCAATATGTCATCTTGGAATCTTCTTGCCCCTTGTTAATTTTGCCAAATTCTCTACAGTGCTCTTAGAAATGCTGCAGAAGCACTAGCAAGGCCAAAAGGCAGTCTTTTATATTGGAATACCTCTTCCGGTGTTATAAATACTGTAAAATGCCACAAGTTGCCCTCCAGTTCAGTTTGATGGTATGAGCTAGTGAGATCTATTGTAGAAAAATGGCCGCATCTCCAACAGAGAACATTAACTCTTGTAAATTCGGTAGAGGAATGTGTCCACCCAAATAGCGTAATTCAAACATCTTGTTATGTGTTTCCTGCATGGCCTGTTGTGGTTTACCCTATGTTAGCCTAAGTGTGCACGCTGTAGGCCGCATTTTCTTTTGCACACGTTTCTATGTAGACATATTTGCTTTGTGCCACATTGTACATTCACACAGAACCTGCATATGTTTTCACGCTCTGTTCTTTTCCTGGGATTAAGTCTGAACACGTCAGACAAGGTCAAGCAACACTGCCCCTTGTTATTCTCTCTGGTCAGACAGTAGCACCAAGACATAACACGAGATCACAGCTGCTGTTGGTAAGCACACACGTTTTGTTATATAACTGAGTACAAGAGCTTGGAAAAACACACGCTGAGACGAGATTGCTACGTCTGCTGCGATGTAGGACATCCACCTGTGTATGCTTAGGTACGGGGTCCGCCATTAATCCCAGGGATCTTTCAGATATAATCATTTAGCTTCAGTAGAAGGGAGGGGGGGGTTAGGATATGCTGTCTTATCACAGGGCTTTTTATGATATATGGCTGATTGCCTATGCTAACAGTATTGATAGTATGCATTTGTATTCCAATTGTGACCCAAATACTGCATTTCAGGATACAATAGTTTGAATGAATATTCTAAACTTCCTTCGTGTCTCTTGTTTATTTTATTGTGGACAAGTATGAGTGAGTGAGCAAAAGGGTGTGTCCTGTTACAGCGATCCCTGATAAGGCCAAGAGTGCTGTGTTCTGGGGTGCCAACTCACTTGTTTCTCTGGTAAGGTAAGGAGGGCCAGTTAGGCACTACAGCTAGCCAGACTGACTCATAGGTACTGAGGTAGTATGGTGACTCAGTCCCTACATGCCAATGTTCTATGGTCCCAAGCATAGTTCTGTTCCTGAGCAGAATCCCTGAAACAATTTCAAGTCCGCACACAATCTTAAATCACAATTGGACTTCAGCAAAAACTTTGGATTGGTTCTATTATGTCTTTATCACATAGATCGTCAAGAATTTCTTTTAATTTATGCCTATAATTCACAGGATTTTTTTGTTATTTTTGTCTCACTGGAACAATATTGTCGCGCAGACCAATTTTATGTCTGAAATCTTTTAGCTAACCCAAAGTTCATTTCCTTTTTTTGTGTACAGCATAAACTGATGGATTTAACCTAGGATCTAATTCAATGCCTATTTCAGTGCTATGAGCAAATGCAAAATCATCTCACCTGTCTCTGCTATGTATACTTTGCCATAACATCTTCTAGAATCAAACTCCATATCTGGCCACACAAACCCACCATGGGCATTCTTTGGCCCGTATACCTGCCTGGACTCCCATCCTTTTTATGGAACGCCCTTCCGGGCCACAACTTGTCAAATGCATCCTTGCTCATTATGGTATACCACTCCTAAGGATCCACCAAAGCCTTCAATTGAACACCATCAATAGTTAAATTGGAACTCTGTAATCTAACTGGTGCCTTCCTGCTATCTAGGACTTCATCCTGTACACTCCGCACTACTCTAGACATACTCAGATCTTCCTCCGCAACATTCTCTGCTATGCAGTTAACTTTCCTCTCTGTGCTCTTGCAAACTCTGCTGAAATGCCCACTCTTGTTTCACATGCTACATCACTAGCCCAAAGCCAGACACTTGTTTGCATTGTCTAAATGTTCATTAGATCCGGATCTATAGCATAGGAACCCCTTACAGCTTCTACGATTTTTTTTCCTTCAGTATTTTTCCCTGTGTCCTTCCCATCCTTGGTATTTACTATTACTGGGGTAATTGTACTGAACTTTCATTCTCTTTTTTACAGTTTGTATACATTTCACAGAGACTCCTATACTTCTTGCAACGTCTTCAACCTGATTTCAACATTTGACCATAACTTTCCCTGTATTTTTTTTAATCTAGTTTTCATTAAAATGTTGTGTTTCAGAACTTAGTCAAATGAGGTGCTCAAAGTTATAGGTAACTGCCAACCCTACTAAAGCTGACACAAATTAATCAATTGTTTAATCATCTTTTTTAGATCGAAGTTAAATTTGACTCTTTCCAAAACACAAGTTTTTCCTGCAATTGTTTAACCCTTTCGATGCGCATGACGGAGCGGTTCTGTCATGCGCGTCGGTTGCGCATGACGGAACCGCTCCGTCATGGCCCCGCCCGCGCACCGATTCTTCAGCACAGCGCGGAAATCCGCGCCGCGCTGAAGGGGTTAACTGAAATTTGATACACGTTTTTGATGTTTTGATTCTGCTAAATTCTTGAATTAGGCCAATTCTATGGCTCCGAATGTGTATTTTAATACAGATACCTGCCTTTCCGATGAGCAGTCTCCTTCCTTCAAAACCTCTACACAGGCTTCAAACGAATCCAGCCCTCACTCGCATTGCATTGGAGGATCACCAGGGGCCATATTACAGAAGGTGCCCCGGAGGCGTAAAGGGCCTTTGTGCCCGCTTTGTGCACTTTGGTATTATAGAAGGGGGCGCAGACGCTTGTGCGTCCCCTTCTATAATACCGATAGCGCTGGCGCTTTACGTGCGCCAGCGCTATCAACAGAAGGTGTTCCACTCATTTGCATAGGGGTGTGCCCTATCCAAATGAGGGAATTCCTTAAACTGTGCCCGTGTCATATTACCGGCGTGGGCAAAGAGTCAAAGAAGACCTCAGGAGGCGCACTGATAGTGTGCCATTTACACGGTGGCGCACTAGAAGTCTGCCCACCTGAAAGCAGCCCACTGCAGGGGGTTAACCCCCCCCAAGACATCCCCTTGCAGGAGGGTGCAGTCGCCTGCAAGGGGCTCTCGAATCCCCTCTGAAAGTGCAGGCGGGTGTGGTGATTGAAAGCGCAGACATCATACATCTGACTTCATAGCTTTACAAGGCAAGTGCAGTACTGAAACCGGTTGACGACAGCAAAATCCATAGGACACGGGAAGTAGACTTGGGAACGACAATTACAGATGAGCAATGGGCCAAATGTTGCTCGGATACACAGGGCATCTCGCTGAACAGCAGACACAAGCTTCTACACTTTAGATTCTTACGCCGCACATATTTCACTCCAGCATTGGCACATAAAGTCGACCCTTCCAAGCCACTCAACTGTCGTAAATGCTCCGCCCCTCAGGCCGATTTTGCACATCTAATAATAATAATAATAATAATAATAATGGGTCTTGTAGAGCGCAATGGTGACGCACAACGGCGTGTCCCCGCGCTGAGAGTGTGAGCGTGTTCAGAGGGAGTCCTGCGGGGAGGGCCACTATCTGGTGTACAGATATGTTTTCAGCTTGGCTCTGAAGATAAGCTCTGATGGTTCCAGACGCAGTGCTACTGGAAGTTTATTCCAGCATGATGCGGCGAGGTACCTGAAGGACCTGCCACCCATCCTTGCTCTGGACACCTTTGGGATAGTTAGGCGCCCTGAACCAGAGGATCTCAGCGCGCGGGATGGCTCGTATTGTGTCAGGAGACCCTGAAGAGGAGGGGGTGCCCTGCCATTAATGATCCGGTGACAGGTGCAGAGGGCCTTGAATTCTACCCTGCTCCTGACCGGAAGCCAGTGCAAGGCTTGGAGCGCGGCTTTGGAGGCTGATCTTCTAGGAAGTTTGAGAACTAGCCGAGCAGCGGCATTTTGCAGGACCTGTAAGCGGCTCAGATTCTTCTCGGGGATACCTAGATAGAGAAGGTTGCCATAGTCCATCTTGGACGTGACTAAAGCATGCACTAATGTTCGGCGGGCTCTAACGGGAAGGAGCTCCAAAACCTTCCTGAGAGTCTTAAGGATCCCGAAACAGGTGCCGACCACCCGGTTGACCTGGGGGCCAAAGGTAAGATCGGAGTCGAACCAGACACCTAAATTCCTCGCCTCCAGGCAGGGGGTAGGTGTTGGTCCCAAGCAAGGAGGCCACCACGCCGACGTCCACGCCGCCCGGTCTCCCCCTACCACCAGCACCTCAGTCTTGTTGCCGTTAAGTTTAAGGCAGTTGGCAGACATCCAGGCAGCAAGATCTTGCATGCATGCTCTGAAGATGTCCGCCGCAAGGCCGGGAGTACGCGATAGGGAGATGACCAGCTGCGTGTCGTCGGCGTATGACACCATGCGCAGACCGTAGCTCTCCACTATGGAGGCGACCGGGGCCACATATAGATTAAAAAGCGTTGGGCTTAGGGACGAGCCCTGTGGAACCCCCTGATCCAGTGCCATTCGCCTGGAGTAGCAGTCACCCTGCCTGACTTGGAAACCACGGCCCGAGAGGAACGACTGAATCCATTTTAGCGCTGCGTCACCCATCCCTGCTTTGTTCAGACACTGTAGCAAGGTGGAATGTGCTACAGTGTCGAACGCAGCGCTGAGGTCCAGCAGGATCAGGGCCATAGTGTGGCCCTCGTCGGCCCCCTGTCTGATGGATTCGGAAGCCATAAGGAGTGCTGACTCAGTCGAGTGTCGAGGTCTGAATCCAAACTGGGTGGCGTGAAGGAGATTAGACTCTTCCACAAACTGCATTAACTGCTGGTTCACCAACTTCTCCGCCACTTTCGAGAAGTAGGGAAGGAGGGAGATGGGACGCAGATTCTCCAGTTTTTCGAAGCTGATATTAGGCTTCTTGCGGAGGGGGAGCACCACTGCTTGTTTCCATTCCCAAGGCACAGTGCTGGACCTGAAGGAGATATCCAACAGGTGCCTAATGTATGGCTCTAGTGTTGTCAGGCTGTCGGCCAGCCGTTTAGGAGATGCTGGGTCCCGTGGGGAACCTGATTTCACTGATCTACATATGTTGATCAGGTCTTCAGCTTGCGGGGTAGAGAAATTGAGCAGCAACTTGTGACCATCTTCCTCTCTAACTGACGCCTCGAACTTTCCATCTGCCGCTGGTTGGGCAGGGAAGGTGGTATAGATTTTGGACACTTTGTCACTGAAGTAATCAGCAATGCGGTTGCAGGCAGCCACAGAGCAGTCCTCTGATCCCGCTGAGGATTTAGGGACAGCAAGAGATTTGTATACACAGAACAATTCTTTCGCTGAGTTCTCTGCATCCAGAATTCTTTCGGCATAGTGGGCAGTTTTCGTTATCCTGATAAGATTATGATATGCTCGTCTGTGGATGAGGTATCTCTCTCTCTCCTGATTGTCATATGCTTCCCTCCACTGCCTTTCAGCACGCTTACACTCCCTCTTGGCACCCCGCAATTCCTCATTAAACCATGGTGCCGATCTCTGTTTACGACCATCCTTCTTTGGATGGTCTAACGGGGCCGTTTGGTCCAGCGCAGCCGTGATGCGGTCGTTAAGTAGTTTGTTTACCGAATCCGCATCATCGCCTCCAATGGGGCCATTGGCTATCAGAGCCTCATTGAATTTGGGCAGAGAAAACTTCGCCCATTTGCGCCTGGGATGGTTATAGGGAGTGGGAGCAGTGTCCTTGTTCTTAGGGAGAGACATCTCACCTGGACATGTCCGAAACTGCAACACAACTGGGAACGCACACATTAAACACTAGGGAAAATTACCAATCTCTCGCTGACTCCCACACCGGAGGTGGCCCTGCTGGGTTATACAGTGAACGTCCCTAAAAAGGTTTGGCTGTTTGCATCACTAGGCCAGCTGCTGGTGAAGCGAGAAGTGGCCATACATGGGGGGCGCAAATCTGCCCCGACCGTCCAGAATTGGCCGCATAGTCTAGCGTATTGTAATGTCAATAGTGAAATATATGCAAGTGTGATGCCTAGCTCATCCTGGCCCAAAGATATATGGGGCCCTTACCGGTCATACATTGAGGCCCTACGCCAAGACTCAGATCTGCAATTGGAGCAGGGCACAGTCCCGAAGGGCGTGGTGTAGTCGTGTGTCCGCAAATGATACTGATCTATTGTGTTATAGATGCTGAGTGACATTCATATGTAGGACTATTCCACACACACAGAGCATGAATACGGACGCTCTGGGCTGGGGGCGGTGTTATCAGCAGGGATCCCTCTCTGGTTTCCTGTTTTTTACACGACACACTGTGATTGCAACAGTCTTTCATTGCCTGGTAATTATCTTGAGGATTGCTAACTGTGATAATCATTGATAGGGATATGGCTTGACAGTGTACACTGACGTATTGGTGAACGACTACAGTTGTATAATGTTTTTGGATTGGAAGAATTGAAAATAAAGTTTAAAAAAAACAAAAAACGCAGGCGGCTGCCGTCTGCACAGTGAAAACATTGAGCATCTGCTCCGTGTTTTCACATGAATGTACTGCCCCCAGGGCAACCCACGGGGCGCATTGGCATGGTTTGCGCCCGGCACACCTTTTCAAAGGTGCACTAGGCACAAACAAGGCCGCCAATATGTAATATGGCCCCTGGTTGGGATAAAACTTTTTTTTTTTTTTTTTAAAAACACGCCGGTTCTTGAATGATCGCTATTATGAACACAAAGATACTGATCAATCTGAGGAATCTAAGTAAATATAGCTGGAACAGGTGTTCTTCACTCCAAGTTCAATAATGTTTGTAAGCGTACGTGTCGCTCTCCCACAAGGAGTATATATGCAAAACAATATTCCCCATTACAGTTCTTCAGTAATGATAATTAACTAAATGTTTGGCATGCGAAACCCGGATGATCCTACACTAAGAAGCAATCAGGGGTGCGAATCACCGAAATCTGATGTGTTCAGAACCCTTTCATGAAGGCTACAGAAGAATAATGCACCGAAGTTCAAAGAGGTCAAAATGTAAAATGGCCAACAATTGTGGGAACAAGCGGGCTGGTCCCCAGATACACTAAGGGAATACAGGGCCCAAGCGGGCTGTACCCCATGTACACTAAGGGAATACAGGGCCCAAGAAGGCTGTCTCCCAGGTACACTGAGGGAATACAGGGCCCAAGCGGGCTGTACCCCAAGATACACTAAGGGAATACAGGGCCCAAGCAGGCTGTCCCCCAGGTACACTAAGGGAATACAGGGCCCAAGAAGGCTGTCTCTCAGGTACACTAAGGGAATACAGGGCTCAAGGAGGCTGTCTCTCAGGTACACTAAGGGAATACAGGGCTCAAGGAGGCTGTCTCCCATGTACACTAAGAGAATACAGGGCCCAAAGAGGCTGTAACCCAAAGTACACTAAGGGAATACAGGGCCCAAGCAGGCTGTCTCTCAGGTACACTGAGGGAATACAGGGCCCAAGCGGGCTGTACCCCATGATACACTAAGGGAATACAGGGCCCAAGCAGGCTGTCCCCCAGGTACACTGAGGGAATACAGGGCCCAAGCGGGCTGTACCCCAAGATACACTAAGGGAATACAGGGCCCAAGCGGGCTGTACCCCAAGATACACTAAGGGAATACAGGGCTCAAGGAGGCTGTCTCCCAGGTACACTAAGGGAATACAGGGCCCAAGCGGGCTGTACCCCAAGATACACTAAGGGAATACAGGGCCCAAGCAGGCTGTCCCCCAGGTACACTAAGGGAATACAGGGCCCAAGAAGGCTGTCTCCCAGGTACACTGAGGGAATACAGGGCCCAAGCGGGCTGTACCCCAAGATACACTAAGGGAATACAGGGCCCAAGCAGGCTGTCCCCCAGGTACACTAAGGGAATACAGGGCCCAAGAAGGCTGTACCCCAAGTACACTAAGGGAATACAGGGCCCAAGAAGGCTGTACCCCAAGTACACTAAGTGAATACAGGGCCCAAGGAGGCTGTCTCCCAGGTACACTGAGGGAATACAGGGCCCAAGAAGGCTGTACCCCAAGATACACTAAGGGAATACAGGGCCCAAGAAGGCTGTACCCCAAGTACACTAAGGGAATACAGGGCCCAAGAAGGCTGTCTCCCAGGTACACTAAGGGAATACAGGGCCCAAGCAGTCTGTCCTCCAAGTACACTAAGGGAATACAGGGCCCAAGCAGGCTGTCCCCCAGGTAAACTAAGAGAATACAGGGCCCAAGGAGGCTGTCTCCCAGGTACACTGAGGGAATACAGGGCCCAAACAGGCTGTCTCCCAGGTAAACTAAGGGAATACAGGGCCAAAACAGGCTGTCCCCCAGGTACACTAAGGGAATACAGGGCCCAAGCAGGCTGTACCCCATGTACACTAAGAGAACACAGGGCCCAAGCAGGCTGTACCCACTAAGGGAATAGAGGGCCCAAGCAGGCTGTCTCCCAGGTACACTAAGGGAATACAGGGCCAAAGTAGTCTGTCTCTCCCCCCCCCCACATACACCATCATACAGTTGTGAACCAGCGGGCAGTTATCACACAGGTCCAGGTGATCAGACAGACACAGGCGATTTCAGGCTGTAGTAGTCAGTGCACCAGGACCCCATCGACAAGCTGAGACACGGAGGAGGCAGTTCCTTGTGTTGCTATGGAAACCTCTTATGTAATCCCTCCCGGTGCTGCCCCTCTAGTGCATGCGTGGGCCTGCAGTGTGCACCGGTGCAGGGCCCGCCAGCAGCTGCTGGTCAGCTCCTTCAGTACAGACGGACAGCACATGTCAGAACCCAGTGCTCATCGAAGCCCCGCCTCCTTCTCCAGTGATGGAAGGCTCAATGGAGCAGACGCAGCCCTCAGGGAATAAAGTCGTAAGGCGATATCCCGGCACCACCGCGCGCCAAGTTGAAGCCGCGCCATCAGCTAAGGGAATACAGGGCCCAAGGAGGCTGTCCCCCAGGTACACTGAGGGAATACAGGGCCCAAGCAGGCTGTCTCCCAGGTACACTGAGGGAATACAGCAGCTGTCTCCCAGGTACACTGAGGGAATACAGGGCCCAAGCAGGCTGTCTCCCAGGTACACGGAGGGAATACAGGGCCCAAGGAGGCTGTCTCCCAGGTACACGGAGGGAATACAGGGCCCAAGCAGGCTGTCTCCCAGGTACACGGAGGGAATACAGGGCCCAAGCAGGCTGTCTCCCAGGTACACGGAGGGAATACAGGGCCCAAGGAGGCTGTACCCCAAGGTACACTAAGGGAATACAGGGCCCGAGCAGGCTGTCCCCCAGGTATACTAAGGGAATACAGGGCTCACGGAGGCTGTCTCCCAGGTACACGGAGGGAATACAGGGCCCAAGGAGGCTGTCTCCCAGGTACACTAAGAGAATACAGGGCCCAAGGAGGCTGTACCCTGTTGTAAGTAGGTTCAGGTAGACAGCAGGACACTTCTTGGTAGTTATAAGTTAGGTTTATTAAGTTACAGCAGAGCAACACACCTCGCCAGCTGACCAGACCCCAACTGCCAAGTGTGGAACCACCACGTACAACATAGAATGTACACAGGCATTCTGGGAGGCTTAGTAGAAGGAAACATAGAGAAAGGTGTAGTGGCCATGTTGGGAGAAGAACTAGTTTACTACACATCTTCCCCCTTTATCTAGAAAAGACAAAACGCCGCAAATGGCCATGTTGAGGAAGAACATTTGTTAACTACACATCCTCCTCCTTCATCTAGAAATGTAATACATACCCATCCTCCTTCTCAATAATAGAAACTAAAATAAAGATAGAAGAGATAAACGAGCGTTAAAGGGCAAAGAGCGTTGAGAGTGAAATGTGAGGTGAAACACACCACCCAAAACAACTAATAGGTATCACCACCACCTACTCCCCTTAGACAGACCAAAACAGGAAAAATCAGACCACTTTCTCCTATCAGACTTTGACCAGCAAAAGAAACATAAAGAGACAGTTCACTTTCTTCGACCTGTTTTGCGCTCGAATATGAAGATGAAGGTTAACTTTAAAATATAATTTTAACTAGAAGTCCCGTCTGGTCTGGATCCCTCTAACCAGTTCTTGACCTCTTCCTTAACTATTGGATCCATTGCTCTGATCGAGCACCTCAGAATTTGATTTTATTTTTTTTATTTTTTCTTTAACCTTAAGTTTCGGAACATTTGTCCCCTCCTGGTTCACAGACAGGGTAGAGAGCTCCCTGACCAGCATCCAGAAGTGGAACGTAAAACCCTGTTCTGGGTCCGCTGACCCACTTCTGATCGCCATACCAGTCATAGACTTTGTGCTCTCAAGAATGACCTTTGTCCAGTCCTTGCCTACTCTTGGACAACCATTGTCCATTGATAGTTGTGGGACGACCTTTGTCTCTTCTTAGACGACCATTGTCTCTTTCTTGTTCTGGGATACCTTTGACCCCTCTTGGACAGATTTTGTCCACTTCTTGTTCTGAGACACCTTTGTGCCCTCTTGGATGAGTTTACTGCTTCTTGACCTAGGACGACCTTTGTCCCCTCTTGAACGAATTTTCCCACACCCTGTTCTGGGACGGCCTTTGTCCACTCTTTTGTCCTTTTGACACCGGGGCCTTTCTTGTTCTGGGATACCTTTGACCCCTTTTGGTTCTGAAAATATTGACCTCATATTGCTTCTCAGTGAAGGTTAGGACCAGTTTCCAGTTGTAGGACATTTATCCCTGGTTTGGGTCCAGTAACCCGCATATGGGCTCGCTTTCCCTTAATTGAACTCTTTTCACTGAGCTCTTTGTGTAACACATTTACTGGTTGTGAGCCGCTTGTCCCTGTTAAAAATGCTCTAACCCGCATCTGGACTCTTGCACTCACTTCCAAGTTCTTCACCATGTTCCCAAGTTCTACGTGCTCTTATACGGCCTAAGTGCTTCAGTAGTCCATGCGCTTCAATCTCTCTTGCAAACAAATGTTTTATTTTATTTTTAACACGTGAGATACAATTTAAAAAGGTATCTTCCGGAGTCAACTATAAACTGAGTCCATTAAACAAGTTGCGTGTTCTTCAAGTCAGACTAAACGTGTTCTTCAAGTGAGACTATTCCACTTCCATAAAGCTTTGCATACCTTGCTCCTTGATCATGGGAAACTACAGTACTCAAAACACTAAATACAGCCTCTTCACGCTTAGGAGCAGGAGATTGCATAAGAACACCGTTAAGACCGGTGCAGATATCCCTTCTTTATTACTTTTGAAGAGGTGACAGTTCAACTTTCCATAAAACCACTTTGACTTTCTGATAGGTTCTCTGTTATACGTACAAGATCCACTAGATGTCACTCTAAATGTAGAACAGTTTCACATTACAAGTCTCACAACAAGCTTGACACCGGGCTGTTCTATCTTGGTTAATTACTTTGGATCCCTTAGCGCTTTCAGTGAATCGAGCAAACTTGGTAACTCCACCTACAGCTATATTTTAACCAGCTCGAGTACAGTTCTAAATGCCCCACTTGAGTGAAGCGAGTCTTCGCGCCAGGCAACAGCAAAGAAATGAAGTGATCCCGTAACTTGTGTTACCATAGGGACCAAAATACAACAGAAGAAAAACTTCAAGATGGCTTCCTGACGTTACGCTGTGAGGTTTGACGTTGCGCGATGACACACTGAAAAGGTTTCCCCAAGACACTTCCTTTGTTGTGACGCTGAACACACTACGTGAACACAGAGTGTGCTACTCCTCCGCTAACACAGACGGACATTCCACGACGTCATCAGTGAGAGGAAAACAGCGCTACACGAAGATCTCTCAACAGGACCAACGGTAAGATAGACTGGGTACGGACGGGAGGCACATTGACACTAAAAGAATAGTGAAAGTACAGAAATGCTCACCAGTCACCAACCGGAGATGTTTCTTGATGGCAAACAGTTAGCACCTCACGGAGCATTGTGCCCAGAACCTCCAAATTCGTATGTATATTTTTTTTTAATATAACATGAAGCCGATTTGCTCTATTGATTTCCGTTACTGTGTGACAGGAACCTTGGAACTTCACACGTTTGAGTTGTTTTGGCAGTAGCTAGTTTCACACTACATTAAATTCCGTTTTTCAAAATCTTCTAGCGTTTCTCCGGTTACGCAGTTTTCTTCTTAAGTTACTGGAAGCAAACTGATTTCATATCTTCTTTTGGTTTTGTTTGGTTTTGTTTGGTTTCTTAATACATGCTGGCGTTTCACAGGTTTCTGGTTTCTTTACTCCTTATTTCTTGAGTGAAACGTCTTCTTGGGTTCTTGGTGCGAGGTGCTGCTCGTGCTGCGCTGTTCTTCTTAGTCTGCTTGTCTGGTCTGGTCAGCCAAGATCGTCGCCAAAATGTTGTAAGTAGGTTCAGGTAGACAGCAGGACACTTCTTGGTAGTTATAAGTTAGGTTTATTAAGTTACAGCAGAGCAACACACCTCGCCAGCTGACCAGACCCCAACTGACAAGTGTGGAACCTCCACGTACAACATAGAATGTACACAGGCATTCTGGGAGGCTTAGTAGGAGGAAACATAGAGAAAGGTGTAGTGGCCATGTTGGGAGAAGAACTAGTTTACTACATACCCCAAGGTACACTAAGGGAATACAGGGCCCGAGCAGGCTGTCCCCCAGGTATACTAAGGGAATACAGGGCTCACGGAGGCTGTCTCCCAGGTACCCTAAGAGAATACAGGGCCCGAGCAGGCTGTAACCCAAGGTATACTAAGGGAATACAGGGCCCAAGCAGACTGTCCCCCAGGTATACTAAGGGAATACAGGGCCCGAGCAGGCTGTACCCCAAGGTATACTAAGGGAATACAGGGCCCGAGCAGGCTGTAACCCAAGGTATACTAAGGGAATACAGGGCCCAAGCAGACTGTCCCCCAGGTATACTAAGGGAATACAGGGCCCAAGCAGGCTGTCTCCCAGGTACACTAAGAATACAGGGCCCAAGGAGGCTGTACCCCAAGGTACACTAAGGGAATACAGGGCCCAAGCAGGCTGTCTCCCAGGTACACTAAGAGAATACAGGGCCCAAGCAGGCTGTCTCCCAGGTACACTAAGAGAATACAGGGCCCGAGGAGGCTGTACCCCAAGGTACACTGAGGGAATACAGGGCCCAAGCAGGCTGTCTCCCAGGTATACTAAGGGAATACAGGGCACAAGCAGGCTGTACCCCAAGGTATACTAAGGGAATACAGGGACCAAGCAGGCTGTCCCCCAGGTACACTAAGGGAATACAGGGCCAAAGCAGTCTGTCTCCCCCACCCACATACATCATCATACAGATGTGTACCAGCGGTACACCATCATACAGATGTGAACCAGCGGGCAGTTATCACACAGGTACATGTTATCAGACAGACACAGGCGATTTCAGGCTGTAGTAGTCAGTGCACCAGGACCCCATCGACAAGCTGAGACACGGTGGGACAGTTCCTTGTGTTGCTATGGAAACCTCTTATGTTATCCCTCCCGGTGCTGCCCCTCTAGTGCATGCGTGGGCCTGCAGTGTGCACCGGTGCAGGGCCCGCCAGCAGCTGCTGGTCAGCTCCTTCAGTACAGACGGACAGCACATGTCAGAACCCAATGCTCATCGAAGCCCCGCCTCCTTCTCCAGTGATGGAAGGCTCAATGGAGCAGACGCAGCCCCCAGGGAATAAAGGCTAAGGCGATATCCAGACACCACCGCGCGCCCAGTTGAAGCCGCGCCATCAGCTACAGCGCTATGTGACAATACGAATGGAAAAAAAAAAAAAAAAAAAAAAAAAAAAAAAAAAAAAAAACTTAAAACATTTTTAGCTAATGGCTTAAACCAATCAGGAACTAAACGCACAAGGCACCCATTCTGTGCAAAACTGTGAAAAAACAGCAAACACTCGGCTGGGCTACCCTGGAGTACATAAAATAACTGGTTATTAAAATAATTAATCGTTTGTGAATATTAAGAAACCTTTAAAAAGGCGCAATTGTTCAGCCTACGCATATATCCGATATGACATCGATACCATCAATGACTGGTGGTTACTGTGGAAGTTATCTACATTCATTACTTTTTTATTATCTTGTTTTGGTGGGATTACAGCACACTCTGAGGCCAGGTGCATGATGGGAAAAGAGGGGTGGAACACACTACCTCGACTGGCCCAGTACGGGGCTTGTGCTGTTGAGTGTAAGGGATCCCGTGCAAGGTGGCAACAGCACGTGGAGGCGAAGAACAAACACGTGCCTTTTGTTCCTCTCACAAAAGCTGTTGTTTTCCTCCAGAAATCCAACACCTTCCGACAGCTGACGGGAGTACTTTATACCCAGCATTTCAGCAGAGGGGAAGCGTTTACTTAGTGATTAAAAGATGCCTTTACTACACGGTGAGCGTGTCGCTCTTGTGCCTGGCTGCTTCTTGAGCACAAAGTGTGCAGGTCTAGTTCTGCGACAGCATGTAAGCAGGGGGTATGATGCGGTGCAGGGGCTCTGGCGCGGTGCAGGGTGTCCGACCAGTCCAGGGGGGTCTGGCCTAGTGTGGTGCCGGAGTCTAGCCTGGTGCTGGGGTCGTCTGGCCTGGTGCGGTGCCGGGGTCTTCTGGCCTGGTACAGGGGTCTCGCCGGGGGTCTGGCCTGACCTGGTGCAGGGGGTCTGGCCTGGCCTGGCGCAGGGGGTCTGGCCTGGCCGGGCGCAGGGGGTCTGGCCTGGCCGGGCGCAGGGGGTCTGGCCTGGCCGGGCGCAGGGGGTCTGGCCTGGCCTGGCGCAGGGGGTCTGGCCTGGCCTGGCGCAGGGGGTCTGGCCTGGCCTGGCGCAGGGGGTCTGGCCTGGCCTGGCGCAGGGGGTCTGGCCTGGCCTGGCGCAGGGGGTCTGGCCTGGCGCAGGGGGTCTGGCCTGGTGGGGTGCGGTGCCGGGGTCCGGCCTGGTCCTCGCTACTGAATAGGATATTATGGGTGGCCCGCATTCAGACACGGTGTCCTGTGGATGTCTCGTGTTTTTGTCCACCCACCCATAGCACAGGCCACTGTCCTTGGTGGTGGTGGGGGGGGGGGGGGTGAGGCGACAGCCCAGTCAGCCTCCTACATTGAATGTTTATCGCTGACAAGGGCCACTTGTGATGTGTAACACTGAGTCAACCCTAGCTTATCCACCAGCAGCACTGGGCCAGGCTGGGTTCAATGCGACACACTCGACATGGGACCACTCGATACATATGAAGGAAATTACATTTGTCTATGTTTTAGGTAAGTAAGGACATTTGTCTGATTAATAAAAAAACATCACAAAATAGCACTTCATAATACATACAAAAACATTAAATGCACATAAAAAGGATACCTATACAAATTCATATAATCATTAAAAAAAAACAACAACCAAAAAACTCAATAAAACACTTTACATGGGAGAACAACAAACATGGAGCTGAAATCCCTGAATAAGAAAAGCATTCAGTACATTATATTCCAACAACTGTGTCAACTTCAAAGTGTCAAGTGCTTAAAACAAGTGACCTATTATCTAACCCTAGAATAACCCTTCAGAAGCGCATAAGCAAACATATCCAGGCGACAGATACAAGCACTTTTCAGTAATTGTTATTTGACGAATCAATGGAATAGAAACAGCAAATAGGCATAACATGGGAGGCTGACAGCACAGGTCTCGCCCTGGCTGTGAGAAATGAGGGTTTTGATAATAGCGTACTGTAGGCAGCTTTGGACAGGCACATACGATATGCAGTAAAGTTTCACGTGTCCACCCACACAGTCTACATTCACTGGTTGGCCAGTGTTGTATTCAATTCGGTGTGCCCTCCTTGGGAGGGTACCTACCAAGGCTTTATTTTAAAAACGTATGCCTCATATGTGCCGGTAAATAAGTTGTCAAATAGGGCTGGATACGCACAGTCTGATGAGAATTAATCACTGACCAGGCATGTTTTTATTGCTGCTAATATCTGCTAATATCTATGTTTTAGGTGCCATAGGTAGACAGGGAAGCCGTGGGTGAGAGTGGCAAGTCCCAGCTCTGCTCAGGTCCTAGTTTGATGCCACCATACCGTACCTCCTGCTGACAGAGGGGCACAGGACCGCCTTACAGGGGCAATGCCTGGTGCATGATGGGGATGCATGGAACCCACAATGGGCAGGCTGGAGGCACTCAGGCAGTAGCATGACATGGCAGTTTCCTTTGATGTGTGCCGCCTTCATCCAGTACCTTCTGCTGACAGAAGGGCAGAAGGGCACAGGACAGCCTTACAGGGTCATGCCTGGTGCATGATGGGGATGCATGGGACCCATGGGGGCAGACTCTAGGTACTCCAGGGAGCTGCTTGGCAGTTTCCTGTGATGTGTGCCACCTTCATCCAGTACCTTCTGCTGACAGAAGGGCACAGGACAGCCTTACAGGGTCATGCCTGGTGCATGATGGGGATGCATGGGACCCATGGGGGCAGACTCGAGGTACTCCAGGGAGCTGCTTGGCAGTTTCCTGTGATGTGTGCCACCTTCATCCAGTACCTTCTGCTGAAAGAAGGGCACAGGACAGCCTTACAGGGTCATGCCTGGTGCATGACGGGGATGCATGGGACCCATGGGGGCAGACTCGAGGTACTCCAGGGAGCTGCTTGGCAGTTTCCTGTGATGTGTGCCACCTTCATCCAGTACCTTCTGCTGAAAGAAGGGCACAGGACAGCCTTACAGGGTCATGCCTGGTGCATAATGGGGATGCATGGGACCCATGGGGGCAGACTCGAGGTACTCCAGGGAGCTGCTTGGCAGTTTCCTGTGATGTGTGCCACCTTCATGCAGTACCTTCTGCTGACAGAAGGGCACAGGACAGCCTTACAGGGTCAATGTCAGGTGCATGATGGGGATGCATGGGACCCATGGGGGCAGACTCGAGGTACTCCAGGGAGCTGCTTGGCAGTCTCCTGTGATGTGTGCCACCTTCATGCAGTACCTTCTGCTGACAAATGGGGCCAGGAGAGCCTTACAGGGGCAATGCCTGGTGTGGGGATGCATGGGACCCACGGAGGCAGGCTGGAGGCACTCCAGGCAGGCGTATGACATGGCAGTCTCCTGTGATGTGCGCCGCCTTTCATCCAGTCCTGGCTTTTCATCCCACTGTTGTTTCCACTCTGGGAACTGTTGCATTTTCCCACGGCGCCTGTCCTTGCAGGATTTTAGGGTGCTGTTTCATGGTTGGGGGGGAGGGGGGCGAAGGGGGGCGGTGTAATGTCATAAATGTTCCACGCAGGTACATTATGGGGCCACCTCCCCTTTTTCCACCATGTGAGTCTTGGGAACCAAAACAGGGGAACTAGTTGATTTTGTGGGTGCTCAAGGTGTGCACACGATGCTAAGGGGGAACTCAATGTCTTGGGTGGTCCGCGGGGGGCGGGACGAGGAAGACAGTGGGACAGCCCCCCCCCCCCCCCCCGCTCTATTCGTAGCCCTTGGAGACCCACTTACCTGGGGGTGGTCTGTGAGCCCCGGGGTGGGGCACCCCGATCCTCTGGTCCTCAGAGGGAGGGGGGGGGGGTCTCTGCTCACCCGAGGAAGGGTGGAGAGGGGTCCCTGCTCCTCAGTGTGATCTGTGCTCCTTGGGGTACGGTTCCCAGTCCCTCGATGACCCCTGTTCCGGGGGTGCAAAGCTCCTCGTGGGTGTCTCCGCTCCTCGGGGGTGTCTGTGCTCCTCGCTTTGGGTATCCCAGCCCACGGCAGTGCGCCTCTTTCGGGGTGTCAGGCTCAGCCCCCCAGCTCTTCCAGCCTCAGCAGTCTTCGTCCGCAGCGTCCTGGGCCCTGATAAACTGCTGCGGCTCCGGAGCAGTCCATTCCACCCGAGGGGGGGAGCTTGGTCGGTGCATTAACAGACAGAGGGGGGGGGGAGGTGGGCCATGACAGACCCTCACTCACAGACTCCCCTACGGGACATACCACCCCCGACCTGAAGGATCCGCCAGGGGGTGGCAGCGGTCCCTGAGCCCCCTCAGATTCCCACACCCCCTGCCTGGCCGTTGGTATGTCCCAGACTCGTGATCCATCCCTCCCACATCCTCCTTCCCTTTCATCACTGCAGGCTGAGTGGGGGCTGCCCCTACTTCACCTGTGATGTAGCGCTTTCTGCTGCTCTCAGATCTAAAGCGCTACTCAGGGCTGCCCCTGCTTCACCTCTTATGTAGATCTCCCTTCTGCTCTCAGATCTAAAGCGCTACTCAGGGCTGCCCCTGCTTCACCTCTTATGTAGATCTCCCTTCTGCTCTCAGATCTAAAGCGCTACTCAGGGCTGCCCCTGCTTCACCTCCGATGTAGCGCTTTCTGCTGCTCTAAGGTCTAAAGCGCTTCTTATGACCCAGAGTGGCGCTCACCCCCTTAGGAGTTGGTTGCTCCCCTCTGGATATGGTCAGTCAGTCATTTAAAAGTCATTAGTATCGTCATAGGCATCCCTCTGACCCCCCTCCAACCAATAACATTACCCAATAATAAACACACAACACAGTCTGTATGATTGGGTACAATTGCTGCAGGTTTATTACATAAACCGTTATGTAATAGGTGGGTTATCTTAAGGGCGATCCAAGGGCAGGCAACCAACTGGGCCGCCTGCCCGCCTGATGAGCCAGGCAGCACTGTGGCGAACCCCGCCTCTGCTGCCCTCCAAGTGATTCGCTTACAGGATCACGTGACCGTTGGTAACTTCTACTCACGCCCCTTCGCGGGGCGGAGCGTCGCATAGCAAACCCCCCGGCTGTTCAGGCCCATAACCGCCCGAAGAACTAGCGGGGCGCCGACACGGCTTCCAGGACCCTCCCATGAGGGTCCTCGGATTTGGCTCGGGCACCCCCTATGGTGCCGCGCAGAGGTACCCTTGGTACCGGCCTGCTTCCAGATCGCCCTGTAACGCCGCCTGCAACGAAAAAAGAAAACATTACAATATTCTCACCCCCCACCTGTCAAGAGCACGCCGGGTAAGCGGTAGGGAGGGATGCGGCGTGCGAGGCGATCAAGAGGTCGCCAGCATGGTGGGGAAGGGTTATATAGCCTCCCCCCCAGAACAAAGAAGCCACGGAAGTGAAGCCCCTCGCGTCATCACCGGGCAGGAAGAGGAGGGGACACCGGCCGGAGTCCCTGCACCCCCGAGAGGGGGGGGGGGGGCGGGGAGGTGAGACCAGTGCCCAGACGATACTAGGGCGCGGACCGCTCTAGTGGCCCCCTGTGGTGGCCGTGGTCAGCAGCATAGTATCGTCATAGGCATCCCTCTGTCCCCCCTCCAACTAATAACATTACCCAATAATGAACACAAAGGGCATGCTGCGCAAAGGCCTTGTTGGCGTGCAGCCACTGATCGGTCGGGTTCGAGCTAGGCTGGCTAGCACCACCCCTTAGTGGGAGCCGCAAAGTGCACAAGCTACGGCCATAATTGCACCAACCCGCTCCCCAAAGTGAACAACTCTCCATACCGCCATCCAGCAGAAGGAGAGCAATGCGGACCTTTGGACTTTTAGTGCAAAAACTGTGCCGGCAGTAGCTAGTGGCTGTAAAAGGGACTCCCCACGGGGTCGGCTGGAACCGTACACGCAGAGGGCAACGAGCCTCCCGGTCTGCAGCCCCTTCTGCCCCGACCAGGAAGGGGGACATGACATGCAAAGCGTGGTCGACTTCGCCCTCCAGAGCCCCCGCAGTGATGAGCAAGTGACCACACTGTGGGGCGTAGTGCTGAAGACTACCCACCCGCATGCTGGGACCGCCAAGAGTGTCAAGAGAGAGGAGCCTCTCTTTCTGCTATCAACAATGTCCTACCTTTGCTCTAGCAAACAAATCAATAGGCGGCCATGAATCGAGCTTGGGCCGCCAATCGTGCGGTGTCCTTTTCCTGGACTAGGCACCTTAGCTGTCCCGGCTAAAAGCACCTGGCGTGCTGGCGCTTTGAGTTTCAAAGAAAGCCTCGACACCGCAGATGCACACCAGTTGTCCAGTTGTCTCCCCCACCGAGCAAATCATACTAGCCCCGGACGCGTGTCGAGCTTCTGTTCCGGCGACCGCTGCTAAAGCAGTGTGACCTCAGCCGGGGACCCGGTAAGAACCGGGAGCCTGAATGTTCACAAAGGTGACAAGTGACACTCACAAATCTACCTGCGTGCCGGGAGAAGCAGGTCAACTTATGCGTTCGTTCAATAGTGCATTCAAAAAGGAACATTCGCTGAGAACAAGGGGGGTGGGCGTATCGTGGACAGCCTCTTAAATTTGTATGTACTACCGGGTATGGCTTCAACCCGTGCCGCGGCGCTCGGCTCCAGTCGGCGGCTGCACGGCTTCTGCTGAGTCATCGGAGTCCTCCAGCCTTCAGCAAATTGCCACAAACCTCCCTTTGGACTAGAGGCTCCTGAGAGCAGGTACCCTTCCTGCTGTTGGCCCCAACGGCGGAAGCAGCAATGTTGGCACGACCGCCTCTTCTCTGTAACGGTCTGCCCTTCAACTCACTTGTGGCCTGACTGCTGCCAGTGAACCCCAACATCCAGCTGGTGAAGAAGACCTCCGATCGTTCCAGGTAGCATGGTCCTCTGAAACTCCTCGGTGGAGTCTTCTGTCCAGTGACCCCGAGGGCAACAGCGTCGGCGGTACTCCACCATACAAGACTACACCTTCATCCCGGCAACAGCGTCCACTGGAGTTGGCGGTGCTTCCATAGAACTACAGTGACCTGCTGCTGGTGATGGTAACTGTGTTGGCGGTCTACTGAGCTCCATTAAATCTATACACATCCTGGGCTTCCTCCTTTCACCACAATGGTAAATATTTGATGGTATTGACCGCCGTGTGCCTAGAGACCAAAAGTACTGCATACTTTGAACTGCATTGCTTTGTATTCCGAATACCACAGTCTACAGAGCATTTACTGAAGTATTTTAAAACTGTACAAAGTATATCTCCGATTTGAAATCCTGCTTCTCAAAACATATACAATGAAACATGTTTTGAAACATAATTGGTCTCTGATTTGTTCTTGAGTGTGTGTCTCATTTACTGCCTCTGTGAGTACAACAAATGGTTAACACTGTCCTCTGATAAGCCTAACTGCTTACCAACACTGTGAGAAGTTGTCCTGATATGTAGTGCTCACTATTCTAGTGATCACTGTGTATCATTCCAAACGACCCTTATTGATGATTGGTTGTAAGTCAACCTATCCTAGTAGCGTGGACAAGAGCAGTCTTCAGACTAAACTCTAGAGGGCGTGTTAAGCCAGCTGTTTACCATCACATATGCCCCTTGAACACCAAGTGAAAGGACACCACACAAGTTGTTATGAAAATAAAGGATATTTATTTATAACAAGACTACCCTGGCTCTTTATGAGTCAGGGAGCTAAGCACAATACAAAACTCTTAGGAAAATACTTCTAGTCGCACAATTTACACAAATGCCCGAAGGGCACAAAACCATTTACACTGCAAGTGGAATGGGAGAGGTTAAAGAGTCTAAAGTTACTGATTCCGGAGGAATCCGATCAGTTGGACTAAACGGAAAGGGAGCTGGACACTTGTAGAGTGAACCTACGATGGAGCACCGAGATGCTCGAGTTACCTAGCCCAGAGGCTGCGGCTGCGTGGGGTTCAGCAAGATGTCGGGAGTCCTCGTTGTAGTCTCGGGAGCCTGAAAGAAGAAGTTGCTGGCAGGCGACCAGTGTCGATGTTCAGCGAGATCCAAGCCTGGATCGGTGATGAAGGAAACCTGAAAGCAGAGGGGACTCAGTTCTCGACCGCTAGCCAGCGATCGCGTGGGCACCAGGAAGGTACCGGATGAAGTCACCTCGACCAGGTGAGTGGGTGACGTCGGACTCGGCTGTTCCTCGGACCAGGAGGCGCGGCGGCGACCAGGATGGAGGGCGAGCTGTCCCACGAAGGTGTCTGCTGTCGATGATGCTGGGCCCAGGAGTGGGGCAGCAGGTCTTGGCAGAGGCAAGCCCACGCGGTTGAGTCAAGATGGCGTCTGGAGTGGACCAGGAGGGTCCGAGGTACTCCTCTGTTGAAGGGGAGCCAGGGCCAGTCTGGAGCAACCAGACCAGTGATGAAAAACTGTCGTGGTGCGTCGTGAAGAGGGCCACAAGCCGGTCGGCGAGTGGCCGGATAACGCGGTGAGCAGCAAGGAGCAGAAGGGCCCCCACGCAGATCTCGTGGATGCTGGGGAGGCAGACTTCGGTGCTGGAGCTGCTCAGGGTTAGGGCTTCTCAAACCCTAGGTGCACTCACTCGAGGGTCCCTCGGTGGTCGTGCTAGATAAGCGTCGTGCAGGTTCTGAAGATGGCCGGTCCCGCAGGTCTCGTCACACCTACGAATCTCAGCTGGGCTGACGATGTAGGTAGAGGTCAGAGATGGCAGGGAATCCGGGTCTCGTCGAGCTGGGCAGTCTTGATCCATAGGAGAGACGTACAGCAAACCGCAAGCGCTTAGGTGGTGCCTGCTGGTGCAGGGTGGCTACTCCTTAGCCACAAGGGAGAGTCTTCAGAAAAAGTCAAGAGTTCCTTTCGTGGAAAGTAGTTCAAGATTCAGAATTATCCAATTTGGGAAGGGGACCCGCTCCTACCTTTATTCTAGGAAAAGGGGCTGGCCCGTGACTAGGTCCTACCTATGGGTGGGACCAGGAGGGGGTGGTTACACCCCTATCCTTTGTCCGGCTTCGCCCCAGCTCAGGGGCTGGGGTGCCCCCGAAACTGGTTTGAGCCGGGCTATGCACAGTGAGCACCGGGGTGCCACTTGCAATCACCTTCCTTTCAGCCCTGCCTACCTGGGATACACAAACCCTGTCTGGGATGGTGCTAACACCGCCCTCGACAGGAAACCCTTTGTCCAAGCTCCCCTCGCTGGAAGGTCTCCCAGCAGCAGGAGGTCAGACTTGTGTCTGGTGGCAGCATCCATTTTGTGATGCTGAGGCTTGAGTCAACTTTAACCGGGGTTCAAGGTTACTTCCATGTCGTGTCCCTCTAGAAGGGTTGAATGCTAACCCCGTCGCCAGAATTGGCGAGGGGTTCGTATTCCAATTCGTATGACACCTTACTCGACATGTTTGGGTGATGCAATGCCAAAGTTAGCAAATAACCGCAAGGATTATAATGCATTTTAAGGTAGATGGCACGCGTCACCATGGAACAGCTATTAGGACTTGGTTCCGCAAGCCGTCGACGGGCTCAGCTCACGCCAGAGCACCATCTCACATGATTCCCCGCACTCTGCCTTCAGGATTGATAAGGCCTGCCATAGGAGTGACTGATAGGAATCCATGTGTCCATTTTAGGGTTAGGTATAGGAATACTACACCTACAGCAACGGGTGATTACACCACCTTGCCCCAGCTGTCGTGCAGCCAGTTGTGTCAGATTTGGGTGGCCATCCAGGGGTGGCATAATACATGCTGCAGCCCCTGGTAGGCCCTGGGTACACCGATGCCCTGGATACCTGTGGTATGCTGATACAGGGACTGATAAGGCGGCCCAGTTCCAATTAGTGGATGCACCTAATGTACATGTGTGTTAATCTCGAGAGAGAACAGCTAGGCTGTGGGTCTGATTGGCAGGCCCACAGCCAGGGAAAGTCGTAAACCAATGAAGCAAAAGCAAAAAATCTGGGTGATCATAGGATTGCAGACCCTACTCTCCTACAAACACTACCACACAAAGAGAGTTAGCATTATCTTCTTGCTGCATCTATCTTCCTCTGGGGATATCTTGCACTCTATAGTGTACTTCATTTTAGTACACTGTCCAGAGAGGCGGTTTCTTACATGCTCATTCTATAAACCCAAAGTGAACCCAGAATTAATACCCAAAAGATACACCAATACCTTATAAAGCAGGCTCGTATCTAGAAGAGAAGGTGATTAATTAGTGCCCATGCCCCAAATATCATCTCACTCACTGAGCCCCAAATCGCCAAAGCACCAGTATAGTGCAACAAGTACCTTCCATATGTCCTGTGATACTGTAAGTAAAAAACAAATTGCATGTAGGAACTGTAGGTAATGTGACCCCACCTCCTTCAGTATACACATAAGTGAGGCTCATACCTCAAAGTCGGGGCACAGTCTCATGCCCGGTAAGTAAGTAATCCAAATATCGTTAGCGTATGATACCTGTATCATGAAAGAAAGTGACATCCAATGACTGTCTACCAAACTTGTGTGTTTTGGTCAACTCTCCCCTGCCTGTGAGCCCCCTTAAATGTAACCACCTACTCACCGCACTCCGGCCATGAGGGAAACCAGCATGTGTTATATAGGGGCGTATCTAAGAAAAAGTATATGCACATAATATCAGAGCCAAAATTATCTGTCCGAAGTCCCCCTTTAAATAAACTATCAACAACAACAGCAACAATAGTTTATTGTTTAGTTAGTTTTAACCATTACAAGAATGGGCAAAATACGACAATACAATTTCTTAATTTAAAAGGAGACGACGGTCAATATCACGAGAGCGGGAAGGATGTACCAATTTCTTAATTAAAAGACACGTTGGTTCACATCACGATTGGCCATTAAGTCCTTATGTGCCTATATTCTGAGCTCTTGGTATTGACACTGACCAAGGCTAAGGACTCAAACTTCTTTCCAAATGTCATCCATACTACACATTTGTCTGATATAGTATATGTGCAAAGTAAAAAAAAAGCCGATTCCATGTACAAATATGCAGAGCTTGATCTGGCTTGAGTTGCCAAGAGTGTAAAGTGCTTTGTTCTGCCGAAAACGTTTCTTCAACAAATAGATACTCCTCTCCCTGACTCTTCCCCGTTGGAGGACCGGTTGTTAATGGACCCCATGAATAGCAAAGCTATATCGCTCACTTATAAGAAACTGGTAAATAACCGTGGAGATCCGATGATAAAAGTGAGGGCTAGCTGGGAGACAGACCTGGGAAGGATAGACGATGACGGCTGGCGAGATGCACTGGCCTCCAGAGAGGTGGCTATTCCTATGCGCCTACGACTCATTCAGCTGAAAGTGCTCCACCGGGTCTACTTTGACACTAAGCTCCTGTTTAAAATTGGTAGACGCCTTGACCCGCTCTGTCTCCGACATTGTAATCAAATGGGGACCTTTGTACATGCTCCAGCGGAAAAGGGCAAATTTACATATCCTCCCTGCGTCACAGACCCGTCATCACACTTACTCAGTCACACACGCATTCATTGGTGGGGCCCATAACACCAACACTCATATGTCTCACTCGAATCTGCGCACAGGAGAAAAAAAGCGCTGGACATGTGGGGGTACCTTGTTACCTATCGGGAGAAAATTCTTTACAATATATACATTATATACATCTGCATCCATAGAATCCTAACTTTAACATCAAGGCACTCCACCATTTGGTCGATAGACCAATTAGTTGGACTGGTTGATGGTGATTTATAACCAGCTAAAACACATTTAAAGCTTCGGAACCTTTTGGTTAACTCTCAATACCTTATTAACCCCTTCAGCGCTCATGACGGAACCACTCCGTCATGAGCCACGGGTGCCGTGTGCTCATGACGGAGTGGTTCCGTCATGCTGCGGCCGTTGGCCGCCGCTCCTCCCACGCTGCGCTGATTCCCCGCCTGTGCGGACGATTAGCGCAGTGGGCGGAGTCATGACGGAACCACTCCGTCATGAGCACAGCTCAACCGTGGCTCATGACGGAGTGGCTCCGTCATGAGCACAGCGCCACCGCGCTGCCCCCAAACCCCCCCCAGCGCTGTGGCAGAATTCCTGCCGCAGCCAAGGGGTTAAAGAATCACAAACTCATTTCTTATTAATCAAAGTTTAGTTTATCTAAATTAGTTCACTCTGTGTTGGCATATTCAGGATTACAGTTCAAATCATATTTCTATTGAGTGATTTACAATCTTTGATCTTGAACATAAATTGACATAACATTTATATTTACATAAATTTGAATATTGGCGACCACCTCCAGAAGAACCTGTCAACCCACAGCAATAATCAAAATCCCTTCAGATGGAATCGTCCTTTTATAATCAACGAAAACCCAGGTAAGTCCAGGCAATCTCCTTCAGCACGACGCAGTCCCCACGATTTAGCCAAGGGACCAGGCGATCGTGCCAACAAACCAACAATCCAGCAAATCGACTCTCCACACCACCAGCCTAACCCCCTCTTCCCAATCCCTGTCTTTTATACCCTTTTTCTCCTTACTTTTAGGATCCGACAATGCGCAACAATTTAGAGGTAGAAAGTGTTCTGATTGGCTAAACCCTCTGAAAATTGCAAGTCTCGTCAATATTCCCATGTTTGCCTGTTTCCCATGAGACCGGGCATGACATTTCTCAATTGTATTCTTTTTGGTAGTTTCACAGGCAAAAGGTCTGAAGTAACAACATGTAAGTTTCCTTGTACAGGTCTTTCATTGTCCCCTCGGTCATTCACACTAGTCTTTATCTTGGCAGTCCTCCATGTTCCTATCCTTGACAAGGAACATCTCGGTTCTCGTCGGAGGTCGCTTGGAGATCTTCAGAGCCATCCGAGTCTGCGCAGTAGCCATCGTGCTCACATGACGGTGGCCACTTCCGAACTCCATTTTAAGTACTGCGGCCTAGTAGGCCCGAATGCCAACGTAAGCAAAAACAAACATAACAGTAATTAATATGTAGAAATGAAGATTCTAATGTTAAACCCGCACTAATCCCAATATATATTTGTATTTTCCTAGCTTGTAGCAACATTTAAAGCAATAATACTCACCATTCTGCAACACTGGAAGCACAAACCATCACAAAAGCAACATGAATCATGCAATTCTCTATTTCATCACATTCTAAAGTTAGTTTGCGTACCACAGTTAATCATTTAATTAGTTGCCATGTAATTAGCATTTTAGTCCCACGTATATCTTGTGTTTATTAAGGTGCACTTGTTGATTAATTATACCACTCCACACAATTAGCTCAAGTTAATATTTAGAATGATTACATAATTAATATTTCATGCAAAAATAGAGGAGGTATACAAAATTCTGCTTTACCTGATCCATCAATCACATAATATCGCTGTAACGGAGACTCCCTACCTCGGATCGGGCCCCCCTTTCTTACCCTGTCCAGGGAGTCCTTTCCGCTCAATCCTCCCTGCTCGGACAGTCCATCCAACCTTTCATCCACAGACTCGGTGACCCCAGGAACCCCGCCCCTCTTTCTCTTACAGGAGCCAATCCCGAACAGCGACCCACCGGAAGGACAACCCCTGATACCCGGAAGTCCCTCCTACCCGTTCCCCGCCGGAGACAGAAAAGCCGGAAGACAGGAAGCAGAAGTCGTCGAAGGATCGTGGAAGGAGAGTCCGGCAGGAGATACGACGAAAGGAGAGGACGAGAGCGGCGAACCAGAAGAGTGGTCGGAAGACTGGTGGAGTCCCCCGGAGGAGGCTGAAGAGCGGCCGTAACTCGGATGAGAGTTACGGCGGAGCCCGTGAGTACCAGCTTTCTTTCAGTAAAGCACTCTAAAGTACCCGTGTGTACCCTAGGTTCTTTGTACATAGATGTATATAATCTCTCTCCTGTTAGCACCCCTGCACCCTAATAGGATCTCTCAGTATCCATTGTACAGCACCTCACGCTTTGTACATAGTATCCCACTCAACCCCCTTTCCGAACACCCATCTTTCTTCGACTTGTCCCTCTTTCGCCTCGTCCCTTCTCCTCACACTCCCCTCCTCTTTATCACTCCCGGGTGAAGGTTACGGCAGCGACATAGTGTCCGCAGGTCTAACGGCTCCCTCTGTGTTTTTGTCTCACTGCCCTCCGAGGTGTCCGTCCTTCCCCTTCCTGGGACCAACATCGGCGACTTGGACAGCAGAAGACCTTCGGTGACGACAACCACAACCGACGGGATCCCACATCGGTTCCACCCCTCCACCTGCAGAAGACCCGTATTCTATCCCGTTGCACACCGTACCTTGGACTCAATAAAGTAGACTATTGCACACTATATACGGCCTCCTTGCCTGCTTTTCCAGCCCGCCGAATCCCGAAGATCACAGGTGGTGTCAGAAGTGGGATTAGCTGGAAGCATGGAGGCCGTAATAAAGAAAATGGCGGAGAATCAGGAGCAGATGGGGATAATGATGGAGCGGTTCTTGAAGACGGCCGAGGACGATCGCGGCCAACTACACGATGTGTTAAAGGGTCAGGGGACCACCCATGAACAGGCTATGGGGAAACTGACCACTGTGTTGGAGCACCAGAGACCAGCCACCTCCCTACCCTCAGTGGTACTGCAAAAATACGTACCCGGGGAGGATCCCGACTTTTTCTTTACCAATTTTGAGAGATTGGCACAGGCTGCAGCGTGGCCTGCCGACCGCTGGGGTCACTACCTGGGTCCCTTATTGACCGGCGAATTACAGGCGGCGTACCAACAGGCGAACGTACAGGGTACCACACCGTATGGGGACATAAAGAAATGCATCCTTGAACGGTTGGGTATCGACGATGAAACTTATCGCAGGAAACTACGGCAAATCAAGGAAGGACCCCAGGAAACCCCGAGAGCTCTATCCTTTAGGATTAAGGACCTGGCAAATAGGTGGTTGAGACCGGAATCCTCCACCATGGACGACGTGTTACAAAAAATCTACCTGGAACAATTTCTGATGTCATTGTTGCCCGGCACCCAAAGGTGGGTACGACAACATGCCCACCTTACCCTAGACACTGCGGTGGAAATTGCGAGTGCCTACAGTAGGGCACAAGAGATCCAACGAAGTAAGGAAGATCCACCTCCCAAACCACATCCCTCCATAAACCTCCGGCCTCCCCGTCCGTCTTTCCAAAGGCGACCGGAACCAATCCCCCTGCTCCCATACCCCGTACCTCTCCGACCTAATAACCCCGGACCCCAGTGTTACCATTGCGGGGGTTTTGGTCATATTGCTCGGTTGTGCCCCCAGAAGGAGGAACCCATGGAGGTGGGACTCGCCAGGAATTATGTGTGTTCGGTCCCAGGCATGTCACCTCCGTCGTTCCGCTGCCCTGTAAGCTTTGATGGACAACCACTTATGGCCCTGGCTGACTCGGGGTGTCGACAGAGTGTTCTCCGACCCCAGCTCTTGCCTCAACCGGTGGGGCCGACGTCAGGTACGGTCGCCATTCAATGTGTCCATGGAGACACAAAACAGTACCCCACTACTCAAGTTCGGGTCCAACACCCCAAAGATCCTGGAACCACCCTCTCTGTTGGTCTTGTCCCCACTCTACCGGAACAGGCTATTCTGGGAAGCGACTATATGGGACTACCAGGACTTCTGCAAGAAACAACTGATTCCCTGACCCGTTGGTGGGGAGAAGCCCCGTTCCCTCAAGGACCTGTTTCCCCTAGGACTGAACCCAAACCACTGAAACCCAAAGCCCAGAAAAAGAAGGAGAGACGTGAATACACCGGTGTCTTCCCAGTGACCCTCGAAGAACACCCGTGGCAGACCGACAGAGAATTCAGGGCAGCCCAGCGCGAGGATCCGGTGCTGCAGGAAGCATGGGCCAAGGCAGTAGACCACGAGGATCCTCTTATAGTAGGTCCCTACTTCTTTAAGAAACATGGGTTGCTATATCGGAAGGGAGGGACCCACCAAAAACCACAATTACTCATACCCGGTCCCTTTCGGGAGAAGGTGCTCTTTCTGGCCCACAGCCACCTTCTGGGGGGACATTTCGGAGACGAGAAAACCAGCCAAGCGATCTTAGACAGGTTCTATTGGCCAGGGGTACACCAAACCATCAAAACATACTGCAGAGAGTGCCCGGTCTGTCAAAAACACAGTAGATACCAACCTCCAAGGGTACCCCTACAACCCCTTCCCCTCATTGACGTCCCTTTCAGCAGGGTAGGTATGGACATCATAGGGCCCTTGCTACCTTCCCGAAGTGGTTGCCGATACGCCCTAGTAATCGTGGATTACGCCACCCGTTTTCCCGAAGCCCTTCCCCTACGACAACCCACCGCCCAAAACGTTGCGAAAGCTCTCATCACTGTGTTCTCAAGGGTAGGATTTCCCCGGGAGATCCTGACGGATCAAGGCACTCCCTTCGTCTCCTCCCTTATGAAACAGGTCTGCTCCCAACTAGGGATTAAACAGATACGCACCTCGGCGTATCATCCACAAACCGATGGGTTGGTGGAACGATACAATGCCACAATAAAACAAACCCTAAAGAAACTATTAGGGCTGGAGGCGAGGAGGTGGGAGGAGATGTTACCCCTTGCCTTATTTGCAATACGTTGCAAGACGCAGAGCAGCACAGGATATTCACCCTACGAACTGTTGTATGGCCGACCCCCTCGTTCTCTATTGGACATGGCTCAGGAAGCCTGGGAGGCAGAACCAGATCGCACCCGCCCCCTCCCGGAATATATGGAGAACCTCAAAAACCACTTGTCTCTAATAAGGGACATCGTACATCAGAATCTTACACAGGCGCAAGAGAAACAGAAGGGTCAGTATGACAGAGGCACAAAACACCGGGTCTTCTCAGTGGGAGACCTAGTTCTCTTAATGATGCCCTCTTCCGACCAAAAGCTCCTTGGACAATGGCAAGGTTCCTATACCATACTCCGACAAATAACCCCTGTCACCTACGAAGTACAACTAGACCCCACACGGGGTACCACCCAGATTTATCACGTCAACCTACTAAAAAAATGGGAAGGTCCTCGTCCCGTCCTGGCCGGCTCTATGGGTCTGGAACCCCTTTCTTTCTCCCCTTGCATAGACCCCGCCCTACCTCTGTCCCTGAGTGTAGCCCTCCAACATCGTCTCTCCCCTTTACAACAGGTGTTTTCCTCTTTGCCTGGTCACACCTCCATTACTGAGCACGCCATACAGACGAGTCCGGGGAAAGTGGTCCGACAAAGGCCTTATAGGGTCCCTGAAGCCCGTAGAGCGATCATACACCAAGAAATCGAACAAATGTTAAAACTGGGCATTATAGAACCCTCTGTAAGTGACTGGAATTCCCCAATCGTGCTTGTACCCAAACCTGATGGGTCTGTTAGATTTTGTATTGATTTCCGGGAGGTCAATAAGATATCATCCTTTGACACATACCCGTTACCCCGAGTAGACGAGATGGTCGAGCGTATAGGGAAAGCCCAGTACATATCCACTCTGGACCTTTGTAAGGGGTACTGGCAGATACCCCTCAGAAAAGAAGACCGAAAGAAAACGGCATTTTCGACCCCTGAAGGTTTATATCAGTTCCTCGTCCTCCCCTTTGGCCTCCATGGCGCGCCCGCCACATTCCAACGGGCCATGAATCACATCTTACGTCCCCACACTCAGTATGCAGGGGCCTACCTAGACGATATAGTTATCTACAGCGACACCTGGTCACAACACTTGGAGCATCTCCATAACGTCATTTCCTCTTTGGGCTCCTATGGGTTCACGATTAATCCAGCCAAAACCACCCTGGCAGCCCAAACCGTTAAATATCTGGGATACCTCCTGGGTGAGGGCCTCATACGGCCCCAGAACAGCAAAACAGAAGCCATCCATTCCCTCCCCTTCCCCCAGACCAGAAAAGACTTGCGGGCCTTTCTGGGCCTCCTTGGTTACTATCGCAGGTTTGTGCCCAATTTTTCCCAAAGGGCCGCCCCGCTCACTGACCTATTGAAGAAAGCCACAAAAACAGAGGCCATTCTGAAAAACCCGACTCCCCTATTGTGGCATGCATTTAACGATCTGAAGAATGCCTTGACCTCCGATCCCGTACTAGTTAGTCCGGATTACACACAACCCTTCCTCCTTCAGACAGATGCTTCCGAACAGGGTTTAGGGGCAGTACTGTCACAGAGGGACCACGAGGGGAACGAAAGACCCATCCTGTACCTCAGCAGGAAACTGTTTCCTCGAGAACGGAATTATGCCGTCGTGGAGAAAGAAGCTTTGGCGATTAAGTGGGCAGTGGTCAGTCTCCGTTACTACCTAGAAGGACGTGACTTTACCATCTTCACCGATCACGCCCCCCTTGAGTGGATGGCCCGGAACAAGGGGCACAATGACCGTGTCCTGCGGTGGTTCCTGGCCCTCCAACCATACCGCTTCAAAACAGTACACCGAAAAGGCACAGAACAGGGTAACGCGGACTTCCTCTCTCGCTACCCCTTATCCACACCGGATACAAGAAAGACAGCTAGGGAAAGGGAATGTAACGGAGACTCCCTACCTCGGATCGGGCCCCCCTTTCTTACCCTGTCCAGGGAGTCCTTTCCGCTCAATCCTCCCTGCTCGGACAATCCATCCAACCTTTCATCCACAGACTCGGTGACCCCAGGAACCCCGCCCCTCTTTCTCTTACAGGAGCCAATCCCGAACAGCGACCCACCGGAAGGACAACCCCTGATACCCGGAAGTCCCTCCTACCCGTTCCCCGCCGGAGACAGAAAAGCCGGAAGACAGGAAGCAGAAGTCGTCGAAGGATCGTGGAAGGAGAGTCCGGCAGGAGATACGACGAAAGGAGAGGACGAGAGCGGCGAACCAGAAGAGTGGTCGGAAGACTGGTGGAGTCCCCCGGAGGAGGCTGAAGAGCGGCCGTAACTCGGATGAGAGTTACGGCGGAGCCCGTGAGTACCAGCTTTCTTTCAGTAAAGCACTCTAAAGTACCCGTGTGTACCCTAGGTTCTTTGTACATAGATGTATATAATCTCTCTCCTGTTAGCACCCCTGCACCCTAATAGGATCTCTCAGTATCCATTGTACAGCACCTCACGCTTTGTACATAGTATCCCACTCAACCCCCTTTCCGAACACCCATCTTTCTTCGACTTGTCCCTCTTTCGCCTCGTCCCTTCTCCTCACACTCCCCTCCTCTTTATCACTCCCGGGTGAAGGTTACGGCAGCGACATAGTGTCCGCAGGTCTAACGGCTCCCTCTGTGTTTTTGTCTCACTGCCCTCCGAGGTGTCCGTCCTTCCCCTTCCTGGGACCAACATCGGCGACTTGGACAGCAGAAGACCTTCGGTGACGACAACCACAACCGACGGGATCCCACATCGGTTCCACCCCTCCACCTGCAGAAGACCCGTATTCTATCCCGTTGCACACCGTACCTTGGACTCAATAAAGTAGACTATTGCACACTATATACGGCCTCCTTGCCTGCTTTTCCAGCCCGCCGAATCCCGAAGATCACAATCGCATTGTCCACAAATCCAGCAGTATTGGGTGGGGATTGCCCGCCAACTTGAGAGAACGTGTGACAAACCTCTCAGGTTGTCTCCCCAGCTCTGTCTCCTTAATATCTGGGGAGCGACAGACCTTTCTCAGGCAGAACAGAGTTGGGTCTCTATGGGCTTTATCATTGCTAAGCGCAACATAGCCCAGAAATGGGGGGTGGACACAGCAATGATTGCCGAAAAGACGGTGTTTATGGGATGGGGCTGTCCTAGGAAGAGGGACCATAAATGGGGGAAGTGGAACAAGTACAGAGGAGATATTTGCATTTCCCCTACGGTAGAGATGCGGAGAGAACACCAGACTTTGATGGCTCAAATGACAGCAGAGGTAGGGTCTCCTTCCCCTTCCACTTAGCTGATGTTCAGACTCCTGTTAATGTCCTTCCTTACGTCATGTGGTATAACCTTTTATTTGATAATTTCTCTTGCACTGGGTGGGCCTATCGATGAGGACTGTGCACTGCAATACTGCTTGCTTACCTCAGAGGTGAATGTAAAGCTCTCCGAAACAGGGGGAAACGATGTCAACAATGTTCAAATGTGTAATGTGTACCGATGCAATGTTGTTGCAAAACAAATAAAAAGATTTCACAAAAAAAAACAAATAAACGAGGGGCGTGGCCAGCAGCCAACGAAAATGGCAACTGCCTAGGAGAGCTCCGAATCCCCGGAGGCCGTAATCACTTTCCGATCATTTATCCGTGCCTGCAACACAGTGAAAAGCACTGACGGAAGCGTCGGCACCCCTGCGACACCTAACGATCCGAATGCGGTGCCGAAACTCGCTGGCCCGTGGTTTCTCCGCCGAGTAGAAGAATCAAGGCCTACAGCCACATGATGGACCGGGGCCTCGGGTGCGGGCACACCCGGCGGATGCAGAGCGGCAGCGCAAGAAGGTGAGCCGCACTGCAAATCGATCCCCCCCAGGCTCTGGGATCCCCCGTGGGGCTCCGCAGCGACACTGCCAGAACTCAGCTTGGCGGCGGAAAACGCGAGTGATCGACCTGGAGAACCCGCCACATAAATTAATTGAGGTCGGGGGCCCGAAGATGCCCACGCCGGAGTGAGTGCGCATGTGAGGACAGTGCGCAGAGGCCCATCTGGCGCCTGATCTTTCTTTTTTAAATCTTTTTATTAACAACCATCGACTTTTAAAGCTCATAACAATGGTACAATCTCTGTCCAGGCGAGGCAGAATCTGATAACAATTATGAACATCGCACACAGTTAGGACAATTTCAAGGAGAAAGCGGGTCGTCGAGGGCAACGTCTTTTGGTGGAATACAGATGTTCCCTCTATATGAGTTCCAGGGCCCCCAGAGACGGTACCACTTTTTGGGGCAGCCCCGAGCAACAAAAAAGGCTTCTCACGGAACATGCACCAATCCATACTTGTCTTCCATGCTCCCAGCGTGGGCGGAGCTGCTGCCCCCCATGCCTGTGCAATGTTCCTTTTTGCCACCATAAATCCCAAAGTAACCCATTGCGTTTGGTGTGTGTTTAGGTCAGTCGGCTCCCAAATGTTCAATAAACATCTGTGCGCTTCTGGGAGAAGAGACACCGCCAGGACCGCCTTTACCACTTCATGTACTTCTTTCCAGTAGGACTGAATGTGTGTGCATTCCCAGATGATGTGTAAGAAGGTGCCTACTTGTCCACAGTTTCTACGACAGTCTCCCGAGTGTGTCCTTCCCATCTGAACTAGTCTAGGCCCCGTCATAGATATCCTATGGAGGATTTTAAGTTGCACTAGTCGCAGTCGTGCTGGAATCGCCACCACCCTGGGAGAGGACACAGCATCTTGCCAGTCCTCATCATCCAATTCAGTACCGTTGGCCAGCCATTTGTGTCGTAATATTGCTAAAGGGTCTTTCATGTTGTAGATTAATTTATTATAAATCAACAAAATAGTCTTTTCCGGGAAGTGACCATCCAATAACCTACTTTCCAATGGGGAGGATTCCGGGGGGGGGGGGGGGCGGAATCCTTGGGAATGACGGAACGTAAGGCATGTCAAACCTGAGTGTAACGGAAATAATCAGAGTCATCGAGTTCATGCTCGCTCTGGAGGGCAGCAAACGATTTTATGTCATTCTTTTCCCATAGGTCTTGGATGTGAGAGATGGCAATCATATCCCACCTATCAAATCCCTTTGTCGTCCATAGTTTACCTAGTTGCGCGAAATCCCATAGGGGGGTGGCCAGCGTCAGTTTACCCTCCCATCCCAGGGTCCTGTTGGCAGTGTGCCATACTGTTATCAAGTGACCGGTAGGGCCTGTTAATGGAGGACGAGCGGGTTTGGAATAGAGCAATTTATTATAGTTCCCTCCCGGGAGAAGCCATCTATCTATGCGATAGCCCGGGTCGTCAGGGGCCCCGTAGGTGCCGTGATTGATAGCAGCCAGATGGGCCACCCAATAATATTTTTGACCATTTGAACATCAGGGAGAGCGATACCACCGTCATACCATTTCAGGGTAAGTTTCTTGAGAGCTGTGCGTGGTGTTCCATTCCATAACAGCTCTCTTTGAAGGCTCTCGATTTCTTTAAAATATGCGAGGGGGACTATATCAAGCGAGTTTTGCAGGGCGTAGAGAAAACGAGGGAGGGACATCATTTTGAATAAGTCGGTCCTGCCCAGGAGGGATAGTGGGAGAGTCCTCCAGCTGGCTATATCACGCTTTATGCGCCGAAGGGGGGAAAGGAGATTGTGGTTATAGCGGAGAGTGGGATCTAGGGAGATGAATATTCCTAAATAGCTAAGTCTCGTTGTGCTGATTTGGATTGGACAATTACGGGGTAAGGCTGGCGTTCCCCCGTAAAGGGGGTACAGATGGGACTTAGTCCGGTTGATCGTGAACCCGAAATACCTCCCAAAAACCGCCAGTATGTCAAGTAGCGCAATCAAAGATTTCTTGGTATGAGTTAGATAGAGCAATATGTCATCGGCGTAGAGCGATATGCGATCCTCCCAATCCGGAGACCATCGAAATCCACGGATCACCAGGTCTTGTCAGATCCAGGACGCCAACGGTTCTAGTGCCAATGCGAATAGGAGAGGGGAGAGCGGGAAACCCTGGCGGGTGCCTCGGCTCAGAGTAAATGTGTCCGACTGTTTGTTATTGACCACCACCCTCGCCAATGGTGTCGCGTATAGAAGGCGCACCCAACGAATGAACTCGGGACCAAACACTAACTTCTGAAGCACTGCAAAAAGATAGGGCCATTCGATCATATCGAACGCCATAGTGGCGTCTAGGGAGACCAGAATTGCAGGCTCGCGTATAGTAGCTGCCCTGCCAAGAACTCCGTGAACATGGCGTAGGTTTAATCGGCGCCTGATCTTGATTGCGGAGAAGCAGAGCATTGGTGGGGGTGAGCCAGGGGGGCACCGCGGCCCGCCGAGAGACCCACAGTGCGCAATATAGACTGGCACTAACTACTCGTGGCCCATAAGACCACCAGGAGGGAAAAATGCTGAAATTACCAGCACTGCCTGCGGCGAAGTGGTGAAAGAGTCCTCGGCCCACTAAAGAAACTCGGCGTGCGCCATACAGGAGCTTCCTGCGGTGATACTGGGGCTGCTTTCGCCCCACCCGGTGCCCGAGACACAGATTACTGCAAGGTCCTTGGTGGCCAAATGTTCTAAGTCGCCCAGAAAGGGACAACAAATAGAACCAGTAGGCAGCACATTGTCGTGCTCCCTGATCTGAGGCGCCACAATGCCAGCCAGTTGGTGAGAAACTCGACAGGCCGCGTGCACCTTGGAGAGGCTCAGGCAGGCGGGGGTGAGTACCACCAGCTGGCAACCAGCAACTGGCCACCGCGACGACTGGTCCAGACGGAATGGGGTGCTGCGGCCAAAAAAGGACCCAACAGAATAGACTAGAAAATTACGCATACTCCAAGCCTGACCCAAATCAGCCAGAGCACGCTGGCGCTGATGAGGCAACAGCCAAGGGACCCACACCAGCCAAAGAGATTACATTACAGGACATAATGGCTACACTCAATAAAGTCCACACGTCGCTGGAGTCTCGTATAGACACAGTCACCACAGAACACTCACTAATACGTGCGGACTTCAGAAACCTCAGCTCCCGTGTGACGGAGGTAGAAACAACAACAACCAAGCTGAGTACAGACACCACCGCACTTAAGAAACAAATGAAACAACTAGAATAGGAAAACAAGCACATGGCGGCGAAACTGGACGAGTATGAAGGCCGCTCTCGCCGCAATAACGTTCGAATAATAGGAGTACCAGAAGGAACAGGAGGCCCCGCAGTGTACCTCTTTGTGGAAGCCCTGGTCATGAACCACCTACAACCTAAAGGACTCTCAAACTACTTCTCAGTCGAAAGGGCCCACCAAGTTACCGGGGGCAGACCCAGACTTTGTGCCCCCCCTCAGTCTATACTGGCACGTATATACAACTTTCGTGACCGAGCCCTCATCCTTCAGACGGCGAGGGCAGCTCCCCTGATCCGATACCAGCAAAGCACGAGCTGCTTCGTTCCGGACTACACGGTGACGGTGGCCAAACAACGACGGAGCTTCATCGCCATAAAACAAGAACTCAGACGTCGGGAATTCATATATTCGATGATGTTCCCTGCGAAATTAAGAGTAGCAGCAGATGGGAAAACCTGGTTTTTCAATACTCTAGAGGAAGCGCAGGAGTGGCTTGAGGGATGGCGACAAGTCCCATACCGCGGAGAATCCAGGCGCTACAACAATCGAACAGCGACGGGGACACAGTCCCAAGAACGGGCGGAAGGGACGGCGGTGACAGAAACCCAGACCAAAGAGAACTGAACTGACCTCAGGGTCAGAATTTTCCCCCTAGGGTGTGCCCAATCCAGAACCAACCCCTCAGTCGGGATACGGCACGGAGAAAGGACTCAGGCAACAAAGACTCGGACACGTGCATAGAGGGGGCTCTGGGCTCGCGCGGCAACTCACCATAGCAAGAAGACATTTGGGACTGGCCACTGATGGGCCTCTATATAGCTATGTGTAGACCGGGGGTTTTGGGCACCTTATTAAAACTCACGAGATGCTGAGAAGGGCAGTATCTCCAAGAAGCGGCACGAGAGGGGCATCATGAGAGCTCTCCCTTCCCCCTACAAAGGTACTGGGTAATAGGAAATAGGCCCTCTGCAAAGTTGGGGTGGTGGGAAGTTTTTAAACCATCGTGCAGGGAAGCAGGGAGAGGGGTGGGAACGAGGGTGAATTGGGGAAGTTTTGATTTCATTTGTTTATTTGTATTTCCATGTTGCATGGCACACTATAGATTCATGCAAACAACTCATATATGGTTGCACAACTACCCAGATCGCACAGCGCACATCTCCACTGCAGATCATGACCAGTGTACCTGACTCTGTCAACTTGGCGACGACACGCGCACAAATCCTACCCATAATTTCCCGTAACGTAAATGGTCTCCGGGACAAGCTCAAACGGGGGTTAGTCCTACAGTACCTGAAATGCAAGGCACCCGCAATAGCACTGATACAAGTGACCCTATTAACAGGGACGACCTGTAAAGCACTCGATAGATGGTACATTCAGAATTCACGACCGGCTCCCGAGGGGTAGAGATCCTCATTAAAAAACAACATCCAATAGTCGTAAAGCAAACATATAGAGATGACCAAGGCCGAATCGCGACACTGACATGTCAATGGGAGGGTCGGATGGTCAACATCGTTTCCGTCTATATCCCCCCGGCGCTTCACTCGTTAGCATACCCAGCGCTTGGCGCGTTTCTGCTCCAGTTCCCACAGGGGAACTTAATTATAGGAGGCGATCTCAACGCCACACTGGACGATACCCTGGACCGTACACCCCCAAGACAACAGCATCGGACACACTCGGCCCTAGTGGTCTTTCTAGGTACCATAGGCCTAGTAGATATCTGGCGGATCCGCTTCCCACAGACGAGACAATACACATACCACTCAGGCGCCCACAACAGCCTATTCAGAATAGTCTACAAACTGGCACTGGCAGGCGAAATAGGAAACTTCCTAGAAGTTGCGAACTTGCCAAGGGGCATTTCAGATCATTCTCCTGTCAGCGCCTTATATACATGGCAGACTACAACACAACACAGGATATACCCCATATACCCCGGATATCTGAAGAATCCTGAGATATAGAAGGGGTTGTCTGACACCACCAAACACTACAAACACTACTTCAGCGTGAATGCACCTTCGGTCTCCTCCCCACTCACTCTATGGGAATCATACAAAACAGTGTTCCGCGGGCAGGCAATTTCGTTAATAACAAACCATAAAAGGGAAAAAGTTCAGATAGTGGAAACACTTGAACAGGAGGTAGATGACATAGAAAAAGACCAGGGACAAGACTCCTCCGACGCCACCACCCATCTACTACTCCTTAAAATACAGGAATACAAAGACCACCTCTGTGAGGAAGCAAAGGCGCGGCTCTATGCAACGCAACATACTATATATGAAGTTACAAGGCAGGCAAGCTCTTGGCCTGGCTTGATAAGCGGGAAAAAGGAGATAGATGGAAAGCAGAGCTTCAACTCCCCACGGATGACACTACGCAAAATCCCCAAGACATAGTAGACCTCCTAGCGCACCACTACGAACAGGTTTACACCTCCATACACACAATAACGTAGGATGAGGCGGAGGATTTCCTCTGCGATATCTGACTCCCTAAACTTAAAGAGACTGAGTCCCAGCTTCTAGCGGCAGAGCTCTCGATGGAAGAGTTAGCAATAGTGATCAATAAAATTCAGTCAGGAAAAGCCCTTGGCCCTAACAGGTTCCCCATAGAATGGTACAAATGTAATGCAACAACACTCGCGCCCTATCTCGTAGCGATGTTTGAAACCAGTTTAGAGGTGCGAGAACTACCACTGGATCGGGGGGCCGTGGTTTGGACGCCGAGAGAGATGGCGGCTTGGTGATTCTCTCTGCCCGTGCGTAGATCGAATAAGGGCGGAGGAACGGGTCTCGCCGCTTCTACAACGATACTAACAGTGGAATCATCAACCGGAATGTGAGGGGGCTCTCGAGGTGCAGTTTGGAGGCTTTTTGAAGCAGGGAAGCAGTTTTACCGCCGCATCGAGGGCTACGGCTGTGGATCGTGAGGAGTAAGGCTGGGGACGAGACCGCGTGACTGCCAGTGTCTGGCGGCCGGCTTGGAAGTCACCCATCGGAACCCGTCGGAACCGGATGGCATCGGAACTGGCTGCGGACTGATGCGGAGACATTCCGGTATGTATGGGGAGCGCGAAGGTGCTGGTGCGGACGGATGGCGCAGCACGGAGAAGAGTCATTGATGCCTATCGCGCACGTAAGATGGCGGCACCCGTTTCCTAGTCGGTGGGTCCTCGTTGTTGCTGCGACGCCTGTGGGGCTCGATTGGTGATATGCTTCGCGTGTAATGGCGCCTAGACGAGAATGTGGAGAGAGTGCTCTTTTCCAGGCAGAGCCAAGGGATCTCGGCCGATCCTGACACACCACTGGAAGTAAGGTTTGCTTTCCTGGATCGGCGACCTCAGAGCCTATATCTGGCAATGTGGAGTTGCGAAGGATTCTGGCATTACGTTGCGAGGGTTTAATCTTGCCATCTGCCACCATATGATTTCACGTGACCATCCTATGCCATCCCATCCTATGCCTTCCCACACGGCTCCATCGTATGACTGCGTGGTCTAGCCTGGCACACATATGCTGTTTCTATGTTGTCAATGTCGCCAGATGGAAGTGCGTGCTCCCGCACGGTAATCTACTAATCGCAGGGGTAGCGGTTAGAAAAGGGCCAGGTGACACGTTTCAGTTATCACGTGTGGTAGAATTATAGGATTACTGTGCGTATCACTGAATTGGCTATTACAACTCAACGGTGGTGACGGCGACCGTAAGAATCTCTGCAAGTAAAGGGTGGAGCACGTGAGTTCTGTTGCGACCAATCACGGAATCTGTGCGACTGGCAACCATGGCTGACAGTAAAGACTCGGTGAAAAGCATGAAGAGGCTTAAATCTGATCAGTCGAATCCAAGCTCACCCAGCAAGGGAGGGAAAAGTAATCCGGACCCGATGGACCTGATACTTAATAAGTTAGAAGAGGTAAGAGAGCTGGCAAAGGCGACCAAAGACGAGGTAGCGGCTATTAGGCAAGATAATCGCGAAACCAATGCAAGGCTGTTGGAAGCAGAATCGAGGATTAGCAGACTTGAGGACCTAGAGGTAAAATCATGTGCAGCCATCAAGCGCTTATGCATACTCACGGATCAAACATCGCGGAAAATGGCGGAGTTGGAAGATAGAAATAGACGAGGGAACCTACGTATTTTTGGTCTGCCGGAAGGATCGGAAGATCAACATTGGAGCTGTGGAGCCTTCTTGGAGTCTTGGTTCACCCAGGCTACTAACTTGTCCTTTCGCCAACCTCTGGAGGTTGATAGGGCACATAGGGTGCCAGGCAGAATAAGTAAGAATCAGAAAGGTCCTAGAGCCATTGTGTGTAAGCCATTACGATACCAGCATGTAGAGCAAATTCTTGACTTCATGCGGAAAAACAATCATATCTTGTGGAAATCGGACAAAATATACATCTCACTGGATTACAGTAAAGAGACAGTGGAAGTTAGGAAGGCATTCTTGGCTCTACGGCCACTACTAAAGAAAAGAGGCTTCCAATATGGGTTCGTGGGGCCTGCAAAATATCGTGTGTTGGTCCACGGCTCCCCGCACCTGTTTTCAGATCCCTTGAAACTGAAACGCATGCTGGATGGCCCGGAAGAATTAGAAATGGAGACAAGTACCTCAGTTGGTGCAGTTGAGCAGGCCTCGGCCTCAGGGTATAAGTGAATGAACCCTGTTCTCTTTGACGCTCATGTCCTATGTGAGCTTTTGCTACTTCACGTGGAGGGTTGCCAACAGCACGACTCTCCGCTTCCAGTCACTCTCCAATGATGGTTTTGTTGATTGAATGTAATTGTTTATGATACCTGTTTGCATAGTATGTTTTCGTTAATGCCTTTCAATCCACTGGGTGTCAGTTCCCTTGGCCCTATTTGCTGGTGGTTATGCTACACATGCTTCGCCTATGGTGGTATGATGGGATAGTTGGTAGCCTGTTGTTAGCTGGGTTGCGGGTCTTAGGCTGTCTGGAGAGGTCTATGACGGATATTATATTATATTAATGCAGGTTGTTTGATACTACAGTGGGTAGGAGCATATCCCAGATCGACTGTGTTAGTTCCTCTGTTCCATATTGTTCACTGTTCCATATTGTTCTCTTGATTGCGCACGGGGGGGGGGGATGCGATGCAATCTCTTTCCAGTCACCATGCCTACAACTTATAGTTGGGGTGGGGAGGGTGGGGGGTTGAGGGGTTTTTGGGGAGGGTTCTGTGTTCTGTGTATTTTGCTTTTATGTCCTCTTGCTTGCATAATCTTCATCTCCTTCATGCTCGTGGGTGAGGGTGGTGACAGGCTCTATTACGGCTCTATCTGGGCTCTTGTTGTGAAATATGTAAGTATCAATATGATGATGCAACCTTGCGATGCCAATTAGCTCAACTAACTCTCCGTTGGGAGTCTGCAATGTGGACAAACTGAAGATACTGTCCTTTAACGTTAAAGGTCTGAACCAGCCTGTCAAGAGACAGAAGATTTTAGATTATGTTAAGAGATTAAAGGGCGATATTGTTTTACTTCAGGAGACGAAGCTTGAAGCTAAGCAGTTTTACCACCTGAGAAATAAATTTTATAATGAGGTTGTGGGTGCTGAGGCTGTGAACAAAAAGAATGGGGTTCTGATTCTTATTGCAAGGAAGTCTAAGGTAGAGATCTTATCCTCTGAAGCGAGTGTTGACGGTCGATGGGTCACGGCCAAACTGAGTAGGGATAATACAGAGTTTTATGTTACTAATGTATATGCCCCCAACACTAGCGATTTGAATTTTTGGAACAAACTGAACAAACACCTTGAAACTATTCCAGATAATGCGGTACACATATTAGCTGGAGACTTCAATCTTCCGATGGATGCAACCTTAGATAGAGACTCACGTTGTCCCTTCAAAACAAATAAATCTCATAAAGCTTTTCTCAATTTGTGTCGTCGCTTCAACTTGGTGGATACCTGGCGGCTCCAGAATCCCACTGGGAGAGATTATACTTTTTACTCTTCCCCACATGACTCGTACTCCCGGATTGATTTTATCCTCATAACACAGAACGGCGTCCCTCGATTAGAGTCTACTACCATAGAACCTCGTGTTCTGTCTGATCACTCGTGCATTTCACTATCAATTGCTAATGTCAAACCATCTTCTCGTCAGACATCTTGGCGTTTGAATGATGAAATCCTAAATAGTGATAAGCACCGGTCCACAATACATGAGGCGATCTCTTCCTACCTTCAGATTAATAGAAAGGGGGACACGTCCGATCTCACTAGGTGGGAAGCCTTGAAAAGTACCATAAGGGGAGAGTGTATCAAGATTAGGTCAGCAATGAACAAATATTATAATGCGAAGTTGGAGGCCTTGGAGACCGAAATTATGACTCTAGAGATTAGACACTTAAAGGATAGGGATGATATGTCTCTTGCTGCATTGGCGAATAAAAAATATGAATATAATAAAATAGTTAGCGAAAGAGCGTGAGTCTGGCTTGATAAGGGTAGGCGGTTTAAGCTTTGTGAGTCTAATAAAGCAGGCAAGTCCCTAGCCTCGTACTTGAAGTTTAAGGTCCAGAAAAACTCTATTAATGTCATTAAAGATGCATCGGGATCCTCGCACTCAGACCCAGATAAAATAACGGAGGTGTTCAGAGTATTCTACGAGGACCTTTATGCAAAGAATGAAGCAGTGGAGGAATCCGGGATTAAGGAATACTTAGATGAGTGCGATCTCCCACAGCTTTCTGTGGAGGACCAGGTCGGTCTTAATGGCCCAATTAATGCACTAGAAATTGAGACTGCAATTAAACATCTGAAAGTAGGGAAAGCTCCAGGCCCTGATGGGTTTACGGCGAAATTTTATAAAACTTTTCCCTCCCTTTTAGTCGAACCCCTCCTACATTTATTTCAAGACATTAATAAATCTGGTGAGGTCAGGGGTACATTGGCAGAAGCTATAATTGCTGTGCTTCCTAAGGATGGGAAAGACCCCTCGCTGCCGAAAAATTATAGGCCAATTTCGCTGATCAACATAGACTGCAAACTTCTGGCTATGATTCTCTCGGCTCGCCTCCAGAGGGTTCTTCCCAAGTTGATCCACCCTTCTCAGGCAGGCTTCCTTAAAAATCGGTTGTCCAGTGACAATACAAGGATTTTGGCGCATGTATTAGAGAAAGCGAAACTCCTGGGCACGCCAACTGCAGCAATAACACTAGATGCTGAGAAAGCATTTGATAAGGTTGATTGGACCTTCCTCCAAGCAGTCTTGTGTAAATTCAACCTGGGGGAATCATTTACGAGACTGGTAATGTCCCTATATTGCTGTCCTTCGGCAAGGGTGAGAGCGGGTGGAGCTTTCTCCTCCCCCTTTTGTTTAAAGCAAGGTACGCGGCAGGGATGCCCCCTGTCACCCTCATTGTTCTTGTTAGCAATAGAACCGTTCTTATATCATATAAGGAATGACCCCAAGATAGCTGGTATTCCGTTTGGAGATTGCACTGTTAAATTAACGGCATATGCAGATGACGTGCTTGTCATGTCAGAAAGAGCGGATGAGGCCATACCTGCACTCATGTCTGTTATTGAAGAATTCTCCAGAGTATCTGGGTATAAACTCAATAAGGACAAGACGGAGGTTAAGCTACTGAACAATGTTGGGGATAAAGGGATCATTGGGGGTTCCGGTCTTACATGGCAGCCTCGGTGCTTTAAATATTTGGGGCTAGACTTCGATAAAGAATTGATCTCTACGCTGAAAGTGAATGAAGAACTGACCCTTAAAAAGATATCTACATTGCTGGAGGGTTGGTCTCCAAAGTTTCTCTCCTGGTGGGGTAGAGCGGAGATGCTCAAAATGATGTCAACTCCGCTGGTTAACTATCTGGCCAGCATGCTCCCTATGACGTTCTCGGATAATTTTATTAATAAGGTGGATCAGCTGTTTGGTAGTTTTTTTGTGGCAGGGCAAGAAAGCCAGAGTCTCACTGAAGAAGCTGCAATTAGCAAAAGATAAAGGCGGCCTGGGTCTCCCCTCGTTCAGGAACTATCAGACAGCGTATCTCTGCAAACAGGGTGCCCAGTGGTTGATAAAATCTCCAGCTTATACGCCACTATGGGTTAATATTGAGGAGTCACTGGTAGAACATGCGCCTCTGGAAGCCCTTCTTACGATGGACCTGTCACACCTACCACACTCCAAATATATTCTGCTGAATACTAGAAGGGCATTGCTTAGACTCGACCAAACGCATAAAACAAAGTTGACATTCGCTAGGTCGTCGTTTATCTCCTTGTGGAGAAATACCCATCTCAAATATAATGGTAATAGTCTAGTCTGGGAGTCTTGGTCCAAGAAGGGCATTAATTTGGTGAGGGACTTATATGATGATAGGGCTCCACTGCCGTTCTCGACCTTGCAACAGAGGTATGATCTTGCCCCGATGGATTTTTATGACTTTCTACGAATCAAAGCGATGCTGACCGCGCGTAATTTCTCTCCTTATACTCCATGGCTAATACTTCATATCCCTCGTCTTGTGCATGCTGGCCACTTTGTGTCGAGGGTGTATAAATTGTTATTGCCTTTGCCCACAGCAAAACATAAAAGGGTGGAATCGATTTGGGGGGCTGAGCCAAATTCAACAGGCATAGCTTTTGACTGGGATATGATTCATAAGTTGGCCCTGACACACAAAGTCTCACCCATCCTATTTCAAACGAAATACATGCTGCTCAACAGGGCATATTGGACGCCTGAAAAGCTTTTCAAATGTAAATTAAGGGAGTCTCCTGAGTGTTGGAATTGTCAATCAGGCTCTGGTGATCTTGCACACATGCTATTTACCTGTCCTTCACTAGGGGATTACTGGGGGAAAATATTTGACTGCATTTATCATGTATTCAAGATACGGCCTGTACAGGACTTTGTGTACGTTCTTTTGGGGGCACTGGACCCACAAATACCGACAGTCCAAGATCGTCAGCTTTTGGTCTTAATGTTAACGATGGCATGTAAAGTGGTTCTTTGCAAATGGAAAAATGCGAAGGAGGTGAGCTTCAAAATCTGGCAGGAATGGTTATCCTTCCTAAGAGGCTCTAATAATCCGGCCCTGCAAGCTTCTACTTGGAGCCCTTCCAACAGAAGGGTTTGGAAATCATTGGACTCCTCCTCCTTTCATTACGAGCCACCTTGAGATTTTGCTGGGGCTTGGTCCCTCTGTTCGGGGTTGGGAGTTGGGTCGTGATTAACTTTTTGAGACCAGGGTCGCCGCACCCACACATTAGGCATTGTACATACACAGTTGTACCTGTATACTGATGATGCAAGCTGGAGTGGATTTGTTTTATTATTATTTGCATAGCTATTTGTTTCTATTGATTTCTGTTTTTGTATTGTAGTATCGGACATGGACTGATTTGACCTTTTTGTACGGAAGAGTTACTGTACTGTCTTTGCTATTTCAATAAAAATGATTTGAAATAAAAAAAAAAAAGAACTACCACTGGATCAAAGAACAGCAACTATGGTGGCCATCCACAAACCTGGTAAGCCTACGAGGGAGTGTGCCTGATACAGGCCCTATCTCGCTGATTAATGCTGATGCCAAGATATTGGCCAAGACACTGGCCAATAGACTTACGCCATACCTAGCCAAATGAATACACCCAGACCAATCAGGATTCATGCCAGGGAGAAATACGGCCCTAAATCTGCGACGCCTCCATAACGTCCTGGTATGCAAACAAACTATACAAGAAGAAACCATTGTGCTGTCCTTAGATGTGCAAATGGCCTTCGATATGGTCGAATGGCCCTTCCTTTTTGCCGTCCTCAAAAAACATGGGTTGCGGACCAACATTTCGTTCCTGGATAAGATTGCTATATACCAATCCCCTAGCACATGTAGCGGCGAATGGGCACATATCTGGAGAGTTCCCACTGCATCGGGGCACGCGACAGGGCTGCCCGTTATCACTGCTGCTCTTTGCCCTGATGTTAGAGTCCCTGGCGGCCTATGTACGACAAGACCCGGTCATTCGCGGGCTCCGCTGGACTGCCGTATGCGTGGATCGTATATCTCTATACGCAGCCGATGTTCTCCTATACATGGCCTCTCCCAGACGATCTATTTCCCGTATTTTGGAAATCTGTGGCTCATATGGGAAATACTCAGGATACACGATAAAGTGGACGAAATCTGTGCTGTATGTCCTGCAGGGACCTCCACCATGACTACCAGTCGGGTGCAATGTAACAATTGCGAAGGAACATTTCAAATACTTAGGAATCCACGTCACACATGATCCAGATGTCTTCACAACTCTGAATCTCCAAGCCCTCCCTACAATGGTTACAAAGAGACACCAAACACTGGCAATCACTGCTGCTGACACTCCTGGGAAGGGCGGCACTTTTTAAAATGATGTTGCTCCCAAGGTTTCTCTACGCCCTTCAAAATATGCCCTTCCCAGTTCCCCTGTCCTACTTCCGAGCCATAGAAGCAGAGGTCACCAAACTCCTCTGGAATAACAAACCAGCCCGCATAGCGATGGTAAAACTGTACCGAACATGCTACGATGGTCGAATACCTCTCCAGAGTGTCCAGACGTACAACTGGGTGTCCCAATTAACTGTAATTAACCATTGGCTTCACGTCCCCCACACGGGCCCAGCCCACAGTCTGGACAGAGTAGAGTTGGGAGAGGAGGGCCTGTACCGCACACTATATAACAAGCCGCGGGCCATGATGGGCCCGACAAACCACACACTCCAGATATGGTGCACGGCACGCAAAAAACTGGGATGGAACAATACGATCACACAGGCAACGCCACTCTGGGTCATGGATACATCAGGCAGGTTGGGTAAAAGTAAAAGCTTTAAGCATTGGGACACTATAGGGATATCCAAAGTTGGGGATCTCTGGGTGGGGGAAAGATGCTCACATTTGCACAACTCCAATCGCAATACGAGATGGCACCAACGGAGCAATTCCGATACCACCAAATAAAACACACCCTAGAGACAGCAATCCCCCCTGACACTACTCCACCTGAGGCCTCGCCATTAGAGGACAGGTTACCGACAGAACATACGGACAAGTGAGCAATCTCCATGACATACCGGAAAATTATCAATAACATGCCCGACCCCATGCAAAAACTCCGAGACAAATGGAGCGGAGAGGTGGGAGAACTAGATGACACGGAAGCACTAGCATCACCAAGGGAAGTGGCGATTACATCCAGACTACGCCTGATACAGCTTAAGATATTACATAGAATTTACTACACAAGAACAACTCTTTATAAAATAGGGAAAACTGACACACAGCTAGGCCTGAGAGGATGTGGGGCGGTCGGTACCTTCTTCCACACCATCTGGGCCTGCCCTGCCATAACGACATACCGGATGTCCGTTATGGCCACTATTACAAGAATAAGCGGGAGCCCAGTCCCACCAGAACCCAAACGCTGTCTGTTAAACATATGGGAAGCAACAGACCTTAACTCCACAAGGCAAACATGGGCAACACTGGGAATGATGCTAGCTAGGAGAAATATCGCTAAACATTGGGGAGATTCCACCACTCCCACACTCACGGAATGGTGCAAAGATATGGACATAGCCATGGTGGCAGAAAAGACTGTATATGTGCAAAGAAGCTGCCCTAAAAAGTTGATGCGACTGTGGGGGGGATGGAACACCTATAGAGGAGATATATGTACTTTACCAACAATGCTTCAAGAACAAGAAGTAATATAAGGCGATTGATATTAAAGTTGTGATGAACCTACAATGATGTAACACATGAGCAGCAATGTAACGTTTTGACGGAAGACTGCAGATATTGTATATGAGCAACTACATGTAAAATCATCATGCTAAAGAATGATATAAATGTGCCTTTTCTTTTGATATAATAAAAAGAAATAACAAAAATAAAAAAATAAAAAGGAGGAGATTGCTTAATCTCTCTAAAAAATCTGGAGCTCAATGTTTTAAAGAAAAATTTCTGAGATAAGGGTCTAGTTGATTGCAAAGTAACATTAATGGAACCGTTTTATAATTTTATAACACGTTTAAACATTAATTAGAACATAAAAGTTTTAGGCAGCACAAAGCACTTTACAGTCTTTAAATAAACTGATCTCCCAAAGCTTACCTTAAGTAAAACCATACTCGGTACGTGCGAGTACGATCAGCGTGTGCACTTCATTACGTGAAGGGCCGTATCTAAGAGAAAATGTACATGTATTGTATCAGGATCAACGGTAACCAAAATTAACTTGTCAAAGTCCACCTTAACTACGGTGATCTCGCTGTGGTCGGCCGCTAAGCTTACTGTAAGTGAAGCCGCACTTGATACGTGCGATCAGCCTCGGCGTGTGCAACCAGGTAACCTGCGTCCCCCTCTAGCACCATTTTGTTACCGTTTATATTGGCTAAATTCCAAACTGAAAACCGAAGAGCCATAAAAGACGTACTTTCCATCTCATCATTACCGTCGGCCGCTAACTTATAGCATATAATTACTGCCAATTTCAATCTCAGATTCAATTTTAACTATCCCTTTTGTTGCCGTGTATCTCCTCATAAGGTCCAGCAATAATAACCCCAACTCAATACATATTATCACCAATCCAGGTGCACTATCCAACATATTTCCATATATTGTTGGTTCACGGAGGGTCCATTATTTCAACCGGACCAATGGCACCGCAGGAGACGCACTTCCTATCTGGCCCTTGTACGGCTTCTTTCTTACAGTGATATTTTACATAATTCTAACTGTGCAGAGTATATAATCATGGAATGTAAGACAGATTCCTCTCTGTCCTCACACCGATCCTTATTCTCAAATGAGTATTAGGTACAAAAACACAAATCGATTAGCTGCCGTGTATCTCGGCACCAAGAAGGTCCGACAAGTCTAAACCCGACCAATCACATAAATGAAGATGGACTCCCCGTCTGGTACTAGTTTGCCCGCAATCTTTAAACGTGCATTTCTTGCATCTAAATAATCTCAACTACCAAAAAATACAGTGAAGAGGTACTTTTTGTCTACAGTAATCACAGTCACCTACTAAGATTAACAAATACATTACTCATTTTCTAGCGATACGTCCCTTGACGGTATCCACACCAATAACAACTGTCATCAGAAAAGTCAATCTTGATGAGAACAACATGGCTGTTCTCTTTTGCGTAGTTAAAGAAGGTGGGTACAACAAAAACCGAATCACAATATAACAATAAAGTCCAGATCAGGCTCACCTATAATTCTATAGGTTGCATTTAACTACCCCTTATTACTTGTCTCATATTTGTAAACTAGGACAATTTCCCCACCAACAGTATCACATTGCAATCAGCAATTGACAATAATTCAGACTCCCAGAAATTACTGCCATTCATGGTCTATATTTAGACCATTTTCTACCACCTGAAGTTCTATTATCCACATTGCTTCATGCCGTTTAAGTACAGTTCCCTGTTCTCACCTCTGGGGTCCCTGGTCACATGATCAATGCTAAAAAACGTAAAACTCTTGTGTGGTCCCTGTGCTTGGCACTCACTCGCATGCACCACTATGGGGTGTTTAACGTTGCCGGATGATAACATACACCACTGATTGAGTACTGCAGTTAATGTTTGAGCGTATAGTATACTCATCCGTGTCCCCATTTCTGACACTCTTAGTTTATTTCAGTACCCATCTGCACATTCAGTAGTGGCCGCACTTATAAAAGTTTAATGTCTGCTGTGTAAGCTAATTTGTTTGTTGCTCCTGTTTCGGATAACTAGTTCTTAGTAGAGCCCTCAGAGAGCTGCCTTCATTTAAGGTAATATCAGGTCTACCTGACACAAATTCACTCAACATCTTATCTGCCTGCATAAAGTACCAGTGTCTCCGCAGGCATTTGCGGAACATCTGTGATGTCCAACTGTAATTAGTAATTAGGCAAACAGGCTTGGGTTTGCCCCTGTCATGTGCAGTCGCACCTAGGGTGCTTTGCCTGCCAACCTGCAGTATCTTGTTTCTGGCTGATCTAATAATGTGTACATTGCAACCTCTTTGCAGGAATCTAGCCTTCATGTCTTGTAGGCATTTCTAAAACTCCTGTTCTTCATAATCTTGCAATCTGGATTTAAGTAAAACAGATGTGCGTTTTGGTCCAGAGGATATCCACCCCGTTTCAGTATCATTACGATCAAGGCTTCCCATGAGGAGTTCAACAGTTGTCCGAATATGTCTCTTTACACCGCGAGCAAATACCACGCGGTAGGTTACAACGCGGACATTACATCGTCCGCGTTATTACCACACATGGCTTTACATCGCAAGTCGTTTCTATGACTTGGACTAGATGGCGCGCTGGACTAAGAAATAGTATAAATTACTATTCCTACTCCAGTTAACGCAACAGCAGGGAATGTGTTGGATTTAAAATCCAACACATTCCCTGGTGTTGCGCGCCATCTAGAGCAAGTCGTTGAAACGACTTGCGATGTAGTGCCATGCGTGGTAACAATGCGGACGATGTAACATCCACGTTGTAACCTACCTGCGTGGTATTACCTGTGTTGAAACCCCTGTTTCCCCAATTGTCCTGCCTCACGCACCGCTGCATACATTGCCGTCAGGGGTTTTATAAAGCTCGCTTGACAGCATTTATAAAATTCTAGTGAAAGCCTGTCACTACCGTACTATCTGTTGCCTGTGTTCTGGATTTAGGAAGGCCAAAGGTGTTTCGGCCAGAAAGGCGTCCAGTTGGCCAATTCAAAGGTACCCCGGGAAGAGCAGGGCGTCCTGTAAGCCCATATCTCAGAGTTTTTTCTTCACTCACAGGAATGATGCCCTATATTTCGGCAAAGCCAATGTATAGTCTAGGAAAACACTTTGATGTTTACCACGGCATAGTGGCCTACACATCTGGCCGCACGAAGGATGGCATCCATGTCATGAAAGAGTAAGAGTTTGGCCACCACCGGTCATGTTGGTGGCCCTGGTGAAGGCATCCTTGTCCAGACCTGGTGAGCTTGCTTCAGGAAAATAATACAGACAATCCTAAAGGCACGACATCCCTCCAAAGCCACCCTCTGTGTCCTCTGTTCTGCCTTCCAAGGTTTTGAGGCAGTTTGAGAATTCGAGCACTTGCCTGTGTAGTTCCTCTATTAGAGGAAGCAGGTAAGTCTCTGCTTGTGTCACTCTCTCCCGCAGCTGTTTTTGGTCTTTGCGGAGCAGGTCCACCTCTATCGCCACAGCGCTGATCTTTGCCTCCATAAAAGCCCGGTAGGAGTTCACTGCCACAAGAATCTGGCTGACCCCATCTGTGCCCAACAGCGTCTCTGCTGTCGATGGCCCCTCTTCGTTGTTCCGGTCGCGTGGGCCCTTTCCTCCCTTTCCTCCTTACCCAGGCAGCCTGTCATAGCCAGGTGGCCCTTGGGGGCTTGAGCCTCTCCATCCCACAGTGGGGGACAAGGTGGACGGGGGCTACTGGGGGGGCACGCAACATCTCCCCCGTCCATTCGTTGGCCAACAGACCACTGCCTACTCTTAAAAAAAGTAAAGAAAACATTTAATTTTCTTTTTGAAACGCATCCTGTTTTCCTTTTAGGAAAACAGGCTGCATTAAAAAAAAAGATTGCTTTATTTCAAAGCATTCACAGACATGGTGATCTGCTGACCCAAGAAGGCCAACATCACTGTAATTTTAGCAATTTCCAATGTGTCATAACCCAAGACCTACCTCATTAATATTTATGAAGTGGGTCTATTTGCGACCCAATGGGAATCGCAGAATGTGTCTAAAACCCATTTGGTCCACAAATTTGGGAGAGGTGCCCTTCAAAGCAAAAAGGGACAGGGTTATATAACAACTAAAACAAAAAAGGCTCCCTTGTCATTTCACACTCTCTCTCTGTCAATCCCAAACCAACAATGTTTATCTTATAGAAGGAAGTCCATCCTTCACTTACATGCACTGTACTCTCTTAATACCGAACACTGTTTCATGAAAAAATGTCTAATTTATAATAAAATAGTCAAACCGTTACAAATTCAAAATTAAAATATACTGTATAAAATACAATATTTCAAAAATGTTGTTTTATTCAAATACACATTTCTACATTGGAATTTGTGCTTACCAAATAGTGATTCACAAAAATTTGCTATTTGGTAATCGCAAGCGTTTACCTGCTCCATCTGGCCCATAGTGTTTCAGCCATTTTAACATTACATTAATGGGTGGAAAGAATCAGGGCGATTAGTCAGGAGACTGAATACTCACGGAATAAAGGAGATAAGATTAAGTGAGAGAAAGTAAATAAAAAACTTTTCTTGCAAGAGGTAATTAGGGAGAATCAGAATCTCTTCTCTGACCTGACGAAACACGAGGAAGAGCCTGACACTATTTTAGCTGCTTTTGACCTATCATGTGACTCTATGTCCTGAAATGTGACTATAAAGGAGCAGGCGGAGAGCCAAGCACCTCAGGGTGGGTTCAATCATGCATGTATTGCTGCGCATGAAGATCTTAACGCGGCACTAAGGAAATACCCAAAAGATATGGCTGAGATTATCAGGGCCAAGAAAGATTACAAGGCGGTACTGAGGATGATGAAGTCAGAGATTAGAGTAAAGGCATGGGGAGATCTCGACGGTAGTCAATAATACTTTTTCAACAGACCATCACAACCCTAAGATTGAATCCCCTATCCCTGTAAAAAGATGGGTTGAGCATTTTACAAATCCTTGTGACCATGATCCTTCTGTCCCTTTAACCAATGATTTGGAAGAGGACACTTTGGAGCAGGGAGAAGCTCTCCTTTTAGCAGTTTTATTAGCTCCAATTATGTCACACTTGCAGTCAGGAGATGCCTGGGCGGGAAAGCTTCAGGCCCAGATGGAGTTCCTATAGATCTTCTTAAGGAGAATTTACCACTTTGGGCCCCCCTGATTCCAAACCTGATAAGAGCAGCAATTGTAGGTCCTTTAGTTCCATCTTGGAGAGAGGCAATTGTGGTTCCTATTTTTAAGGGATAGAAATGACCCAGGATGTGTCACGAACCACCGTGGCCTCCGTAGAACACTGACGACCCGCGCTGTCGCAGCGCGACGTTCTTGAAACTACAAAACTTCATTTCCCAGGTTTCCCGGGTACCGGAAGCCAGCGCCGACGTCATGACGCTCGGCAAGGAAATCCTGAAAAGCTTCCGGGTTCCCGAGGAGCGGCGCTGCTAATTCAGAGTTCGAGGACGGCTGGAAGAAGACAACAAGAACCGGTAGGGGTGCGGTTGCACCAAAAGAGAACTTGTGGTCTTTCTGTTACATGCTTGAACGTTTCTGGTATTTTCAGTATTTCGACGGCTCGTAAGTCACGAGGCCTGACAATTGCACTACGTATTCATCGTCAAAGGGATTCTCTACTCCCTCCTATTTTGTGAACCCTTCCCCTGTGACTCAAGGGGATTCCAGGTACTTTGTTGGTTACTGGAAGCGAGCCGCAGGCCTGTTGGACGAGCCGGTGCCGGCTCTTGCAGGCTTGTGTTACGCTTCTTCTTTAATCGGACCTGCATGGTCCCAACCGCCGTGGCGGCATATTATTTGGTTGAAAAGCGAGAGAGGGGCCTAGGAGTTTCTGGCTGTATGACATTAATACCGTCTGGGGAGTGCTGGGCACAGTGACACTAGAGGGTTGCCATTTCTGACTCCTTGGGACATTGAGCTCCGGGTCTGATAGAGCTCCGTGGAAGATAGCTCCTTACCTGTTGCTGTTTCTTCTAGGTATGTTCTGTTTGTGTCTGTCCTCTGTATCCACTCCTTAACTCCCGTGGTTAGACCCTGTAGTAATTGTGCTCTCCCCTATACAGGACAAGGCAGAGACAGTGGCTTCCCCCAAGTTACTCCCTCGCTTCAAGGAGCCGTTCTATGTTATTTTGTCTTTACAGATCTCCCTCCCTGCTGTTCCCTTCCTTTCCTTCCCTCGCCTGATCACTCGATAGCGTCTGTGTGTTCAATCAGGCCTTTTGAGGTATCAGGAGGTGGACCCCATTGAGCATCGTACGTCTCCGAGGATCTGCAGACCTGACAGAATTAGCAGCCCAAGATTATCACATCCTCCCGGACGTACGGTGCCATGACCACCTTAGAAGACGTGATGGCCGCTTTGGCCGTTATGCAGACCGAGTTAAGCGCGTCTAGGGCAGAAACCGCGGCGCTACAGGCTCAGGTAGATCGGATGCAGCACAATCCTTTTAGCATAGGAACTCCTTCTGGTCCAGCCCTTCCTTCAGTTGTCGTGGAAGTTCCTACCCCGATTACATTAGCCTCCCCAGAGAGATACAATGGGGACCCAGTTAAGGTACAGATATTTCTGACGCAAGTAATGCTGCACTTCTCGTGCCGGCCAAAGGCATTCGTTACCAATCAGTCCCGGGTGGCCTTTTTAATATCTTACCTCGTAGGAGATGCAGCACAATGGGCAGTGCCACTAGTTAGACGGGACGATCCAATGATGTACGACTGGGATGCGTTTCTAGTAGCTTTTGAACAAACTTTCAATCGACGAGCCGCTACCCTCTCCGCGGATAGGGAACTGTTGAGCCTACGGCAAGGCAATCGGGATCTGATTGCCTATCTTAATGATTTCCGACGCCTAGTTGCAGAGACCGATTGGCCTGAAGACAAACAATCGGCCATCTTTCACCAAGGGCTGAAGGAAGACATGAAGGATGTGGTGGCCCAAATCGACCCCCAACCTCGCTCCTGTGAAGACCTTATTTAGTTAGTCTTACGACTAGATCATAGATTGAGCGAACGTAAAGGAGACTACAAGAAAAGAGACAGACCTGCCTATCGGGCAGAAACGGGCCGCCCTTCATATAGTACCCTCGGATCTAAGCCTGAACCCATGGAAATAGGAGCGGTACGTGCTCCCTTAACCTCGGAGGAGCGTGATTATAGGCGAAAAAACGGACTGTGCCTCTACTGCGGAAAGAAAGGACACTTCCTCAAAGAATGTACTCTTCGGTCCAGATCGCAGAGAGAAGATTATCGAAAATCGGCGGCTGCCGTAGCCGGACCATCGTCGGAAAACTACCAAGCTTGAAGAAGAAGGAAGGGACACCTTCAAGCTATGCCGTCATCCCTTCTCTGGACTACATTTCTGCTAACAGCCACAATCATCTCTATATTGACATTCACTTGGAAATACATGACAAATGGCACGTGGCACAGGCCATGGTAGATTCAGGAGCGACCGGCTGCTTCATGGATCAACAGCAAGCCGCTAAGATGGGGATCACCTTACAGGAAAAGAAATCACCCGAAGCAGTGTTTGCCGTTGATGGGAGACCGTTGACTGCAGGACCCATCAATCACCATACCGGACACCTCAGGATGAGGACAGAAACTGCTCATGAAGAGCGCTTGGATTTTAATATCATTCAAGCCCCCCAATACGGGGTGATACTCGGCCTACCCTGGCTAAGAACGCACAATCCTATGGTAAATTGGGTGACAAGAACCCTTCGGTTCACGTCTGATTTTTGCGAAAAGCATTGCAATCCTCTCCAAGAAACTCCAGCGACGTCTTTGGCCCACTGCCATCACATAGCCACAGCCGAAGAACATGAGGTGAATCTCCCGGAGGAATACCAGGAATATGCGGGAGTATTCGACGAGAAAGAGGCTGAGGTCCTCCCCCCGCATCGATCATACGACTGCCAGATTGACCTGGAACCCGGTGCCGTAGTCCCCTCCGGTCGCGTGTATGCTCTTACCGAACCAGAGACACAGCATCTTCGGGAATACCTGGATAAGTATTTAAAGCTGGGATTCATCCGCGATTCGAAGTCGCCCGCGGCCTCTCCCCTATTCTTCATTCCGAAGGCCAACGGCGAGCTCCGTGCGTGTGTAGACTATCGCTCATTGAACGCAGTAACTATAAAGAACAGATACCCGTTGCCCCTTATTAATGTGCTACTGGAACAAGTTAAGGAGGCAGTGATCTACACACGTTTGGACTTAAAGGGGGCGTATCATTTGGTCCGCATGCGAAGTGGAGATGAGTGGAAGACGGCCTTCAAGACGAGATTCGGCCTCTATGAATATCTGGTCATGCCCTTTGGGTTGTGTAACGCTCCCGCCGCATTTCAATACTTCTTAAACGATGTCTTGAGGGAATATCTGGACAAATTCGTTGTCGTTTATATAGATGACATTTTGATCTATTCATCGAACCAAGAAAAACATACACAACATGTGGAGACCATTTTGAAAACCCTCCAGAAGCACAGCTTATACTGCAAACTCAGCAAGTGTGAGTTCAATGTAACATCTGTTGAATTCTTGGGAGTGATGTTGACGCCAGAAGGACAGGAAATGTCGGACAGAAAGGTGAAGGCTGTCCTTGAATGGCCCCGACCATTGACCATCCGGGATGTCCAATGCTTTCTCGGGTTCGCCAACTTTTACCGTCGCTTCATTGAACACTTTTCAGACTTGGCGGCCCCATTGACACACCTATTACGAAAGAAGACAACCTTCCAGTGGACCGACTCAGCCCAAGAAGGGTTTAACGCCCTAAAACGTGCATTCGCGTCAGCACCGGTCCTTATGCATGCCGATCCTGAGAAACCGTATATCGTGGAAGCAGACGCTTCTGACACTGCTGTGGGAGCAGTACTTTCCCAAAGACATAAAGAAACAGGACAACTGCATCCGGTTGCCTTCATGTCACGGAAGCTAAACAGTGCGGAGAGCAATTACACAATTGCAGAAAAAGAGCTACTTGCCATCAAGGAAGCCTTCACGGATTGGAGACACCATCTACAAGGGGCCCGACACATCGTGACGGTGTACACAGATCACCGGAATCTCCAATTCATGACGGCTGCTCGACACCTCACACCACGTCAACTGCGATGGACTCTGTTTTTCGCAGGCTTCAATTTTGTGGTGGCCTACAGACCGGGGAAGGACAACAAGAAGGCTGATGCATTGACTAGGCAAACCACTGCAAATTCCCCTACAATCGATCCCAAAAGAGCCATTATACCACCAAGTAATGTGGTAGGGGTTACCTATACAGATGCATTTCTGCGGAGCGTGGCCAAGAACGTCCGGACTAGAAAATGGCTAGACTGGCTAAAAGAGAACTCGGATTGGAAAATAAAAGGAGGACTACCTTTGCGGGGTAGACAGTTACTGCTACCCATTGTAGCGCTTCGCAAACGTGTGTTTGAGTGGTGTCACTCCCTTCCAAGTGCAGGGCATAATGGGGTGTCCAAAACCATTGACAGAATCTCCAGGCAATTCTGGTGGCCTTCCATGCGAACTGACATCACAAAGTGGATAAAGGAATGCGAGATCTGTAACCAAATGAAAACCAGCCACATGAAGCAAGCCGGAATGCTACGTCCGCTCCCTACTCCTGCGCTTCCATGGGAAAGCATTTCCATAGATTTTATCGTCGGAATGCCAGCCGATAAGGGACATACAGTGATTATGGTGGTGGTGGACTATTTGACAAAAATGGCACATTTCGTCGCCTGCAAAACGATACCCTCGGCTAGTACGCTAGCTCACTTGCTCTTGATACACGTAGTAAGGATACATGGACTGCCAACTCGTATAGTTTCAGATAGGGGATCCCAGTTCACCGCAAACTTTTGGAGAACATGGTGTTCGGCACTGGGTATAGTTCCTAATATCTCAACCAGCTTCCACCCCCAGACAGATGGGCAAACAGAGAGGGTCAACCAGTCCCTAAAACAGTACCTCCGCTGCTATGTCAACGTCACAACAGAAGAGTGGGTGGACAAACTATGGGTGGCAGAAGCAGCATACAATAGTGCAGTACACAGTTCCACAAAAAAATCCCCGTTTTTTTGCACCTATGGTTTCCATCCCAGATTCAATCCCCTGGTGTTGCCTGTAGGGGATACACCCGTTCCTGAAGTACAGGATAGGATCTGCAATATACAGAAAACGCTGAGGGCAGTCCAAAAAGAGCTAGGGGCAGCGAAAATGAAATACAAGGCATATGCGGACAAACATAGACGACCCGGTCCGGTGTACAAAAAGGGGGATTACGTCTGATTGTCTACAAGACATATCAGATTCAAACGCTACAGTGTGTTTAACCCTAAATATATTGGGCCCTATAAAGTGATTCAATTGATCAACCCGGTTGTGGTTAAGTTAGCCCTGCCCTCTTCTCTCCGTATCCATCCAGCTTTTCATGTGTCCTTACTGAAGCCTTCTCACACACCCGCTAAGAAAGGAGCGGTTCCGGTATTGGTCGATAATGAACCCGAACATGAGGTACGGGGCATTCTGGACTCTAAAATACACAGGGGTAAGCTGTGGTATTTAATTGCATGGAAGGGGTACGGCTCAGAAGAAGACTCCTGGGAACCAGCGTCGGGAGTGCACGGACCTAGGTATACGAAACTTTTTCATAAGAAGTACCCTACGAAACCTTGCCTCTGTCAGTGTTCTTCGGGGGATGGATGTACTGTCACGAACCACCGTGGCCTCCGTAGAACACTGACGACCCGCGCTGTCGCAGCGCGACGTTCTTGAAACTACAAAACTTCATTTCCCAGGTTTCCCGGGTACCGGAAGCCAGCGCCGACGTCATGACGCTCGGCAAGGAAATCCTGAAAAGCTTCCGGGTTCCCGAGGAGCGGCGCTGCTAATTCAGAGTTCGAGGACGGCTGGAAGAAGACAACAAGAACCGGTAGGGGTGCGGTTGCACCAAAAGAGAACTTGTGGTCTTTCTGTTACATGCTTGAACGTTTCTGGTATTTTCAGTATTTCGACGGCTCGTAAGTCACGAGGCCTGACAATTGCACTACGTATTCATCGTCAAAGGGATTCTCTACTCCCTCCTATTTTGTGAACCCTTCCCCTGTGACTCAAGGGGATTCCAGGTACTTTGTTGGTTACTGGAAGCGAGCCGCAGGCCTGTTGGACGAGCCGGTGCCGGCTCTTGCAGGCTTGTGTTACGCTTCTTCTTTAATCGGACCTGCATGGTCCCAACCACCGTGGCGGCATATTATTTGGTTGAAAAGCGAGAGAGGGGCCTAGGAGTTTCTGGCTGTATGACATTAATACCGTCTGGGGAGTGCTGGGCACAGTGACACTAGAGGGTTGCCATTTCTGACTCCTTGGGACATTGAGCTCCGGGTCTGATAGAGCTCCGTGGAAGATAGCTCCTTACCTGTTGCTGTTTCTTCTAGGTATGTTCTGTTTGTGTCTGTCCTCTGTATCCACTCCTTAACTCCCGTGGTTAGACCCTGTAGTAATTGTGCTCTCCCCTATACAGGACAAGGCAGAGACAGTGGCTTCCCCCAAGTTACTCCCTCGCTTCAAGGAGCCGTTCTATGTTATTTTGTCTTTACAGATCTCCCTCCCTGCTGTTCCCTTCCTTTCCTTCCCTCGCCTGATCACTCGATAGCGTCTGTGTGTTCAATCAGGCCTTTTGAGGTATCAGGAGGTGGACCCCATTGAGCATCGTACGTCTCCGAGGATCTGCAGACCTGACAGGATGTTACTGGCCTATTTTTATATTAGAGGGCACCCTCGAAAAGCTGGGAAGAATTCTAATTTCCAAGCTGGAAGTCTGGCCCGCGTAAAATCAAGTGCTGTTGGATGTACAGTTTGGCTTTAGGCCAGGTGTAGGCATCATCAAGCAGTGCCTTAAATTCACCTCATAATCGGGAAATATGTCAAAGCCAGAAGAGAGGCTGTCCATAAGTAGTTTATGGACCTACCCTGTGCTTTTGACACAGTATTAAGGTCAATATTATGGGAGATTATGAGGGGGGTGGGTATTGACAAGATCTTGATTCACTTCCTGCGTCAGGGTCATTGGGACACTTCAGCTAAACTTTGCTTTGTCACAAGGGCAAACTTTTTCCAATTATTAGATCAACTCAGGGGTTTCGTCAGAGTTGCGTGAGGGGCCCTTTTTTGTTTTTATTATATATAAATGGAACTGGAACGGAACGGACTCCTGAGGCGGAAGCCAGGAGCGCTCGACACTGCTTTTAACTTGTATTCTGTTGTTTTAAAATACCTGTGCTGTGTTCCCCTCATATCTCACTTTGTGCTCACTCACCCCCTGTCTCTCTGACCGCGCAGCCGATTAAGGCGCTGCCACAGGGCCAGAGATAGTTTTGCCGCCATTGTTGGGGAATCCCTGGGCCGAGGACACGCCCACTACTGCTAGGCCACGCCCCCTCCGGCCCTACTTCAACGATGTGCTTGCCCCGGCCGCGCCGAAGGCGCGCCAAAGGCAAGCCCGTCTGCGCCCGTCCGCGCCAGGCCGGGCCCCGGGGCCTTGCACTCTGCCTGTTCCCTTACATATTCACCTATTCAACTGCTGGCCTGCCACGACTCCTGGCCTATCAGTCCACCTACCCTGGCCAAGATCAACTCTCTAGATATTGTGCGACCCGTCCACATTGACCCCTCTAACCCCATACCTACGCCCCACGTCATGCTATCACACCTTACCTCTCCCTCTCTCTCCCCTAAATCCTCGGGCAGCCCCCCTCATTCGGCCTCGATCTCCCTCCTTAACACCCGATCCGCCGTCAAGCACCAATTGGAGCTTTTCGACCTCCTCAACACTTCCAGCCCCGAGATCCTGTGTCTAACTGAAACCTGGTACACCGCCGACTCCCTACCTGACATTCTCACTTCCCTCCCAGACTCCTATTATATCCTCTGCGCTGACCACCCTGAGGGTAAGACGGGCGGTGGAGTGGCTATGATTGTTCGCTCTAACCTTCTATTCCAACCTCTTCCTCACCCTCCCATTTCATCTGTCGACCTACTGGTGGCACGTTCTACCAATCTTGCGATTCCTCTTACCGTTGTATTGCTCTATCGTCCCCCTCAATCCATGTCTCACTTCATCCCAGCCATACAGGACCTTTTAGCCACCCTGGTCGTCAACAACTCCTCTCTTCTGCTATTAGGTGATTTCAATTTTTGGCCAGGGGACCCACGTGAAGACTCCATGTCTAAAGACTTCTCTGACACCCTCCATAGTATCAACTTCATTCCTCATATTTCTGTTCCCACTCACACTCACGGTCACACTCTCGACCAAGTCTGGACTGTTAACCTACCCATCTCCATACCTAATATATCCCCCTGCGTCTGCTCTGATCATTCTCTGATCACCTTCTCTGCTCCTCTGGCTGAGGTTAACCTTCCTCCTTGCCCTAAAAACACCTATGCCCGTAATTGGAACAGAGTAGACATGGTCGCCCTAGGTCTTTCTTTAGCCTCTTCGGTCCCCACCCTGACTGATTTCCCCCCAATTAAGCAGGTAGCCCTCATCAACATTTGGATCTCTGAAGCCTGCAATCATGTTGCCTCTCTCAGAGGTGTCAGAACTCTCCGCCCCCACGATGCTAACAGATGGTTTTCCAATACCCTCAAAACTCAGAAACTCCCACTCCGTCAGGCGGAGCGCCACTGGCGCCGCAAATACTGTCCCGATTCCAAGCTTCATTATCTGACCCTTCTGCAGGTGTACAAAAAGTCCATCCTCTCCGCTAAGCAGGAATATTTCTCTCAGAAAATTCATCTGGCAGCTAACAAACCTAAGGAGATTTTCACAATTGTGCATTAACTTTCTGCCTCTGACAGAGCCGCTTCTAGGCCCATTCCCTCCCAAACCCTCTGTAATGCCCTCAATGACTTCTTCATTGAGAAGATTGCCATTATTAAACAGAACATCCCCTCGGCACCCGCCTTTTTCACCTGTCACCCGCTACCTCCGCCATCCTCCTTCATTGACCAATTTCCCTTGATCTCTGAAGAGGCCTTCTGCACTCTCCTGGGTAAAGTCACCTTGGGCTCCCCTGCCGATCTTTGCCCGGCATACATCTTAAGAGAGATTCTCTCCCGCTGCCCGGCCCCTCCTATTACCCTTCTTAATACTTCCATCACCCTCGGTATTGTACCTGATTCGTTCAAATCTGCCACTGTTATTCCCATTCTCAAAAAGCCCGGTGCCGATCCTGCCTCCCTTTCAATCTTCAGACCCATCTCACTGTTGCCACTCCTAAGCAAAATTCTGGAGAGCCACATTACTACTTCACTCTCCAACCACATTGAAGCTCATCACCTCCTAGCAACTAATCAGGCTGGCTTTCGGCCGGCTCACTCTACGGAATCCGTCGTCCTCTCTGTAGTCGATGAGCTCAGGCGCAGTGCCGATACCAACTCCCCCCAGGCCCTAGTCCTTCTCGATCTCTCTGCTGCCTTCGACACGGTCGACTACTCCATTCTCCTCGACCGTGTCGGGGGTGCCGGCCTGCGGGGTTCGGCCCTGGCCTGGCTCGCCTCTTTTTTAACCGGCCGCACACAGGCTGTTCGCCTGGAGGGCTTTCTCGCTCCCACCAACTCCGTCACCTGCGGAGTACCCCAGGGCTCCTCACTATCTCCCCTTCTGTTCAACCTCTACAATCACCCCCTCATCGCTGCTTTACAGGACATGGAGGTCACGGCGTTTAACTACGCCGATGACCTCCAGCTCATTTTCAATCTCTCTCCCTCCCCTGATTCCATCTCCAAGGTCCACTCCATCCTCACGTTCATATTCAACTGGATGAATCTCAACCAATTGAAATTGAACCCCGATAAGACCGAGCTGGTTCTACTTGGTGGTCCCTCCAACCCCTGGTCCTCTGCTTTTTGGCCCCCCATTTTTGGTTCCCCCCCCATTACCCTCAGCCTCTGTGAAGACCCTGGGCATTAAAGTTAGTCAAGACCTCTCCATGCGCCCCCAGATTAGCTCCGTAGTCTCTTCGTGCTTCTTGGCCCTCAGAACCATTCGCAAAATCTCACGTTACTTCTCAGCTGAAGCCCTTAAACTCATTATCCTAGCACTCATCTCGTCCCGCCTGGATTACGGCAATGCCCTCTATGTCGGCATTCCCGCCTACGAATGCCGCCGCCTGCAGCTCATCCAGAACCAAGCGGCCCGCCTTATCTACAGGCTCTCCAAATCTAGCCACATTACCCCCGTATTAAGGACTCTGCACTGGCTTCCCATCAGGGAACGCTCACTCTTCAAGATAGGCTGCTTGACCTTCATGTCCCTTACTGGCCCTGCCCCCGCTTTTATCAGATCTAAAATAAACGCATATGCTCCCTGCAGAGACCTCAGTTCTTCCACTCAGTTTCTTCTTAAGGTCCCCCGCTTTCGCAAGAAGAAATCTGGTGGCACCAGATTCTCTACCCTTGCCCCTCTTCTCTGGAATTCACTCCCCCTCGCGATCCGATCCACCCCCTCCTACTCAGACTTCCGAGCCAAACTCAAAACCCATTTGTTTTTCCTAGCCTACCCCTCTTAAATCTCTCCTTCCTTCCTCCTTCAGGTTTCAGTTTCTGTCTACAGCGCCAAGAAACCGCATGGTGATAGAGCACTCAATAAATCCTTTTCAACTTCAAATGCGCTAGACAAGTTTTTATGCCGGAAGGGCAAGGATCTGGCACACCTAAGGAAGGGTTCTGTCCCAGTGCTTTTATATGCAGACGATGCGGTTTTAATTGCCAGAACTACAAACGGGCTGCAGAGTCTATTAGATGCTTTTAGCTACTTTATAGATGGTCTGGGATTAAAACGACCTTTAAATAGTTCCTTTGTAATGAGTTGTGGACGCAAAAATACTAAATCCAAGACTTTTGTAAGCAATGCCACAGAGGTGATTCAGGTCTCCCATTTAATTTAGCAACAAGCTGGGACCACTTACTCAAACTTAGAGCCCAGTAGATGCAAAGAGCAATTGGATCTGTTTTCCGTTTTGCTTCCAGATTGGGCCACAAACTGAAAAGGGAGTTTTTACTTAGAAAGGTAAATGTGAGCCAATTAGCTGTTAAGGTGCAGGGGCATGGGGAAATATTAAAGATAACAGGTTGCAAAAGGTGGAAAATAATTTTTTGTGTAGGGTCATGGCTATCTCCCATTCAACTCCTACCTTTATGTGTCACGAACAGGGAGGGCTGGAGTATGGAGAGGATAATATTAAGCTTAGTCCATTGCTGCTCTGGTTAAGGGTCTGGACAACACCAGATGCAGACATCACAAGGATGATTATTGATGACTGTCCGTCCCTTGATAGGGCTGCCGCTATTCCTTGGCTGGCACATGTTAAGGCGGATTTTACTAATCTGGAGCTTGGTGAGTTGTTCGATAGGCCCAAAAGCATATCATGTGACTCTGAGTCCTGAGTTAAAAGCGCTTCTTTCAAGTCTCAAAAAGAGACTCGCTTGGTGGCATTGCATAGATTGAAGATAGGAACTCATTGATCGATCAAAGAGATGCTTGTTTGAATTTTGTTTGAACTTTTTCCCTAACCCTCAGTACAGATTTTATTTGATTTCATTTAGTTTTCTAGTTGCCTTTCCTACATTATTTGCAGATTTACCAAAATGTCCCTGTGACAATGTTTCATCACAACTCATTTTACTCCCTTTAGCACTTTATACTTGTCGATTCAGAAAACGTCTTCAAGTGCCGATCTCACAAGACGCCAACATCAGGCACCATAAAGCGGGTATGGCTCACTTGGAACAATTAGGCTCCACCGGAACTTGTGTACCTCTCATTAATTGTTTTAGATACTGTTTATCCGTGTAACGCCCTGAACGTCTCAGGATCGTTTAACAGACACGACAATGAGGACGCAACCACTTGTGAAGGGTTAGTTCTTTTAATGAAGGCAAATAAAATACAAAGAACAAACAAAAGTTATAGTCACTGGAATCCTCCAGGCTAAGTACGTTACCAGCCCACAGCACGGATGGTCCTAACCGTCCTCTGCATATACGCCGATCCCGGCGTATGCCAACAGAGGGCAGAAATGAAATGGCCGACAATGCCAATCGGTAGGCTGTGAGGGGCACGAAGAGTGTTGGGGAGAATCGAGGAGTCAGGGAAACACCCAGCCGGGGTCTCTACCTGAAGGGAGCAGCCGCTCAACCTCTTCCTCAGACTGCACCGGGACGCGGAGTCACCTCCTGGTGATGCGTCACCGATACCCCAATCACAAGCAAGAAGACTGAACCGAGAGCAGCCGCTCGATCGATCCTGTGGACTTCCGAGTCTGTAACGCGGCAAACACCTCCTGGTGTGCGTTACAGCTGGCAGTCCCTGTGTCTCTGGTCGGGCTGGGAGTTACGACTCCAACCAGCAAAAGCGCCACTGCGCTTGGACTCAGCCGAGTCAAAAAGCGAAGCTCAATGGTTGACCGGTAGAGCTTCCGGGTCCTTCACAGGTGACGATGGGGCAAGACACGGCCCAGGGAGTAACGACTCGACCTACCTCCGTTCTTGCCTTACTGGAGCACCACTCCGGAACACTGCTCTTCACGAAGCAGGTACGTCGGTGTAAACACAATATCCGACAGCCTTGTACCTCCCGGTTCCTCCCTTTATAGGGCGTGTTTTCCTTGAGTTATGTAACAGCTCTCCTGTTTACATAAGGGTGTGTTTCCCTTGAGTTATGTAACAGCTCTCCTGTTTACATAAGGGCGTGTTTCCCTTGAGTTATGTAACAGCTCTCCTGTTTACATAAGGGCGTGTTTCCCTTGAGTTATGTAACAGCTCTCCTGTTTACATAAGGGCGTGTTTCCCTTGAGTTATGTAACAGCTCTCCTGTTTACATAACCTCTCAACCGCTAAGCATCCTGGGAGATGTAGTCCGTTTTCGCTGGTTACCGTTTTCCTCCCCTCGTATGACAGGAATTCTTGACAGTACATCCTCCCTCTCAGCGGCTCCCCGCGGGTCCAGCGCTGGCAGGAAAACGCCGATGGAACAAGGAGACAAAGCGCGGAGCATGAACCCCTTCAGCCGGTTCCCATGAATGCTCCTCCGGGCCATAGCCTTTCCACGCAACCAGGTACCACAGCTTCCCCCTGCGCCATTTGGACGCCCGTATGCCCGACACTTCATACTCCACCTCCGACTCCACGCATACCGGCCTAGGTGTCCCAGACGGCTTGGAGGGTGCTGGTTTGAGCAATGATACATGAAAGACAGGGTGTATCCGCAATGACTGGGGCAAGCACACCTTCACGTTCACGGGACCCATACACTTGGTAATTCGATAGGGGCCCATGTACTTGGGATGGAACACACTGTTCTTTCGAAACCTCATGTTTCTTGTGGATATCCAGACGTAGCCTCCAGTGCGGTACAGTGGCCCGGGCCTTCTCTTCCTATCTGCCGCAGCCTTGTATCTTCTCTTGGCCTCTATTAGGACAGCCCTTGAGCGCATCAACGTGTCTTTTATGTGTGCCACCCTGTCCGCTGTGGCGGGAATCCTGTCCTCTCTGAACGGATGTAGAAATGGCAAGAACCTGGGATGTTGGCCATAGTTGCTATAGAACGGAGATGACTGTGTGGAGCTGTGAGTGGCGTTGTTATAGGCTATCTCTGCAACCCATAGCAAGTCGACCCATTCTTCCCTGCCCTGGTCCACAAAACATCGCAGATACTGTTTGAGCGTTTGGTTCAGGCGCTCGGTTTGGCCGTCCGTTTGAGGTTGGTAGCTGGTGGACAGGGCGGTCTTAACATGCAGCGCAGTGCACCAAGTCTTCCAGAATTGCGCAGTAAACTGCGACCCCCGGTCCGACACGATCACCCCAGGTAATTCATGCAGTCGTACCACATTCTTTAGGAGTAGTGACGCCAATTCCCCGGCCGTAGGGACTCTCTTGCAGGGGATGAAGTGCCCCATTTTCGTCAAGTAATCCACCACCACCAGTATTGCCGTCATCCCCTGGTCTACCGGTAGGCCCACCACGAAGTCCAGTGATATGCTATCCCATGGTCTATCCGGGGTCGGAAGTGGATGTAAGAGCCCTTGGGTTCGGCCATGGTCGGCCTTCATGGTAGCACACGTAGGACACTCCTGTCCCCACCTCCTGACATCCACTCTCATGGTTGGCCACCAGAAATGCCGTCCCATGCTAGCTACCGTTTTTTCAAAGCCCAAATGACCTGCGCATGGAGAGTCATGGCACCAGATGAATGCTTGTTTCCTTAGCCTAGGCGTGGGTATCAATAGGCACCTGCCCTTCAGGGGTATCCCGTCCTTCAGCTGCCATTCTCTGTGACTGAGGAGCCACCTCCGCCATGCGAATGACCTGATCCCTCTCTTTATTCCCCTCAGGAAAGTATCCGGTTGGATAACCCCCAATACCATCCTCGGGGAAATGATGGAACGCTCGGTTGCAGGCAATGGTTCCTTAACTGCAGATTGACGGGACAGGGCGTCCGCCTTCCGGTTTTCCGTCCCCGGCCGATATGTGATGCGGAAGTTGAACCCCGCAAAGAAGATCATCCACCGCAGCTGCCTGGGAGAAAGGTGTCTAGTGGCCGTCATGAACTGTAGGTTCCGATGGTCCGTGTACACCGATACCACATGTCTTGCCCCCATCAACCAATGCCTCCATTCGGTGAAGGCGTCCTTGATTGCGAGAAGCTCCTTCTCCGCAATATGGTAGTTGCGTTCGGCGTCGTTGAGTTTGAGGGACATGTACGCAACGGGATGAAGCACCCCTGTGTCGTGGTTGCGTTGGGACAAGATAGCCCCCAGCGCCACATCCGACGCGTCCGCTTCCACCACGTAGGGGAGATCCGGATCGGGGTGAGCCAACACCGGCGCCTTACCAAAGGCGCTTTTCAGGGCCTCAAAGGCTTTGTTCGCTTCAGGGGACCAGACAAACTCCTTGGACTTCCTCAGTAGCTGTGTGATTGGGGCCACCACTCCTGAAAATCCATCTATAAACCGCCTGTAAAAGTTGGCGAAGCCAATGAAACTTTGGACGTCCTTCACGCTTTGGGGCACCGGCCATTCTTTCACCGCCTTGATCTTTCGTTCTGCCATCTCCTGTCCCTCTGGACTCAGCATCACTCCGAGGAATTCCACGGATGTGACGTGGAAGTCACACTTGCTGAGTTTACAAAACAGCAGGTTTTCCCTCAGCTTTTGGAGCACAGCTTTGACGTGGTGTACGTGCTCCTCCACACTGGACGAATAGATGAGGATGTCGTCGATATATACGACCACGTAGATATCCAACTCCTCTCTGAATACCTCATTCAAAAAGTACTGAAAGGCTGCCGGGGCGTTGCACAGACCGAACGGCATGACGAGGTACTCAAAAAGGCCGAACCTGGTCTTAAAGGCGGTCTTCCACTCGTCTCCGTCCCTCATGCGCACCAGATGGTATGCCCCTTTCAAATCCAACTTGGTGTAGATACGAGCTTTCTTGACCTGTTCCAGAAGTACACTGATGAGAGGCAAGGGGTACCGATTTTTTATGGTTATCGCATTCAATGCCCTAAAGTCCACACAGGCTCTCAGCTCCCCATTAGCCTTCGGGATGAAGAAGAGTGGCGAGGCGGCCGGAGACTTGGACGGGCGGATGAATCCTAGCTTGAGGAGTTTATCCAGGTACCCCCGGAGATGCACGTTTTCAGGCTCCGTCAGGGCATACAGCCTGCCGCTGGGAACGCTGGCCCCTGGCACCAGGTCGATCTGGCAGTCAAACTGTCTATGTGGTGGTAGCACTTCCGCCTTCACCTCATCAAATACATCCTCAAAACTGTGATAAGCCTGGGGGAGAGCCACATCTTTTTCTGCCGCTGTAGCCACCGTCTGACTCCCGCTCTCATCTGCGTCAAGGGATTCCGTTCTTATTCCACAATGCAGGATGCAATACGGTGACGTCCTTTCGATGCGATGTGTTGGCCAATCCACAAAGGGGTTGTGTTTCTGTAGCCACGGCAATCCCAATATGACGCCATATTGGGGAGCTCGGATGATGTTAAAATCGATTTGTTCCAAATGGTTCCTCCCATATCTCATCGGAAGGACCCCCGTGTGCTGTCCGATGGGCCCCGTCACCAATCGCCTTCCGTCTACCGCATAGACGTCTTCGGGTACTGCTTTGGGAAGAAGCACTAGCCCTAGCCTGCATGCCTCGTTGTGGTCCATAAATATGCCAGTGGCCCCCGAATCCACCATGGCCACAACGGGTATCCACTGGTCATGCACTCCCACGTGCACCGTGATAAACAGGTGTCGTTGTCCCTTAGTGACCGAGTTGGAAAGTGAAGGGATGGATGAGTGACTCCGAGATGCCCCTTCTCTGGTCTTGGAGTCCTCTAGTTTTCCGCCGGTATGTCCACCACGGCTGTTACCGACCGGTTGGCCCGATAACGTGACGTCTTCGGTTTGGCAGGGCATTCACGTACGTAGTGGCCTTTTTTGCCACAATATAGGCACAATCCTTGTTTACGGCGTGACTCTTTCTCCGTGGCTGTGAGGCTCGCTCGTATTGCGCTGATGTCCATGGGTTCTCCCTTGGATGCGGTGGAAGTTTCAGGACTTCCCACCGTCACATAGGATGGAAGGGATTTTCCTTTTCTCCCATGATCCCCCTTTCTTTCACTTAGCCTATGTTCCAGCCGTAATACCAGGTTGATAAGGCCCTCACATGTCTTGGGTTGAGGGTCAATATGAGCCACGGCGTCCTTGAGCTCATCGCACAGCCCTTGATGGAAGAGCGCCGTCTGTTTAGCAACAGGCCACTTGGTTTCCGCAACCAGCCTTCGGAACGCGTTGAGATACTGCACCAGGTCGTTGGATCCCTGTCTCAACTCAAGCATTTCACGGTCCGCCGTGTACGAGTCAGCCCTTCTGTCGAATACCTTCAGGAATTCCTCGCGAAAAGCACCCCAATCACATAAGAGGGGGTCGTCCCTGCTCACCAGAGGTACGGCCCATTGTGCCGCGTTTCCAGCCAAATAGGATATAAGGAAAGCCACACGAGCCTGACTCGTGGGGAACGCCTTTGGTTTGCACGATAAATGTAGTGCCACTTGTGTGAGGAATACCTGCACTGTGTTAGGATCCCCACTGTACCTCTCTGGTGTTGCCAAGGGGATGGCTACCGGCATTTCCACTACTACCGCAGGGGTCTGGTTCGTGAGGGAGGTGCTGGGCGTGAGCGGGTCCAATTGGATAGCATCCAGTCTGGCTTTTACATCGGCTGCTTCTTGCCTAGAGGCAGCCACTTCAACTTGCATGGCCGCTAAAGCAGCCAGCACATCATCAAGTGTTGCCATGTCTGTTATCGACCGGGAGACAGTTAGTGTTATTAAGGTCGGATATTTTGTAACGCCCTGAACGTCTCAGGATCGTTTAACAGACACGACAATGAGGACGTAACCACTTGTGAAGGGTTAGTTCTTTTAATGAAGGCAAATAAAATACAAAGAACAAACAAAAGTTATAGTCACTGGAATCCTCCAGGCTAAGTACGTTACCAGCCCACAGCACGGATGGTCCTAACCGTCCTCTGCATATACGCCGATCCCGGCGTATGCCAACAGAGGGCAGAAATGAAATGGCCGACAATGCCAATCGGTAGGCTGTGAGGGGCACGAAGAGTGTTCGGGAGAATCGAGGAGTCAGGGAAACACCCAGCCGGGGTCTCTACCTGAAGGGAGCAGCCGCTCAACCTCTTCCTCAGACTGCACCGGGACGCGGAGTCACCTCCTGGTGATGCGTCACCGATACCCCAATCACAAGCAAGAAGACTGAACCGAGAGCAGCCGCTCGATCGATCCTGTGGACTTCCGAGTCTGTAACGCGGCAAACACCTCCTGGTGTGCGTTACAGCTGGCAGTCCCTGTGTCTCTGGTCGGGCTGGGAGTTACGACTCCAACCAGCAAAAGCGCCACTGCGCTTGGACTCAGCCGAGTCAAAAAGCGAAGCTCAATGGTTGACCGGTAGAGCTTCCGGGTCCTTCACAGGTGACGATGGGGCAAGACACGGCCCAGGGAGTAACGACTCGACCTACCTCCGTTCTTGCCTTACTGGAGCACCACTCCGGAACACTGCTCTTCACGAAGCAGGTACGTCGGTGTAAACACAATATCCGACAGCCTTGTACCTCCCGGTTCCTCCCTTTATAGGGCGTGTTTTCCTTGAGTTATGTAACAGCTCTCCTGTTTACATAAGGGTGTGTTTCCCTTGAGTTATGTAACAGCTCTCCTGTTTACATAAGGGCGTGTTTCCCTTGAGTTATGTAACAGCTCTCCTGTTTACATAAGGGCGTGTTTCCCTTGAGTTATGTAACAGCTCTCCTGTTTACATAAGGGCGTGTTTCCCTTGAGTTATGTAACAGCTCTCCTGTTTACATAACCTCTCAACCGCTAAGCATCCTGGGAGATGTAGTCCGTTTTCGCTGGTTACCGTTTTCCTCCCCTCGTATGACAGGAATTCTTGACAATCCGTAAGGAAGAGATGTGGTACTCATGTTTTTGTCTTAATTGTCAAGGACATATTATAAACTTTTTGTTTGCAGCTAACTGATGAATTAATTTTATAGGATGATCCTTTTAACCCCATGTCAAACCTTATTAATTTGTTTTGGCCTTTGTATGCTTTTATGGTTTCGATTTTAAACCAAATAAATTTGACATGACTGACTGACAGAGATCTTGGATTTTTGATAAAATCCAATAACTAAAACTTAAACCTTAACAATTAACAAACGTAATAAATAAATGAAACACACAAAAGAGTGATGGAAGGAATGCTTGCAGTGTTTCTAACCACTGGCAATAACTTGGGGTAGCATACCAACTCGTAATTCTTTTGCTGACCATCCCACCTCAGTTTGGACCTAGCCATTTGTAAATGAGTATAGACCCTGGTCCGCATGGGAACAGTCCAGCCTGACCTGTCAGGCCAGATCCTCCCTGAACCGGAAAACAATCAACTTAGGACCAGTTTTGCAATACATATAGCTAAGGAACATGAATGAACACATAAAGTTTCATAGTTGAAGCAAAGCTCTCTTGAACACAACTTGGACATTGTGTAGTTACAACTCCGAAATTAGACAAAAAGCATAAAATTCACAACTTTAATCAATTTACACACTAACCCCAGCAAGCACATTCAATGGCATGAATGAATACCTAAAATATATTGTATACACATACCCTTTAAAACATGATTTTGACACCACTAAAAACCAATTGAAAAATAAGAAAAGTAACATTAAAATAAAAATAAACAAGGTCCCTCCTACCCGACAAATCGAAGCTGCATAACCAAAGTGCTCACACCATGCATACATCTTGCATGATACAGAAACCCAAACAAAAATTCAGACAATGTACAGCTCAAAATGTGAAATACAATACTTTTCAGTGGCACAATCTACCTCAACGCATCACCCTATTTATACTCATTTCTCCTCAATTCACGGATCAGCTTCAGGAACACAGGAACACTGTCGTTGACCCAAACAGGTGCATTGGACTTCGGGAGTGTAAAAGAAATCAGGAACAATTTAATTTGGGGTCTAATTTGCTGAACCATAAATCTCCTTCCAAATCCAATTAACCTTGCCATATCTAGTCGTAACCATCCTCTGCTACCAGACATTGATGTGGCGCCTTTTTCTGGTCTCTGATATAAGGCGCTATTGATGAACTGGGAGTGGTGTTAATCCCGTTGGGATTTCGTTGCTCCTCACTGGATCTGGGTGGCTTGTATATTCTATGTCAAATAACATTTCAGAATTACATGTAAAGCACATTAGTCTTCACAATAAACACTGACAAGTATTATAAAGAAAACCATGACCAAGACGGACAATTATTATAATGAAAACCATGAAGGTTATTAAAAGTTACAGGCGTTAGAGAAAGCAAAACATGAAGCTCAGGATAAAAAGTGATGTGGGAAGTAGCAGAACAGAGTATAGTTCAGCTCAGTAAATAAGTCATTAATCTAGCCGATAGAGTGTCGCTTCTAAAGATCAGGGGAGAGTGAGACCAACACCCTCTGGGTAAGACTTATTTGATAGATTCTGGGGAAACTAGCAAATCACGTTAAAGAAAGAAGGAAACAGTTTAAAATACATTCGTTAGCACTGTTCCACAGATTCACATAACGTAGTAACCATCCCTGGTGCTTCTGTGAAACCCTTATGGTTAGTACAGATTTTGCAAAAAATCAAGCTTAAGTTCCTATGAGAATCACATTGTGGTCCTTGGGAAAGTATTGACTAAGCAAACACAGCATGAGACCTAAGCACTACGTTGGACTTTGAGAAATGACATTGTGTTCAAATCATTGCCTACAAAATATCCTTTATACACCGATGCACATTGTGGAAAGTACAGAGAGATGACTGCATGCAAGAATAAGGTGATGACAGGCGGCAGCAGCAACCATTTTGTAATCAAGGCCTACATTATTCATGTTAAAATAATCACAACTTCAGAGTCAAATATCTTGAATTCATTATGTGTTAATTACATTCTGTTCATACAATCATATGTTTTCATTAAAAACGCTATACCACCCGGCATCCGTTTCACCTAGCCAGCCCAAACTCCTGCAGCAATCACCTCTCATTAGCAGAGAGTAGGGTTGCTGTCTTTCCAAGAGAAAAATACCGATCACCGCTTTAAGATTTTTAGAATTTCAGAATTTTATATGAAATCATAGTGTATTAATTTTTTTATGTCTCTGGAAGTGAGGGATGAACCCTGCTGCAGACCTCTAGGTCTTAGGGTAGCAGGTGTCACCATGTGCAGACCGTGATGCAAATCCCATCAGCTGAGATGAACACAATGCTCCTCAGACGCATACAGATGCATCCCAGCTCAGCCTCCTGCAACAGCCACCCCTCCTTGGCAGTGAGGGAACAATCCTCGTGTAGGCCTCCAGTCTCCTGGTATCAGCTGGCACAATGTGCAGGCTGTCATGTGTGCCCCACCAGCTCTGAATGGTATGCACCTCCTGCAGCTTAAACATAACATGTGTACTTGTAAAGCGCACGTTCACCCGGAGGTATCTTGGTGCTGAATAACAGATGTTTATTGTTACCCAACTCAATGGTACTCATTTTATCGACCTCAGATGGAAGAAAGGCTGAGTGGACCTGCTGGGATTTGAACCTGTGACCATGAGGTCGAACACAGGCCCCTGATGTGGATGCATTAGTCCACTGAGCCACCAGACCCGGCTAGAGCCCTTCTGCTGCACCTAAGAGCCCTGCAGCTGAACCCCAGCTCAGCCTCCTGCTGCACCCACCCCTCCCTGGCAGAGAGGACTGAACCTTTCTACAAGCCCCTAGGTCTCAGGGTAGCAGCTGGCACCATGTGTAGACTGTCATGTGTGCACCAATAGCTAGTGTGAACAGTATGCACCTCCTAGAGCTTCATATGAGAGCCTTTCTGCTGCACCTGAGATCGCTGTAGCTGCACCTCAGACACCTGTAGCTGCATCTCGGAGCCCTGTTGCTGCACCTGAGAGTGCTGTAACTGCACCTCAGAGCCCTGTAGCTGCACCTCAGAGTCCTGTAGCTGCCCCTCAGAGCCCTGTAGCTGCACCTAAGAGGGCTGTAGCTGCACCTCAGAGCGCTGTAGCTGCACCTCAGAGCCCTGTAGCTGCACCTCAGAGCGCTGTAGCTGCCCCTCAGAGCCCTGTAGCTGCACCTAAGAGTGCTGTAGCTGCACCTCAGAGCCCTGTAGCTGCACCTCAGAGCCCTGTAGCTGCACCTCAGAGCCCTGTAGCTGCACCTCAGAGTCCTGTAGCTGCCCCTCAGAGCCCTGTAGCTGCACCTAAGAGTGCTGTAGCTGCACCTCAGAGCACTGTAGCTGCACCTCAGAGCCCTGTAGCTGCACCTCAGAGCGCTGTAGCTGCCCTCAGGGCCTGTAGCTGCACCTCAGAGCCCTGTCGCTGCACCTGAGAGCGCTGTAGCTGCACCTCAGAGCAATGTAGCTGCACCTCAGAGCGCTGTAGCTGCACCTCAAAGCCCTGTAGCTGCACCTCAGAGCGCTGTAGCTGCCCTCAGGACCTGTAGCTGCACCTCAGAGTGCTGTCGCTGTACCTCACAGCACTTAGTTGCATCTCAGAGCCCTGTAGCTGCACCTCAGAGCGCTGTAGTTGCACCTCAGAGCCCTGTAGCTGCACCTCAGAGCGCTGTAGCTGCATCTCAGAGTGCTGTAGTTGCACCTCAGAGCACTGCAGCTGCACTTCAGAGCCTTGTAGCTGCACCTCAGAGCGCTGTAGCTGCACCTCAGAGCCCTGTAGCTGCACATCAGAGCCCTGTGGCTGCACCTCAGAGTGCTTTAGCTCCACCTCAGAGCCTTGTAGCTGCGCCTCAGAGCCCTGTAGATGCACCTCAGGGCGCTATAGCTGTACCTTAGACCGCTGTAGCTGCACCTCAGAGCCCTGTAGCTGCACCTCAGAGCCGTGTAGCTGCCCTCAGGGCCCTGTAGCTGCACCTCAGAGTGCTGTAGCTCCACCTCAGAACACTGCAGTGCACCTCAGAGCCCTGTAGCTGCACCTCAGAGCCCTGTCACTGCACCTGAGAGCACTGTAGCTGCACCTCAGAGCGCTGTAGCTCCACCTCAGAACACTGCAGTTGCACCTCAGAGCCCTGTAGCTGCACCTCAGAGCCCTGTAGCTGCACCTCAGAGCGCTGTAGCTGCACCTCAGAGCCCTGTAGCTGCACCTCAGCACCCTGTAGCTGCACCTCAGAGCCCTGTAGCTGCACCTGAGAGCCCTGTAGATGCACCTCAGAGCCCTGTAGCTGCACCTCAGCGCCCTGTAGCTGCACATCAGAGCGCTGTAACTGCACCTCAGAGCGCTGTAGCTGCACCTCAGAGCACTGTAGCTCCACCCCAGAGCCCAGTAGCTGCACCACAGAGCACTGTAGCTGCACCTCAGAGCCCTGTAGCTGCACCTCAGCGCCCTGTAGCTGCACCTCAGAGCCCTGTAGCTGCACCTCAGAGTGCTGTAGCCCTGTCGCTGCACCTTAGAGCACTGTAGCTGCACCTTAGGGCCCTGTAGGTGCCCTCAGGGCCTGTAGCTGCGCCTCAGAGCCCTGTAATTGCACCTCAGAGCCCCGTAGCTGCACCTCAGGGCCCTGTCGCTGCACCTCAGAGCGCTGTAGCTGCACCTCAGAGCGCTGTAGCTGCACCTCAGAGCCCTGTCGCTGCACCTCAGGGCCCTGCAGCTGCACCTCAGAGCCCTGTAGCTGCACCTGAGAGCCCTGTAGCTGCACCTGAGAGCCCTGTAGCTGCACCTCAGGGCCCTGTCGCTGCACCTCAGAGCCCCGTAGCTGCACCTCAGAGCCCTGTAGTTGCACCTCAGAGCCCTGTCGCTGCACCTCAGAGCACTGTAGCTGCACCTCAGGGCCCTGTAGCTGCACCCCAGAGCCCTGTAACTGCATCTGAGAGCCCTGTAGCTGCACCTGAGAGCCCTGTAGCAGCACCTCAGAGCCCTGTAGCTGCACCTCAAAGTCCTGTAGCTGCACCTCTGTTACGAATCCAAGCTCGAGCGCACAAGATCGAATTCGTCAAGCGCTCCAGCCCCGAACTACGTTTCCCAGCATTCCCGAACGCCGTCACGCAACACGTTTTGGCACGTGCGTCACGCCGCAGCGTCTCCTACTAAGACAGAAGCGCCACCACACAGCGCGTTGGAATTTCTTGCCGGCGGCCGCTGTTAGCTTCGCGCAGCGTCTTGAACCCACTCTTGGCTTGCTGTGAGACGGGCTGGATCTTGGACAGTGCTGAAGCGCTCCTTGAACTACCGGGGCTTCTATTATTGCAACGAAGGTCTGGTAAGGGTGCAGTGCACCGATACTTTAGCCGTCCCTTCTCGTCTCACCTCCCCTCCTCCGTTGGAGAGCAATACTCACGCTCGTGCGGAGGGAGGATCACTGATCTGAGTTCCTTTGGCTTTACTTGTGAAGCGCTTGTGCATAACCTTTGAATACCAATCTGGTGGGTCTACGGGGACTCCAGGCTCTTCTCATTCGTAGGTAACCTCCTCCTCGAGGCCAGACTATAATTGAACCTCAGTGAGCTACGCTCATCCTTGGTACCATGCTCATATCGGTTCACCTGGAAACAACCGATAACGTTAAGTAATTCATAACGGCATATTCTGACGACAAGAATATATGAGAAACTTTTATAGGCAATGATTGTTTGTGTTTCTGTACACGTTTGTTATTGTTGCTGTTGTGCTTCTGACTCCATTCCAACAGGGAGCTACCATAAGATAGCGGACTACGCGCTCTCCCTGTAAAGCAAAGTGGAGTCTACACTGGGGTAGGTGCTGGGAGGAAACCACGCAGCAAATTTTATATGTATGAAGGAGAACCTGTGCAAGCTCTGGTGACGCTTTTGATGTTGCCCTATGATGTCCTTGTTTATTATCTGTATCCATCTATATAGCCAACACAACAGAACAACAGTTTATGACCACGCTAAGAAGTAGAGGCGTCACACCTAAAAGCTGCTCGTTCTTTTCTTTTACAGGTATATTAAGGAAGAGAAACATAGTTATGGTCATGATAGTGAAGGATGTGTAGCCCAGAGGTTAGGGGAGATAGGTAGGGTATTAATCTTGTTCCTTGTGTTTTACAGGTCTCTCTTCCTTTCCTTCCCTCACTTGATCCTCCCGATGACCTGTTCCATTATGGCTATCTAGGCTTGGGTAGATCAAGAGGTGGACTGTTGGACAGGCCACACGAAGGGCTTGCTCCCTCCCCGCACGACAGGGCCCGAGCTCCGGCCCACCAGGCATAACCCACGAAAAGCACCCGTACCCCGTCTCCCGACGGATCTTCTGCCCTCGGACCTCTACTCATCACGGGGCCCAGCCCCACCGGCTCCCCCGGCCGGTTCAAGCCGCCATCTTGGGCCCTGCACCACGAGGCCGCGTGGCCTCGCCCCGACCCTAACCCCGGGCCTGACCGGCCCCGACATCCCGGCAACACCATCCACCCGGGAGGTGAGCGGACCACTTGGCAGGTCAATGGGAGGACGAAGTGTCAAGAGCTCTTCCCCCGCCAGGTGCCGATCGCCTCCAGCTCCCCCAGGCGCTGGCTCCACCCCCTGCTGGGTGTCTGGACACCTTCATCCCGGGCCCTCCGACCCCCAAGTGCGAGGGTCCGGACATCAAAGAGCGCCTGCCCTATAACTGGGGCAACTCCGGAGCAGGAAGGCAGTTGTATCCTGGAGTCGAGAGACACCGAGAGAACTCAGCCTTGACGGACTACTGGCGCTGCCGTAGCCCGCTCTTGTGAACCATCGTCCTGCCTGCTGGCGCTGCCGCGGCCTTCTGTAACATCCATCCTCGTCGGGACCTGCTGGCGCTGCCGCGGCCCGTTGTAACGACCATCCTCACCGGGACCTGCTGGCGCTGCCGCGGACCGTACATCGACCATCTTTCCGGGACCTGCTGGCGCTGCCGCGGACCGTGTACCGACCATCTCGACCGGGACTTGCTGGCGCTGCCGCGGCCCGTACCAACTAAACCACCAAGCTCGAGGATTGTGAGCTAGTCATCATCTCATCCGAACTACCTGACTGGTAACCAGACTGTCCCGTTCCCCCTTACCCTGCATTGAGAGACTTGAATCGAGGGGACCCCTGAGTCCAGACCTCCTTGTACCATTCAACCGTACCTTAAGAAGTGCTTATAAAGAACACTGAACCTTATCCGTGTGTGGTATCTGTCTGTGGGGGGGAAGTTACTTGTCTGTACGATCGCTGGAGACGGCTCTCCCCGGAGGCCTCTCCTCCTGACCCCGGCCGACCCTCCCGGTCCGTCTACCCTTTCTAACATTGGTGGCCAGCGGCGCGATCCGAATCAACGCGTAATCGTACAGAGAGTAGCTCACCCCACGACAAAAACACGATGTCAGCCAAAGATAGCAGCTCCACCGAGAAATTCCAAATGGATAAGTTGGAAGAATACAACCACCGCGAACTGAGACAATTCTGCATAGAACTTGGCATTGCTACCACCGGCCTGAGTACCAAGGATGATCTAAAGCACGCCCTAGAGTCGTGGACAGAAACTGGGGTCGCCGGACCCTCCGACCAAAGCAGCATCACACCAGAGGGGAACGCCACGGCTCCCCAGGAGCGGGGAACGGGCCTCTCGCAGGAGGAGATCCGAGAAAGAGAAAGAACCAGATTGCACGAGTTGGAAATGGCACGACTCAAGATGGATGGGGAACTCAAGTTAGCTGAACAGAAACTCAACCTCGAGCATATGCGGCTCCGAGAAGAACGAGAAGAGAAGCAGAGACAGAGAGAGCTGGAGGAGAAAAAAATAACGCTTGAGCACGAGCGCCAACTAGCGGAGATAGAACTTCGGAAACAGAATAAAGAACTGGGGGTGCCTGAGCGACCACACACCCCGGGGCCAATCGAGAAAAAAGTTCACATCCCCAAGGATGTTGTCCGCGAGTATGTCCGAGAAGACGACATACAACAGTGGTTTAAAGCCTACGAGATCGCCATGACCTCCCACCGGATCGACCGGAGTGATTGGGGAGCCGGACTTTGGGGGAGGTTTGTCAACGAGGGTCGCGATGCCCTACTGCAGCTCCCAGATCACCAAATGTCGTCCTACGACCACATGAAGGCTGCCCTCCTCACCCGCTACGGCCTCACACCCGAGATGTACCGCCAGAGGTTCAGAGATTGCACCCGGATCCCAGGTACAACTTGGGTAGAATACGTGAACTATTTTAGCCGTGCCTTCGAGGGTTGGATCAAGGGGAGCCATGTCTCCACCTACGAACAACTCTTTAACCTTATGGTATGGGAGCACCTGTCGAACAACTGTTTCGTCGAGCTCAGGCAGCACCTCCTCGACAGTAAGCTAACTGACCCCCGGCAGCTCGCGCCGAAGCTGACCGATGGGAAAGCACCCGGGTGGGCCGGAGGGGGCCACACGAACAGAACAGAAGCAACCCAGGCCAGCACCGTCCTCGGGGAGGAGGAGGGGGCCAGGGGCGAGGGAGAGACGCCTTGCCAGCAACACCCGTGGCCAGCACCCCGCCTCCGGCCGGCCGGGGCAACCCCCCGTGGCGTCCTGGGTTCCGAGCCAACGTCACGTGCCACCGATGCCAGCGAGTCGGCCACTACGCCAATGACCCGAGCTGCCCGCAGAACCAAACACCCAAGCCCCGCCAGGTAGCTGCCGCCGCCCTGGGGGAAGAGCGATTATCGGGGGAACCAGAAGAGTATGAGCCGGCCCAGCAAGAGTGGGAACCGGCCGCCATGGTCCTGGCGTGCTTAGGGGGAAGAGACATGGTCCCACGGGCCCCCCTCCCCGCTAACACCAGGAAATACGGTCAGTGGGTGACCATTAATGGACAGCGAGCCGAGGCCTTGCGTGACACAGGCGCCAGTGTGACGGCCGTCCGCTGTCACCTGGTGAAGCCCGAGCAGATCCTGCCGAACATTCTCTGCCCCGTCCGCTCGGCAGACAACTCTGAGAGTATGTGTCAAATGGCCTGCGTCCCGTTCGAATGGGGAGGGGTCTCCGGCCTGTTGAAGGTGACGGTCCGGGACGATGCCCCCGTGGACTGCCTCCTGGGGAATGACCTCGAGAGTTCCCCGTGGGCCACCGTTGAGAGAAGAGAGCACCTGGGGATGCTGGGCCTCCCGGACTGGGCCTGCGTAACCACCCGGTCCATGGCCGCCCGTGCCGTCCCCCGATCAGAAGAACCAGAATGGCCAGCACCTCCGCCCCCGGTCGCCCCAGTAGAAGACAACGACGAGGCCAGCCTCCCAGACCCGACGACCGAAGGGGACGCGCAACCCCAGAACCTTCCTGACCTGGCTCAGTGGCGTCAAGCAGGGGGGCCCACCCAAGAACAGTTCCGCCAGGAACAAAAGACCTGTCCCTCCCTCGAGGGACTCCGCCAACAAGCCAGCGCCCAGAACGCAGGGGACTCCACCGGAACTCACTGGGTCTACTGGGATAACGACCTGCTATACAGCGAGCAAAGAATCGCCGAGCTGGGGGCCGGTCGGGTACTGGTGGTACCTCTCCGCTTCAGAGACTTTCTGCTCAACCTGGCCCACGATGTCCCCCTGGCTGGACACCTGGGCCAGGACAAAACGTACAGCCGCCTAGTGACCCACTTTTTCTGGCCGAAAATGAGGAACGACGTCCTGAACCACTGCCGATCTTGCCCCACATGCCAAGCCAGCGGGAAGAGTGGTCGGAAGCTGAAAGCCCCTCTGCAACCCTTCCCTGTGGTCACCACCCCGTTCGAGAGGGTGGGGATAGACATTGTGGGGCCTCTGGACCCCCGCACGGCACAAGGACACAGGTTCATCTTAGTACTGGTGGACCATGCCACCCGCTACCCCGAGGCGGTGCCCCTACGGACCGTGACAGCTCCGGTGGTTGGCCGGGCCCTAATGGGGATCTTCTCCCGGGTAGGCTTCCCCCGAGAAGTCGTCAGCGACCGAGGCACGAACTTTATATCCAAATACATGAAGTCCCTCTGGCAACAATGCGGGGTCACCTACAGATTCACGACCCCCTATCACCCCCAAGGGAACGGACTAGTGGAGCGTTTTAACCGCACTCTCAAGGGGATGATTGGGGGATTGGAAGAGCCCCTCCGTCGCCAGTGGGATGTACTACTCCCGTGCCTCCTCTTCGCCTACCGAGAAGTTCCCCAGAAGTCCCTCGGTTTTAGCCCTTTCGAACTCCTGTACGGGCACCCTGTGCGAGGGCCCCTCAGCCTAGTAAAAGAAGGTTGGGAGATGGCCCCCCTAAAGACCCCTCCAGACGTCTTCAAATACCTCCTGGCCCTACGCAATCAGACCCGGCGCTTCAGAGAGATGGCCAAGGCGAACCTCGAGGCCAGCCAGGAGGACATGAAGAGGTGGTATGATCACAATGCCTCCTCCGTTGAGTTCGAGCCTGGACAACAAGTATGGGTGATGTCCCCCACCGAACCATGTGCCTTGCAAGATAAGTGGACGGGGCCCTTCAAAGTGGTCGAGCGCAAAAGCCCCGTCACTTACCTCATCGACCTGGGGACCTCCCGGAACCCCCTTCGGGTCCTCCACACCAACCGACTCAAACCACACTTTGTGCGCTCAGAACTCAGCCTCCTGATGGCTACGGACAGTGGGGCAGAGGAAGACTCCGAACCCCTCCCGGATCTTCTGAAGACTCAGGAGAATGACGGCTGTTAGAAAGGGTAGACGGACCGGGAGGGTCGGCCGGGGTCAGGAGGAGAGGCCTCCGGGGAGAGCCGTCTCCAGCGATCGTACAGACAAGTAACTTCCCCCCCACAGACAGATACCACACACGGATAAGGTTCAGTGTTCTTTATAAGCACTTCTTAAGGTACGGTTGAAGGTACAAGGAGGTCTGGACTCAGGGGTCCCCTCGATTCAAGTCTCTCAATGCAGGGAAAGGGGGAACGGGACAGTCTGGTTACCAGTCAGGTAGTTCGGATGAGATGATGACTAGCTCACAATCCTCGAGCTTGGTGGTTTAGTTGGTACGGGCCGCGGCAGCGCCAGCAGGTCCCGGTCGAGATGGTCGGTACACGGTCCGCGGCAGCGCCAGCAGGTCCCGGAAAGATGGTCGATGTACGGTCCGCGGCAGCGCCAGCAGGTCCCGGTGAGGATGGTCGTTACAACGGGCCCCGGCAGCGCCAGCAGGTCCCGACGAGGATGGATGTTGCAGAAGGCCGCGGCAGCGCCAGCAGGCAGGACGATGGTTCACAAGAGCGGGCTACGGCAGCGCCAGTAGTCCGTCAAGGCTGAGTTCTCTCGGTGTCTCTCGACTCCAGGATACAACTGCCTTCCTGCTCCGGAGTTGCCCCAGTTATAGGGCAGGCGCTCTTTGATGTCCGGACCCTCGCACTTGGAGGTCGGAGGGCCCGGGATGAAGGTGTCCAGACACCCAGCAGGGGGTGGAGCCAGCGCCTGGGGGAGCTGGAGGCGATCGGCACCTGGCGGGGGAAGAGCTCTTGACACTTCGTCCTCCCATTGACCTGCCAAGTGGTCCGCTCACCTCCCGGGTGGATGGTGGTGCCGGGATGTCGGGCCGGTCAGGCCCGGGGTTAGGGTCGGGGCGAGGCCACGCGGCCTCGTGGTGCAGGGCCCAAGATGGCGGCTTGAACCGGCCGGGGGAGCCGGTGGGGCTGGGCCCCGTGATGAGTAGAGGTCCGAGGGCAGAAGATCCGTCGGGAGACGGGGTACGGGTGCTTTTCGTGGGTTATGCCTGGTGGGCCGGAGCTCGGGCCCTGTCGTGCGGGGAGGGAGCAAGCCCTTCGTGTGGCCTGTCCAACATGCGTCCCCCCAGCTGAAGGCGGGGAGAGTCACCCATCTCCTTGGGGACTCTCTTCGTCGAGGCGGAAAAAGCGGGACAGGCCATCCGCGTTGGCGTGGTCTTGGCCTGGTCGGTGCTCCACAGTGAAGTCCATTCCCTGCAGGGAAATGGACCAGCGCAAGAGTTTTGGGTTCTCCCCCCGCATCTGCATCAGCCACTGCAGGGGTCGATGGTCGGTTTGTACCCGGAAGTGGGTACCGAAGAGATAGGGCCGGAGCTTTTTGAGGGCCCACACCACTGCGAAGGCCTCCCTCTCGATGGTGCTCCAGCGCTGTTCTCGGGCCAGGAGACGTCGACTGATGAAGGCCACCGGCTGGTCATGACCTTCGGGGTTTAACTGAGAAAGGACGGCTCCGATGCCGTGGTCGGAGGCGTCGGTCTGTACCATGAATTCCCGACTGTAATCGGGGGCCTGGAGCACAGGGGCGGTGCATAGAGCGGCCTTCAGCTTCTCGAAGGCCGCTTGACAATCGGGGGTCCAGTTAATCCGCTTCGGCTGGTTCTTGGACGTGAGACCCGTGAGGGGCCCCACGATGCTGCCGTAGTCCTTCACGAACCGCCGGTAGTAGCCGGTGAGCCCCAAGAAGGCTCGGACCTCGGTCTGGGTGACGGGGGGCTGCCAGGACTGGATGGCAGCAATCTTAAGTTGTAGCGGGGCCACCAGCCCGCTTCCCACTTGGTGCCCAAGGTAGGTCACAGACCCTTGGCCAATTTGGCACTTGCCGGCCTTAATTGTGAGGCCGGCCCGCTGGAGGGCCTGTAGGACCTCTTGGAGGTGACGGAGGTGGTCGGGCCAGTGGTGGCTGTATACAGCGATATCGTCCAGGTAGGCAGCGCTGAACTCTTCGAGCCCCGCCAAGACCTGGTTCACGAGGCGTTGAAACGTGGCGGGGGCATTCTTCATGCCGAAGGGCATGACCTTGAATTGGTAGTGGCCATCGGGGGTAGAGAAGGCTGACCGTTCCTGAGCCCTGGGTGTGAGGCCGATCTGCCAGTAGCCCGCTGTTAGGTCGAAGATACTGAGGTAGCGGGCGGCCCCCAGCCGGTCGATCAGCTCGTCTGCTCGGGGGATCGGATGAGCGTCGGTCCGGGTGACAGCGTTCAAGCCCCGGTAGTCGACGCAGAATCTCAGTTCAGGTGCGGTGCCGGGGGCAGCGGCTTTGGGGACCAATACAACCGGAGTGGCCCAGGGACTGTCCGAGGGCTCGATGACCCCGATTGTGAGCATCTTGGCCACTTCCTCCTGTATGCAGGCCCGTACCCGATCTGGTACGCGGTAGGCCCGGTGTCGGACAGGGGGACTGTCCCCGGTGTCCACGTCGTGCAAACACCAAGGGGTGACCCCGGGGGTGAGGGAGAACAGGGTAGCGAACTGCAGCAGGAGGTTCCGGCAGCCCTGGCGTTGCTCCGAAGTGAGGGCGTCAGAGAGCCGGACCCCGTCCACGGAGCCGTCATTCTCCTGAGTCTTCAGAAGATCCGGGAGGGGTTCGGAGTCTTCCTCTGCCCCACTGTCCGTAGCCATCAGGAGGCTGAGTTCTGAGCGCACAAAGTGTGGTTTGAGTCGGTTGGTGTGGAGGACCCGAAGGGGGTTCCGGGAGGTCCCCAGGTCGATGAGGTAAGTGACGGGGCTTTTGCGCTCGACCACTTTGAAGGGCCCCGTCCACTTATCTTGCAAGGCACATGGTTCGGTGGGGGACATCACCCATACTTGTTGTCCAGGCTCGAACTCAACGGAGGAGGCATTGTGATCATACCACCTCTTCATGTCCTCCTGGCTGGCCTCGAGGTTCGCCTTGGCCATCTCTCTGAAGCGCCGGGTCTGATTGCGTAGGGCCAGGAGGTATTTGAAGACGTCTGGAGGGGTCTTTAGGGGGGCCATCTCCCAACCTTCTTTTACTAGGCTGAGGGGCCCTCGCACAGGGTGCCCGTACAGGAGTTCGAAAGGGCTAAAACCGAGGGACTTCTGGGGAACTTCTCGGTAGGCGAAGAGGAGGCACGGGAGTAGTACATCCCACTGGCGACGGAGGGGCTCTTCCAATCCCCCAATCATCCCCTTGAGAGTGCGGTTAAAACGCTCCACTAGTCCGTTCCCTTGGGGGTGATAGGGGGTCGTGAATCTGTAGGTGACCCCGCATTGTTGCCAGAGGGACTTCATGTATTTGGATATAAAGTTCGTGCCTCGGTCGCTGACGACTTCTCGGGGGAAGCCTACCCGGGAGAAGATCCCCATTAGGGCCCGGCCAACCACCGGAGCTGTCACGGTCCGTAGGGGCACCGCCTCGGGGTAGCGGGTGGCATGGTCCACCAGTACTAAGATGAACCTGTGTCCTTGTGCCGTGCGGGGGTCCAGAGGCCCCACAATGTCTATCCCCACCCTCTCGAACGGGGTGGTGACCACAGGGAAGGGTTGCAGAGGGGCTTTCAGCTTCCGACCACTCTTCCCGCTGGCTTGGCATGTGGGGCAAGATCGGCAGTGGTTCAGGACGTCGTTCCTCATTTTCGGCCAGAATAAGTGGGTCACTAGGCGGCTGTACGTTTTGTCCTGGCCCAGGTGTCCAGCCAGGGGGACATCGTGGGCCAGGTTGAGCAGAAAGTCTCTGAAGCGGAGAGGTACCACCAGTACCCGACCGGCCCCCAGCTCGGCGATTCTTTGCTCGCTGTATAGCAGGTCGTTATCCCAGTAGACCCAGTGAGTTCCGGTGGAGTCCCCTGCGTTCTGGGCGCTGGCTTGTTGGCGGAGTCCCTCGAGGGAGGGACAGGTCTTTTGTTCCTGGCGGAACTGTTCTTGGGTGGGCCCCCCTGCTTGACGCCACTGAGCCAGGTCAGGAAGGTTCTGGGGTTGCGCGTCCCCTTCGGTCGTCGGGTCTGGGAGGCTGGCCTCGTCGTTGTCTTCTACTGGGGCGACCGGGGGCGGAGGTGCTGGCCATTCTGGTTCTTCTGATCGGGGGACGGCACGGGCGGCCATGGACCGGGTGGTTACGCAGGCCCAGTCCGGGAGGCCCAGCATCCCCAGGTGCTCTCTTCTCTCAACGGTGGCCCACGGGGAACTCTCGAGGTCATTCCCCAGGAGGCAGTCCACGGGGGCATCGTCCCGGACCGTCACCTTCAACAGGCCGGAGACCCCTCCCCATTCGAACGGGACGCAGGCCATTTGACACATACTCTCAGAGTTGTCTGCCGAGCGGACGGGGCAGAGAATGTTCGGCAGGATCTGCTCGGGCTTCACCAGGTGACAGCGGACGGCCGTCACACTGGCGCCTGTGTCACGCAAGGCCTCGGCTCGCTGTCCATTAATGGTCACCCACTGACCGTATTTCCTGGTGTTAGCGGGGAGGGGGGCCCGTGGGACCATGTCTCTTCCCCCTAAGCACGCTAGGACCATGGCGGCCGGTTCCCACTCTTGCTGGGCCGGCTCATACTCTTCTGGTTCCCCCGATAATCGCTCTTCCCCCAGGGCGGCGGCAGCTACCTGGCGGGGCTTGGGTGTTTGGTTCTGCGGGCAGCTCGGGTCATTGGCGTAGTGGCCGACTCGCTGGCATCGGTGGCACGTGACGTTGGCTCGGAACCCAGGACGCCACGGGGGGTTGCCCCGGCTGGCCGGAGGCGGGGTGCTGGCCACGGGTGTTGCTGGCAAGGCGTCTCTCCCTCGCCCCTGGCCCCCTCCTCCTCCCCGAGGACGGTGCTGGCCTGGGTTGCTTCTGTTCTGTTCGTGTGGCCCCCTCCGGCCCACCCGGGTGCTTTCCCATCGGTCAGCTTCGGCGGCGAGCTGCCGGGGGTCAGTTAGCTTACTGTCGAGGAGGTGCTGCCTGAGCTCGACGAAACAGTTGTTCGACAGGTGCTCCCATACCATAAGGTTAAAGAGTTGTTCGTAGGTGGAGACATGGCTCCCCTTGATCCAACCCTCGAAGGCACGGCTAAAATAGTTCACGTATTCTACCCAAGTTGTACCTGGGATCCGGGTGCAATCTCTGAACCTCTGGCGGTACATCTCGGGTGTGAGGCCGTAGCGGGTGAGGAGGGTAGCCTTCATGTGGTCGTAGGATGACATTTGGTGATCTGGGAGCTGCAGTAGGGCATCGCGACCCTCGTTGACAAACCTCCCCCAAAGTCCGGCTCCCCAATCACTCCGGTCGATCCGGTGGGAGGTCATGGCGATCTCGTAGGCTTTAAACCACTGTTGTATGTCGTCTTCTCGGACATACTCGCGGACAACATCCTTGGGGATGTGGACTTTTTTCTCGATTGGCCCCGGGGTGTGTGGTCGCTCAGGCACCCCCAGTTCTTTATTCTGTTTCCGAAGTTCTATCTCCGCTAGTTGGCGCTCGTGCTCGAGCGTTATTTTTTTCTCCTCCAGCTCTCTCTGTCTCTGCTTCTCTTCTCGTTCTTCTCGGAGCCGCATATGCTCGAGGTTGAGTTTCTGTTCAGCTAACTTGAGTTCCCCATCCATCTTGAGTCGTGCCATTTCCAACTCGTGCAATCTGGTTCTTTCTCTTTCTCGGATCTCCTCCTGCGAGAGGCCCGTTCCCCGCTCCTCGGGAGCGGTGGCGTTCCCCTCTGGTGTGATGCTGCTTTGGTCGGAGGGTCCGGCGACCCCAGTTTCTGTCCACGACTCTAGGGCGTGCTTTAGATCATCCTTGGTACTCAGGCCGGTGGTAGCAATGCCAAGTTCTATGCAGAATTGTCTCAGTTCGCGGTGGTTGTATTCTTCCAACTTATCCATTTGGAATTTCTCGGTGGAGCTGCTATCTTTGGCTGACATCGTGTTTTTGTCGTGGGGTGAGCTACTCTCTGTACGATTACGCGTTGATTCGGATCGCGCCGCTGGCCACCAATGTTAGAAAGGGTAGACGGACCGGGAGGGTCGGCCGGGGTCAGGAGGAGAGGCCTCCGGGGAGAGCCGTCTCCAGCGATCGTACAGACAAGTAACTTCCCCCCCACAGACAGATACCACACACGGATAAGGTTCAGTGTTCTTTATAAGCACTTCTTAAGGTACGGTTGAAGGTACAAGGAGGTCTGGACTCAGGGGTCCCCTCGATTCAAGTCTCTCAATGCAGGGAAAGGGGGAACGGGACAGTCTGGTTACCAGTCAGGTAGTTCGGATGAGATGATGACTAGCTCACAATCCTCGAGCTTGGTGGTTTAGTTGGTACGGGCCGCGGCAGCGCCAGCAGGTCCCGGTCGAGATGGTCGGTACACGGTCCGCGGCAGCGCCAGCAGGTCCCGGAAAGATGGTCGATGTACGGTCCGCGGCAGCGCCAGCAGGTCCCGGTGAGGATGGTCGTTAAAACGGGCCGCGGCAGCGCCAGCAGGTCCCGACGAGGATGGATGTTGCAGAAGGCCGCGGCAGCGCCAGCAGGCAGGACGATGGTTCACAAGAGCGGGCTACGGCAGCGCCAGTAGTCCGTCAAGGCTGAGTTCTCTCGGTGTCTCTCGACTCCAGGATACAACTGCCTTCCTGCTCCGGAGTTGCCCCAGTTATAGGGCAGGCGCTCTTTGATGTCCGGACCCTCGCACTTGGAGGTCGGAGGGCCCGGGATGAAGGTGTCCAGACACCCAGCAGGGGGTGGAGCCAGCGCCTGGGGGAGCAGGAGGCGATCGGCACCTGGCGGGGGAAGAGCTCTTGACACTTCGTCCTCCCATTGACCTGCCAAGTGGTCCGCTCACCTCCCGGGTGGATGGTGGTGCCGGGATGTCGGGGCCGGTCAGGCCCGGGGTTAGGGTCGGGGCGAGGCCACGCGGCCTCGTGGTGCAGGGCCCAAGATGGCGGCTTGAACCGGCCGGGGGAGCCGGTGGGGCTGGGCCCCGTGATGAGTAGAGGTCCGAGGGCAGAAGATCCGTCGGGAGACGGGGTACGGGTGCTTTTCGTGGGTTATGCCTGGTGGGCCGGAGCTCGGGCCCTGTCGTGCGGGGAGGGAGCAAGCCCTTCGTGTGGCCTGTCCAACAACGGCTCCGTGGACGGGGTCCGGCTCTCTGACGCCCTCACTTCGGAGCAACGCCAGGGCTGCCGGAACCTCCTGCTGCAGTTCGCTACCCTGTTCTCCCTCACCCCCGGGGTCACCCCTTGGTGTTTGCACGACGTGGACACCGGGGACAGTCCCCCTGTCCGACACCGGGCCTACCGCGTACCAGATCGGGTACGGGCCTGCATACAGGAGGAAGTGGCCAAGATGCTCACAATCGGGGTCATCGAGCCCTCGGACAGTCCCTGGGCCAGTCCGGTTGTATTGGTCCCCAAAGCCGCTGCCCCCGGCACCGCACCTGAACTGAGATTCTGCGTCGACTACCGGGGCTTGAACGCTGTCACCCGGACCGACGCTCATCCGATCCCCCGAGCAGACGAGCTGATCGACCGGCTGGGGGCCGCCCGCTACCTCAGTATCTTCGACCTAACAGCGGGCTACTGGCAGATCGGCCTCACACCCAGGGCTCAGGAACGGTCAGCCTTCTCTACCCCCGATGGCCACTACCAATTCAAGGTCATGCCCTTCATGCAGAGTTCAGCGCTGCCTACCTGGACGATATCGCTGTATACAGCCACCACTGGCCCGACCACCTCCGTCACCTCCAAGAGGTCCTACAGGCCCTCCAGCGGGCCGGCCTCACAATTAAGGCCGGCAAGTGCCAAATTGGCCAAGGGTCTGTGGCCTACCTTGGGCACCAAGTGGGAAGCGGGCTGGTGGCCCCGCTACAACTTAAGATTGCTGCCATCCAGTCCTGGCAGCCCCCCGTCACCCAGACCGAGGTCCGAGCCTTCTTGGGGCTCACCGGCTACTACCGGCGGTTCGTGAAGGACTACGGCAGCATCGTGGGGCCCCTCACGGGTCTCACGTCCAAGAACCAGCCGAAGCGGATTAACTGGACCCCCGATTGTCAAGCGGCCTTCGAGAAGCTGAAGGCCGCTCTATGCACCGCCCCTGTGCTCCAGGCCCCCGATTACAGTCGGGAATTCATGGTACAGACCGACGCCTCCGACCACGGCATCGGAGCCGTCCTTTCTCAGTTAAACCCCGAAGGTCATGACCAGCCGGTGGCCTTCATCAGTCGACGTCTCCTGGCCCGAGAACAGCGCTGGAGCACCATCGAGAGGGAGGCCTTCGCAGTGGTGTGGGCCCTCAAAAAGCTCCGGCCCTATCTCTTCGGTACCCACTTCCGGGTACAAACCGACCATCGACCCCTGCAGTGGCTGATGCAGATGCGGGGGGAGAACCCAAAACTCTTGCGCTGGTCCATTTCCCTGCAGGGAATGGACTTCACTGTGGAGCACCGACCAGGCCAAGACCACGCCAACGCGGATGGCCTGTCCCGCTTTTTCCGCCTCGACGAAGAGAGTCCCCAAGGAGATGGGTGACTCTCCCCGCCTTCAGCTGGGGGGGACGCATGTTGGACAGGCCACACGAAGGGCTTGCTCCCTCCCCGCACGACAGGGCCCGAGCTCCGGCCCACCAGGCATAACCCACGAAAAGCACTCGTACCCCGTCTCCCGACGGATCTTCTGCCCTCGGACCTCTACTCATCACGGGGCCCAGCCCCACCGGCTCCCCCGGCCGGTTCAAGCCGCCATCTTGGGCCCTGCACCACGAGGCCGCGTGGCCTCGTCCCGACCCTAACCCCGGGCCTGACCGGCCCCGACATCCCGGCACCACCATCCACCCGGGAGGTGAGCGGACCACTTGGCAGGTCAATGGGAGGACGAAGTGTCAAGAGCTCTTCCCCCGCCAGGTGCCGATCGCCTCCAGCTCCCCCAGGCGCTGGCTCCACCCCCTGCTGGGTGTCTGGACACCTTCATCCCGGGCCCTCCGACCCCCAAGTGCGAGGGTCCGGACATCAAAGAGCGCCTGCCCTATAACTGGGGCAACTCCGGAGCAGGAAGGCAGTTGTATCCTGGAGTCGAGAGACACCGAGAGAACTCAGCCTTGACGGACTACTGGCGCTGCCGTAGCCCGCTCTTGTGAACCATCGTCCTGCCTGCTGGCGCTGCCGCGGCCTTCTGTAACATCCATCCTCGTCGGGACCTGCTGGCGCTGCCGCGGCCCGTTGTAACGACCATCCTCACCGGGACCTGCTGGCGCTGCCGCGGACCGTACATCGACCATCTTTCCGGGACCTGCTGGCTCTGCCGCGGACCGTGTACCGACCATCTCGACCGGGACCTGCTGGCGCTGCCGCGGCCCGTACCAACTAAACCACCAAGCTCGAGGATTGTGAGCTAGTCATCATCTCATCCGAACTACCTGACTGGTAACCAGACTGTCCCGTTCCCCCTTACCCTGCATTGAGAGACTTGAATCGAGGGGACCCCTGAGTCCAGACCTCCTTGTACCATTCAACCGTACCTTAAGAAGTGCTTATAAAGAACACTGAACCTTATCCGTGTGTGGTATCTGTCTGTGGGGGGGAAGTTACTTGTCTGTACGATCGCTGGAGACGGCTCTCCCCGGAGGCCTCTCCTCCTGACCCCGGCCGACCCTCCCGGTCCGTCTACCCTTTCTAACATGGACCACTATTAGCAACAATCCGATCCCGAGAACTGAACCAACGTGACAACCTCAGAGCCCTGTAACTACACCTCAGAGTCCTGTAGCTCCACCTCAGAGCCCTGTCGCTGCACCTGAGAGCGCTGTAAGGTGCACCTCAGAGCCCTGTAGCTGCACCTCAGAGCCCTGTAGCTGCACCTCAGAGCCCTGTAGCTGCACCTCAGAGCCCTGTAGCTGCACCTCAGAGCCCTGTAGCTGCACCTCAGGGCCCTGTAGCTGCACCTCAGAGCCCTGTAACAGCACCCAGTTCAGTCTCCTGTAGCTGCACCTCAGGGCCCTGTAGCTGCACCTCAGAGCCCCGTGACTGCACCTCAGGGCCCTGTAGCTGCACCTCAGAGCCCTGTCACTGCACCTGAGAGTGCTGCAGCTGCTGCACGTCAGAGCCCTGTAGCTGTACCTCAGAGCCCTGTCGCTGCACCTGAGAGCCCTGTAGCTGCACCTCAGAGCCCCGTGGCTGCATCTCAGAGCCCTGTAGCTGCACCTCAGAGCGCTGTAGCTGCACCTCAGAGGCTTGTCGCTGCACTTCAGAGCCCTGTAGCTGCACCTCAGAGCGCCGTGGGTGCACCTCAGAGCCCTGTGGCTGCAACTTAGAGCCCTGTAGCTGCACCTCAGAGCCCTGTAGCTGCCCCTCAGAGCCTTGTCGCTTCACCTCAAAGCCCTGTAGCTGCACCTCAGAGCCCTGTCACTGCACCTCAGAGCCCCGTGGCTGCACCTCAGAGCCCTGTCGCTGCACGTCAGAGCCCTGTAGCTGCACCTCAGAGCCCCGTGGTTGGACCTCAGAACCCTGTAGCTGCACCTCAGAGCCCTGTCACTGCACCTCAGAGTGCTGTAGTTGCACCTCAGAACACTGCAGCTGCACTTCAGAGCCTTGTAGATGCACCTCAGAGCGCTGTATCTGCACCTCAGAGCCTTGTAGCTGCGCCTCAGAGCCCTGTAGCTGCCCCTCAGAGCCCTGTCACTGCACCTGAGAGCACTGTAGCTGCACCTCAGAGCGCTGTAGCTCCACCTCAGAACACTGTAGTTGCACCTCAGCGCCCTGTAGTTGCACCTCAGCGCCCTGTAGCTGCACGTCAGAGCGCTGTAGCTGCACCTCAGAGCGCTGTAGCTGCACCTCAGAGCCCTGTAGCTGCACCTCAGCGCCCTGTAGCTGCACCTCAGAGCCCTGTAGCTGCACCTCAGAGTGTTGTAGCTGCTGTACTTCAGAGCCCTGTCGCTGCACCTTAGAGCACTGTAGCTGCACCTTAGGGCCCTGTAGGTGCCCTCAGGGCCTGTAGCTGCGCCTCAGAGCCCTGTAATTGCACCTCAGAGCCCCGTAGCTGCACCTCAGGGCCCTGTCGCTGCACCTCAGAGCGCTGTAGCTGCACCTCAGAGCGCTGTAGCTGCACCTCAGAGCCCTGTCGCTGCACCTCAGGGCCCTGCAGCTGCACCTCAGAGCCCTGTAGCTGCACCTGAGAGCCCTGTAGCTGCACCTGAGAGCCCTGTAGCTGCACGTGAGAGCCCTGTAGCTGCACCTGAGAGCCCTGTCGCTGCACCTCAGAGCCCTGTAGCTGCACCTCAGAGCCCTGTCACTGCACCTGAGAGCACTGTAGCTGCACCTGAGAGCACTGCAGTTGCACCTCAGAGCCCTGTAGCTGCACCTCAGAGCCCTGTCACTGCACCTGAGAGCACTGTAGCTGCACCTCAGAGCGCTGTAGCTCCACCTCAGAACACTGCAGTTGCACCTCAGAGCCCTGTAGCTGCACCTCAGAGCCCTGTAGCTGCACCTCAGAGCGCTGTAGCTGCACCTCAGAGCCCTGTAGCTGCACCTCAGCACCCTGTAGCTGCACCTCAGAGCCCTGTAGCTGCACCTGAGAGCCCTGTAGCTGCACCTCAGCGCCCTGTAGCTGCACCTCAGCGCCCTGTAGCTGCACATCAGAGCGCTGTAACTGCACCTCAGAGCGCTGTAGCTGCACCTCAGAGCACTGTAGCTCCACCCCAGAGCCCAGTAGCTGCACCACAGAGCACTGTAGCTGCACCTCAGAGCCCTGTAGCTGCACCTCAGCGCCCTGTAGCTGCACCTCAGAGCCCTGTAGCTGCACCTCAGAGCCTTTAGCTTCACCCCAGAGCCCTGTAGCTGCGCCTCAGAGCCCTGTCGCTGCACCTCAGAGCCCTGTCGCTGCACCTGAGAGCAATATAGCTGCCCCTCAGATCCCTGTAGCTGCACCTCGGAGCCCTGTCACTGCACCTGAGAGCCCTGTAGCTTCAACTCAGAGTCCTGTCGCTTCACCTCCGAGCCCTGGCGCTGCACCTCAGAGCACTGTAGCTGCCCTCAGGGCCTGTAGTTGCACCTCAGAGCCATGTAGCTGCACCTCAGAGCCCTGTAGCTGCACCTCAGAGTGCTGTAGCTGCACCTCAGAGCACTGTAACTGCACCTCAGAGGGCTGTAGCTGCACCTCAGAGCGCTGTAGCTGCACCTCAGAACCCTGTAGCTGCACCTCAGAAATCTGTAGCTGCACCTCAGAGCGCTGTAGCTGCGCCTCAGAGCCCTGTAGCTGCGCCTCAGAGCCCTGTAGCTGCACCTCAGAGCCCTGTAGTTGCACCTCAGAGCCCTGTCGCTGCACCTGAGAGCAATGTAGCTGCACCTCAGAGCCCTGTAGCTGCACCTCAGAGCCCTGACACTGCACCTCAGAGCCCTGTCACTGCACCTCAGAGCCCTATAGCTGCACCTCAGAGCCCTGTAGCTGCCCTCAGGGCCTGTAGCTGCACCTCAGAGCCCTGTAGCTGCACCTCAGAGCCCTGTAGCTGCACCTCAGAGCCCTGTAGCTGCACCTCAGAGCCCTGTCGCTGCACCTGAGAGCTCTGTAGCTGCACCTGAGAGGGTTGCAGCTGCACCTCAGAGCCCTGTAGCTGCACCTCAGAGCGCTGTAGCTGCCCTCAGGGCCTGAAGCTGCACCTCAGAGCCCTGTAGCTGCACCTCAGAGCCCTGCAGCTGCACCTCAGAGCCCTGTCGCTGCACCTGAGAGCGCTGTAGCTGCACCTTAGAGCGCTGTAGCTGCACCTTAGGGCACTGTAGGTGCCCTCAGGGCCTGTAGCTGCACCTCAAAGCCCTATAACTGCACTTCAGAGCCCTGTCACTGCAACTGTTAGCGCTGTAGCTGGTCCTCAGAGCCCTGTCGCTGCACCTCAGAGCCCCGTAGCTGCACCTCAGGGCCCTGTAGCTGCACCTCAGAGCCCTGTAGCTGCACCTCAGGGTCCTGTAGCTGCACCTCAGAGCCCTATCGCTGCACCTGAGAGCACTGTAGCTACACCTCAGATCCCTGTCGCTGCACCTCAGAGCCCCGTAGCTGCACCTCAGGGCCCTGTAGCTGCACCTCAGAGTGCTGTAGCTGCTGTACGTCAGAGCCCTGTCGCTGCACCTTAGAGCACTGTAGCTGCACCTTAGGGCCCTGTAGGTGCCCTCAGGACCTGTAGCTGCACCACAGAGCCCTGTAATTGCATCTCAGAGCCCCGTAGCTGCACCTCAGGGCCCTGTAGGTGCACCTCAGAGCCCTGTCGCTGCACCTCAGAGCGCTGTAGCTGCACCTCAGAGCCCTGTCGCTGCACCTCAGAGCACTGTAGCTGCACCTCAGGGCCCTGCAGCTGTACCTCAGAGCCCTGTAGCTGCACCTGAGAGCCCTGTAGCTGCCCCTCAGAGCCCTGTAGCTGCCCCTCAGAGCCCTGTCACTGCACCTGAGAGCACTGTAGCTGCACCTCAGAGCCCTGTAGCTGCCCCTCAGAGCCCTGTCACTGCACCTGAGAGCACTGTAGCTGCACCTCAGAGCGCTGTAGCTCCACCTCAGAACACTGTAGTTGCACCTCAGAGCCCTGTAGTTGCACCTCAGCGCCCTGTAGCTGCACGTCAGAGACCTGTAGCTGCATCTCAGAGCACTGTAGCTGCGCCTCAGCGCCCTGTAGCTGCACCTCAGAGCCCTGTAGCTGCACCTCAGAGTGCTGTAGCCCTGTCGCTGCACCTTAGAGCACTGTAGCTGCACCTTAGGGCCCTGTAGGTGCCCTCAGGGCCTGTAGCTGCGCCTCAGAGCCCTGTAATTGCACCTCAGAGCCCCGTAGCTGCACCTCAGGGCCCTGTCGCTGCACCTCAGAGCGCTGTAGCTGCACCTCAGAGCCCTGTCGCTGCACCTCAGAGCCCTGTCGCTGCACCTCAGGGCCCTGCAGCTGCACCTCAGAGCCCTGTAGCTGCACCTGAGAGCCCTGTAGCTGCACCTGAGAGCCCTGTAGCTGCACCTCAGGGCCCTGTCGCTGCACCTCAGAGCCCCGTAGCTGCACCTCAGAGCCCTGTAGTTGCACCTCAGAGCCCTGTCGCTGCACCTCAGAGCACTGTAGCTGCACATCAGGGCCCTGTAGCTGCACCCCAGAGCCCTGTAACTGCACCTGAGAGCCCTGTAGCTGCACCTGAGAGCCCTGTAGCAGCACCTCAGAGCCCTGTAGCTGCACCTCAAAGTCCTGTAGCTGCACCTCTGTTACAAATCCAAGCTCGAGCGCACAAGATCGAATTCGTCAAGCGCTCCAGCCCCGAACTACGTTTCCCAGCATTCCCGAACGCCGTCACGCAACACGTTTTGGCGCGTGCGTCACGCCGCAGCGTCTCCTACTAAGACAGAAGCGCCACCACACAGCGCGTTGGAAATTCTTGCCGGCGGCCGCTGTTAGCTTCGCGCAGCGTCTTGAACCCACTCTTGGCTTGCTGTGAGACGGGCTGGATCTTGGACAGTGCTGAAGCGCTCCTTGAACTACCGGGGCTTCTATTATTGCAACGAAGGTCTGGTAAGGGTGCAGTGCACCGATACTTTAGCCGTCCCTTCTCGTCTCACCTCCCCTCCTCCGTTGGAGAGCAATACTCACGCTAGTGCGGAGGGAGGATCACTGATCTGAGTTCCTTTGGCTTTACTTGTGAAGCGCTTGTGCATAACCTTTGAATACCACTCTGGTGGGTCTACGGGGACTCCAGGCTCTTCTCATTCGAAGGTAACCTCCTCCTCGAGGCCAGACTATAATTGAGCCTCAATGAGCTACGCTCATCCCTGGTACCATGCTCATATCGGTTCACCTGGAAACAACCGATAACGTTAAGTAATTCATAACGGCATATTCTGACGACAAGAATATATGAGAAACTTTTATAGGCAATGATTGTTTGTGTTTCTGTACACGTTTGTTATTGTTGCTGCTGTGCTTCTGACTCCATTCCAACAGGGAGGTACCATAAGATAGCGGACTACGCGCTCTCCCTGTAAAGCAAAGTGGAGTCTACACTGGGGTAGGTGCTGGGAGGAAACCACGCAGCAAATTTTATATGTATGAGGGAGAACCTGTGCAAGCTCTGGTGACGCTTTTGATGTTGCCCTATGATGTCCTTGTTTATTATCTGTATCCATCTATATAGCCAACACAACAGAACAACAGTTTATGACCACGCTAAGAAGTAGAGGCGTCACACCTAAAAGCTGCTCGTTCTTTTCTTTTACAGGTATATTAAGGAAGAGAAACATAGTTATGGTCATGATAGTGAAGAATGTGTAGCCCAGAGGTTAGGGGAGATAGGTAGGGTATTAATCTTGTTCCTTGTGTTTTACAGGTCTCTCTTCCTTTCCTTCCCTCACTTGATCCTCCCGATGACCTGTTCCATTATGGCTATCTAGGCTTGGGTAGATCAAGAGGTGGACCACTATTAGCAACAATCCGATCCCGAGAACTGAACCAACGTGACAACCTCAGAGCCCTGTAGCTGCACCTCAGAGTCCTGTAGCTCCACCTCCGAGCCCTGTCGCTGCACCTGAGAGCGCTGTAAGGTGCACCTCAGAGCCCTGTAGCTGCACCTCAGAGCCCTGTAGCTGCACCTCAGAGCCCTGTAGCTGCACCTCAGGGCCCTGTAGCTGCACCTCAGAGCCCTGTAACTGCACCCAGTTCAGTCTCCTGTAGCTGAACCTCAGAGCACCGTGACTGCACCTCAGGGCCCTGTAGCTGCACCTCAGAGCCCTGTCACTGCACCTGAGAGTGCTGCAGCTGCTGCACGTCAGAGCCCTGTAGCTGTACCTCAGAGCCCTGTCGCTGCACCTGAGAGCCCTGTAGCTGCACCTCAGAGCCCCGTGGCTGCATCTCAGAGCCCTGTAGCTGCACCTCAGAGCGCTGTAGCTGCACCTCAGAGCTCTGTGGGTGCACCTCAGAGCCCTGTGGCTGCAACTCAGAGCCCTGTAGCTGCACCTCAGAGCCGTGTAGCTGCCCCTCAGAGCCCCGTGGTTGGACCTCAGAACCCTGTAGCTGCACCTCAGAGCCCTGTCACTGCACCTCAGAGTGCTGTAGTTGCACCACAGAACACTGCAGCTGCACTTCAGAGCCTTGTAGATGCACCTCAGAGCGCTGTATCTGCACCTCAGAGCCCTGTGGCTGCACCTCAGAGTGCTGTAGCTCCACCTCAGAGCCTTGTAGCTGCGCCTCAGAGCCCTGTAGCTGCAACTCAGAGCCCTGTCGCTGCCCCTGAGAGCAATGTAGCTGCACCTCAGAGCCCTGTAGCTGCCCCTCAGAGCCCTGTCACTGCACCTGAGAGCACTGTAGCTGCACCTCAGAGCGCTGTAGCTCCACCTCAGAACACTGTAGTTGCACCTCAGAGCCCTGTAGTTGCACCTCAGAGCCCTGTAGTTGCACCTCAGCGCCCTGTAGCTGCACGTCAGAGACCTGTAGCTGCATCTCAGAGCGCTGTAGCTGCGCCTCAGCGCCCTGTAGCTGCACCTCAGAGCCCTGTAGCTGCACCTCAGAGTGCTGTAGCCCTGTCGCTGCACCTTAGAGCACTGTAGCTGCATGTTAGAAAGGGTAGACGGACCGGGAGGGTCGGCCGGGGTCAGGAGGAGAGGTCTCCGGGGAGAGCCGTCTCCAGCGATCGTACAGACAAGTAACTTCCCCCCCACCACAGACGGATACCACACACGGATAAGGTTCAGGGTTCTTTATAAGCACTTCTTAGGGTACGGTTGGATGGTACAAGGAGGTCTGGACTCAGGGGTCCCCTCGATTCAAGTCTCTCAAAGCAGGGTAAGGGGTAGCGGGACAGTCTGTCTACCAGTCAGGTAGTTCGGAGGAGATGATGACTAGCTCACAATCCTCGAGCTTAGTTGGTACGGGCTGCGGCAGCGCCAGCAGGTCCCGGTTGAGATGGTCGGTACACGGTCCGCGGTAGCACCAGCAGGTCCCGGAAAGATGGTCGATGTGTGGTCCGCGGCAGCGCCAGCAGGTCCCGGTGAGGATGGTCGTTACAACGGGCCGCGGCAGCACCAGCAGGTCCCGACGAGGATGGATGTTGTAGAAGGCCGCGGCAGCGCCAGCAGGCAGGACGATGGTTCACAAGAGCGGGCTACGGCAGCGCCAGTAGTCCGTCAAGGCTGAGTTCTCTCGGTGTCTCTCGACTCCAGGATACAACTGCCTTCCTGCTCCGGAGCTGCCCCAGTTATAGGGCAGGCGCCCTTTGATGTCCAGACCCTCGCACTCGGAGGTCGGAGGGCCCGGGATGAAGGTGTCCAGACACCCAGCAGGGGTTGGAGCCAGCTCCTGGGGGAGCTGGAGGCGATCGGCACCTGGCGGGGGAAGAGCTCTTGACACTTCGTTCTCCCATTGACCTGCCAAGTGGTCCGTTCACCTCCTGGGTGGAAGGTGGTGCCGGGATGTCGGGGCCGGCCAGGCCCGGGGTTAGGGTCGGGCCGAGGCCACGCGGCCTCGTGATGCAGGGCCCAAGATGGCGGCTTGAACCGGCCGGGGGAGCCGGTGGGGCTGGGCCCCGTGATGAGTAGAGGTCCGAGGGCAGAAGATCCGTCGGGAGACGGGGTACAGGTGCTTTTCGGGGGTTATGCCTGGCGGGCCGGAGCTCGGGCCCTGTCGTGCGGGGAGGGAGCAAGCCCTTCGTGTGGCCTGTCCAACATGCGTCCCCCCCAGCTGAAGGCGGGGAGAGTCACCCATCTCCTTGGGGACTCTCTTCGTCGAGGCGGAAAAAGCGGGACAGGCCATCCGCGTTGGCGTGGTCTTGGCCTGGCCGGTGCTCCACAGTGAAGTCCATTCCCTGCAGGGAAATGGACCAGCGCAAGAGTTTTGGGTTCTCTCCCCGCATCTGCATCAGCCACTGCAGGGGTCGATGGTCGGTTTGTACCCGGAAGTGGGTACCGAAGAGATAAGGCCGGAGCTTTTTGAGGGCCCACACCACTGCGAAGGCCTCCCTCTCAATGGTGCTCCAGCGCTGTTCTCGGGCCAGGAGACGTCGACTGATGAAGGCCACCGGCTGGTCATGACCCTCGGGGTTTAACTGAGAAAGGACGGCTCCGATGCCGTGGTCGGAGGCGTCGGTCTGTACTACGAATTCCCGACTGTAATCGGGGGCCTGGAGCACAGGGGCGGTGCACAGGGCGGCCTTCAGTTTCTCGAAGGCCGCTTGACAATCGGGGGTCCAGTTAATCCGCTTCGGCTGGTTCTTGGACGTGAGACCCGTGAGGGGCCCTACGATGCTGCCATAGTCTTTCACGAACCGCCGGTAGTAGCCGGTGAGCCCCAAGAAGGCTCGGACCTCGGTCTGGGTGACGGGGGGCTGCCAGGACTGGATGGCAGCAATCTTAAGTTGTAGCGGGGCCACCAGCCCGCTTCCCACTTGGTGCCCAAGGTAGGTCACAGACCCTTGGCCAATTTGGCACTTGCCGGCCTTAATTGTGAGGCCGGCCCGCTGGAGGGCCTGTAGGACCTCGTGGAGGTGACGGAGGTGGTCGGCCCAGTGGCGGCTGTATACAGCGATATCGTCCAGATAGGCAGCGCTGAACCCTTCGAGCCCCGCCAAGACCTGGTTCACGAGGCGTTGAAACGTGGCGGGGGCATTTTTCATGCCGAAGGGCATGACCTTGAATTGGTAGTGGCCATCGGGGGTAGAGAAGGCTGACCGTTCCTGAGCCCTGGGTGTGAGGCCGATCTGCCAGTAGCCCGCTGTTAGGTCGAAGATACTAAGGTAGCGGGCGGCCCCCAGCTGGTCGATCAGCTCGTCTGCTCGGGGAATCGGATGAGCGTCGGTCCGGGTGACAGCGTTCAAGCCCCGGTAGTCGACGCAGAATCTCAGTTCAGGTGCGGTGCCGGGGGCAGCGGCTTTGGGAACCAATACCACCGGACTGGCCCAGGGACTGTCCGAGGGCTCGATGACCCCGATTGTGAGCATCTTGGCCACTTCCTCCTGTATGCAGGCCCGTACCCGATCTGGTACGCGGTAGGCCCGGTGTCGGACAGGGGGGCTGTCCCCGGTGTCCACGTCGTGCAAACACCAAGGGGTGACCCCGGGGGTGAGGGAGAACAGTGTAGCGAACCGCAGCAGGAGGTTTCGGCAGCCCTGGCGTTGCTCCGAAGTGAGGGCGTCAGATAGCCGGACCCCGTCCACGGAGCCGTCATTCTCCTGAGTCTTCAGAAGATCTGGAAGGGGTTCGGAGTCTTCCTCTGCCCCACTGTCCGTAGCCATCAGGAGGCTGAGTTCTGAGCGCACAAAGTGTGGTTTGAGTCGGTTGGTGTGGAGGACCCGGAGGGGGTTCCGGGAGGTCCCCAGGTCGATGAGGTAAGTGACGGGGCTTTTGCGCTCGACCACTTTGAAGGGCCCCGTCCACTTATCCTGCAAGGCACATGGTTCGGTGGGGGATATCACCCATACTTGTTGCCCAGGCTCGAACTCAACGGAGGAGGCATTGTGATCATACCACCTCTTCATGTCCTCCTGGCTGGCCTCGAGGTTCGCCTTGGCCATCCCTCTGAAGCGCCGGGTCTGATTGCGTAGGGCCAGGATGTATTTGAAGACGTCTGGAGGGGTCTTCAGGGGGGCCATCTCCCAACCTTCTTTTACTAGGCTGAGGGGCCCTCGCACAGGGTGCCCGTACAGGAGTTCGAAAGGGCTAAAACCGAGGGACTTCTGGGGAACTTCTCGGTAGGCGAAGAGGAGGCACGGGAGTAGTACATCCCACTGGCGACGGAGGGGCTCTTCCAATCCCCCAATCATCCCCTTGAGGGTGCGGTTAAAACGCTCCACTAGTCCGTTCCCTTGGGGGTGATAGGGGGTCGTGAATCTGTAGGTGACCCCGCATTGTTGCCAGAGGGACTTCATGTATTTGGATATAAAGTTCGTGCCTCGGTCGCTGACGACTTCTCGGGGGAAGCCTACCCGGGAGAAGATCCCCATTAGGGCCCGGCCAACCACCGGAGCTGTCACGGTCCGTAGGGGCACCGCCTCGGGGTAGCGGGTGGCATGGTCCACCAGTACTAAGATGAACCTGTGTCCTTGTGCCGTGCGGGGGTCCAGAGGTCCCACAATGTCTATCCCCACCCTCTCGAACGGGGTGGTGACCACAGGGAAGGGTTGCAGAGGGGCTTTCAGCTTCCGACCACTCTTCCCGCCGGCTTGGCATGTGGGGCAAGATCGGCAGTGGTCCAGGACGTCGTTCCTCATTTTCGGCCAGAAAAAGTGGGTCACTAGGCGGCTGTACGTTTTATCCTGGCCCAGGTGTCCAGCCAGGGGGACATCGTGGGCCAGGTTGAGCAGAAAGTCTCTGAAGCGGAGAGGTACCACCAGTACTCGACCGGCCCCCAGCTCGGCGATTCTTTGCTCGCTGTATAGCAGGTCGTTATCCCAGTAGACCCAGTGAGTTCCGGTGGAGTCCCCTGCGTTCTGGGCGCTGGCTTGTTGGCGGAGTCCCTCGAGGGAGGGACAGGTCTTTTGTTCCTGGCGGAACTGTTCTTGGGTGGGCCCCCCTTCTTGACGCCACTGAGCCAGGTCAGGAAGGTCCTGGGGTTGCGCGTCCCCTTCGGTCGTCGGGTCTGGGAGGCTGGCCTCGTCGTTGTCTTCTACTGGGGCGACCGGGGGCGGAGGTGCTGGCCATTTTGGTTCTTCTGATCGAGGGACGGCACGGGCGGCCATGGACCGGGTGGTTATGCAGGCCCAGTCCGGGAGGCCCAGCATCCCCAGGTGCTCTCTTCTCTCAACGGTGGCCCACGGGGAACTCTCGAGGTCATTCCCCAGGAGGCAGTCCACGGGGGCATCGTCCCGGACCGTCACCTTCAACAGGCCGGAGACCCCTCCCCATTCGAATGGGACGCAGGCCATTTGACACATACTTTCAGAGTTGTCTGCCGAGCGGACGGGGCAGAGATTGTTCGGCAGGATCTGCTCGGGCTTCACCAGGTGACAGCGGACGGCCGTCACACTGGCGCCTGTGTCACGCAAGGCCTCGGCTCGCTGTCCATTAATGGTCACACACTGACCGTATTTTCTGGTGTTAGCGGGTAGGGGAGCCCGCGGGACCATGTCTCTTCCCCCTAAGCACGCCAGGACCATGGCGGCCGGTTCCCACTCTTGCTGGGCCGGCTCATACTCCTCTGGTTCCTCCGATGATCGCTCTTCCCCCAGGGCGGCGGCAGCTACCTGGCGGGGCTTGGGTGTTTGGTTCTGCGGGCAGCTCGGGTCATTGGCGTAGTGGCCGACTCGCTGGCATCGGTGGCATGTGACGTTGGCTCGAACCCCAGGACGCCACGGGGGGTTGCCCCGGCCGGCCGGAGGCGGGGTGCTGGCCACGGGTGTTGCGGGCAAGGCGTCTCTCCCTCGCCCCTGGCCCCCTCCTCCTCCCCGAGGACGGTGCTGGCCTTGGTTGTTTCTGTTCTGTTCGTGTGGCCCCCTCCGGCCCACTCGGGTGCTTTCCCATTGGTCAGCTTCGGCGGCGAGCTGCCGGGGGTCAGTCAGCTTACTGTCGAGGAGGTGCTGCCTGAGCTCGACGAAGCAGTTGTTCGACAGGTGCTCCCATACCATCAGGTTAAAGAGTTGTTCGTAGGTGGTGACATGGCTCCCCTTTATCCAACCCTCGAAGGCACGGCTGAAATAGTTCACGTATTCTACCCAAGTTGTACCTGGGATCCGGGTGCAATCTCTGAACCTCTGGCGGTACATCTCAGGTGTGAGGCCGTAGCGGGTGAGGAGGGCAGCCTTCATGTGGTCGTAGGACGACATTTGGTGATCTGGGAGCTGCAGTAGGGCATCGCGACCCTCGTTGATAAACCTCCCCCAAAGTCCGGCTCCCCAATCACTCCGGTCGATCCGGTGGGAGGTCATGGCGATCTCGTAGGCTTTAAACCACTGTTGTATGTCGTCTTCTCGGACATACTCGCGGACAACCTCCTTGGGGATGTGGACTTTTTTCTCGATTGGCCCCGGGGTGTGTGGTCGCTCAGGCACCCCCAGTTCTTTATTCTGTTTCCGAAGTTCTATTTCCGCCAGTTTACGCTCGTGCTCGAGCGTTATTTTTTTCTCCTCCAGCTCTCTCTGTCTCTGCTTCTCTTCTCGTTCATCTCGGAGCCGCATGTGCTCGAGGTTGAGTTTCTGTTCAGCTAACTTGAGTTCCCCATCCATCTTGAGTCGTGCCATTTCCAACTCGTGCAATCTGGTTCTTTCTCTTTCTCGGATCTCCTCCTGCGAGAGGCCCGTTCCCCGCTCCTCGGGAGCCGTGGCGTTCCCCTCTGGTGTGATGCTGCTTTGGTCGGAGGGTCCGGCGACCCCAGTTTCTGTCCACGACTCTAGGGCGTGCTTTAGATCATCTTTGGTACTCAGGCCGGTGGTAGCAATGCCAAGTTCTATGCAGAATTGTCTCAGTTCGCGGTGGTTGTATTCTTCTAATTTATCCATTTGGAATTTCTCGGTGGAGTTGCTATCTTTGGCTGACATCGTGTTTTTGTCGTGGGGTGAGCTACTCTCTGTACGATTACGCGTTGATTCGGATCCCACCGCTGCCACCAATGTTAGAAAGGGTAGACGGACCGGGAGGGTCGGCCGGGGTCAGGAGGAGAGGTCTCCGGGGAGAGCCGTCTCCAGCGATCGTACAGACAAGTAACTTCCCCCCCACCACAGACGGATACCACACACGGATAAGGTTCAGGGTTCTTTATAAGCACTTCTTAGGGTACGGTTGGATGGTACAAGGAGGTCTGGACTCAGGGGTCCCCTCGATTCAAGTCTCTCAAAGCAGGGTAAGGGGTAGCGGGACAGTCTGTCTACCAGTCAGGTAGTTCGGAGGAGATGATGACTAGCTCACAATCCTCGAGCTTAGTTGGTACGGGCCGCGGCAGCGCCAGCAGGTCCCGGTTGAGATGGTCGGTACACGGTCCGCGGTAGCACCAGCAGGTCCCGGAAAGATGGTCGATGTGTGGTCCGCGGCAGCGCCAGCAGGTCCCGGTGAGGATGGTCGTTACAACGGGCCGCGGCAGCGCCAGCAGGTCCCGACGAGGATGGATGTTGTAGAAGGCCGCGGCAGCGCCAGCAGGCAGGACGATGGTTCACAAGAGCGGGCTACGGCAGCGCCAGTAGTCCGTCAAGGCTGAGTTCTCTCGGTGTCTCTCGACTCCAGGATACAACTGCCTTCCTGCTCCGGAGCTGCCCCAGTTATAGGGCAGGCGCCCTTTGATGTCCGGACCCTCGCACTTGGAGGTCGGAGGGCCCGGGATGAAGGTGTCCAGACACCCAGCAGGGGTTGGAGCCAGCTCCTGGGGGAGCTGGAGGCGATCGGCACCTGGCGGGGGAAGAGCTCTTGACATTTCGTTCTCCCATTGACCTGCCAAGTGGTCCGTTCACCTCCTGGGTGGAAGGTGGTGCCGGGATGTCGGGGCCGGCCAGGCCCGGGGTTAGGGTCGGGCCGAGGCCACGCGGCCTCGTGATGCAGGGCCCAAGATGGCGGCTTGAAACGGCCGGGGGAGCCGGTGGGGCTGGGCCCCGTGATGAGTAGAGGTCCGAGGGCAGAAGATCCGTCGGGAGACGGGGTACAGGTGCTTTTCGGGGGTTATGCCTGGCGGGCCGGAGCTCGGGCCCTGTCGTGCGGGGAGGGAGCAAGCCCTTCGTGTGGCCTGTCCAACACTGCACCTTAGGGCCCTGTAGGTGCCCTCAGGGCCTGTAGCTGCGCCTCAGAGCCCTGTAATTGCACCTCAGAGCCCCGTAGCTGCACCTCAGGGCCCTGTCGCTGCACCTCAGAGCGCTGTAGCTGCACCTCAGAGCGCTGTAGCTGCACCTCAGAGCCCTGTCGCTGCACCTCAGGGCCCTGTAGCTGCACCTCAGAGCCCTGTAGCTGCACCTGAGAGCCCTGTAGCTGCACCTGAGAGCCCTGTCGCTGCACCTCAGGGCCCTGTCGCTGCACCTCAGAGCCCCTTAGCTGCACCTCAGAGCCCTGTAGTTGCACCTCAGAGCCCTGTCGCTGCACCTCAGAGCCCTGTAGCTGCACCTCAGGGCCCTGTAGCTGCACCCCAGAGCCCTGTAACTGCATCTGAGAGCCCTGTAGCTGCACCTGAGAGCCCTGTAGCAGCACCTCAGAGCCCTGTAGCTGCACCTCAGGGCCCTGTAGCTGCACCTCAGAGCCCTGTAACAGCACCCAGTTCAGTCTCCTGTAGCTGCACCTCAGGGCCCTGTAGCTGCACCTCAGAGCCCCGTGACTGCACCTCAGAGCCTTGTAACTGCACCAAGTTCAGTCTCCTGTAGCTGCACCTCAGGGCGATGTAGCTGCACCTCAGGGCCCTGTAGCTGCACCTCAGAGCCCTGTCACTGCACCTGAGAGTGCTGCAGCTGCTGCACGTCAGAGCCCTGTAGCTGTACCTCAGAGCCCTGTCGCTGCACCTGAGAGCCCTGTAGCTGCACCTCAGAGCCCCGTGGCTGCATCTCAGATCCCTGTAGCTGCACCTCAGAGGCCTGTCGCTGCACTTCAGAGCCCTGTAGCTGCACCTCAGAGCTCCGTGGCTGCACCTCAGAGCCCTGTGGCTGCAACTCAGAGCCCTGTAGCTGCACCTCAGAGCCCTGTAGCTGCCCCTCAGAGCCTTGTCGCTTCACCTCAGAGCCCTGTCGCTGCACCTCAGAGCCCTGTCACTGCACCTCAGAGCCCCGTGGCTGCACCTCAGAGCCCTGTCGCTGCACGTCAGAGCCCTGTAGCTGCACCTCAGAGCCCCGTGGCTGGACCTCAGAACCCTGTAGCTGCACCTCAGAGCCCTGTCACTGCACCTCAGAGTGCTGTAGTTGCACCTCAGAACACTGCAGCTGCACTTCAGAGCCTTGTAGCTGCACCTCAGAGCGCTGTATCTGCACCTCAGAGCCCTGTGGCTGCACCTCAGAGTGCTGTAGCTCCACCTCAGAGCCTTGTAGCTGCGCCTCAGAGCCCTGTAGCTGCAACTCAGAGCCCTGTCGCTGCCCCTGAGAGCAATGTAGCTGCCCCTCAGAGCCCTGTCACTGCACCTGAGAGCACTGTAGCTGCACCTCAGAGCGCTGTAGCTCCACCTCAGAACACTGTAGTTGCACCTCAGAGCCCTGTAGTTGCACCTCAGCGCCCTGTAGCTGCACCTCAGAGCCCTGTAGCTGCACCTCAGAGCGCTGTAGCTGCACCTCAGTGCCCTGTAGCTGCACCTCAGAGCCCTGTAGCTGCACCTCAGAGCCCTGTAGCTGCACCTCAGAGCGCTGTAACTGCACCTCAGAGCCCTGTAGCGGCACCTCAGTGCCCTGTAGCTGCACCTCAGAGCCCTGTAGCTGCACCTCAGAGCACTGTAGCTGCACCTCAGAGCGCTGTAGCTACACCTCAGAGCCCTGTAGCTGAACCTCAGAGCCCTGTAGTTGCACCTCAGCGCCGTGTAGCTGCACGTCAGAGCCCTGTAGCTGCACCTCAGAGCGCTGTAGCTGCGCCTCAGCGCCCTGTAGCTGCACCTCAGAGCCCTGTCACTGCACCTCAGAGCCCTGTCGCTGCACGTCAGAGCCCTGTAGCTGCACCTCAGAGCCCCGTGGCTGGACCTCAGAACCCTGTAGCTGCACCTCAGAGCCCTGTCACTGCACCTCAGAGTGCTGTAGTTGCACCTCAGAACACTACAGCTGCACTTCAGAGCCTTGTAGCTGCACCTCAGAGCCCTGTGTCTGCACCTCAGAGCCCTGTGTCTGCACCTCAGAGCCCTGTGTCTGCACCTCAGAGTGCTGTAGCTCCACCTCAGAGCCTTGTAGCTGCGCCTCAGAGCCCTGTAGCTGCAACTCAGAGCCCTGTCGCTGCCCCTGAGAGCAATGTAGCTGCCCCTCAGAGCCCTGTGACTGCACCTGAGAGCACTGTAGCTGCACCTCAGAGCGCTGTAGCTCCACCTCAGAACACTGTAGTTGCACCTCAGAGCCCTGTAGTTGCACCTCAGCGCCCTGTAGCTGCACCTCAGAGCCCTGTAGCTGCACCTCAGAGCGCTGTAGCTGCACCTCAGTGCCCTGTAGCTGCACCTCAGAGCCCTGTAGCTGCACCTCAGAGCGCTGTAACTGCACCTCAGAGCCCTGTAGCTGCACCTCAGTGCCCTGTAGCTGCACCTCAGAGCCCTGTAGCTGCACCTCAGAGCGCTGTAGCTACACCTCAGAGCGCTGTAGCTACACCTCAGAGCCCTGTAGCTGCACCTCAGAGCCCTGTAGCTGCACCTCAGAGCCCTGTAGCTGCACCTCAGAGCGCTGTAGCTGCACCTCAGAGCCCTGTAGCTGTACCTCAGAGCCCTGTAGCTGCACCTCAGAGCGCTGTACCTGCAACTCAGAGAGCTGTAGCTGCACCTCAGATCCCTGTAGCTGCGCCTCAGAGCCCTGTCGCTGCACCTCAGAGCGCTGCAGCAGCACCTCAGAGCCCCGTGGCTGGACCTCAGAGCCCTGTCGCTGCACCTGAGAGCAATGTTGCTGCCCCTCAGATCCCTGTAGCTGCACCTCGGAGCCCTGTCACTGCACCTGAGAGCCCTGTAACTTCAACTCAGAGTCCTGTCGCTTCACCTCCGAGCCCTGGCGCTGCACCTCAGAGCACTGTAGCTGCCCTCAGGGCCTGTAGTTGTACCTCAGAGCCCTGTAGCTGCACCTCAGAGCGCTGTAGCTGCACCTCAGAGCCCTGTAGCTGCACCTCAGAGCCCTGTAGCTGCACCTCAGCGCCCTGTAGCTGCACCTCAGAGCCCTGTAGCTGTACCTCAGAGCGCTGTAGCTGCACCTCAGAGCCCTGTAGCTGCACCTCAGCGCCCTGTAGCTGCACCTCAGAGCAATGTAGCTGCACCTCAGGGCCTGTAGCTGCACCTCAGAGCCCTATCGCTGCACCTGAGAGCGCTGTAGCTGCACCTCAGAGCCCTGTAGCTGCACCTCAGAGCGCTGTAGCTGCTGTACGTCAGAGCCCTGTCGCTGCACCTTAGAGCACTGCAGCTGCACCTTAGGGCACTGTAGGTGCCCTCAGGGCCTGTAGCTGCACCTCAGAGCCCTGTAACTGCACCTCAGAGCCCTGTCGCTGCACCTGTTAGCGCTGTAGCTGCACCTCAGAGCCCTGTCGCTGCAACTCAGAGCCCCGTCGCTGCAACTCAGAGCCCCGTAGCTGCACAACAGGGCCCTGTAGCTGCATCTCAGAGCCCAGTAGCTGCACCTCAGAGTGCTGTAGCTGCTGTACGTCAGAGCCCTGTCGCTGCACCTTAGAACACTGTCGCTGCACCTTAGAACACTGTAGCTGCACCTTAGGCCACTGTAGGTGCCCTCAGGGCACTGTAGGTGCCCTCAGGGCCTGTAGCTGCACCTCAGATCCCTGTAACTGCACCTCAGATCCCTGTAACTGCACCTCAGAGCCCCGTAGCTGCACCTCAGGGCCCTGTAGCTGCACCTCAGAGCCCTGTCGCTGCACCTCAGAGCGCTGTAACTGCACCCCAGTGCCCTGTCTCTGCACCTGAGAGCACTGTAGCTGCACCCCAGGGCCCTGTAGCTGCACCTGAGAGCCCTGTAGCTGCACCTCAGAGCCCTGTCGCTGCAACTCAGAGCCGCTTAGCTGCGCCTCAAGGCCCTGTAACTGCACCTCAGAGCCCTGTCGCTGCACCTCAGAGCCCTGTCGCTGCACCTCAGAGCCCTGTCGCTGCACCTCAGAGCCCTGTAGCTGCACCTGAGAGCCCTGTAGCTGCACCTGAGAGCCCTGTAGCTGCATCTCAGAGCCTTGTAGCTGCATCTCAGAGCCTTGTAGCTGCACCTCAGAGTCCTGTAGCTGCACCTCAGAGCCCTGTAGCTGCACCTCAGGGCCCTGTAGCTGCACCTCAGATCCCTCTAACTGCACCCAGTTCAGCCTCCTGTAGCTGCACCTCCGAGCCCTGTAGCTGCACCTCAGAGCCCCGTGACTGCACCTCAGGGCCCTGTAGCTGCACCTTAGAGCCCTGTCGCTGCACCTGAGAGTGCTGCAGCTGCTACACATCAGAGCCCTGTCGCTGCAACTGAGGGTGCTGTCGCTGCTTCACGTCAGAGCCCTGTAGCTGTATCTCAGAGCACTGTCGCTGCACCTGAGAGCGCTGTTGCTGCACCTCTGAGCCCTGTAGCTGCAACTCAGAGCCCTTTCGCTGCACCTGATGGCGCTGTAGCTGCTGCACGTCAGAGCCCTGTCACTGCACCTCAGTGCCCTGTAGCTGCACCTCAGAGCCCTGTAGCTGCACCTCAGAGCCCCGTGGCTGCATCTCAGAGCCCTGTAGCTGCACCTCAGAGGCCTGTCGCTGCACTTCAGAGCCCCGTGGCTGCACCTCAGAGCGCTGTCGCTGCACCTCAGAGCCTTGTCGCTTCACCTCAGAGCCCTGTCGCTGCACCTCAAGCCCTGTCACTGCACCTCAGAGCCCCGTGGCTGCACCTCAGAGCCCTGTCGCTGCACCTCAGAGCCCTGTCGCTGCACCTCAGAGCCCTGTCGCTGCACCTCAGAGCCCTGTAGCTGCACCTCAGAGCCCCGTGGCTGGACCTCAGAGCCCTGTAGCTGCACCTCAGAGCCCTGTCACTGCACGTCAGAGCCCTGTAGTTGCACCTCAGAGCCTCGTGGCTGCCCCTCAGAGCCTTGTAACTGCACCTCAGAGCCCTGTCCCTGCACCTCAGAGCCCCGTAGCTGCACCTCAGAGCCCTGAAGCTGCACCCAGTTCAGCCTCCTGTAGCTGCACCTCAGAGCCCTGTAGCTGCGCCTCAGAGCCCTGACGCTGCACTTCAGAGCCCCGTAGCTGCACCTCAGAGCCCTGTAGCTTCACCCAGTTCAGCCTCCTGTAGCTGCCCCCCAGAGCCCTGTAGCTGCGCCTCAGAGCCCTGTCGCTGCACCTCAGAGCCCTGTAGCTGCGCCTCAGAGCCCCGTCGCTGCACCTCAGAGCCCCGTAGCTGCACCTCAGAGCCCTGTAGCTGCACCTCAGAGCGCTGTAGCTGCTGTACGTCAGAGCCCTGTCGCTGCACCTTAGAGCACTGCAGCTGCACCTTAGGGCACTGTAGGTGCCCTCAGGGCCTGTAGCTGCACCTCAGAGCCCTGTAACTGCACCTCAGAGCCCTGTCGCTGCACCTGTTAGCGCTGTAGCTGCACCTCAGAGCCCTGTCGCTGCAACTCAGAGCCCCGTCGCTGCAACTCAGAGCCCCGTAGCTGCACATCAGGGCCCTGTAGCTGCATCTCAGAGCCCAGTAGCTGCACCTCAGAGTGCTGTAGCTGCTGTACGTCAGAGCCCTGTCGCTGCACCTTAGAACACTGTCGCTGCACCTTAGAACACTGTAGCTGCACCTTAGGGCACTGTAGGTGCCCTCAGGGCACTGTAGGTGCCCTCAGGGCCTGTAGCTGCACCTCAGATCCCTGTAACTGCACCTCAGATCCCTGTAACTGCACCTCAGAGCCCCGTAGCTGCACCTCAGGGCCCTGTAGCTGCACCTCAGAGCCCTGTCGCTGCACCTCAGAGCGCTGTAACTGCACCCCAGTGCCCTGTCTCTGCACCTGAGAGCACTGTAGCTGCACCCCAGGGCCCTGTAGCTGCACCTGAGAGCCCTGTAGCTGCACCTCAGAGCCCTGTCGCTGCAACTCAGAGCCGCTTAGCTGCGCCTCAAGGCCCTGTAACTGCACCTCAGAGCCCTGTCGCTGCACCTCAGAGCCCTGTCGCTGCACCTCAGAGCCCTGTCGCTGCACCTCAGAGCCCTGTAGCTGCACCTGAGAGCCCTGTAGCTGCACCTGAGAGCCCTGTAGCTGCATCTCAGAGCCTTGTAGCTGCATCTCAGAGCCTTGTAGCTGCACCTCAGAGTCCTGTAGCTGCACCTCAGAGCCCTGTAGCTGCACCTCAGGGCCCTGTAGCTGCACCTCAGATCCCTCTAACTGCACCCAGTTCAGCCTCCTGTAGCTGCACCTCCGAGCCCTGTAGCTGCACCTCAGAGCCCCGTGACTGCACCTCAGGGCCCTGTAGCTGCACCTTAGAGCCCTGTCGCTGCACCTGAGAGTGCTGCAGCTGCTACACATCAGAGCCCTGTCGCTGCAACTGAGGGTGCTGTCGCTGCTTCACGTCAGAGCCCTGTAGCTGTATCTCAGAGCACTGTCGCTGCACCTGAGAGCGCTGTTGCTGCACCTCTGAGCCCTGTAGCTGCAACTCAGAGCCCTTTCGCTGCACCTGATGGCGCTGTAGCTGCTGCACGTCAGAGCCCTGTCACTGCACCTCAGTGCCCTGTAGCTGCACCTCAGAGCCCTGTAGCTGCACCTCAGAGCCCCGTGGCTGCATCTCAGAGCCCTGTAGCTGCACCTCAGAGGCCTGTCGCTGCACTTCAGAGCCCCGTGGCTGCACCTCAGAGCGCTGTCGCTGCACCTCAGAGCCTTGTCGCTTCACCTCAGAGCCCTGTCGCTGCACCTCAAGCCCTGTCACTGCACCTCAGAGCCCCGTGGCTGCACCTCAGAGCCCTGTCGCTGCACCTCAGAGCCCTGTCGCTGCACCTCAGAGCCCTGTCGCTGCACCTCAGAGCCCTGTAGCTGCACCTCAGAGCCCCGTGGCTGGACCTCAGAGCCCTGTAGCTGCACCTCAGAGCCCTGTCACTGCACGTCAGAGCCCTGTAGTTGCACCTCAGAGCCTCGTGGCTGCCCCTCAGAGCCTTGTAACTGCACCTCAGAGCCCTGTCCCTGCACCTCAGAGCCCCGTAGCTGCACCTCAGAGCCCTGAAGCTGCACCCAGTTCAGCCTCCTGTAGCTGCACCTCAGAGCCCTGTAGCTGCGCCTCAGAGCCCTGACGCTGCACTTCAGAGCCCCGTAGCTGCACCTCAGAGCCCTGTAGCTTCACCCAGTTCAGCCTCCTGTAGCTGCCCCCCAGAGCCCTGTAGCTGCGCCTCAGAGCCCTGTCGCTGCACCTCAGAGCCCTGTAGCTGCGCCTCAGAGCCCCGTCGCTGCACCTCAGAGCCCCGTAGCTGCACCTCAGAGCCCTGTAGCTTCACCCAGTTCAACCTCCTGTAGCTGCACCTCAGAGCCCTGTAGCTGCGCCTCAGAGTCCTGTCACTGCACCTCAGAGCCCCGTAGCTGCACCTCAGAGCTCTGTAGCTGCACCCAGTTCAGCCTCCTGTAGCTGCACCTCAGAGCCCTGTAGCTGCACCTCAGAGCCCTGTAGCTGCACCTCAGAACGCTGTAGCTGCACCTCAGAGCCCTGTAGCTGCGCCTCAGAGCCCTGTCGCTGCACCTCAGAGGCCCGTAGCTGCACCTCAGAGCCCTGTAGCTGCACCCAGTTCAGCCTCCTGTAGCTGCACCTCAGAGCCCTGTAGCTGCGCCTCAGAGCCCTGACGCTGCACTTCAGAGCCCCGTAGCTGCACCTCAGAGCCCTGTAGCTTCACCCAGTTCAGCCTCCTGTAGCTGCACCCCAGAGCCCTGTAGCTGCGCCTCAGAGCCCTGTAGCTGCGCCTCAGAGCCCTGTCGCTGCACCTCAGAGCCCTGTAGCTGCGCCTCAGAGCCCTGTCGCTGCACCTCAGAGCCCCGTAGCTGCACCTCAGAGCCCTGTAGCTTCACCCAGTTCAACCTCCAGTAGCTGCACCTCAGAGCCCTGTAGCTGCGCCTCAGAGCCCTGTCACTGCACCTCAGAGCCCTGTAGCTGCACCCAGTTCAGCCTCCTGTAGCTGCACCTCAGAGCCCTGTAGCTGCACCTGAGAGCCCTGTCACTGCACCTGAGAGCCCTGTAGCTGCACCCAGTTCAGCCTCCTGTAGTACTGCTCCTCGCAGTGAAGGACTATCCTGGTGCAAGCCTTGGATTGCCACTGGTCCCAGCTGACAGGCTGGCACCATGTAGGGTCCGTACGTTCCTACTTCAACTGGGGTGAACAGAATGCATCTAAACCCCGCCTCCTGCAGCATCTATAGCAGTGTCAGCCTGGTGCAGGGATCCCCAGGCCCAGGTCATCTGCTGGCACAGTGTACGAAGGGGGCTCTGTGCACCCCAGCAGCCGAGGAGAAGTGATGGCTTGCACATGATCCCCCTGCCTTCTACAGCAGCATGTCTTACAGTGAGAAGCCGCTCATACTGCACTCAAGGCCCCAGGGCACCTCTGCTGCAACTGTACCCACCTCAGCTACACCTCATGTTAGTGCTCATTCACGGCATTCTCTGGCCCAGCTGCACCGTGGGTTAATGCACCTGCTGCAATGTACCATAGATGTGAGTATTACTCTATGAACGTATGGCCTGCTTTAGATATTGGCAGTAATGGGTCCTTTTTCGGTCAGATTCTCTGCCCGCTCTATTTAAATGCTGATGGCTCAATCTACGAAAGACCGTTGGAGTGGCGCGGACTCCGCCAAGTATTTTCACCTGCGTCGACGGCGCCATCGGCAAAAGAGGCTGTCGAGGGAGCACAGCCAGTTTGCCTGCCGGGCCAAACACGATGTTCTTTTGCACTGAGGTGACTGTGGCGGACAATACCTACACCAGAGTTGGCGGATTGGAATGGATATAAGGCAGAAACGTACCTTCTTTCTGTTTCACTTTCCATTTACCATCATGGAGCAGATCGCACACAGGGGCATCTTAAGGATTTGGGGGGCCCTGGGCCAAACATATTTTGGGGGCCCCTGTTCAGGATACCTTTGAATTTATAATCTAATTTGAGCCCCTGTTTCCCACACAGTTTCCGCTTCCTCAGCTGCGCTAGCGATCCAGTTTGCATCATAGGCATTAGCCTATATATTTCCGATGTAAATGGACAGGCGCAGCTTACTTCTGTAGGATTCAGGGTTTCCTGCCCTGCTACTAGGTTTTTATTACTTTTTAAATTGTATATGTCTGGCTGAATTACTCTGTGCTTTTTAACAATTTCTCCTCCCTATGCGCACTTGCACTTTACTTGATTCTGCTTGCCTACACCTCCTTAGCTGCTCCGATTCGCATCTCGGTTTTCCTCCAGTCCTGGTCCGCCGCTGCTGATACGCCGATTGTGCGGAGGGCTGGGGCTACTATCGGGCTCCTCACTTCCACCCACGCAGTTTCCTCTTCCTCAGCTGTGTTAGCGATCCAGTTTGTATCATAGGCATCAGCCTATATATTCCCGATGCAAACGGATGCGCGCAGCTGATAGCTGTAGGATTTAGTGTTTCCTCCCCTGCTACTAGGTTTTTATTACTTTTTAAATTGTGTATGTCTGGCTGAATTACTCTGTGCTTTTTAACAATTTCTCCTACCTATGCGCACTTGCACTTTACTTGATTCTGCTTGCCTACACCTCCTTAGCTGCTTCGATTCGCATCTCGCTTTTCCTCCAGTCCTGGTCCACCGCAGCTGATATGCCGATTGTGCGGAGGGCTGGGGCTACTATCGGGCTCCTCACTTATGCCTACGCAGTTTCCGCTTCCTCAGCTGCGTTGGTGATCCAGTTTGCATCAGAGGCATTAGCCTATATATTCCCGATGCAAACGGACGCGCTAAGTGGACGTGCGCAGCAGGCGCGCCGCTGGCGCACCGAAGGCAAGACTGTCTGCGCCTGGAGACGTTCGGCGCCAGCCATGCTGCCCAGTTCCCCTCGGGTGAGTTTCTTCCACTATATTGCAATAGGAAAAAACTGCTTAGCCTTAGGCGGCTACCATTATGTCAGTGTACAGCCGCTGATCCGAGGTTGGAGGTAGATGTTCGATGCAATAAGTGCAACTGGACTCTCCTCCAGCCCAGGAAACTCACACCCAATATCCTCCCATGCAACAATAAGTGTAAAAACAATAAGAAAACAGAGGACTTAAAGGCCACCCTTTCAAATTGTCGCTCTATGCAAAAGCATGAACCATACATTTATGGCCTACTTTTAGACGAACAGTCTGATCTTTTATTTCTCACTGAGACCTGGCTGTTTGAAGCCTCCAACCCTACTATCACCTTGGCCATCCCTATGGGTTATAAAATTCTTAGGAGGGACCGATCGAATGGGAAGGAGGGAGGTGTCGCCATAATTTACAATAAAAAAACTAGACTGCTTAGGCTTCTGCTGTACCTTATCCCCCATCATAGCGTAGCTGGATTTCTGATTTACAGACCTCCCAGTGCTATTGGAAATGTTATTACTACACTTAATACAGCCACCATCTCCCTGGCCTTAAAATACAACAACTGCCTCATTCTTGGATATTTCAATATACATTTGGACAATGGAAAAGACCCTCAAATAATTTCCTTGTTGGAGGCGCTGCAGGCCTGCAACATGTTTCCATCTATTTCTTTGGCCACCCATGAGAAGGGCCATACCCTAGACCAAATCGTTCACAACTTTGACATATCAGTAAGCCTACCTCTTCCCATTACGTTGTCTGACCACCTCCTATTAAAATTCGTCATTCCCAACTCTGCCACAGCCACTCGAGCTAACACAGGGCAGAGGGTCTCTAATTACAGGATGTTCCATAAAATATCCATGTCGATGTTAGCAGACGCCCTCGGTCGTTCCTTACCAGAGCTGTCTGGCTGCCCCGACTCGGACGCCCTCTCAATAGATTCATGGCTCCGAACCAACAATGATGCAGTGGTACCGGTTGTTTGCCGCTCCTCAAAGAGGTCAGCCCCACCAGCTCCATGGTTTAACGATTCCCTCAGATCTTGCAACAGAAATTATGGAAAAATTGAACGGAAATGGCATAAATCCTATCTACCTGAGGACAGGAAGGTGTATAAAGACACCTTAAAAGCTCATTACATTCTCGTCAAAGCAGCCAAGAAAAACTTCTTTCAAACCAAGATAGAAAATGCCCAAAATAAGAGTAAGGAAATCTTTAGCATAGTTAAATCCTTTACTGCCCTGAAAGCCGGCACAAAGGAAGGGCCATGCACTGAAGAATGGTCTAAGTAAATAGTTGAATTCTTCCACAAAAAGATCTCCATGATCCAACAAGCCTTCACTAACATCTCAGAGGAAGAACTGACCTTCTACCTTAGTTCTAATAGCAAATTTCACCTCTTGGATCCTCCATCTTTACTAGCTTTCCCTGAGTTTCAGCTTGAAGAGTCACTGACCCCTCTCCAAAGCATTAAGTCTGGCTCTCCTACTGACCCATGTCCAGGGAATATCCTGAACCTATTAGCTCCCACCATAAACCCCACAGTAAACCTGCTTTTTAATGCTTCTCTCTCCTCAGGCAACATGCAGAAATTATGGAAGAATGCGAAGATTATTCCACTGATAAAAAAGGCTAACGCCAAACCGACAGACCCTGCCAACTACAGGCCAATCTCCCTTCTTCTGACCCTCTCCAGAGTACTAGAGAAGCATGTAAACAAAGCCCTCCAAAAACACATTGAAGATGGGAAGCTCCTTCATGAGTCCCAATCCGGTTTTAGGGCTAACTACAGTATGGAGCCCGCTCTGCTGGAAGTGACTGAATTTCTCAAGGGTAAGCTGGACCAGGGAGGGAAGGCTGTTCTGATACTGCTTGATACGTTGGAAGCATTTGATATGTTCCCACATGAGAGGCTCCTAGAGAAACTTGCTAACATCGGGCTGGGGGGAGACCGCCTTAACATGGATGTCATCCTTTTTGGTAAATAGATCTCAGGACATCTGGCTCCCCCCTTTCTCATCCCCAGTTCCGGCCATGAATGTAGGTGTCCCTCAGGGCTCCATTCTCAGTCCTACCCTTTTTAATATATATCTATCCCCCTTGCATTTCTGATAGAGGAAGAGGGCGCCAAAATTGTTTCCTATGCCGATGACACTCAGCTGATTTTTACATGTGAAAAAGGAACCGACTTTGACGGGGCAATGATTAGGTCTTGCCTCACAAAGGTTTTTACTGGCTTAAGATCAATCAGCCGAAGTGCAATCCTGACAAAACTGAAGTTGTTTTCTTTGGTAATCCAGAAACGACTGACTGGAGCTCTTGGTGGCCAAAAGATCTGCCGCCCCGCCCGCTGAAAAGGAGAAAGTCAAAAACCTAGGAATTGTCATAGACAAGACACTCTCCATGCGCTTTAAAATTCAAAATCTAACTGGCGCTTTCTTTGGCACACTCTGGATGCTAAAAAAACTCCTGCCACTGCTACCGCTTGAGAGCAGAAAGATTGTGGTGCAGGCTCAGGTGACATCAAAGCTTGACTATGTCAACAGCTTGTACCTCGGTCTTCCCAAATCCCTTATCCAGCACCTACAAGTGGTACAATACGCGGCGTCCAGAGCCATCCTGAGACCTAAACCCAGATCTAGTATGACCCCTTAAGTCTCTCCGCATAAAAGAATGGATCGACTTCAAAGCGATGACCATCTTCTTTAAAGCTTTCCATGACTTAGGAGCTGGCTACATAAATAAGTGTGTTAATCTCTACACAACATCTAGACCCCTAAATTCTTCCAATGCCAACCTGGCCATCATGCCTAAAATATGCAGTGCCCACATTGGAGGCAGATCCCACGGCTTTCTAGGCGCAAAATTGTGGAATAGACTCCCTGAGTCTCTGAGACTAACTACAGACCTACTCTCTTTCATGGAAGAACTTAAAAACCTGGCTTTTTAATAACGGATGAGTCTTTTACACACGTTTTCCTCCCACTGTCATGCGCCAGGACACTCTAGTCTGAGTAGCTGCGCGCTTTATTAAATACACTATTTCATTTCATTTGGTCCCTGACAGTGCAAAGAAACACTTGTCCAAATTCTAAGGGCCTTATTTATGAGGCCTTGCTTCACTTTTATGCCGCTGGTGCGTCACTTTTTGTGACGCACCGGCAGCGTAAAATATGTGCAATGTTACGCCCTATTTACAAAGTGACGCATCTAGGCAGATACTTCACTTTATAAACCCCTGCACCGCATTATACCTGCGCCAGGCATAATGTATGCAGGGTGGGTGTTGCCCCGCAAAATGCCTCGTAGAAGTGGCGCATTGAAATTCATGAGAACTCAGTGCGTCACTTCTAGGACGCCATTGCGTCAATATCTTACACCTGCCTCACTGCAGGCGTAAGACTGATGCAGGCCCTTTCACATGGGGCTTGCCCCATGTGAAAGGACACATTGCTGGAGTTGCGTCTATTTTCAGACACACCCCAGCAATGCATCACTTTTGCGTGTACAGTTATGTCAGAAATACTGACGTATCTGTAACTCCTTGCAACATGATGCGTCATACAGTAAATATGACGCATCCATCATGTCGCAAGGAGGGCGCACTAAGAAGTGACGCATCCCTGTTTTCACACAGCGATGCATCACTTCTCATAAATAAGGCCCTAAATGTGTTTACATCTAATATTCAGGGATAGTTATGTGAGTTTTCAATATTGTAACACAGCAACAACTCACCAATATTACTGCAAATAATCTCTGTGACGCCCTCCCATTTCTTATGTTAGGCCTTGTTTTGATCTAAAATAAACTTTTTTTTATGTATATTGCATGAAACATAAACACAAAATTTCTCTGTAAAATGGCTGTACTAGACTCTCACACATCAGGTACATAAGAAATAAACGAAAGGAAAACAGTATTTAAAACAAACTGTTTAAGAAATATTCAAGGTCATTAGGGCAAAACTCTGGAGAATGGAGCGGACTGTCAGGGGGCCCCCTGAAAGGCTGGGGCCCTGGGCCAGAGCCCACTTTGCCCATGCATTAAAACGTCTCTGATCGTACAAGTCCTGCTGCTGCTACTTGACCACGAAGCAAATCCAGAAGTCGTCGCCGGAATCGAAGGTCAGCTTCTCTTCTTACTTGTTACCTTTTGACTTGTCAGTTTACATTGGATCAGGACTTGTCCAACAAGCAATGACATACTCATGTGTAATGCATATGTGTGCAATGTTGTCGTTTAAGAAATTTTAAGAAACACACCTGTGAAATCATATTGTAATTTTAAATTTGGTGCCTTCATTATAATGGACATCTACACAAAAATGGGCATCAACCCAAAAACTAAACACTGACCACACAAGTGTGTTAACTTAATTTTCCTGAACTATAAAATCATTAACATATACATTACACATAATTGGGATAGTTGCAATGTAATATAATGTAGCAATTGCACTTGTGAAACATTTGTTTTAAAATAACTGTGAAAGCAATGTCAGTTCCAAAATTGTATCAATTAATATATTTATCAATGTAACATTTCCCCTTGTCAAGTACATTTCCTGTATTTAATGAAATGTTATTTGTGCCATCATTATTTTAAGATGCAATGCATGTGTTTGTCTTCATCACTTATCTAGTACCTAGAAACACATCTGTATTATTACAAATAAAAATATGAACAATTGATTTGTTAGTGTAAGTGTCTATCATCAGGATGAACGCTTGCAAATTTTAACTGCCCATCACATAATTTTATTTCTAATGTATGAAGTTTACAAATTAGACAATTAAAAAAAACGGTTGATTTTCTGCCCTAATTTTTAGTTAAAATATGTAAATCACATTTTAATCATCAACAGTTCTAGGAATCAAAGAATAGTAAATGAAAAATAATCTCAGGACAAACTTTGGTGAAATTAATATATTTTGTATTAATAAATTGGATAAGCCTCTCAAATCAAGATTCTTTTAATTTACAAACACAAAAAATAAAAAAATATGAAACTTCCCAAAGAAGTTGAAGTGTTGCCCCCAAACTTGCCTCATAAACAGACTGCCAAAGGGAAAACCTCCTCATGAAGAGGCATCTAGTGGGGAGAGGGCATGCACTTTGAGGATCTTCCTTGGGAGGGCGGGTTTTTGTCTGGGAGGTGTGGTAGTGGTGGATTTAGGAGGGCTGGGATTGTGTTTTGGGAGGGCTGGGTTTGTGTTTTGGAGGAGTGGGTTTGTGCTTGGGAGGGGTGGAGCTCAAAGCAGAGCTAAAAGTAGAACTAGGATAAAGAGTAGGAGGGCTGGGAGAGGACTGGGTTTTGGAGGTAAAGGAGTATGTTGTGTGTGTGTGTGTCTGTCTGTTGTGCAGTTAGATGTGGGTCTGGTGTATGTTTTGTATGTTTGGGTGTGAGTTTTTTGGCAGGTGTGTGGTGGTTGGGTGAGTGTGTGCATTTAGTTTTGGATGGTGTTGTTTTGGGTGTAGGTGTGATTTTGTATGAGTGTGTTTATTTAGATGACACTGCTGTTGAGGTGGTTGGTCTAGTTGTGGTGCTTGTGGGTGTGGTGGTGTTTGGGGGGGTGCCGGTAGTTGTGGTGCTTGTGGGTGTGCCAATGCATATGGGTGTGCTGGTGGTTGTGGTGGGAATCGGTGTACTTGTAGTTGTAGAGGTGGTGGTGTTTGTGGTAGGGGTGGTTGTTGTGGGTGTGGTGGAGGTTGTGGTAGTGGTGGTGGGTGTGATGTCTGTATGTTGTTTGGGTGTGTGCTTGTGTTAATGTGTGGGTGTGCTGCTTTTGTGTGTTGGAGTGGGTGCATGCAAAGGAGTGCGAGACAGGCCTGGAAACTGGGAATTGGAATGAGGAAGGGGCCTGAGTTTGGGCACAAGGTTGAGCTACTTGGGAGGTTGCAGTAAGTGAGGAGGCTAGGCCTGTAAATGATCTCTTCAGGCCACACATAGAAGTGTGAATGTCTTCCAGGTATGCTACCATTTGTTGCATCTGGCAACGAAGGCCCTGGATTAAGGAGTGCAGTCTGGCCTACAGAGATGCTGCATAGGAGGTCAATAGCCTCCTACGGACAGCCGGGGTGACAAAGGCAGAGGGTGAGATGCCTGCAGCAAAAGAGACCCCAGTCCTTTGGGGGAGGGTGGGGCGGATTTGTGGGAGGGAGCAAGAGGGAGGGTGGAGATGACTCTCTGGGTGGTGAACAAGGATGGAAGTGGAACAGTTGCTGTAGGGTCCGCCACCACTAGAGGCTACGTGCTTGTGGAGGCCTCCGAAGATGATGTTGATGAGCTGGTGGCCTCGGTTGAAGTTCCCACACACTCTGTTCCACTGGGTCCCTCGGTGGCTGTGGACTCAGCACCCGAATCACATTGGCCAGCTGCATCCTCGCCTATGTGCCAATGTCCCCTTCACCTGCTCCTGAAGATGCTGTAAAGACATATACAATAATTGTATTGTATCTGTGTAAATAGTGTGTGACGTTTTTTCTCTACACATTTTCCAATTTAGCAGATTTGTCCTGCTTAAAGGCATACAAACGTCGGTTCTTATTATCATTATCTCATGCATGTAGGGTACTTCAGAAAACATTTGGTCAGTTTTGTAATATACCCATATAGTTCCTATATCATTTATAACCTTTTCGCTTAACCACTGTCAGTTCTCTATAGGAACTGTTTAACACCTCTGAATGGTAGGGCGTTGTTGTTTAGAGTAGTGAACTTATGTCACCAAAAAGCATATAAACCAAAAATATCTTTGTACAGTGAGTGTACAAGTCCAAAGAGCAGCATTATTTTGATTCACAAAAAGTAAAATATGAATCAATGTGTGTCAACAAATACTGCAATGTTGTGCCAATATTTGTATGAACTAAAAGCCTGTTTCCTTTGGCCATTTTACAATGGTAACACTTACTTCAAGTAACTAACTTATATTTCAAATGTAAAAAATATTATATGGATTGAGTACTGAAGTAGCTTATCGATGTATCAAGCACTATTTATATACCTATGCTGTAGAAGAAATTAAGATTTTTTTGTGGATTGGCAAATGACTTCTTCAGCATAAGTAAATACATAGGGCATGATACATTTCTATTCCACTTAAGTACAGAGCAAAACATTTTCACATTTGACCCCTAAATATCGTAAGTTATTTCAAATTTGTTTAACCATTGTGATGGTTTTACAAAATATGATGGCTTTCACTTTAGTAACAAATTGGTACAACATTACGTACACTGGTTTAAATATATTTTTTACATCAAAGATTTAATGGCAATTCACAATATGCAATAGATTACACCTTGATGCATTTCTACACATTCCTAATGAGTCATTGGTTGGACCTGATTTTGAGTTTTCCAGATGGGATACTCCAAAATATATGTGATGGAGCATTCCACCTGCAAAAGTCCCTTTAAGGGGTCGATTCCGATCCGGGTCAGACCGCTCTCCGAGAGCTGTTCGTAGCCTTATCTTGCGACCGACTCGTACCCGGAGCCGGTCCGTCCGGGCGATGAAGTACGATGCGCATAACTGACAAAAATCCGACCGACACGTAGGCTGTTATTCAAGCTTCATTTTCCGTCCGAGCCGTACCTCCGAACGCCGAGCCGAGTCGCCCGGAAGCAGTATCCACAGCAGTTTCTGGCCAGACAAGTACAATGCGCAAATCATACGCGCCGGACGGGTCGCCACGTACAGCACGTCACAGCATCCGGAAAAGAAGCATATCAGGTGCGATTCGCGCCAGGACACAATCCACGGCTACGAGACGGACCAGCTTGCAACGGGTACAAGACGGAGCAACAAGTAGCGTGTATGAGAGGAACACATCATGAATCCCATCGCCCAGGTCATACCAGTACTGTACATCTATGACCGGGTCAGGAACAGACGCGGACGGCGCAGACGGTAAGTCAGACACCCACCACACAAACAAATGACACGTACCCGCCAAATGTCACACACACCCAGAGGATCCATGTCCAAGCCACTAGCAACAGGCCACCATAGGGGTTGCACCACTACCACCCCCACACATAGGGCTTATGTTGCCCATCACTCCTGCCACCCCCACACATAGGGGACCTGTTGCCCATCACTCCTGCCACCCCCACACATAGGGGACCTGTTGCCCATCACTCCTGCCACCCCCACCCATAGGGCTTATGTTGCCCATCACTCCTGTCACCCCCACCCATAGGGACTATGTTGCCCATCACTCCTGCCACCCCCACCCATAGGGGACCTGTTGCCCATCACTTCTGCCACCCCCACCCATAGGGCTTATGTTGCCTATCACTCCTGCCACCCCCACACATAGGGGACCTGTTGCCCATCACTCCTGCCACCCCCACTCATAGGGCTTATGTTGCCCATCACTCCTGACACCCCCACCCATAGGGGACCTGTTGCCCAGCACTCCTCCCACATCCACCCATAGTGGACCTGTTGCCTATCACTCCTGCTAGCCCCACTGATAGGGCTTATGTTGCCCATCACTCCTGCCACCCCCACCCATAGGGGACCTGCTGCCCATCACTTCTGCCACCCCCACCCATAGGGTTTATGTTGCCTATCACTCCTGCCACCCCCACAAATAGGGGACCTGTTGCCCATCACTCCTGCCACCCCCACTCATAGGGCTTATGTTGCCCATCACTCCTGCCCCCCCATCCATAGGGGACCTGTTGCCCAGCACTCCTGCCACCCCCACTCACAGGGGACCTGTTGCCCATCACTCCTGCCACCCCCACCCATAGGGACTATATTGCCCATCACTACTGCCACCCCCACTCATAGGGCTTATGTTGCCCATCACCCCTACCACACCCACCCATAGGATGGGTGATGTGCCACACATCCATCATACACCAACATTAGGTATGTCAGCAAAATACATCATCCTTAACATCATGACAACTGTGTGTAGTCTGTGACAAATGCCCACAACAGTGATTATGACTTCGAACATACGATGTAACTACCATCACGTGTGACCAAAAACTGAGTGTGGCCTACACAAGGCAAGCATCACTATAGCACTGTGTCAATGTAAAACTAACACCCCCTCACTGTGTAGAACAAAAGTTAAGTGTGTGGTTCCAAACTGTAGCAAATGTTGAGCATTGTGGTGATGGGTTCCAAAACACCCCTCATCACAGTGACCAAAAGGTAAGTGTCATCATGGTCAAAGGTGCAAATGCCAAACAGCATGTATGAATCCTGGTCTCAACACATGAAACACTTTTGGGGCAAAGTAGTGGTTGTGTCCCCTACCCACAGAGATGTGGTGAGGCTAACAGTGCTGTGAAACCCTAACATACTCTCGGCCATGTGCAGACAAGCACCACCCATGGGGGCTGACAATGCATACAGTGTACAATGACACAAAAGCAGAAGTGACCATCACAAAGCATACACACATCTCGAAAATAGACACACAAATCAAAACATCCTGTGTAGACTGTAGGTGTCAGGTCAGAAATTCCCATTCCATGCCAGCAATGGGACCTAACAACCAGGATGAATGTGCAGAATGATGTGATATGACTCACAGGGACAGCAGGGTAAATCACAAAAACAGCATCCAGACAAAGGCCCACAACAGCAATACCAATGCACTGGCGCAGATGCACAAACACAAACAGGCAACCTCACACTGCGCATCTGACACAACATGTGTGTGTGTGTGTCTCAGTATCCCCAGGCAACTAAACAACACATGAGGGGGGCTGAATCACAGTGAGACAGATGTGGACACATTGCCATACAAAAGTAACCCCTCAATGGGCCCCCCTTAGTGGGCAATCAGGCATTGTGAGATGAGAGGGAGCACAACAGACACATGTGACACAAGCTTGAATGAACAGCAACTAACACAGCAAGAGACTGAAACACAACAGCACTACCCCCAGGGGCCATAAATTGGGGTGACACAAGCATACATGACACGTCCACTGTGATGACAAAGGTAGATGTCGTACAAACTGTGAAACCCAGACATGTGTCCTGTGCCACAAGCGTACATCACACCTACACAAACACAAATCACTCAGCATGGCCCGTCATCCATGGACAAACAGGAGGTAGGGGCCAATCCATGCAAACATTCGCATCTGTCCACCCTCAACACCACACACCCTTAACTGCACCAATGTGCATCTGTGAAGCCCACATGGACATGTGACATTGCACATGCACCCATGACAAACACAGTAATGTTGGGAGGAACTAAGGTGCACAGACTCATCACACAAGGACAGTCTACAACCCTGGTGAATGACAGACATACTGCACAGTATGCGGTACATGGCCATTACGTCAAAGCTCCCGTAACCTTCGGAATACCTGCCACAGTCCCAGGACAATGCAGAAGCCAAGGAGAACCACAAGGTACACATGCTGACACCTGCCAACATTGCAGCCCTGAACCTGACAAGAGGGAGCAGTCACACACACATACACATGTCTCAATCACTGAAAGGTACCACCTTGGGACAACTACATGATATTGCGAACAAACAAGTGCCTTGGGGACCCCTGACTGTGTCCCATCTGCGTCTGACCACATCATCACCACTCAGAACTGACAAATCCCAATGATGAAACACCAATTAACAGTAGTGTGTCATGCATCCACACATCTGGTAGCCCATGGCAAAGTTGTGGGATGAACACAGTACAACTCAGCAAGTATCGACAACAGGAACATATCAAGGGAACACTGCCTGTGTATGAAAAGGGATGTGGACACACACACACATGCTCACACAACACACACCATGGGCCTAGGCAATGTCACGGAACAACACACGTACTTGAGGGGACTCAAATCCTGTGGAAGCTCAGCTGTGCCAAACATAGTCCCAGCAGGTCTCAGTCATGTCAGCAGAACACTTGGTTAGTCAGCCATCAGTTACCTAACAATATAGGCTCTGGTCACAACAGCCTGGGTACGGGAGTGTCCCATAAGTCATCTGTACATACTCAATACATATGTCCAGCAAGTTGCACAGAGGACCCAGTTGCTCCTACACCAATGATGCCCACACCTACATGTCCAGTGGAGATGCGCCCACAGTCAGGGAAATAGACAAATTGGACAATGTGAAGCACATCATATGTGCATGTGGGCAAGCCACAGATGTGACCATGCAAATGAAATGTTTACAGAGATGTTCACAAATTGTTAATCATTACACACCCAGGTAGCTGCAAAGGATGATATGGATAACAACTAGAATAGGATACATATTTCATGGACCACATGGAGTACCTCACATCAACACCTCAGTATTCATCATTGGAAATCCAGCATTACAACTGCAAGTTCATGCTAAACATCATCAGGGGTAAATCTTTCGTATTCTAGATTGTTATATAGGCAGGATATTAATAACAAATGTTTATAAAAATATTATTATTTAATATGATTCTTTGTAGTAGATACTCACAATGTACTGAATAGTGATATTATGTTTTTCTTTCATTTCTACAGCCCTGATGAGGTCCAAAGAGGGACGAAACGCGTTGGCTGTGGTTGTTTAAAATTGTTTAATCAACTGATTGGATATATAAGAACTTGTTGGAGCATCATATGTGAAAATACTTGAAAAAATAAAAGAATTTAATTGGAAGAGATTTTCTGGACAGCACCTTTTTGGACTACAATATTTAATTGTTGGATAATTATTATTATTCCACTCCTTCCACTTTTGATTGACATATCATCAACACAATATACAGCTAAATCGAATTCACAAGGATAAAGAAAAATGCTTTATTCAGCAATTTTTAATTGCAAAGTCCTTTCAAAAGAAAGGCCAATGGCCAGTCCATATCCAAATGACAAAAAGTTAACTTGAGTGACAACTGTCACGCGTTGCTTGCCTGCACTGGTAAGGACAGGGGACCTCCCCTCGGAGGGGCATACATGGGGGCAGACCAGGCACCGCAGGGACAGGATCAGGGCTCAGCAGAAGGAGGCAGTGAAGGGGTGGTGGATGCAGGAGAGTCACTGGCAACTGCAGTGGAGCTGACTGAAGTAGTGGGTGCAGTCATAAGTCAGATGGGGTGGGTGCCGGCACAACTGCAGTGGGCAGGTCAGATGGAGTGGACTGGGTCCCCACTGCAGTGCCCAAGTCAGATGGGGCGGTCCTGGACTCCACTGCAGTGCCTAACTCAATGGGAGCGGAATTGGGTTCAGGTAATGTAATGTAATTTATATTTATAGAGCGCATTATCACCAACCGGTCTCTAAGCGCTTTCAGAGGGTGTACCTATTAGTGTGGTGGGGGAAAGGCGGAGGTTACATGATGCCCCATGCTTCTGGGAAGAGAACTGTTTTCACCTTTTCCTAAAAAGGAGAAGGTTTTCTTCCTTCCGTAGGTTTACCGGCAGACTATTCCACACCTGGGGGATGGATGTGGAAAAAGCTCTGCCTCCGACGGTGGCCCGATTGAAATGGGGGCAGACTAAAAGATTGGCCTCTGCTGAACGGAGCACCCTGCTAGGGACATAAATGGCTAAACGGTCTTTAATGTACCTTGGTGCTTGGCCATACATAGATTTATGTACGATGCAAAGACCTTTGAACTTGATTCTCTGTTTAACTGGCAGCCAGTGTGGCTTGTTTAGCAAGGGGGTGGCGTGGGCTTGCCTTGGCAGTCTGTAGATGAGTCTGGCCACGTCATTCATGACAACCTGCTGTCTGGCCAACAGTTGATGTGGGAGGCCAGTATAAAGGGCGTTGCCATAGTCTAGACGCGACAGTATCATTGCCGTGACCGCCAGTCTGAGGGTAGGTGAGGTAAGGAGGGGGGCTAGTTTGCGCAATTGTCTCAACTGGCCCACGCAAGTACCCACAAATGCCGATACCTGCTGTATCATAGATAGCTTGGCATCAATTTTGATGCCCAGGCTTTTCACCGCCCTGGCTGGTTCCGGAAAGGAACCGAGTTCTTGCGGCCAAAAGAGATCATTCCACGGATTGCACTCTGTGGTGACGGCCAGAACCTCTGTCTGGGTTAATTTTAAGAGTTGGCCGACATCCAATTGATAGTGAACTTTAAAATGTTTTGCATCCTTAAGTAGGCCGTCGGTGAACTATCAATCTGGATGATGATCTGGGTGCTGTCAGCATAGTTGTAGATCCGGCACTCCATCTGGTTTAAAGCAGATATTAAGGGTTGAAGGTAGGCATTAAAAAGGAGAGGCGAAAGTGCAGAGCCCTGGGGTACTGTCACGATGCCAGCAGCTTGTGAATTCTTGTAGCCACTAACCTCGGTAGAAGATCAGCAGGAACGAGGATAGGCTGAAAGATCCCCCAATTCCCCCAGGGCGCAACCCCACACAGGGCTAAGATACACCGCTATGCAGTACTGCACTCAAGGGAAGAAAAGAAAAGGGACAAAGTAAACACCACTGCGGCACTCTGGTACTCCAAGGTCTCCAATCAGTCAGGCCAGGCCAGCCAGGGTAACTGCACAAGAATGGAGACAAGATGTCCAAGGTCAACATAGAACAATGACTCTCCCTTAAATGACTCCCACCCGATAGTTCCCCAATGGCTCTCTACCTGAGAAGACACGATTAAAAAGGGGAAGCTGGAAGGAGAAGGTCGTGTGCACGGTCCGTGGTTTATCAAACAAGGGTGTTTTCCTGGCTCTTGTATAATGAATCCAAAGGTGTGATCAATAATAGAAATGTCAATGATAGAACCAAAATCAGCAAGGGGTCTTCGGTGGGAAATACCACACGTAGCTTCAGCACGTGCGTACCCTCAAAACAAAACAAAACAACACAAAACAAAACAAAATCAGCAAGGAGGAACGCGCACAGCTTCCAAGACAATCCCCTTGTCTTGGCACTATGCGAGAGCCGACAGTTACACAAGCCTAAATACCTGAATGGAGTCCCCGCTGCTCCGAGTATGAATGCTCCGCTCTCTACCTTCGGTTACATCACCGTAGGTTAGCGATCCTCTGTTTCGTCGGGAAAGCGCTCCGTTTGCGCTCGCCAGGAAATTGAGGTATAAGGAGTTCCGAGACTCGGTCGTCCTGCAGGGAAACACCTTCCGCCGGCCGAGTCTCGACAAAGAGGAGAGGAGGGGCTGGAGGCGAAAGATACCAGGGCTCGGGGGAAATGCCGCTCAGAAGATTGTCGCTCGGCTGGGTTCGGGACACGCTGAAAGGAATCCGTAGGAATACGTTCTCTCATTTTCTGGACACGATGAAATTGTCAAGCCCCAAGCAATGGGAGCGGCGAGGCTTTGTAGGTCTACCGGAGGTCAGGGAGTCGCTTCCTGCTTCCGGGCTGTCTCCACGTGGGGCTCCTGGGTAATGTAGTTCAGGTTTCTTCTGTTGCCCCCTAGTGGCCTCCCACCAGTGATACATGCATTTGACACCGTGTTATGTCGGCGGACGGTTCTAGAGAGACTGCTCACTGCCCTATTCCTTGGCCTCTGGCCCGTGATCGCGACAGGTACCCCATATGCGAGCGAGCCTGTGAGGTCAGCAGGACAGAGGGAGGGGGGACACGGTCCCCACATCAGTGGCACAAACTGTCTGACCGGGGGTGGTTGGGTTGGAAGAGCAAGTGGTAGGGGGAAGGGCCTCAGCATTTTGGGGATGGTGTATCTGTGGGTGGGGAAACCTGGGGCAGGGTGTGGCGGGGGAACCTGGGGAGTGGTGGCCTGGGGGATGGAGGACGGAGACTTTGTCGTGGAGCTGCGGGGCGGGGGTGGGGTTTTGCTCTTCCGGTTCCGGGGGGACTTGCGGGTGGGGGCCTCAGTCTGACTGCGCCTGGGGGAGGGTGTCCGGGTGTGAGGGGCACTCCCCTCTGTGTGTGGGGACTTCCTCTTCCCCTTGTAAGATGGAGCTGCCGGGTCGGTGGGGAAGAGGCCAAGGTCACGGAGGAAGAGGTTCTGGGGAGATGGGGTTGCAGGTGAGGCAAGGGATGGGAGGGAGAGGTTTCGGAGGACTGCGGAGTGGTTGTGGATGACTGTGTGTGTGTCTGCAAACCATCCCCTGTGAGTGTGGTATCAGTCCCCTGCGCTTGCTTGTGTGCACGTCTAGACCTTGTTTGGGGTGTTTGTGTGCTGCCCGTGTCTGTGGCTTTGTGAGAATGTGCAGGTGTGTGTGTGTGCTTGGGACGGGTAGGGTGCTAGGAATCGTGGGTGGTGCAGGGGTAGGAGGGGTGCGGGACTGTTGGAGGAGGGACACTGCTGCCGTAAGGGAGGAGGCCACGGACTTATTGGTCCTCTGTAGGGCAGACATGCCCGATGAAATGCCCTCCATGAACGACACCAGTTGTGTCAACAGACTGGTGTGTGCATGGAGGACACTCAGCATTGATGTCTGCCCTACATGGATCTGTCAAAGCAAGTCCACAGACTCCTCACTCAGGGCAGCAGGGGACACAAGGGCAGGGGGTGCAGTGCCTGGCACAAAGGAGACATGCTCCCGAACACGGGAGCCTCCACGGACCTCTGGGATGGGAGCCGATGGGAGGGTGTTGATGGTGGAGGTGGGGGCGGTGGCGGGGACAGCCTCACTAGCTGGGGTTTGGTGGCTGCTGACACCCGCCTCCACAAGGGAGTCATCCTCCGAGCTGCTGTGGCCCTCAGCTGGGGTGGATGGTGCTTAGGACTTCTCGGTGTGGCTCCACTCGCCCTCCGTACCACTAGGTCCCTCCGACTCCTCACCTTCTGTCCCAGTCAGGCTCTGTGGCTCCTCCTGGTCCATGGAGCTGTCCCCTCCTGTGGCCGTGGATGTATCTGGATAGAATTAGGAAAAAAGAGAACAACATCAGTCACCTGCACTGACTGCACACACCACAGTGAGTACATCACATCACAGGGCAAGCCCTGGCATTATCAGCTGAACACAGCTCAAAGTGCCAACACTGTTTATAATAACCCAATTGTCAGTCTCACCATCAACCATGGCACTCATATCCCTCCAGGACTTGCACCCATATGTCTGTTGCATGTTGGATGCTAATACCCCAGTGTGCCGACATGCACCACCTACACATTTGTTGGACATCAAGTGAACATGTAGGAGTATGTTACTATACACACATCACATCTCTTGCCACTGACTCAGTACACGTGTCAGAAAGAAGGGATGGCCAGAGTCTCATTTCACATGCTTGTGATGCATGCCAGCAACACACACTATGATGTTCTCATGTCCTGATAGTCAATGCCACAATGGGGTGCATGGAGCACATTTGAACACAATGCAGGATCACTCATAGCAAGTTAAATGCCATGGCACTGGCATGCCTGGAAAGTGAGTCAACACTGTCTCCTGTCACAGAGGCAGGGCATCCAGACAACACTAGTATGCACTGTGTCACAATCATAGCTCATGGGTAAAGCAAACTCTGCAGCTGACAAGTGCACTTGTCCATCCCCTGCAAACAACATATCCCGGACCCAGAAGACCCCACATCATACAAATCAGACATATGAGTCTCTGCGAACACAACTCCCTGTACATGAGCACATCACAGTCTGCTGTGCATGAAACACAGCTGCCTGAAGTGCACAGTTGCATACACCATTGTGCACTGTCAAGTGATCACACACCTATATGTCACACAGGTATTGTCTCTCATAGTCACATCTCAGATGTCCTGCTGACCCTCAAACTCATGAACACCCCAGTTGTATGGAAAAGGAAGCCACACCACAATGACAGAGAGGCAGACACCTGAAGGCACATGTCACTAAGCACAACCTGTAAGTTGATTCACAGGAGTGGGATTACAGAGTGTTTCTAAATGCCCTTGAGTAGGCATGACTGCCCAGGTCTACGTGAAACAGTGTTTAGCCCTGGACAGTAGTCAGGTGGCTAAGGAAGTGTGACACACTTGATATACATACTCCTGAGGCACACAAATTGGAGTCCCCTGCTGCATGGGTTTGTTTGAAATACCCCAGCCACATGTGGTGAGTCAAACCAGCAATTGTAACACATATCAAGGGCACACACTGATCACATGTCAGAGCTCAGGCATTGTGTAAACAATTGACCCACCCATGAAACCCACAACAGAGTCACGGTAACAGATGCTGTCCGGAAGCTGAAGCATAGCTGACTGCAGGGACACAGTGCCCTAGTGACACAAGCAACAGACTGTAGGGGCCACACCTGTGGATCAGATGAGGAGGGTGCATCACACAATTGAGGGACATGAGTATTGAACTCCTGGTAGTGATTGATGTCCTTTATATAGGTGCAGTTGTGGGTGTGTCTTTGTTCCAAGTTTTCTTTTTTCATATTTATTGGCTTTGTCATTGCTTGTTTGGTCCTTTTTTTGTATTTTTTCCTTTGGCTTATCTAGGCATGAAGGAGACGTTCTTCTGACCGAGACAAATGCTGATGTTGGCTTGCGCGAGCTTCTCCGGCTCGTTCACGCTGACTTTCTTCTGTGTTTCATACGCGTCGGTCACGGAGATCTCTATTGCTTCAGGCCCCTGTTTTCTGTGCGTGTCGGTCATGCGGCTTGGGCTCCGTGCTAGTCGGTCTGGGTTTACACGCATTGCATCGTACTGCGCGGGTCGGACATCGCGGGTACGTTTCGGTCGGGTTCATTCCTGGTACGTGTCGGTCGGTGCTACTCGTGTCTGTTTTCTGGGCGAATCAAGGTTCTCCCTCCGACTCGGTCGTACGGCTTGTATTCCGTACGTGTCGGTTGTAATTCACATGCGTTGCATCATACTGCACGGGTGCCGCTCGCCGAGGAGTCCTTGCCCTGTTCAAGCCCTTTGGACTGAAGCCTTGAGGAGCCCTGCTGTGCACTAGTTACACTGGACCTGTGGATTTTGCGAACAGATTCGGGGAGTGCGGCGGAGGAGGACGGGACTGCGAGGTCCAGCAGGCTGTGCGTGTTGCATCGAGCACACCTGCCGCCTCTTCCCGTGTCTCCGCCCCCTGCTGACCGGTGAAAACTGCTCGCGGCCCCCGCTCCGCGGGAGCCGCTCGCCGAGGAGTCCTTGCCCTGTTCAAGCCCTTTGGACTGAAGCCTTGAGGAGCCCTGCTGTGCACTAGTTACACTGGACCTGTGGATTTTGCGAACAGATTCGGGGAGTGCGGCGGAGGAGGACGGGACTGCGAGGTCCAGCAGGCTGTGCGTGTTGCATCGAGCACACCTGCCGCCTCTTCCCGTGTCTCCGCCCCCTGCTGACCGGTGAAAACTGCTCGCGGCCCCCGCTCCGCGGGAGCCGCTCGCCGAGGAGTCCTTGCCCTGTTCAAGCCCTTTGGACTGAAGCCTTGAGGAGCCCTGCTGTGCACTAGTTACACTGGACCTGTGGATTTTGCGAACAGATTCGGGGAGTGCGGCGGAGGAGGACGGGACTGCGAGGTCCAGCAGGCTGTGCGTGTTGCATCGAGCACACCTGCCGCCTCTTCCCGTGTCTCCGCCCCCTCTTTTCACAATTGGCATAAGACCTGAGGCTACTACGCGGCAGCGGGACGCGTGTGCGGGACATCGCCCGGGACAAAGCCCGGACTAAGGGCGGACCCTCTAAGACCCTCATAGAACCTCAGAGACTGGACTGGGCCAGAACCCCTGCCCGATTACCGAGCAACATAGACCCATTGTGTAAGTGTCTGTGGGGTTTATGGTATGAACATTATGTCCATTGAAATGTTAACCCCAGAGCTACCTGGCCCTGCGAAGTCGATGGGTCTGGTAGACGGGAAATTGGATAAGTATTTTAAGAAAACCCTCTTAGATTCCCCAAATCCCCCTACCCTTGATGAACTTCGGGCTGAACGACGCCGGTCGATTGACAGTCTAAAGAACAGACCATTGTCGCTGTCACCAGCGCTAATGAGCACTAGGGGTGATATTTGCACTACCTCGCAGGACAGTATCCCTCTAATATTTAGAGAAGGTACATCTACGAGAGAACCCGAACCCTTAGTCACTATTAGGGACCAGGTAACCACAGTCACCACTCCCAGTACCACTAAATCCATTGTCATAACTAAAGCACAAATTACCCCAATCCCTAAACAAATAAAAGAAGGAAACAGTAGAGTTAAAAAAGTTACGAAAGTTAAAATTCATGGCCCCCCTCCGGCTAAACGGCGTAAAAATAATCTTTCCAAGAGAAAACTTAATCATGTAGACTTCGGTACGAAAAAGGGTATTAGTACCACTAGTGGAGGACTGGTTAAAGTAACAGATGAAGGAAGGAAAGCATTATCTCCCATGTATTCATGTGTAACTCCCCTTACTGACCCTGTTATTTCCATCACCGATAGCCCCCCAGCGGTGGGGAAATTACAGGAACCTTCAGACAGGGTTTTGATTGAGAGCATAGAATCCATATTGAGGACCTATTCCCTGGCTATTATAGAAAAACTTAATGAATTAGAAGCCAGACTTGGGAAGATAGAACAAGAACTGGAGAAAAAGCTTGTTACTAATAAAGTGTCGTTTAACCCCTCTATACAAGTCCCAATGGTACCGTCTTCATCAGGTACATCCGCTACAATAACGTTACCTACCCCTGACCAGATTACTATTCAGCCTCAACCCTCAATTAGTATGAGGGGAAGTATATCAGGGAGTAATCCTGTTGGACCTAACAGTAAATTTACATCAGTACAGGTTGAAACGTCCAACGGACAGCGGAATAACTCTGGTCAAGCCCTAGGGAACTTCAATAGAGAGAGAGGTAACGAGCAACCGGCCCGAGAAAATTATAACAAGGGTCCCCTTCCAGAACTCCCACCAGAAGCAGTACCCCTTGTAGTAGTTCTTACTGGGGTACCAGAGCTGGAGAAGGATAAACGGGAGAGCTTTACCCAGTTGAAAAATAAAATATCACACTGGTTAAGTCTACACAGACCTATTGTAAATAATATTAATGGAGAAATTATACATGTCCGCCGTCTTCCTTGGCTGGGGGGAAGACCCAAAGATATTGAGGGAGACATAGTGGTCATTAATTTTAGAGATCAGAATGCCGTCCATTATATACTTAATTGGCCGACAGATTACGGTAGCAAATCTATTACCCCCCGCCCCCTAACATATTTTTACCCTCGCTCAGTGGTGTTTCCACCAAATCATCAATCACAGCGAGCTCCCCCCCCACCATTATTGAGGCAAATGCTTCCAAACCCATATTGTCCATCTGTCTACAATAATGGTCCTATATTTAGCGATAGGCAATTACCATTAGCTGTAGATCTGTATGGGTGGAATACTATAGGCCCAAGATACAACCCCCTAACACATAGGAGAATGGACCATCTCAAACCCTTTACACCCCTAGATACCACCAACAGGTTTGAGGTGTTTAGTGGTCTGGAAGACTGCGATTGATGCCATCGAACCACAGGGAAGGGGGAGACGGCATTCCGTGGTGATATAGGGGGAGACACGGATGGAGGTACGGGGGAAAAAGGTTCAATAGATATTATTAGACCTAATGGATATAATGCTACGTGTAGTTCTGGGGGCAGCACATGTAACTTCGCCCAGCCTCACTGTAATTTTGTCGCTTCTACTCCGGCCAATGGAAGCATAAGTCAGACCTCACTATCTGTAGATCCCGTGTCAAGGGAATTAATCCATGACCACATCTTATCCCCACCACCCACTGAGGTTGTTAGTTTAATGGAACGGGGATATAAGATGGCGAGCTGGAATATTGCTGGATGGAATAACAAGTTAGAATGTCTAGGATGGCCAGAATTCATAACCCAATTTGATATCCTGTGTCTCCAGGAGACTTGGGCGACCGAAGATGTCTATCTTGATGGGTATGTTGCCTATAATTGCCATGCCCAACCATCCAACATGGGGAGAGCCAGCGGAGGAATGGTGATACTGCTTTCTGTGAGGCTACCGGTTCGAGTAAAAATCTACCGGACAGTTGGTCTACACTCTCAGTTGTTGTGGTTACAAAATAGGAATGGGCGAAATGTTTTAGTTATAAATCACTACAACAATGCCTTTAACCACTCAAATACAGATATGGTTGATGAACTTGAAGCGGAGGTGGAAAGATTATATGGGTGCAGTGATGTGCATTTTGATATTTTATGGGGTGGAGATTTTAACATTTACATGTGCCCATTCGGTGGCAATAGGGTGTGTGGGCATGGGGTCGACGTGGGGGAAGATCAGACCCACTTTATGCATTCGGTTTACGGGGATTCCCTTAACACCTTTTTGCTTAAGATGGATTTATGTATTATGACACCTAGGGTAGACAGCGAGGGTAATTCGATACCAACCTTTACTGGTAGGAACTGTGCCACGGTTATCGATTACCTCATTGTCTCTACTAGTATTGCAGCTTTGTGTACCTTACCTGTAATAGTAGATCCGGCCCTAAGTGATCATAATTGTTTAACAATGTATCTTTCCCTCTGGGGGGACAAAGAAAAGGTGTTACATGGAGTGGTGACAGATTTAGTCCCACATAGACCTAATGGCCCTAGAATTAAATGGGGTAGGCAAAACGAGGAACAATTACTTGGTACTATCATGTCTGCTTGTATAGATGAGGTGGAATGCTGTCTTGAACCCGGAAAGAATAATGTTGATATTCTAGCTAGCTTTGACATTATTAATAAAAATGTCGCTGGAATTTTAACTGGAAGGAAAAAAAAGAGTCCTAGGATTAATGGGGGCTGGTTTAACAGAGAATGTACCAAATCCTTACAAAGACTCAAAGCTGCTCTCAAGGTAAAACCCAGAGACAAGGAAGCAGTTAATACCCTCAGAAGGGAATACACAAATCATCTGAGGGATAGGAAACAGGAATTAAGGGAAGAGGCTTGGAACAACTTGACTAAGGCAGTGGACCTTAAGGATACCAAGCTTTTCTGGTCCACGGTAAATAGTCCCTTCCTCCAAAATGTAGAAGTACCGGTAATGTCAGCCCAGGTATCTGAGGAACAATGGGTGTCTCATTTTAATAGTATTTTTAACCCCGAAGGACTAGCTGTAGGGGGGGAAAATGAAATCATGGCTCTAATCCCCTTCCCTCTTAATATCACAGTTTTAGAGGTAGATGCAGCCATTCGGGCTAGTAAGGGGGGAAAGGCGCCGGGCCCGGACGGGGTACCCGTCGACCTTTATAAAGCCGAGATTTCCATTTGGAGCCCATTGTTAACAAAGGTTTTCAATGCAGCTGCGACGACCGCGGCTCCACAGACCTGGGGGGAATCGATTATCATTCCGGTATATAAAAAAGGGGAGAGGGGTGAGGCAAAAAACTATCGCCCGATCTCCCTCCTTACTGCTTCCCTAAAAATTATGAGCAGAGTATTATTGAGCCGTCTGGAGGAATGGGTAGAAGATAAAGGGATCCTTGCAGATTCACAGTATGGATTTCGCAAGGGGTTGGGCACTATAGAACAGTGCATTAACCTAGACCTTATTATATGTAAATATACACGAGCCAAACAAGGCTCGCTGTTTCTTTGTTTTGCCGACCTGTCCAGTGCCTTCGACTTGGTTGACCATGGTCTGCTGTGGTCAACCTTGTTGGGCATGGGTGCCCCTCAAGATATTATTTATTTCCTGGCCAAACTTTATGGGAATCTGACAGCTAAGATACGATATGGGCAATCGGGGGAGTGCACACCCAGTGTTAAAATTGGATCCGGTATTAGGCAGGGATGCGTCCTTGCACCTCTTCTTTTCTCCCTTTTTATTAATGCAATAGAGTCGGAACTACGGTCCACAAGTGCAGATGCACCGACTGCTGGTGGCTTGTCCATCCCAATTTTGCTTTATGCGGATGACGCGGTTCTGCTCTCACAAACCCCTCTAGGGTTGCAAAAACTAATGAATAAATTTTCAGATTTTATTAAGGGGAGAAAATTAAAAATTAATAATTCAAAAACTTTTATAATGCCCTGTGGGAAGAAACTTAAGAATTTAAGGCCTTTTACAGTAATGGACCAAACTATAACAGTGGTGGACAAATTTTGTTATTTGGGTATCACTTTCGATAGAGGGGGGATGTGGACCTCCGAAATGATAAATGTAAGAGCCAAAATGGCCAGGTGTTCTTTTGGCTTATTTAGGTTTGCATCCAAACTAGGCTCAAGACGGATATTAGACATGTTGTATTTATATCGTCATAAATGTGTTGCTCTTGCCCTATATGGTTCAGGAGTATGGGGCCATTGTAATAACAACTTGCTCCAGGTAGAGGAGAACAAATTTATCAAAAAACTCCTTTGTTTGCCATCTTCCTCCTCAACAAAGTTGATCCATCAAGAGTCTGGTCTAGAACATCTATCTGACCTGATCAGACTAAGACCTCTGTTAGTATGGAGATCTATTTGGTCGAAGGAACAGACCGGTTTTACAAGAATGATAATCACTGATTGTCTTCACTTGGATAAATGTTCCCGCATCCCATGGCTTAAGTATATTATTCGAACATTTGATGTTCTTTTTAATCTTAGGGTTTGTGATAACCCCTCTTGTGTTTTAGATATTACGAAGACTGAGATTAAACATGAATTTTTGAGGACTAGCATGATGAAGCGTAATGCAGCTACTGTCCAGTTCTCCTCACATGTCCTTTATGACAAATATAATAAAGAAGAAATGGGGCCCCCAGGATACCTTAAACTGGTTACTATTCGTTCTCACCAATTTGTGTTGACAAGACTTCGGATGGGGACTGTTCACTTGCTTGTTGCGTATCCTGTAATGAAGATTTATACAACTGCCCCTTGTCCGTGTGACGGGACTACTAAACAAAGTACGGAGCATTTTTTACTGTTGTGCCCTCTTTATCACTATCTTCGAAAAATATACCTGAAACCACTTTTTAAAAAATACAATGTATGCAATATTGTTTCAGCCATGGGGCTTTTATTTGGACTTAATTCACAGGACATCTGCTATTTTACTGCTGTATATATTTTAAAATCGATATGTTTGAGGAAAAGCACCATTTTTATGACATATGATTAATTTAAAATTTGATGCATCCACATGTTTTTATATCTATGTATGTATGTACTTTTATGATCATTAATTTTTGATCGAATAAAGTTTTTGAATTGAATTGAATTACTGCACGGGTCGTACGGCGCTGGTCCGTGTCAGTCGGTCTCCGTTCCGGGTCCGTGTCGGTCGGTACGTTTTGCGGCCGGAATCGGAATCGGCCCCTAAGTATCCCATTTTTCTCCATCATTGATTTATCATCTGAGCATTAAAAAAGGATTTTGGTTATGTGGTACTCTGGCACCAAAATGTACACATTCCTGTCTGTGTGTTTCAAAAAATTGTATGGCTATCTACAGTTATTTTCCAAAAAACTGACTGGCTTACATGCACATTTGTGAAGGAGTAAGACATCATGCAACTGTCACTTTTAACATAAATGAAATAGTATTTTTTAATCAGAACACATTTGGGATATGTTTTGAATCACAAATGTAGCCATTTAATCTGATATTACTAGCCATTTTGGCTAACATGCTCATTCTTGTTTGTGCAGAAAATCAACTTACCAGTGTGACATTACTAACATCCTCTGGATCATAAGTGCATTTTATGCTATGTCACCTGCAATAGGGCTAACCTTACATCATTCACAATAGTGAAGGAGCATCACACCTGGCACAATAAAGACTAGTGGCCCGTTTGGTACAACTGGCCCTTATATCATCAAACTACCTGATGTATCTTTGTTGTTTAGGGAGGCATGTGTCTGCTCAAACCAGTGCTTTGGTAGTCAACAGAGGTCAGGTGTTACCCTTTTCCACAAATTCATATACAAAACACATCATACACCTTGTGCAAAACTTACACGTTCAAGAACCCTTCTTGTGCGTTGGACATGCGTCAACCTTAATGTTGACGGCAAATTTAATTGCTGTAACACAAAATAGTTATTTAACATGCCTGCCATGCCTCAAACTAGAACTTATTCTCCTTAATGCTGCTGTTGGGCTCTCAACTGCCCATCACGTGCTGGATAGGCCACCGCAAGAATGCGTACCATTAGAGGGGTCGGAGCACACGCTTCCCACGTTGGGAGGACTAGCCGAGCTGAACTTCTGATGACTTATTGGTCCAGTGTCGTAAGTCCTCCAACAACTTATGAAAATGAATGCTGCACGGCTTGTAGGCTCCCATGGTCCACACCTTTTATTTTTTGTTTTATATAGCTCAAACTAGACCCGAAGATATCAGGTATCAGAGCGCTTTACATGAGCACCAGTTTCATTACAGATGGACACATTGGGCCCGATTCACAGAACAAACTTAAGACAAAATCCTAAACTTAGTACCATTTTGGTATTCACAGAATGCACTTACTACTTCTGGTATTCACAGAACGAACTTACTACTTTTGCGATTCACAGAATAAACTTACTACTTTTGCTATTCACAGAATGGATTTACGACTACTAACTTTACGTCCGCACTCGGGCCGGAAATTCCGGCCCGGAGGCGGAGCTTCCGGCCCGGAGGCGGGGCTTCCAGCCTCCGGCCCGGAAGCCCCGCCTCCGGGCCAGGCTCGTGTGGGCAGGGGTGGTGGGAGTGGAGGCCGGCGGAGGCGAGAACCTGACCAGCCAGCAGAAGGGACCGGTATGTCACACATACGCAACATCATGGACGCATACCGGCGTGACACCAGGGCCATCAGCCAGGTAGTGGAGACCCTCACAGAGATTAAGAACCAGCAGGCCGAGCAACACGCCAGTCAACAACAACACCAAGGACGGATGGAGGCAAGACTGGCTGAGCTCCTGGCGGTGCAAACGGACATAAGCCGTTCACTCCGTCCGATCGCCGACAACATGGGAAACCCTCCCTGTGCCACCAGGCGAAGACCAACACCAGCCACAGGGAGGGAGGAGGAGGAGGATTCGTCCGACGGAGCGTCCCACACATCGTCAAGGCCTGCATCTGAGGGTCCCGTGAGGAAGGTGGGTCGTCCACGGAAAAGACCGTGAGAAGCAGTGGACCATCCACATCTCCCAGGTCACCTGGCCTGGCACCTGGCCTTCATGCGCAACAGCAGCACCTCATCCACTGACATTCTCTGCCACATGGACTTGCTGGTCACAGTCTGACCAATGATGACAAACACTGTGTTCTGGACTCTGATGACTTCAAATGCAAAGGATCCCATCTCCCCCTGTGGACTTTGGATTCTAGGCACACTATTTTCACCCACAATTGACGCCCCCCACCGAGAATAAAACTAAATTTCTTTAATTAGATGTTGCAGTCATTTTGCATGAGTACACAACATATGTGTGGGGAAATGTCAAACTATGCCTGAGTGTTGAACTAACTCCAGCCATCCATACCCTGGGATCTGAGTCCGGTACAGGACACACATGGGTCACAATGTATCATCCAATACAGACATAGAGCACAATACTCACCCGTGATGGCCTCAAGCTGCTGAGGGGGGGCTTGCAATACTGTGCGGACAGACCAATTTGGAAGAGCATCATTAAGGTGTAGAGGTCATGGCTCATGTGGAGGTGCCCGGGGAGGGAGTCCCAGGTATGTTTAGCCAGGTGGGAGAAGTATGTCCTGCATGCTGGACTTCGGTGGATGTGAAGAATGTTGGCCAGGGCAAGGTTGGATGCACAGAGTTGGCCCAACGGGGTCTTGGATGACAGACGTACAAGGTTGGTGTGGGGTCGGGTTTGTGGACTGCCTCCTGAGTGTGGGTGAGGAGTGTGAAGGTCCTCCTGCAGCAGACAGTGATCCATTGCAGCTATCTCAGGTGGACGGTGATGTGGCTGGGGCGCGGGATGTTGAAGCTGAGGTGTGCAGATGCACCCTGGATGTGGACAAGTTTTCCGGGAGTTTGGCTGTACTTGCTCCGTGGAGGGCGGGGCTGTAGCTGACACGGCTGGTATCGTGGACCTGGGGGACGGTCTGTCTTGCCTTGGAGTGGATCTATCTGTGGGTCATGTGCATCATGCGGAGGGTGTTGCAGCATGAGGTACAGATGCTGGTGAGTTGCATGGCAATTGTGAGCGACGAGTCCATGATGCACACCATCTTGTGTGCGTGGCCACTGGGTGCTGGTGCAGTGCCCTGGCGGGTGGGACACAAGGAGTTGACCCAGCTGTAAGGGGACAATCCTCAGAGGATTACCTCAGTCCTGTACAAGTCCAGCCTCAGGTGGCTGACGTTCAGCCATTCATCAACGGACCTCATGTCTTCTTGAAGGTTGGAACTGGCAATGGCTGTGTCTTTGGTGAGGGTGAGGAGCAGCTGGCTGTCAATGGCATACGAGATGATGATGAGGTTGTGTGCGCATGTGATGGTGGAGAGGGGGGTCATGGACACATTGAAGATTGACACGCTGAGAGATGAGCCCTGGGCCATGTGCCAGATGACGCCACTGTACTACATGCTGAAGGCTCGAGTCCCACTCCCATGGCCTTGCTGGCTTGGTGATTTCATCCTGGTCCATCCCCTGCTGGATACCAGTGTTGGAGATGTGTGAGCTGACATTGTGTGACCACATCGTGCATAATGCTGTGGAGAGGTCAAGGGGGGTGGCCTCATCGTTGTTGAGCAGGGCAAAGTTGTCGGTGTTGGTGGCAATGATGATGGTTGCAGTGGGTTGATTACTGTGGAAGACGGTCTTGTGCAGGTTGCCTGGAGCTCTTTGCATGGAGGAAGTTTGTCAGTTGCTCGTTGACTGTATTCCTGATTACATTTGCTGGCTAGGGAAGCACTTTGAGGTTCCTTGAGAGCCAGCGTTCCTGCCGTCCATTGTCTAAGAAGGGCCTGGGTCACTGCATGCCTCTATCTACTATGGAATGTGGCTAACCCCAAAGATACATACATGACGTGCTGGGCCGGGGCCACAAGGATGGGGAATGATGGGGAATGATGTGGTAGAGATGTTGTGTGGGAAGGGTCCTGATGGAGATCCCCAGGGGATGTTGCACATGAGCCGGGTGTTGTATCTGCTGATGATGGAAGTCCAAAACCTGAGGGTGGTTGGTCACGCGTATAATAGTGCGTTTTGCCTCTGTGTGCCAAGGCTTGCGTGTATGTCCATGAGCTTGCAGTGGTAGTAAGTTGCAAGGTATTGCTCAGCTTTGCCAGGGTGGGGTGTCTTTTGGATGGAGAGCTGATGTCAGTGCACTCGCGATGCTGATGAGCTCCTTGATGTCGTGCTGTTTTTTTGCCTCGTCGCCATCTGAAGGATCTCCAATTGTCCTTGCTGATGATATGGTGATGGCTGTGTGTGCCGTTTTCCGGGGTTCTAAGGTCACTGATGGTAATTTGTGTCGCAAGCTGTGCACAAGAGTCCTGCTAGACGTGTATGAGTCCAGTAGGTCTGCCTTGTCGCAGGTGGCTTAATTGTTGATGTGCGTCACAGGAAAGTCCGTCAACGTGGCTGGATTGTTGGATCAGTTGCTGATCCAGTGTGTGAGGTTGCAGGGTGTGGCGGTGGTGTTGGTTCCAGTGTCCCACGCAGCATGTCTGTGTTGACTTACATCAAGCATCTTTGGGGGATTGGCAGCGGGGTGTGTGGCAGTGTGTTGCCCGTCGGAGAAGTGGATGCTAATGTGGATGGACCAATGATGGATGCTGGTGTGGTTCTCATCCAGCCAGAAGTTCCTGGCCCACAGCCACATGTATCCTGTGGATGTGAGGGCATGCGTGATGATGGACGTGTTGATGGCTTTGCGGAATTGTGGATGTAGGCCTGGAGATCTGTAGATGAGTGTTACTCTGAGGGTTTGGAGGGGGTTTGTGCCAACCCGGATTTGTGACCCTGAGTGCGTACTTGGGAATAGATATCAATTCATCCTCCGGGATTGTTAGTGCCGTCCGTCCCTGCAGGTGCTCTTGTATCCGTCTGAGATGGTAATGAAGAAGTTTTGTGCTGAGGATGCTTTCATCCAGGTCACTGTCATGATGGTGATGTGTGGGCCTGTTGTGTTGAGGAGGTAACAGAGTCCAATGGCGTGCTGTTGGACGGAGCCGGTGTGGAGTAGGAGGGACATGACCTGGTTGGTGTGACAGGGCCTGGAAGGCGGGGCAGCGCTGTGTAGGCAGTTGGAGTAGCACACTCAGCATGCGAAGGTGTGGTGTGTGCGCTTAGGGTATGCCTGAGAGCAGGCGGGTTGATTTTCGCTCGCTTGGACATTGCTTGGAGGGTGGCTGCAACATGAGACTGTTGTGTGATGTGGGTCATGCAAGGACATGAGGGTCGTGCAATGTGCACGTTGCATGCGCTGACGGTCCTGCCTTTGGCACCGCCTGGCCGCAACAGTGGCACAGACAAGCTGATGACAGCCTAAAGAATGGGTGGAGGGAGGAAGGGAGGAGCTTCTTGGAGGCGTGTGGGTTGCAGAATCCTGGAACTTGGTTGGCCCTTGCCGCAGGGCCCGCAGCAGCAGGCGACATGTACTGTAAACTAGGCCAAACGTAGCACACAAAGACAAGGATGTCAGAAAGGACAACTGCAACAGGTGCATGTAAAGGAAGGAGTGTCAGGTTACTCATGGCTCACCCAGAGAAAATGGATGAACAATCAACAAAGATGACTGACACAGGATCAGGAAACAGAAGGCTGAGCTGCGCACAGGAGACACACCCTCAGCAGGCGTGGACGGCCCGTTGGTGGGAGCAACCTGCACAAATACATACACAACCATGGACTTCATGCACAATAGAGATTATTAGCCATGAAGAACTGCATGCATGTTGCCGAACTACACATACACTCATATGCACAATCTTTGACAACTATGCCAGAGATGACGCATGCAAAGTGGCAAGAGTCCTGCATTGACAGAGATGAGGCACTTCGGAGGGTGAGGAACCCCTTTATTACTCAAGCTCACACTGTTATGTGCCCCATGGTGAGTCAACATGTATGCATGGTAACACAACATGCACAGAGGCAGTCCCCACACATTCCAAACACGTACCACCCCCAAAATGCCTTGCTGCAATCCTTACCCAAAATGAAATTTCCCCATGTCCGTGCATGGAACGCTGATTCAGCACACGTTGCAATACTCATGAGGAATAGCAGGAGGACGATGACAAAAGCAGACAACATGCGCAAGAACCTGGGAATGACAGAAACACAAGAAGTCAGCTAAAATATTTTTCTTCGCATACATGGTCATTTACTAAACAGGAACAATGTTGTACCCATGCTAATTTAAAAGAAAGTGTCCCTGCTAAAATGTGTGGAATGACATCATCACTCGAGTGACACACCAGAACACACATCTAAGTCACTTAGCATACAGTCAGCTGGACACACACATTGCAACACATGCCACCCAAGCCTCCAAGCGTGCACACTCAGACCCAGTGACTCACCATTATGAGAAGAAGTTGCGTATGAGCTGACTCCGGATACCCTCCTCCTCCTCCTCCTCATCACTTGCCTCGTGACCAAGCCCTTCATCCTCCACGGGTGGATGTTCCTGCTCATCCTGTTCCAGGATGAGTGGCACTGCCTTCTCCACTGCCATGTTGTGCAGCATGCAGCACACGATGAAGATTTTGAAGACCTTCGCCGGTGCATATGGGAGGGACCCGCCTGTCTTGTGAAGGCACCGGAATCGGCTCTTCAGGAGATCAAACGTCCTCTCAATCACTCGCCTGGTCTGCCCGTGTGCATTGTTGTACCGGTGATCTGCAGCTGACCTTGGGTTGCGGAGAGGCGTCATCAGCCATGGCATGTTGGGATAGCCAGAGTCCCCTACATGGAAACATCATGTAAATAAGTGGGTCAGGAGATGCCGTAAGAGCCAGAGATACCGCAACACACAGGACAAACAGAGTATACCCACCAACAAGACATGCTTGTTCGTTGTGCAGCCGCAGCATCATTTGTGGCACCCTGCTACGCCTCATGATGTAGGCATCGTGTGCTGACCCTGGAAAACGTGCACAGACATGTGAAATCAGCATGTTAGCAAGACACACCACAAGGGCATTTATAGAGTGGTAATGTTTACGGTTACGATAGGCTACCTCCTGTGCCTGTGGTGGTACCAAAGCCACATGTGTCCCATCAATGGACCCAATGACATGGGGCATCCCTCCCAGGGCATAGAAATCACCCTTGACACCTGTCAACTCCTCAGGAGTCGGAAAATGGATGAATTCTTCAAGGTGCTCCAACATGGCTGCCAAAACTTCACGCAGGACATGGCTGAACATTGTCTGTGACATGCCACCAACATCAGCTATGGTGAATTGAAACATACCTGTGGCAAAAAAATGTAGGGCTGCCATCACCTTCATCTTGGGGGTCAGCGCAGTGGGATACCTGTGTCGCGGTTGGAGGTGTGGTGCCACCTTGGTGTCAAGTCCTCCATCAACTGTTGAGTGAATCTGTAACGTCAGATGCAGGCACGTTCCCTCATGGCACCCAAGTCTGGCATTGGTCGGGGGACAGGCAGTGCCCAGCAGAAAATTGTGATGAATGACGAAGATTGAGAGCATAACAACATCAATGTCAATGAACAGAGCACATTCTCAACTGCTACTACACATCTGCTAAATACAATGGGCCCGATTCACAGAACTAACTTAAGACAAAATCCGAAACTTACTACTTTTGGTATTCACAGAAGTTAGGATTTTGTCTTAAGTTTGTCTTAAGACAAACTTAAGACAGACTTCAGACAGACTTAAGACAAACTTAAGACAGACTTAAGTTAGGATTTTGTCTTAAGTTTGTCTTAAGTCTGACTTAAGTCTGTCTTAAGTCTGTCTTAAGTTTGTCTTAAGTCTGTCTTAAGTCTGTCTTAAGTCTGTCGTAAGACAAACTTAAGACAAAATCCTAACTTCTGTGAATACCAAAAGTAGTAAGTTTAAGATTTTGTCTTAAGTTAGTTCTGTGAATCGGCCCCTTAGTTTAGTAGGCAGTGACATGACTATACAGTCTTGTGGCATGATCTCAGTGTGTGTATTGTGCTGCATCCGCCAGGGGTGGGTATGCATGTGTTATTTGTCCTCACACCCACATGTGGTGTGTCATGCAGTGAGGGAGTGACATCCATCCTCCTGGGAGTGGGACACTGCTGTCAGTGATGTGTTGTTATGGCACTATCATCATTGTCCACAGTTAGGGATGCGTACATACACCCATGGAGTTGTGGTCATCTGATAATGATGTACACCCCCATGTCTCTGACCACTGCTGGGACTCCTCTGCACCCACCCCTCACATGTCTGTCCACTGCTGGGGGTGATATGCACCCACCCTCATGTTGCAGGCCACTGCTGAGAGTCCTCTGCACCACCCCTCACATGTCTGTCCACTGCTGGGAGTCCTCTGCACCCACCCCTCACATGTCTGTCCACTGCTGGGAGTCCTCTGCACCCACCCCACACATGTTTGTCCACTGCTGGGAGTGATATGCACCCACCCCTCGTGTTGCAGGCCACTGATGGGAGTCCTCTGCACCCACCCTTCACATGTCTGTCCACTGCTGCGAGTGATATGCAACCACCCCTCATGTTGCAGGCCACTGCTGGGAGTCCTCTGCACCCACCCCTCACATGTCTGTCCACTGCTGGGAGTGATATGCACCCACCACTCATGTTGCAGGCCACTGCTGGGTGTCCTCTGCACCCACCCCTCACATGTCTGTCTACTGCTGGGTGTCCTCTGCACCCACCCCTCACATGTCTGTCCACTGCTGGGAGTCCTCTGCACCCACCCCTCACATGTCTGTCCACTGTTGGGTGTCCTTTGCACCCCCCCTCATATTGCAGGCCACTGTGGGAGTCCTCTGCACCAACCCCTCAAATGTCTGTCCACTGCTGGGAGTCCTCTGCACCCACCCCTCACATGTCTGTCCACTGCTGGGAGTCCTCTGCACCCACCCCTCACATGTCTGTCCACTGCTGGGAGTGATATGCACCCACCCCTCATGTTGCAAGCCACTGCTGGGAGTCCTCTGCACCCACCCCTCACATGCCTGTCCACTGCTGGGAGTCCTCTGCACCCACCCCTCACATGTCTGTCCACTACTGGGAGTCCTCTGCACCCACCCCTCACATGTCTGTCCACTGCTGGGAGTCCTCTGCACCCACCCCTCCCCTCACATGTCTGTCCACTGCTGGGAGTGATATGCACCCACCCCTCATATGTCTGTCCACTGCTGGGAGTCCTCTGCACCCACCCCTCACATGTCTGTCCACTGCTGGGAGTCCTCTGGACCCACCCCTCACATGTCTGTCCACTGCTGGGAGTCCTCTGCACCCACCCCTCACATGTCTGTCCACTGCTGGGAGTGATATGCACCCACCCCTAATGATGCAGGCCACTGCTGGGAGTCCTCTGCACCCACCCCTCACACGTCTGTCCACTGCTGGGAGTGATATGCACCCACCCCTCATATTGCAGGCCACTGCTGGGAGTCCTCTGCACCCACCCCTCACATGTCTGTCCACTGCTGGGAGTGATATGCACCCACCCCCCATGTTGCAGGCCACTGCTGGGAGTCCTCTGCACCCACCCCTCACATGTCTGTCCACTGCTGGGAGTCCTCTGCACCCACCCCTCACATGTCTGTCCACTGCTGGGAGTCCTCTGCACCCATCCCTCACATGTCTGTCCACTGCTGGGAGTCCTCTGCACCCACCCCTCACATGTCTGTCCACTGCTGGGAGTCCTATGCAGCCACCCACCCCCTTGGTGCAGTACACTGCTGTCCTGTGCCTACACACACACCAATATAGTGGTAATATGCTGCACCAGGCCGTAGGCCAACATTCGTGGCATGTGTACGCCTTGTATCCCAAATGTACTGGTGCCGTAGGGGTACGTGTGATACGGACCGTACCCCCGCATTCATGGGGTGTGTATGGTCCGTACCACCCGTACACCTATGGCACAAATACAATGGTGATATGGCCCGTACCCTCGCTATGTATGCGTGGGTGCGGTCCGTATCACTATAGTAGTGGTGCCGTAGGGGTACGCGTGGTACGGCCCGAACATACACCCTGTGAGCGTGTGTATGGTCCGTTCCACGCGTACCCCTACGGCACCACTCCAATGGTGTTACGGACCGTACACACGCTCTGAGGGCGTGTGTACGGTCCGTACCACTCGTACCCCTATGGCACCACTACAATGGTGATACGGACCGTACACACGCTCTGAGTGCGTGTGTATGGTCCGTCCCACGCGTACCCCTACGGCACCACTACAATGGTGATACGGACCGTACACACGCTCTGAGGGCGTGTGTACGGTCCGTACCACGCGTACCTCTACGGCACCACTACAATGGTGATACGGACCGTACACACGCTCTGAGGGCGTGTGTACGGTCCGTACCACGCATACCCCCACGGCACCACTGATATAGTGCTACGGACCGTACCCACGCTATGTATGTGTGAGTACGGTGCGTAGCACTATTGTAGTGTTGCCGTAGGGGTAGGCGTACACGTCCACTTCCGTTGTTGCGTGATGCAGGGATTGGTGGACACGCCCCCCGGAGTCACCGGACCCTTGAGGTAATGTATGTCCTCAATATTGTAGGTTTTAATTTGGGTAGGGGGTATGTTTCCTGCCCCTCACCCCCCCTTGGCCCCTGGGTGTTGTTCTCACCTTCTGCGGCGTGTGCGTCGCGTTTGGTGCACCAGGTCGTAGGCTAAGAGGCCAGGGATGACACGTAGGATGGGGTCCATGGCTGTCCGTCGCGTACCGGGGCTCCGTTTTCCGGCAATTTTTGACTGGCGTAAAAAAATAGCTGTGCTGAGTGACGTAGGGACGAATCGTACTTGCTGGTCCGTAAAACGCTGCCTGACTCCGTACGGACGTCGCGTACGCGCTGTCCTGGATCAGACTCGTAGGTATTTTTTAGCCGTACGGTGTTTTGTACGATTCGCACGGAAATGGTATTTCTGTACGAATCGTACTTGCTGAATTGTACAGTGGATTTCCCGGGTACGAGTCGTATGGAGAATACGCTCCGTACGACGAATCGTACCCGGGTTTTACAGGATCGGAATCGGCACCTTAATGTTAAAAATAAAAAAAATAAAAACTTATTATAAAGTTAAATACATATCACAAATACCCACAAATATCATATTAAATGAAATAAACAAATTCTTTTCAAACAAATAAATGTTTTTATTTAGAAATTATTTATGAACAAAAACATTAATACATACATTTAGTTTATTTACTTTCTACCCTATAACACTACACAATTCACAACCCACATCTAAATTTGAAAATAATCTACTTCCATAATTAACATAATTAATGATCAATTAAAGAAATATTCTTAATTAAAAAACAAATTAAACCACGTAAAAATAAATTAATGAACTTCCCACCCTTTACCACTATAATCCCCACAACCCACACCTAAAAGTAAACTGTGAAAAAATGAATTACAAAATTAAAACTGTTTTTCAATTAAAAAACTAGTAGTACTTAACAACTAATTAAAAAGTAAGTAACATGTATTTACTCCCCACCCTTTACCACCTATAAAATCAAAACCCACACACAAAAGCAATTAAACAATTACCCTAATTAATGATCAATTTATTAATTAATTAATAATAAATATCAACTAATTATTAATTAATTAAAAATATATTACTTCCCACCCTTCACCCCCATAAACCCCACAACCCGCACCTAAAATGAATTACACAATTCCCATGTTTAGTTTTTAATTAATTAATATTAAGTAGTTATTAATTAATTAAAAATAAATATCTTCCCACCTTTTACCTTTATTAACCCAAAATCCACACCCTCAAAAAATATAATAAAACAAGTAACACATTATCAATTTTGTATTATTAATTATCAACTATTACTTAATTAAAAATACATTACTTCCCACACTTTACCCCTATAAACCCCACATCCTGCATCTAAAAAAATTGCACAATTACCATAATTAATTACCAATTAATTAATATCAATTAACAACCAATTAACAATCAATTAAAAATAAATTACTTCCCACCTTATACCCCTAAAAATCCCACAACCCACACATAACATTTACAAAAAAATAAAAACATAATTAACACTATAAAATCCCAATAAAATAAATATTAATAAATAAAAAATAATCATCAATTTATTATAATTAAATTACTTCCCACCCTATTCCCCTATAATCCCACAACCCACTACGGACTCTAAAAAACACAAAACGCAATTGAAATAAAATTGATAACTACTAAAAATTTAACACATATATTAAAAAACATAAACAATACTTATACAAAAAAATACATCATAGACATTTAAAATATATACTAAAATACATAACACTAATTAAAAATCGATATTTTAAACAACTATATTTTTGCAAACGATATTAATGACTTCTATATTTTTTTAACAATATTTCTTACCCTAAATTTGATGTTCTTGACCACGATATTCTTGCTGTCAATATTTCTGTGTCACAATATTTACAACTCGATATTTGTGTAGGTCGACCTTTCCAACTCAATATTTTGTCTAAACGCCGTGCCATCACCCGCCAGAGAACAAGTCTACCGGAATCGGAAGAACTTCCATTCAATCAATGTGCAAGTTGCCTAATTACCTCATTTGTACACCACAAGTGTCTGTGTGTATTTCCCCAGATCAATCCATGATTCCTTCGTAATACGGAACAGCAGCACACCCCTGCAAATGTCATAACTTGGACCTGAGAGGTCTTGGCCGGCTAGTAAGTACAATGTGACATACTATTGTTTGGGTAATTAAAAAATGAATAATCTGAAATTGTGTAACATATTTTGGCTCTTTTTTTCCCTTTAGGAGACTCAGCTCATCCTGACCGCCCATGGTTGTTAGCACCGCTGAAGAATTCAACAGCTTCAGGGAAGTCTGCTTCAATGAGGCCAATGGAAGAACACGGACGCCAGTAGAGCGGACTTTTGGGCTCCAAAAAGGCCAGATTTGGCTGTATGGATAAGACTGGTGAAGCCCTCCTCTCCTCACCCAATAAGGTGTGCAAATCACCATGGCCTGCTGCATGTTGCATCACATAGCCCTGTGATGGAACATCCCATACATCGCAGAGGATGGAAACCATGAAGAGCTACCGGGTGAGGATGCTGAAATGCCAAATGAAGATGTTAGCAGTGAAGAGGAAGGAGCTGACTTACGTCAAGATGTTATTGACAACTCTTTCACCTGAGTGTAGGTATAAATTTACATATTATGAAATTAAGGTTAAATCAACTTTTAATCTAATGAGGATAACAGTCTGTGCTGGACATTTTTCAGAAAGGGCAAGTTGATGAAATTCAGGCCACAGATGTGTGTAGATCAAAGTGTTGACACATTGACCCCGGGGTCATTTAGATTGTTTATCTTTGATTGTTCTTAGAACCTGTGTCCTCCAAAGTACTCATTTGTAATGTGTCTAATCTGTAATGTAATTAAGTGATTCTTTTTATTTTGATCTGTTTTAGGATTCTTCACCATGTCATCTTCATATGGACAATTCAACGTTGTGACATTTGCAGTTATGCGCTGCTGTTGTACAAAGGGAACATGGGTTGATCCTGTCGAAGACACACACAGACCTTGGGTGTACATATCTTGTACTGAGACAACTTGCACAGTTATTGGATGGAAGTTTTGAAGATTGCATTGGACTTTTTTCTCTTGAATGTTGTCTCCAAGGTAATATGTGCTGCTTGAATTGCTCTAGCCACATGTGATATTCAACCCAAAGCATACTAATCTCTCTTCACATTGCCAAAATGCTCATTATGGGGTCGATTCCGATCCTGTATTTTTTTTTTCCGTACGACTCGTATCCGTAATTTTTTCCGTACGAATCGCAAAAGTCCCGTCCGACCCGCGAAGTACGATTCGTACGAGAAAAATACATACGGATCGGCCCGATCCGTACGAATCGGATTGGGAAAAGTTGTACGAGACGGACCCGGACACTTTTCCGTACGAATCGTAAAAATGCAGTCCGACCGTACTAGTACGATCCGGACCGGCTTTCCGATTTACGATTCGTACGGAAAACATCCTGTACACGGGGAATGCCTTTACCCGCTGCGAAGCGAACTTTGTAAGACTCGTATCCCGGGAAAAGTTGTTCCTGGGGTGCGAGTCGTACAGGGGTACGAGTCGTACAGGCCCCCCATGCATATGTACGCACCTTACAACAACATCGCGTATGTACGGTGCGTACCCCAACATCGCGTATGTACGCACCTTACAACAACATCGCGTATGTACGGTGCGTACCCCAACATCGCGTATGTACGCACCTGACAACAACATCGCGTATGTACGCACCGTACATACGCAATGATGGGGTACGCACCGTACATACACAATGCATGGGGGTGTATGCCTGTACGACTTGTACCCCTGTATGACTCGTACCTCTGGGAACGTGTCGGAGTACGACTCGTACCGCTGAGAACGTCGCGTATGACCGAGTCGGACACACAAAAAAACAGAAGCAAATACAACGAAACGAGTCGTACTGAACCACGGACACTGTAAAACAGCCCAAGGAGGGTCTATTCGACTCGTACAACACCACAAAACACGTCTACATTGCACAAAACATCGAAATGACTGACCTGGCCACATCCAAACAGGCAAACAGAGGGGCACACTCACAACCACCCCTTATAACACACCCACCAAAAATTCAAACTGAGGACCACCCACAAATGGACCAATAAAAAGGGCCCGCACACACAAACCATGAGCCTTTGCAACAGACTCACTGCAGCTAGAGAGCACACACCAACAACTGCACCCATCCACCTTAACATATACACAACCTCCTTCAGACATACCCCCTCTTCACATTCTGACCCACACCTTCACATTCAGACCCACACACCCACAACCATCCATACCCTCACCCCAACCATCCACACCCTCACCCCACACCATGCCCACAGACAAGAATCCAAAGTTCACAAGGGAGGAGCTGGAGATCCTTGTCAATGAAGTCATCAGAGTCGAGCCACAGCTGTTTGGAACATTGGTCAGACAGACCAGCATAGGCGAAGAATCACGCCTGTGGCAGAGGATCGTCGATAGGGTGAATGCTGTGGCACCCATCAGAAGGACCAGGACTGAATGCCAAGCAAGGTGGTACGATCTGTCAGTGAAGCGAAAAATGAATGACGACTACGCCCAGAGCAACATCACTGGAGGTACATTTCCATCCCTGGGAGGAGAAGGTGATATCCCTGCTTCCGCCGGTGGGAGTACATGGACTTCAAGGACTTCCAGAGCCTGGTGAGTACACAAACAACTTATGTAACATGGGAGTAATGGCATCCACACCCCAACTACACAAAATGCACGCAACTACCCCCAAGCCCTCACCGGCCAGAACCACAGTCAAAAACAACGCTAATGCCACTAACATGTGTATGCCCCATTGAGAAAGCAAGGCCATGCCATGTTCCATGCTACACGAAGCACTAACCCAAGAATGGATGTCTGGTATGCTGGGAGGGTGGGTGTCACAAAATGCATTGTTGAACTCCATATCAGACACAATGGCCCTCATCCCATATGGCCCAGGTATATACCCATGTACCATGCGCAATGCACAGGGACTGGGAAAGTACAGACAAGATAGCTGACACTTGGCCCTGGTGTAGGCAGCACAAGGCCGTCCTGTGACCAGTGCAAACACAAACACCAAGACAACAAGGTCAGATATCTAGGACAGGAACTCACACTCACTGTCATGGCAGCATGCTCCATGGGGGGACAGCTACATCACCTGGGAGCCCCAGTGCCAAATCACACTACACCCACCAGCAGGCCCTGTCACACACACCCCTTACACAAGCAGACACCCCCGGGACAGGCAATGGATTTACCCACTGTCACAATGGACATGTAACACAACAAGACCAATACATAGCCGAAGAAGCATCCAAGCCAAAAATCTACATGTCCAAGACTCAGGAGAACATATCAATCTGTCCCCCGCAACATGCCCATCTACAAGTGAACATTGAGGAGAATGCTAGGCACATACAACTACCTGGAGGAACAGTGCCAACTTGAATGTGTATGAAACAGCATTAACATTGTCTGTCTCTCACACACAGGGCAACGTGATGAATATCCCCCCAACAATGGGGGTGAAGAATCACAGTCCCAGGCTCGGGAGGAACCTGATCCCACCGGCAGCGACGCCTCTCAACACTCCGCGGATGACTCCGACCGACCTGGACCCTCTGCTGTCCAAGCCCCTGCAGCACCTGGTTCAGTAACATCTGTGCCAACCACCACCCCCATTCCTGCCACATCCCAGGAGACACCGAGGAGCCGTGCCCGCAGTGAACAACTGAGCCAGTCTGACCAGGAGGGACAAGGTGCGCCGGGCACCCAGGAGGAGGCAGACAACACCACCACTGCCATCCCTCAGGGGTCCTGTAGACCCGATGTGCCCACAACGGCAGCCAAGGCTCGTGTGGGCAGGGGTGGTGGGAGTGTAGGCAGGCGGAGGCGAGAACCTGACCAGCCAGCTGAAGGGACCGGTATGTCACACATACACAACATCATGGACGCATGCCGGCGTGACACCAGGTAGTTCAGCCAGGTAGTGGAGACCCTCACAGAGATAAAGGGGACCATCACAGAGATGAAGAACCAGCAGGCCGAGCAACACGCCAGTCAACAAGAACACCAAGGACGGATGGAGGCAAGACTGGTTGAGCTCCTGGCGGTGCAAAGGGACATAAGCCATTCACTCCGTCGGATAGCCGACAACATGGGCAACCCTCCCCGTGCCACCAGGCGAAGACCACCACCAGCCACAGGGAGGGAGGAGGAGGAGGATTCGTCCAACTGAGCGTCCCAAGCATCGTCAAGGCCTGCATCTGTGGGTCGTCCACGGAAAAGACCGTGAGAGGCAGCGGCCCAGCCACATCTCCCAGGTCACCTGGCCTGGCACCTGGCCTTCATGTGCAACAGCATCACCTCATTGACTGACATTATCTGCCACATGGACTTGCTGGTCACAGTCTGACCAATGATGCCAAACACTGTGGTCTGGACTCTGCTGACTTCAAATGCCAAGGATCCCATCTCCCCCTGTGAACTTTGGATTCTGTGGTCCCTGTATTGCACCTTTTTCTTAGCACAAATCACGCACCAGACCTATAATACAAAAAAGAATAATTGAAATTTTATGTTGCAGTCATTTAGCATGAGTCCACAACATACGTTTGGGGATATGTCAAAGTATGCCTGAGTGTGGAACTAACTCCAGCCATCCATACACTGGGATCTGAGTCCGGTCGAGGACACACATGGGTCACAATGTATCATCAAATACAGACATGGAGCCCAATACTCACCCGTGATGGCCTCAAGCTGCTGAGGGGGGGATGGCAATACTGCTCGGACAGACAAATTTGGAAGAGTATCATGAAGGCGTAGAGGTCATGGGTCATGTGGAGGTGCCCGGGGAGGGAGTCCCAGGTCTGTTTGGTGAGGTGGGAGAACTATCTCTTGCATGCAGTTGTTCTGTGGATGTGATGAATGGTGGCCAGGGCAAGGTTGGCTGCACGGAGTTGGGCCAACGGGGTGTTGGATGACAGACGTCCAAGGTTGGTTTTGGGTCTGTGGTTGTGGACTGCCTCCTGAGTGTGGTTGAGGAGTCTGAAGGTGATCCTGCAGCAGACAGTGAGCCATTGTAGCTATCTCAGGTGGACGGTGATGTGGCTGGGGCGGGGGATGTTGAAGATGAGGTGTGCGGAAGCACCCTGAATGTGGACAAGTTCTCCTGCAGTTTTGCTGTTGTTCCTCTGTAGAGGGCGGTGCTGTAGTTGACCCAGCTGGTATCGTGGACCTGGGGGACAGTCTGTCTTGCCTTGGAGTGGATCTATCTGTGGATCATTTGCAGCATGCGGAGGGTGTTGCAGCATGAGGTACAGATGGTGTTGAGTTGCATGGTAATTGTGAGCGATGAGTCCATGATGAACACCAGCTTGCGTGCGTGGCCACAGGGTGCTGGTGCGGTGCCCAGGCCGGTGGGACACAAGGAGTTGACCCAGCCGTAAGGGGACACTCCTCAGATGATGACCTCAGTCCTGTCCAAGTCCAGCCTCAGGTGGCTGATGTTCAGCCATTCGTCAACGGATCTCATGCCTGCTTGAAGGTTGGATCTGGCAATGGCTGGGTCTTTGGTGAGGGTGAGGAGCAGCTGGGTGAGGGTGAGGAGCAGCTGGGTGTCAATGGCAATAGATGATGATGAGGTCGTGTGCGCATGTGATGGTGGAGAGGGGGGTCATGGAGACATTGAAGATCGTCACGCTGATAGATGAGCCCTGGGGCATGGGCCAGATTACCCCAGTGTACTACATGCTGAAGGGTGGAGGCCGACTCCCTGGGCCTTGCTGGTGAGCTACTTGTTGATTTAATCCTGGGCCCTCCTCTGGATACCAGTGTTGGAGATGTGTGAGCTGACAGTGTGGTAGCACATGGTGTAGAATGCCGTTGAGAGGTCAAGGGGGCTGGTCTCACCATTGTTGAGCAGGGCAAAGTTGTCATTGGTGGTGGCAATTATGACGTTTGCAGGGGTCCGGTGCCCCCCTGCGTGAGCTGGGATGTATGTGCACGATTGGGTTTGATGTTTGCTGGAACCAGTCCCCTGGCATTAAATGAAGACGTATCCCGGCTGATGGAGGCCGCATGCAGGTTGGGGGGGTCGAGCTTCCTGCCTCCCGCCCCTCCCCCCCCCCTTCCCCGGGCCCTCTGGGGAATTTTCATTTATTTAATACTCCCTGAATGTGGCATGGTGTGGATGACTTCCCTCCCCACCTGCGGGCGTGGGATGTGGTTCCCTTCCCCTCTCCTCCTCTCCCCCCCCCCCCGCTCCCCCTAGGGGAATGCCTAGCGGCACTCAGACTGATTTTTAGTGGCGGTATGTTTTGGTATAGTGGGTTGGTTTAGGGTGGGGTTGGGTGTTTCGGGGGTTGTGGGAATGTTAGACGGGCAATACCCCTCCCAATGAGTACGATATACTGAGAGATGGGTATACCATACATTGCAATGTACCAGGCTGCTGGACCTCCGGGGATCCTGAGGTGATATGTGGCTGCAATCCCATACTTACAACATTCATTCACAGGTTTGACTTTTATCACTTGCATTTTCTCCCCTACCATCTATATGTTTAATGTGATAAATGCAATTTGTAACCCAATGCTCCTTCTCACGAAAACTTAATAAGGTGTTTTAAAAATAAATGACGTTTGCAGTGGTGTGATTACTGTGGAAGATGGTCTGGTGCCGGTTGCCTGGAGCTGTTTGCGTGGAGGAAGTTTGTCAGTTGCTCGTTGAGTGTCTTCCTGATGACATTTGCTGGGTAAGGAAGCAGGGTGATGTTCCAGGAGATCCTGTGGTACTGCCGTCCGTTGTTTAAGAAGGGCCTGGGTCTCTGCATGCCTCCAGCTCCCATGGAATGTGGCAAACTCAAAGGAGACATTCATGACGTGCTGGACGTGGGCTTCAAGGATGGGGAATGATGTGGTTGAGATGTTGTGTGGGAAGGGGCCTGATGGAGAGCCACAGTGGATGGTGCACATGAGCCATGTAGTGTATTTGCTGCTGACGGGAGTCCAGAACCTAAGGGGGGTTTGTCCCGCGAATAATAGTGCTGTCTGCCTCTGTGTGCCAAGGCTGTTGTGTATGTCCATGAGCTTGCAGTGGTAGAAAGTTGCAAGGGATTTGATCTGCCTTGCAAGGGTGGGGTGTCTTTTGGATGGAGAGCTGCTGTCAGTTCACTCACAATGCTGATGAGCTCCTTGATGTCGTGTGTTTTGGTGCCTGGGCCCTATCTGAAGGATTTCCACTTGTCCTTGCTGATGATATGGTGATGGCTGTGTGTGGCGTTTTCCAGGGCTGTAAGGTAACTGATGGTTCTTTGTGTTGCAAGGTTTGCACAAGAGTCCGGCTAAATCTGTATGAGTCCAGTAGGTCTGCCTTGTCCCAGGTGGCTTAACTGTTGTTGTGCTTCACAGGAAAGTCCATCAATGTGGCAAGATTGTTGGATCGGTTGCTGATCCAGTGTGTGAGGTTGCAGGGTGTGGCGGAGGTGTTGGTTCGAGTGTCCCACACAGCTTGTCTGTGGTGACTTACATCAAGCATCTTTGGGGGATCGGTAGCGGGGTGTGAGGCAGTATGTTGCTTGTCAGAGACGTGGATGCAAATGCTGATGGACCAATGATGGATGGTGGTGTGGTTCTCCTCCTGCAAGAAGTTACTGGCCCCCCAGCCACATGTATCCTGTGGAGGTGGGGGCGTGCGTGCAGATGTACGTGTTGATGGCTTTGCGGAATTGTGGATGTAGGCCTGGAGATCTGTAGATGAGTGTTACTCTGAGGGTTGCCAGGGGGTTGGTGCGAAACCGGATTTGTGACTCTGAGGGTGTACTTGTGAATATATTGCAATTCATCCTCTGGGATTGTTGGTGTCGTCCCTGTGTGTGATCTTGTATCCGTCAGAGATGGCAATGAAGAAGTTGTGTGCTGAGGATGCTTTTATCCAGGTTACTGTCATGAAGGTGATGTGTGGGGCTGTTGTGTTGAGGAGGTAACAGAGTTCAATGGCATGCTGGTGGACGGAGCGGGTGTGGAGTTGGAGGCACATGACCTGGTTGTTCTGACAGGGTCTGGTAGGCGGGGCAGCGCTGTGTAGGCAGTTGGAGTTGCACCCTCAGCATGCGAAGGTGTCGTGTGTGCGCTTAGGGGTTGCCTGATAGCAGGCGGTTGATTGTCTGGTGGACATTGCTTGGAGGGTGGCTGCTGTATGAGCCTGTTGTGTGACGTGGGTCATGCAAGGACCAGAGGGTCGTGCACTGTGCACGTTGCAGGCGCAGACGGTCCTGCCTTTGGCACAGCGTTGGCGCAACAGTGGCACAGACAAGCTGCTGGCTGCATTAAGAATGGGTGGAGGGGGGAAGGGAGGAGCATTTTGGAGGTGTGTGGGTTGCAGAATCAGGGCACTCGGTGGGGCGGTGCCGCAGGTGAGGCAGCAGCAGGTGGAAGGGGTGAGAAACTAGGCAAAAAGTAGCACACAAAGACAAGGAGGTCAGAAAGGCACAGTGCAACAGGTGTATGTAAAGGAAGGAGTGTCAGGTTACTCATGGGTCACTCCGAGAAAGTGTATGAACAATCACCAAAAATGACGGCCACAGGATCAGGCAACAAAATGCGGAGCTGCGCACAGGAGACACACCGTCAGCAGGCGTTGACGTCCCGTTGTGGGGAGCAACCTGCACAAATACATACACAACCAGGTACTTCATGCACAATGGAGATTATTAGCCATGAAGAACTGCATGCATGTTGCTGAAGTACACATACACTCATATGCTCAATCTTTGACAATGATGCCATAGATGACGCATGCAAACTGGCAAGAGATCTGCAGTGACAGAGATGAGGCACTTTGGATTGTGCTGAACACCTTTATTACAGAAACTCACACAAAGGGAAATGCATCCAAATGAACAGACTCACAGGTCAGTTGACATAACATGTGGGACATACGCTGGACCCCCCCTTCACAACACGGATGTTGTAAATCCCAATGAACTGGCACACAAGTTAAGGGGATGAGCCAAACACATCCTGCTGCACACGGAGAGGCTGCAATTCTCCCTAGAGCCTGTTGTTGTGATGTCCCACACTATGTCCACCCGTAGCATCCGCAATGTTTCAGAGGCAAGGTTTACACACATTGATGCCTTCATCAGACTCCACACTCCACTACAGATGACTGTCAAGAAGGGTGACTATCATGTCATGGGAGTGATGCTACATGTTATATGCTCCATGGTGAAAAGACATGTATGCATGGTACCACAACATGCACAGAAGCAGTCCCCACACATTCCCAACCCGTACCACCACCAAAAAGCCTTGCTGCAATCCTTACCCAAACTGACATTTCCACATGTCCGTGCATGGAACGCTGATTCAGCACACGCTGCAATCCTCATGAGGAATAGCAGGAGGACAAAGATGACATGAGCAGACAACAGGGGCAAAAACCTGGTAATGACAGACACACAAGAAGTCACCTAAAACAATTCTCGCCGCACACATGGTCAGTTACGAAACATGAACAATGTTGGACACATGCAACTTTCAAAGAAAGTCTCTCCGCAAAACTGTGTGGCATGACATCATCACTCGAGTTACACATCAGAACACACATCAAAGTCACTTTGCATTCAGTCAGCTGGACACACACATTGCAACACATGCCACTCAATGCTACAAGCTTGCACACTCATACCCAGTGACTCACCATTATGAGAAGAAGTTGCGTATGAGCTGACTCCGGATATCATCTTCCTCCTCCTCATCACTTGCCTCGTGACCAAGCCCTTCATCCTCCACGGGTGGATGTTCCTGCTCATCCTGCTCCAGGATGAGTGACACTGCCTTCTCCACTGCCATGTTGTGCAGCATGCAGCACACGATGAAGATTTTGCAGACCTTCTCCAGTACATATGGGAGGGACCCACCTGTCTTGTCAAGGCACCGGAATCGGCTCTTCAGGAGGCCAAACGTCCTCTTAATCATTCGCCTGGTCTGCCCGTGTGCATTGTTGTACCGGTGATCTGCAGCTGTTCTTGGGTTGCGGAGAGGTGTCAGTAGCCATGGCATGTTGGGATATCCAGAGTCCCCTACATGGAAACATCATGTAAATAAGTGGGTCAGGAGATGCCGTAAGAGCCAAAGATACCGCAACACACAGGACAAACAGAGTATACCCACCAACAAGACATGCTCGTTCGTTGTGCATCCGCAGCATCATTTGTGGCACCCTGCTACGCCTCATGATGTAGGCATCGTGTGCTGATCCTGGAAAACGTGCACAGACATGGTAAATCAGCATGTTAGCAAGACACACCACAAGGGCGTTTATTGAGTGGTAATGTTTTTGGTTGCGATAGGCTTGCTCCTGTGCCTGTGGTGGTACCAAAGCCACATGTGTCCCATCAATGGACCCAATGACATGGGGCATCCCTCCCAGGGCATAGAAATCACCCTTGACATCTGTCAACTCCTCAGGAGTAGGAAATTTGATGAATTCATCAAGGTGCTCCAACATGGCTGCCAAAACATCACGCAGGACATGGATGAACATTGTCTGTGACATCCCACCAACATCAGCTATGGTCAATTGAAACGTACCTGTGGCAAAAAAATGTAGGGCTGCCATCACCTTCATCTTGGGGGTCAGCGCAGTAGGATACCTGTGTCGCGGTTGGAGGTGTGGTGCCAGCTTGTTAGTCAAGTCCTCAATCAACTGTCGAGTGAATCTGTAACGTCGGATGCAGGCACATTCCCTCATGGCAGCCAAGTCTGGCATTGGTCTTGGGACAGGCAGTGCCCTGCAGGACATTGTTAGGAATAATGAAGATTGAGAGTCTGCCAACATCAATGTCAATGAACAAAGCACATGCTAAACTGCTACTAAACATCAGGTAACTATGGAGTCTGGTGTGTGCAATACATCCAGGACACATATGCCAGCTTGCTGGCACTCCTACGAAAAGCCAGATACACCTGTTGATTGTCAAGTCTACATGACATGCCCTGAAATGTGCTGGGGGCAAGTCTGAGTGAACAGCCAGAGATATCACCGGAGTGACACACATCCACATAGCTGCATTGGAAGGATGTCATCTCATCCAGACAGCTGACTGCAAGGCACACGCACAGGGCACATGGAATGTCAAATGTACATATCAAACACATTGCGATGAAGGGGTACACGTGACAACAAAAAAACACAGCCACTGAGACAACGCAGACATGTATGCCTGGGAAAATATGATGTCCGAAGCACACAGACCCTACAGCCGTGGGAATCCACATGTGGCAGGGTGTGCGTAGATGTGTGCCAAGCCCATCTCCACACAGACCCATGTTGGATGCACCAACAGCAGATGCAGTTGACGGAACACTAACAGCAAGCTCATGGGAACACATAACACACACCTGACATAGTCACATAGGGGCACGCTGATCGTGACATGTCAGTTGATAGAGTGTCCCTGTCCCTGGCATCAGGAGACAGGTGCGGGTGGTGATGACTGTGCCATCCCACTGCTGCTGTGCATGACACAGTTGGACTACAGACACACCTGTGGCAAGTGTCAAGGTGATGTGTGCCACATAGTGCCCCATCACACATGACATGTGTACACAGGTCATCACACATCAATTGTGCAACTAGATGAGATGACCTTTGCAATATCACTGGCTGACACACCTAGGGCCTGCACATGAAAGTATGCAATAACAAGTACTTGATGGACATCCTTGTGCGACTCGTAGCCCTCCATTCCTGGCGTGTGTATGCCTCGTATCACCATGTAAGCGTGTGAAACGCACCGTACCCCCGCATTCATTGCGTGTGTTCGCCCCGTATCACTATTGTACTGGTGCCGTACGGGTACGTGTGAAACGCACCGTACCCACGCATTCATTGCGTGTGTACTCCCTGTATCACTATTGTACTGGCGCTGTAGGGGTATGTGTGAAACGCACCGTACCCACGCATTCATTGCGTGTGTACGCCCCGTATTACTATTGTACTGGTGCCGTAGGGGTACGTGTGAAACGCACCGTACCCCGCATTCATTGCGTGGGTACGCTCCGTATCACTAGTGTACTGGTGCCGTACCTGTACATGTGAAACGCACCGTACCCCCGCATTCATTGTGTGTGTACGCCCCGTATCACTATTGTACTGGTGCTGTACCTGTACGTGTGAAATGCACCGTACCCCCGCATTAATTGCGTGTGTACGCTCCGTATCACTAGTGTACTGGTGCCGTAGGGGTACGTGTGAAACGCACCGTACCCCCGCATTCATTGCGTGTGTACGCCCCGTATCACTATTGTACTGGTGCCGTACCTGTATGTGTGAAACGCACCGTACCCCTGCATTCATTGCGTGTGTACGCCCCGTATCACTACTGTACTGGTGCCGTACGGGTACGTGTGCAACGCAACGTACATGTCCACTTCCGTTGTTGCGGTACGCAGGGGTTGCTGGATACGCCCCCCAAGTGACCCGACCCTGGTGGTAATGTATGGGCTCCATATTATAGGTCTGGCTTTGGGTATGGGGTATGTTTCCTGCCCCTCACCCCCACCCTGGCCCCTGGGTGTTGTTCTCACCTTCTGCGGCGTGTGCGTCGGTTTCGGTGCACCAGGTCGTAGGCTAAGAGGACCGGGATGACACGTACGATGGGGTTCATGGCGTATACGTCACGTACCGGGGCTCCGTTTGTAGGACTCTGCTTTTACGGCTGTTTTTGGCTCCAGTAAGAAAAGAGCCGTACGGAGTGCCGTAGGGACGAATCGTACTTGCTGGGCGGGAAACCGCTGCTTAAATACATCCAGATGTCGCGTACAGGCTGTTCCGGATCCTATTCGTTGTTTTTTTTTACCCGTACGGTCTTTTGTACGATTCGTACGGAAATAGGCTTTCTGTACGAATCGTACTTCCTAGGTTGTACGGAAAGTTTACCGGGTACGAGTCGTACGGAGAAAACGCTCCGTACAACGATTCGTACAGCCTTTTTCCAGGATTGGAATCAGACCCTATGTGTTAAGTGTATGAAGCTGATGATGTGTCCTATCATTGTAGAAAGACCTTCCTGTTGCACTCCACTTAACGCTGGTTTTGACATTCCCCCAGATACTGCAACAGTGTAATGGAAAGATCCTGTGGCCACAAAATTGAGTACTGCCGGGAGTGTGGCTAAAATAGAAGAGGTTGCGGTGGTGCTCTCGTTAGATGTGCGGATGGCCTTCAACACCATCTAGTAGCCTTTTAAGTATGCGGTGCGAGAAATACAGGACTTTGGGCCACAATTTCTATCCTGGGTAAGATTGCTCTACTGCTGCCACCTGGCCCAAGTGACTGTTAACAATAACACGTCTAAGTCTTTCAGACTGTACCGAGGTACGAGGCAGGGTTGCCCGCTATCACCGCTTATATTTGCATTAGTGTTGGAACCCTTGGTGGTATGGAAAAGGAGAGATCCCTCCATGATCGGAGGACTAAATTGGACAACAGACTGGGAAGACAAGATCTCATTATACACAAATGATATTCTGAAATATATCACGTCTCCCAGGGCCACTCTCCATGGGATTATACACATATTTGCACTCTACCGGAAATACTCTGGGTATACAATAAATTGGGAGAAGTCAGTGTTGTATGTGCTCTCGGGAGCCCCGCCGGTACTGCCTGGGGGGTGTGCGATACTAGTAGTGACAGAAGGGTTCAAATACTTGGGCATATATGTGACCAGAGATCAAAAAATCTTTTATGATCGTAATCTGGAACCTCCACTACGTAGATTGCATAGTGATGTACAGCACTGGAGATCACTCCCACTGTCAGTTCACTTTTTGAAGATGATCACACTGCCACAATTCCTTAATGTAATGTATAACTCCCCCTACCCGATATCTCAAGCATACTTTCAGGTAATAGAAACAGCTGTGCAATGACTCCTGTGGGACGGCAGTTTACCAAGGATCTCCTTGCAGAAGCTGACAAGAGGGTGGTATGATGGAGGCATTGCGCTCCCGGCACTCAGCTGACAGTGGTCAACCACTAGGTGCATTATCCTCAGGATGACCCGAGATATAAATTGGACCAATATAATATGCAACCAGGAGGGTACTTAAGGGCTATCCCGGGGGGTGGGGGGGAGGGAACAGAGTGCCAACCTCCACTATGTTACAGGTATGGAGAGAGGCGCTCACAGCCCTAGGGTAGGGGGTAGACTTATACAGATGACACCATTATGGGACTCCGCGTGCTTAGGACTCTTGGCATAGCAAAGTGGCTTTAAAAGGTGGGACCTGATAGGCCTCTCAAGGTTGAGAGACCTGTGGGTTAAGGGGGATGTAAAACCATTCACAGCATTACAACAGGAATATCAACTAGCACACTCAGAAGCCTTCCGATACCTGCAGGTCAGACATGCACTGAGGGCAGTGCAGCCAAAAGGAGAGGAGCTTCCGGTTTCCTCGCCATTGGAAGACAGGTTACTAGGTGATCATCTTGAGAAAAAGGCGATATCTCTGATTTATCGTAAACTCATGAATAACTCTACAGACCCCTTGATCGCCCGCTGGGAGCTGGACTTAGGTCAACTAGAGGATGAAGAATGTTTGGAGGCCCTAGTCTCACCTAATGTGGCTATCCACTCACGGTTTAAACTGTTACAGCTTAAGGTAATCCACAGATCATATATCGCCCATACAACGCTAATAAAAATGGGTAGACTGGACTCCCCGGGCTTCACCTGGGGATGCGGGATGGAGGGCACCTTCCTCCACACAATATGGAACTGTCCAGTTATTCATACATACTGGGAGGAGGTTATCTCCTACATGGGACAGGTTCACTCTTTGCCGATGCACAGGTCGGTGCGGTGGTCTCTTTTGAATATCTGGAATGAGACCAATCTCACAAGCAAAGAACGGCTCTGGATGACACTGGGATTGTTAGTAGCTAAGCCAAATATAGATTGGTTATGGAGCTACCCAGTGGCTCCTAAGGTGAACGAATGGAAAAGCGACATGGATGAAGCAAGACCTCTGACCTCCTGGTCAGGGACCTGCACCCCCCGCAGCTCCACTGTTAAGTGCCATCGCTCCGGTACTGTGCTCTGCTCGCTCTTGTAGGTGTTCGAGGCCCTCCTCCACCCGCAGGCTCCTGCCTGCGCCTCATCCCTGGTGATCCAGTGGGAGAGCCTTGCTCTTCTGCTGGCCGCTGTTGTCTGTGTCTGTCTTTGTGCTGGTTTTCTGTTTTTCTGTCTTTCTGTGCCCGTTTTCTGTCTTCTTTCTAGCCTCCTCACTCTATCTCTATTGCGCCTGTCGTTATTGTGTCTAGTAATTGTACCTGTGTCCTCTGTGGTATTTAGCCATTTTCTGTCTCCATGCCCCTTTGCCCTCCGTGCCCTTCCCGCCGCTGCTGCCCCCGTGGCCCCCGCCGGTTACGGTGAATGAAACCATTATTGATGAGCCACAATTGTTTCAAGTCCTATGTCCAAAATACAGCTGGCATTAGAAAGGTAAATGTGTCCAGAAAATAGTCCACAGATTGAAAGGTAATCACACATAGGAGGAAATTAGGTTATGCGTCTCTTGGTGGTGGTCTGGCCATCCTCTCCTGGTGGTCCAGATGAACGTGTGCTCCTGCCCAGGGCTGGTGGATATACAGTTGCAGGGACTGAGGTGGGTGAAGGTGTTGCTTCTTGTGACAGGGCCTCCCATTCCGTGGCTTAGGCAGATGTAGTTGGCCCAGATGTTGTTGGGCCACAGAAAGGGGAAAATGGTGCTCAGAAATCTCTGTGCCTATGGATGTAAATGTCATGCAGAACCCCAGTCAGGGAGCCCAAATTGGAGTTCAGATTCTCCATCTGTTCATTGTGCTCCCTTTGCAACTGCTTCATGTCCCGGAGCTCTGTAAGAACCTGGCCCATCATGTCTTGGGACTGATGGATGGATCCCAAGACTTGGTTGATGGTGGCCAGGGTGACAGTGAACCCAGTGTACTCACTATGCTGGCCCACAGATTCCGTCCCACAACCCTTGCCCCCATTACCCTGTACCCTTGACCCAGAGTGCCCTATCCCACTGGGTCATGGCTGAACTGGAGGTGGTGGTGGTGGTGTTGTCTCAACAGCAACCAGGAATGGAGGGTACAACACCGATGTGATGTTGGTTTGGACACAGGCAGTGGAGGTATCCATAAGCTGAGGTGTTGTAACAGCTGGGATGGGTGTAGCAGAAGGCCGAGTGACACTCTCTGGAGCTTCTGCCCAGGCAGGCCAGATGAGCCCAGTCTTCTCCTCTTCATCCGGGCTTTCAAGGAGTGGAGTCCTCCCTGAAGGCTTGCTCTTGGACTGGAGTGGAGGTTTCCTCAGTGACAGATGTTTGGCCACATGCTCTGGCTGTTGGACCTATTATGAATGTGAAAAAATGAATACATTGTAAAAGTGTGGATTACACACCTAAGGAGAGTTAAGCAAAAAATGTAGCAACCTCAGAGGGAAATGGAATTCAATATCATGATTAGACCTTTCAGTGATATTGTCATTAATTACACCAACAGTTTACATTTTAGACAAAAGTACTTTAAATAAACAGGTAAGAAGATGTCCTTAAATGAAAAAATGCATTAGTAACTATACATGAAATGTACCAACCATCCAACACAACACTGTATCGAGGAGAAATGTGAAATGTGAAATGTGAAATTAACCATTCCAATGCCTATCAGGCCAAAAAAACAGACATTTACACAACATAGAAGGATGTTTAGCATTAGTCATCATATAAACAGTGCAGAGTAAATGTTTCACATGTACCACTTATATTCAGCATACAGATTTACATACCTTAAAAATTTTAGGTCAACAAACTTTGATTTGTGAAACTAATGAAAGCAATTCAATTACATGACAAAAAAAGGACAGCATACAAAATTCAGCATAAACAATTTTCAAAAGAGGGCAATAACTAGACATTGAGCAATAAATGTCATTTTAACACGTGAAAGTATGATCGAAAAGGGAGAATTAGCAAATTACATTGCAATATTATTTTCACAAAACAGGAACAAGGCATCATGGTAGTTGTAGTTATTTCAATGAAACATTCACAACACTTGCAAAATTGCAAGTTGAACATACCTAGTGAAAATCTGCAGTAAAAAGAGAACAGACTTTTACTATATGAAATACATATATGTTATTTGTTTTTTGGTGTACAGACACTTACAAGCACCATAACATCATGTGAAATGTTATGGAGATTGAAACTTGCTATCTTAAATACAATACATTTGAACAAACAAGCCAAACAAGATGTTAGTGATATATTTAGTTAGGTTTCTATGTAAAATACAGTGTGCTGAACACATTAGCAACAGCTAACTTCAAAGAAAATAGGACATTTAGGGTCAGTGACATATTGAAAAGTATAACTTGCCAGTCTCCACTTCACCAGGGATTCCTGTCAAGCCTTCATGATCCTAACTTTACTACTACTAAATGCCTTCTGTGGATACCAAAAGTAATACGTTTAGGATTTTGTCTTAAGTTAGTTCTGTGAATCGGCCCCTAAATTATTACAATACATTCAGCAGAAGTATCCGGATTCTGGAGAATCGCAATAAGATTGTGTCTCAGAGCATGTATGGTGTAGTGGAGACAGGGTTTTCTGTGCACACATTGCTATGTTAGCAATAGCGCTTTAGAAGTTAAACGCCATCTTGCCACTTTGCTGCCTTTTGCACACAACACTACAGGTAGCTATTACAAGTAAAACTGCCTGCTTGCTTTTTCTTGCTTGCTTTTTCTTCACATGAGAACAGTCTGTTGTTCACATCCCTAGACGTGCCCCGCGACCTTTGTCTGAACAGTGTGTGCAGAAGCCGTCAAGGTCAAATAACAATGTATGCTGTTGAATTCAGGTTGATCGGCCCACGCTCTAGACACAACAAGCACACAGCTGCAAATATCTGAAACTCGGGTGCCTTTAATATTGCATTTGCATGCATGATTCAGACACTTGGAGAAAACCTTTCCAGACACAGAGAGCAGAGCTGATCCTGTGATGTGATTCACCTAAGCTGATCTTTGAGGTATGGGGTTCCCCTTTCAAACCTAGAGACCTTCTATTAGTTTATAAAACTAGTTTACTAGCCAAGTGAGGTGGTTCACAAAGTATTATAGGACTTGTTTTCCACTATCATTTTTAATATGATTTCTTCCTTCATTTTCTATAGTATTGTAACAATGATGATGGTTTTATTTTTAATCATTTGTCTGCTTATGTTAGCCAAAGTACTGCACCTTAGAGCACGTAGTTAAAAATAAACATTTTAAACTTTTCCGTGTCTCTGATTACTCTTGTTGTGGACTGATATGAGAATAATAACGAAAAGATGTTTCTGATTCCCATCATTCCTGAGAGTACTCTAAGTCGCTTGTTCTGGGTTGTCTAATCATTGGTAGCTTCGAGATGATACGGAGAATGAATGAGACACTGATGCTAGTCGGATAGGGGTTCTGGGTACTGAGGTGAGTTTTTTGGTACACCACAATTCATTGAGGTCCTGGTTTCCTGTGCATAGTTCTGTGCATGAGCAGATTTCCCACAACATGGCGCACCTAACATTTTGGTCTTACGATTGAGACGCCTTAGTAGTGCTTATATTTGTACACAACACCTTCACTCTTGTTTCCGGTTTACGGGAGTGGCGGTTTAAACCTACCTAAATAGTTAATATATAGGTTCTCTCAAGCTTGACAATTAAAAAGGTTTCATTTTATCTTATACCCTTTTTGTGCTACGGTTTAAAATAGATTGTTTTTCTTCTCTGTGTCCTTATGGCTGAAGTCGCTATTGCAGCGCATAGTCGTGCACCTCTCCGGCGTCATTTGACGCAGTTCGGGGTGCCTGACGATGGGATGTCTATTATCTTTGTAGTGAGTGCCGATGCATCGTTTCCCTATGAGCTGTTTTACTCTTGGGTTACTTTGCTGGAGGTGAATGCGGATGATAAGACGTTTCACACATACACTCCTACGGCAGTCCCAGTAAATTACACGCCGTATAGGACGCAGGAAATTCCCATTTCTGCTTGGCAGCACTGTATTTGGTTCAATGGCGCCCTCCCCCACACCGTTACACCGGTTCGTTTAGGTCCCTTATCTATTCCAGGGGCCACTTGGCCAGTCTTGGCCGGGTTTACACCACATCCACGTTATTTGCAAGCCCCGGTGGATGACTTACGTCAGCTCCATACCGCCTTGATTACGGTACATAGGGCTTTAGTGCAATACCTCTCTCGCAATGTCCAGGTGGGGGCACCTGGGGTTGTGGCGCAACCAGCTGGCCCGGCCGGGATTACTATTAGTCCTGTCATGGTTAATTCGGTAATGGGCAAGCGCCCCCAGAATAAGGACGATATGCCTTATTGGCTTGCTGAGAAATTTGACCAGTTGGAAGCGGTATTTCCAAATTCTACTCCTGTGGAAAAATACAGGATCCTTACCATTAGTTTGCAGAAAGACTTGGTTCCAAAGGTAACTGATTGTGAAAACTGGGGTAAAGTGTTTGCCGCAGTTTACTCGAAGTGCTTCGGCACACCGTCTATGACTGTACTGCCCTCCGTGATCAAACGTGTTCATAATCAACATGGTCCGGTGGCGGCGGTCGAGTTAGGGATGAGGCTTGTCGGTGTGTTCAACGTAGTTGCTGATCTCAAACTTGCTAACGTCATGGGAGATGCGGTTAACTTTCAAGTGTCGAATGAACTTCGCCTCGTCGCCGACGTCAATAAACTCCAGCAATTACCGAAAATTATTGCGGAGGCTTATAAGACCATTGGCCGCAATAGTTTGGGGGTAAAGCCTTTTGCTAAAAAAGCAGCGCAACCGCAAATTCAGGCGGTTACGTCTACTAAAGACGACCGTCCAGCTTTTCCTAAACAGAATTGGAGAACTAAGAAATAGGGGAAGCAGCAACAGAAACAGGGGTCTCGTCCAGCGTCACCGGTACAAGTGACTGCTGAACGCACTTATGAATTGCGCAATTGCACTAGAATTAGGTCTCCTGATAGATTTCAGGCTCCTGAACAACATTGTCCTCGTTCTTCACAGGAAACATTGGTATAACAGTCCGGTGGAGGAGAACGTAGCAAAGTTCGGGGATGCCCCACAAGGACGTGAGCAGCCCCACCTAGCTGACGGTAAAGGCAAGCAGGAAGAGTTTGCACGTCAACGACCCCCGTTTCAGAAAAATAAGGTTGCTACACTAACAGCGAGGTATGCCACAGATAGTGAGAACGCAGCTTCGGAACCTGACATGGGCACTAACGCTGCTAGACAGCGCAGCTGAAGTTACAATAGTGCGGCAAGCACTGCGTCCATATCTGAAGGCGACAGCAACTGACACATTTATCACTTTAGAAACTGCTGACCCTAGAGTGGATCCCCCTGACAGACTATATGACAGTCCTTTTAATAGAAGGTGACATACAACGTACTATGAAAGGGATTTTTGGGGAAAATCTGACCTCTACATACGACATTTTGCTAGCAGAGGCGGACTGGCCCCCAGCTTTCGTTTTGGCCGCTCCTAGTGGGAAGGAGGTAACCCTCCCATCTTTCGCGCACACTGTGCCGCAGGAGCAAGCTCAGAACTTTGCAGAAGAGTGGGCACAGGTGCTTGCTCCGGCTTTGTACCGTACTCAGGTTGGGTGGGATAAACTGTCACCAAGCCATGAGATTCCATTACGGTCTACGCCCCAGCCACAACCCCAATATCCATTGCGCCGCAAAGCTAGATCTCACGTCGCAGAAATCCTTGAACAATTGGAATATCAAGGTGTAATTGAAACATGTGTGACACCCATGAATAATCCTCTTTTCACTGTAACCAAACCTGATGGGTCATACCGCCTAGTTTTGGATTATAGGCATTTAAACTCTCATTGTCGGACCTGCGCGGTACAAAATACCCACAGTCCTGCCCTCGTTGATAGTCTTGTGAGAAAAAGGTTTAAGACCACACTTGACATCTCCAATGGCTTTTATAGCCAAAACCTGTCCTCTATTAGTAGTCAATGGACAGCCTTAACTTCCGGCGGCAAGCAGAAACAGTTTAAAAGATTAGCCATGGGCTACAAAAACAGTCCAGGTGTCTTTGCCACACATGTAGTCTCTCTGTTAGAGAGCACTGACCCTGATGCGTACTCGTATGTTGATGATATCTATCTCACAGACGACGAATTGTGGCCGCTGGCCGCATCTGTGTTGCGTTGACCGCATCATTGTTATGTTTGCGGACTTCGGTTACAAATTTAAATTTGCAAAATCACACATTGCAGAGTATACAGTGTTGTTTTTGGGCTATGAACTCAACAACGAAGGTCGAGGTTTAGCACCTCACTTCCAGGAGAAATGCGCATGTTTGCGCGCTCCGACAACTCTGAAAAAACTACAATCTTTGCTGTTTTTTTAAAAATTTCGGGCGTACTTATATTCCCAATTATGCCCAGCGTATCAAGCCGCTATATGCCTAGGTACAACCTACTTTTTCCAAATCGTGCTGGCTGCCAGAACATTCAGCTATCCTGCAATCTTTGCAGGCAGATCTTCTTGCTTCTAAATACTTACTGGCGCGTGCTAACCACGCAAACCTGGTAATAAGAATTGTGCCCGGCGCAGTGGGTTTCACGTACTTAACGTTTAATGAGGGAGACACAGTCCCTATTGCTTACAAATCACATTTTTACACTTTGGCTGAAATGCGCTTTCGACAGTCGAAAAGGTTTTGACTGCAGTGCAGATGGCGATTCTGAAAGAGAGAGCGCTGTCGCAAGGGAAACGCATGTTGGTTGTCACACCATATCCTGCCCTAGAGGCAGTGACAAAAGCCATTGTACCAAATTCTAAAGCTTTGCATCTGTGTTGGATACTATGGGTCACTTCTTTGACGTCTCCGGATGTCACTTACATCTTTGATGCCTCATTGCAGACTCAGGAGTATTTGCAGTATGAATTTGTTCATCCAGTTCCTCTGTCCTTGCACCTGCTTGAGGATTACCATTGTATCATTTACACTGACGGTTCGGCGCAACCGGCGACGGAATCTAAGCATGCTTATTCAGCAGCCTGCGCAATAGTGGCTGGTACTTTCGTGAATGGTGAATTCAAGTCTGATGTCGTGCATACGCAGACATTGGGTGATTGTACCACCCACTTGGCAGAGCTTTGTGCTCTGGTGCTTGCACTGGAGTTTGCTGAACCTCGAGTGACTACTCTAATAGTGAGTGACTCTTTTTACTGTGTTCAGTCTTACTACGACAATTTATTCTTTTGGTCTGAAAATGAGTATCGTGATTCCAAAAGTAGCACAATCAAGCATAAAATGCTTTGGGTTCGAGTCGCAGAACTTAAACAACGTCTGCCGCTCGTGAATGTAATTCATACTCTTGGGCACCAACGCGTAGGTGTCCACGCTGTTGGCAACAGTTTAGCTGACGAGGCAGCGAAAACGGCAGTGGCAACATATTTAGTAACAGCAGTTACAAGATCCAAAATTAAGATTGATGATGACATCTTGGCAGTAATTGCTGCGACAGAGAAGGGTGATAATTACCCTCGGGTCTCCCTTCTAAATACTCTTATCATTTAAGTCCTGATAAAGTTCCCTATGTGCGAATTAACGATGTTGGTGACAGATTGATTCCCAACGCGGACTGCAGACTTGCATTGATAACTGCCGCTCACGAGGTATGGCTTCTGCCCATGCCAGCGTTTCGGCGATTGTCACTATCTTACAACAACGTTACTGGTGGCGCGGAGTGTATAAACAGACTTGTTCTTATGTCCTTAATTGTGACGTTTGCCAGCAGATTAAACCTTTGACTGCTGCGCGTCCACCTCAAACACAGTTGTACATATCTAATAAACCACTTGGGTGTGTTTATTTAGATCACTGCGGTCCTTTCTCCTCTGATACTGCGTATAAGTACATCTTAATTGCAGTGGATTTGTGCACACGTTTTCTGTGGGTCTGGCCACAATGAAGTGCTGATGCTCAAACTCTCATCAGGGATTTGCGTGTCTTTGTGGGAATTTTTGTGTGTGGTACCCTTCATTCAGACCAGGGTCCAGCGTTTGCCTCTAAGGCGTACAAAGATGCCATTAGATCTTTGGGGGTCCAAGTCAAATTTTCGTCTCCATACCGGCCTGAGGGCAATAGTGTTGTGGAGCAAATGAACGGTGACTTAAAGCAATCCCTGACAGCTGGGGTTTTAGGTACTGGCAGGAACTGGTTGGCCCATTTGTATAGCATTCAACGTGCACTTAATAATCTCCCTAGAAGGTCTCTGGGTGAGCGGACCCCATACGAAATGCTCTTTGGCATAAAGATGTTTGTCCCGGACGTTGATGGTCTAGACATGGCGGCGTCGGCCTCACCCTTTGACGTAGATGATCATTGTGCTGTATTCCAGAATCTACAAGAGACAGTCTTGCAAAGGAACACTTGCCCTCCACAACTGATGCTGCACTTCAGATTCCGGTAGTTGACTGGCTACCTCGAGTTGGTGACCTGGTCCGTGAGATGGTGGAGAACAAGAAGGAGTTCGGCCCCTCTTATCGTGCACCTGTTCCAGTGCTTGGCGTTCAGGGTACAAGAACAGTCATTTTACCTCCACTTCCTGGTCGCAAGGATAGCAGGTACATCTCCATTGACAATGTCAAACTACAACGAGTGGCTGATTCTTCTTAGTATGACTCCAGCAGTCTCTTGTCTAGCAATGCTGAGAAATTCTGTTTTGGCTCCGGCAAATACCAACAGGCCTGACATTTCCATCGAGATGCATACAGTTACTAATCCTTTATTGACTACACCGGCCTTGGGACCCGTTGAAGATACTGAGTATACCTATCCCACAGATGTGTCGTTACCTGGTGTGCAATCAAGTGCAGTTGACCAGTCACGTTTTTCATTTGACACTAACACTACAACATCGATTGCCCCATCGAAAATTTCTATTTTTGCTGTTTGGTTTAAAAGACATTTTTTAATTCCCCCTTGGACATACATTTGGCTGGTGCTCATATCTATTTTTTTGTTTATGACGATTGGATTTGTGGTTGTATTTATTCGTCTAGTAAATGGACACTATCTAACCGAAAGATCTGCAATTAGATTAATTGATGGAACTTTGGCACCACCCTCCTCGTCACACATCATGAAAAGAGACCAGACTTTTGTTAATATTACTGCCTGGCCTGTGTTAGATGGGATTGTATGGGATGTTGTAAAATTTCAAATTCATGGTCCAACAGAGGTGATTAATGTCCCCAATGTACTTCGTGTTTCTATGGGGGATGTCTTGAAACAAAACATACGCTCTGATGATTGGGATGTCCAAGCTGTAGAGGCTCTTTTTCTGATTTGAAATATTATGCTGCTTTTGATGCTGAAGATTTGTATTTAAACACAGCAAATTAGAGAGTTGTTTTGCTACCAACACTATGGCAATCATTTCCTGCATAAAGCAAATACATTTAGAAATATTGTGAATTATACACAATAGGAACATTGTCCAGCTCCAATTGAGGGCAGCTCCAAAACTCTAGTGAAAGAGTTTACATATTTTTCTGATTTCAGTGTATCTAAACCTGAAGCCTTTTATTTTAAAATAGCTGCTGAGTCAGCTTCCAAAGTCAGACTAATCTACACTAAATTATTGTATTCCAAGTCCTCTATGGATGAATTAGCTATAGCAGGCTATGAGCTGTGGAAAGATACCATTGATCTTAAATCGCTTTGGGGTTCTAAAGCTTGGCAGGTACAAGGCACAGAAGCTCTGCATCGTGCATGCCTTATCCCGAACCACATGTTGTTTATTAATTCTACCATTTTTCAGACTACCTGCTTTGGATTGGCCACTTCTAAAAAGATTAATTCCCCTGCTATTCCTTATCTGGGCGCTTATCCGAAATGGAATAATCACATAGATCTGTCCCTTGATGAATTGCAGTCATTCATTACTAATACATCCTTCAATATTTCCAACTTAGATCATGAAGGATGGTTAATATGGCAGATTCCTGTCAACATCGTTTTCTGGGTCTGTTCCCTGGTTATTCACAGGTTAGGGTGGACCCCCGATTTGAATCTTCCCATTCTGTTACTACCTATTCTGTAGGAAAGTTATGTCAAAACTGGCTTACACATTCCACCTTAGCATCAGTTAAACATCATTTGTCCAAATTAAATGACAAAGTAGATTTGAATGATTTTGTTAAGGGCCCTGTGGGTGGCAGGTCCAGAGATGGGTGTATGCTGTTTACAACGAAGTTTGGAAACTATCTCAAATTGAGGCTGCGTCTAGATTAAGAGCTATTGACCAAGCAAATTTGGAAAAAGTGCTTGCTGTCATCGATAATAGCATTAACACCCTTTCTTCCAGGATTTACACGTTAGACAATATTGTTTTATCTGTTGTGGATATTGTACAGGATGATATGTCTGTTTTATACCATGGTCAAAATCAATTGCGTTCTATAATGCAGTTTGCATGGACTTTACAAACATTGAAGGCTGGGAAAGTTCCCTGGGACTACATGAACACACCATTTCTATTCCTGCCGTTTAATCTGACTGAAGAACAACAGTTCATGTCCATGAAGGATGCGACATACTCATTATTGCATATTGAAAAGTTGGAACCTTTACCATTCTCTGTGGCCAAATCGAACTCAGCTGTGTGGCCTATCCATGGATTGATCACTTTACCATTTCCATTGTTTAGGTTCAGTTCATGTATGCAACACTATGCCTTAGGCAGGTACGAACCATTGGGTACCGCTTTCCTGCATGAAGTTTGGTCATTTACATACAGGTGCCTGAGAGAGGGTAAAGAGGTTTATTTAAAAGGAGAGGAATGCACTTCCACACCTGATCACTCTGTAGGAACATTCAATTGCATGGCGCATGCAACATTCATGCACCGAATTTAGCTTGCATTCCGAAGGGAAATCCTGTGCCAGCGATTACACCCACTTTCACGTTATTAGCTAACGGTAGTTATTTGCTTTTAAATAATGAGGCATGCTGCGGGATGCTAGTAGGGATTCCGTACATTGTAACTGTCTCACAACGAGTAGTCTGTGGTAAGAATGTCCTTTTCCTACCCCCGCATGGGAGACTAGATGTATCCATCTGGCCTTCCATACCAACCTTGAAAGCAGAGTTCAACAAGATGAGCAGAATAAGGGCTCTATTGTCTCAAAAAGAAGTCGCCCTGACTTCCTCCCGTGAAACATTTGTCCTTCACGTAGCAAACACCGAGGTGCATGCACTTTTAAATACTGATCTCCCCCTTCATTTTGCTGCTCTGATTCAAACTATATTTAATGTCTCGTCAACAACTGGCTTGGTGCATTTTTTCAAAGTTGTGGGCTCCGGCCTTGTGACCTCCTTCCAAACAATATTTGGTGTGATACCGGCATTTTTTCATTCTACTTTTTCCAGCGTCTTCGGCGGGCTTCTGTTAATTCTCGCCTTGACTGCTGGTGTGCTGCTGTTGGTTTGCTTGCTCCGCAATGGCTGCACGATCTATATCACACAACAGCCTGCCCCGGCTGCTTCAATTGCGCAACCGGATGCTTGAATACTATGGAACATTACCACTGGCCACTTTGAGCGTATCCTATGGATTATCCTTTCGGTTTTCTTACTTCACGTGCGTGCAACCTGTTTTCCATTGCCTAGATTGTCCATTCGAATGGGCTCTGGATTTGTGCCTGTCGAACACGGCGTCTCCTGCCCCGGATTATGATCGACTAATGAGTCCCTTAGTGGCTCATGAGTTGGACTGTTCTGGTATCGCGATTTTGGCCTGTGGAACGGCGCACGGAGTCCTAGGGAATTGGGATATATATGCGGCAGCATATGACTTCCTGGCGAGAAGTTATTTTGAAGAACACGCAAGTTGTCCTCTGATGGTGCTAGAGGCTCCGGTTATCGAAGAACATGTATGTTCATTTACTTTACTTGACTGGATGGCTGACTCTTTTACTGAACATTATAATGACTTCCTCTTGGAGGCAGTTGCAACTTATTGTGCCTACACGTTGATGGATTAAATTGACAATTGTCCATCTTCCGCACATCCTATTCCAGATTTTTAATTTTTTCTTTTTTACTCCACATTGGGCTGTATACCACCCCTGAGAAATGTTTTTATTTTTTGCTTTTCCCATCAAATTTTCGAACTTTCACTACCAATTATGTGGATTGGCAATAGATGAAATTGGTTCTGTCTCACCCGAACTTGAACTCTGCGTTCCTACATTGCTTCCCTATTCTGTTCGTGGTCCGATCAAGGGAGGGTGTAGTGGAGACAGGGTTTTCTGTGCACACATTGCTATGTTAGCATAAGCGCTTTAGAAGTTAAACGCCATCTTGCCACTTTGCTGCTTTTTGCACACAACACTACAGGTAGCTGTTATTACAAGTAAAACTGCTTGCTTGCTTTTTCTTCACACGAGAACGGTCTGTTGTTCACATCCCTAGACGTGCCCCGCGACCTTAGTCTGAACAGTGTGTGCAGAAGCCGTCAAAGTCAAATAACAATGTATGCTGTTGAATTCAGGTTGACCGGCCCACGCTCTAGACACAAAAAACACACAGCTGCAAATATCTGAAGCTCGGGTGCCTTTAATATTGCATTTGCATGCATGATTCAGACACTTGGAGAAAACCTTTCCAGACACAGAGAGCAGAGCTGATCCTGTGATGTGATTCACCTAAGCTGATCTTTGAGGTATGGGGTTCCCCATTCAAACCTAGAAACCTTCGAATAGGTTATAAAACTAGTTTACTAGCCAAGGAAGGGTGGTTCACAAAGTATTATAGGACTTGTTTTCCACCATCATTTTTAATATGATTTCTCCCTTCATTCTCTATGGTATTGTAACAATGCTGATGGTTTTATTTTTAATCATTTGTCTGCTTATGTTAGCCAAAGTACTGCACCTCAGAGCATGTAGTTAAAAATAAACATTTTAAAAGTTTCCGTGTCTCTGATTACTCTTGTTGTGGACTGATATGAGAATAATAACGAAAAGGTGTTTCTGATTCCCACCATTCCTGAGAGTACTCTAAGTCGCTTGTTCTGGGTTGTCTAATCATTGGTAGCTTTGAGATGATACGGAGAACGAATGAGACACTGATGCTAGTCGGATAGGGGTTCTGGGTACTGAGGTGAGTTTTTTGGTACACCACAATTCACTGAGGTCCTGGTTTCCTGTGCATAGTTCTGTGCATGAGCAGAATCACCGCAACAATGGGTGCAGATAGTGTAGCCTTCTCGCTCAACCTATGGGTGTGCTGGTATAGTTGAAGAGACCACTGTTCAAGATGCTTTGTTAGATGAAGCCTTAAATGGATGGCGAGCTTGTGTAGACTAATTGTGTACTATTCTTGTCACCTTCTTGTATGATAAATATAGTTGGCAAGCCACAATTCTCCAGATCATTGCCTACAATTACATATTGCTGCATGTATACTTGCTTGAAAGAGTATAACTCATTGTCTTGAATATTTTTTACAATGACTGATTTCTAAGCCTTGGACTCCTTTGTCTCAGCTGCTTGCGAACTATTCAGTTGTTCTGATGATGACCTGTTATTTCTGCATTGGGGTCGAAACATAACTCTAAATAAGTGGCCAGGAAAATGATTTGAACTTTAGTTGCTGCTGGATTAAGTCCATGGCCTAAATGAGTGTTACCACTTATTGATTTTTGTGATACATGAGATAAGATTGTATTATTAATTGAGTGACTATCTACAGTTTGTTTGTATGACAGAGCATTGTACTGAGCACTGTGCCATTTTATATCTTATCTTTACCTTAGTGGCAGCGTGTACTGATTCACAACACAAAAAATATGAGACTATATTTGCAATGATTGACGTGTGTGTCCCTTATTATATTGCATTGTAATTGATTACTTGGTGTACGATCAATTCCCCTGTAAATTTAAGAAGAGGAACCACTTGTTTATATATTGTGTATCCAGGTTCCTCTCAACCATTGGGATGCCCTGTTCCTCTATGGACGTCCCCCAACTTGGGGCGCTCAGCTACATGAGGAGAGCCCCCAGGTGTGAAGCGACACTGCGGTGTAGCAGGCTATGCCGGCCATTAAATGTCAGCTCCAGTGTTAAAGGCCAAAGGTGATGACCTTTAACAAGGGAGCGGCCTCTAATGGCTGGTATAGCCCTGCTACGGGAGCTTTTAGCTTTTGAACATTCACAGCAAGAGCTGTGAAAAGGAGCTGAAGTCAGTACCTGGTTCTCCCTGGCTTGACTGAACAGCTTTGTGTAGTTTAGCCTAACCAGGGAGACCCAAGACATGAGCAGCATTCCTCCTCCCTCCTTTCGATGCTCAAGTGACTCTGAGCAAGGGAGGAGGAAGGCTCTGGTGTGCCCTGCAGCACAGCACAGGCTCTGCCTTTCCCCTGCCCACTCCATGTATTTTGGAGAGGCAGGAAAAGAGAAAAGTAGAGGCTGTTTATTAGAACTCAGATTTAGAGTGCAGCGCACCTATACCAGTTCATATATGCCGCTGTTGCTCCAGTCTCATCATTGGAGCTCTCAACATTCCAATGTTAAAATTACCAACATCCTCTGCCCGGCACTGCTTGTTTACTTTCACAATACTGCACAAATGAGAGGAGAGAGGGTGGTGGTGCCCTAGCTCTTCTTTCATGTGGGTGGATTGTCAGAACATTGCCACAAGGACGGTAGGGAAAAATGAACCTCCGACTGAGGGCACTGCTGAAGAAAGATCACATTGAGGGCACTGCAGGAGGAAGCTCACAATAAGGACGCCACAGTAGGAAGCTCACACGGAGGGCACTGCTGGATGAAGCTCACACTGAGGGCACTGCTGGAGGAAGCTCACACTGAGGGCACTGCAGGAGGAAGCTCACAATAAGGACGCCACAGTAGGAAGCTCACACTAAGGGTACTGCAGGAGGAAGCTCACACGGAGGGCACTGCTGGATGAAGCTCACACTGAGGGCACTGCTGGAGGAAGCTCACACTGAGGGCACTGCAGGAGGAAGCTCACAATAAGGACGCCACAGTAGGAAGCTCACACGGAGGGCACTGCAGGAGGAAGCTCACACGGAGGGCACTCCTGGATGAAGCTCACACTGAGAGCACTGCTGGAGGAAGCTCACACTGAGGGCACTGCAGGAGGAAGCTCACAATAAGGACGCCACAGTAGGAAGCTCACACGGAGGGCACTGCAGGAGGAAGCTCACACGGAGGGCACTGCTGGATGAAGCTCACACTAAGGACACCACAGGAGGAAGCTCACACTGAGGGCACTGCTGGAGGAAGCTCACACGGAGGGCACTGCATGATGAAGCTCACACTGAGGGCACTGCAGGAGGAAGCTTAAACTGAGGGAACTGCAGGAGGAAGTTCACACTGAGAGGACTGCAGGAGGAAGCTCACACTGAGGGCACTTCAGGTAGAAGCTCACACGGAGGGCACTGCAGGAGGAAGCTCACACGGAGGGCACTGCATGATGAAGCTCACACTGAGGGCACTGCAGGAGGAAGCTTAAACTGAGGGAACTGCAGGAGGAAGTTCACACTGAGAGGACTGCAGGAGGAAGCTCACACTGAGGGCACTTCTGGAGGAAGCTCACATGGAGGGCACTGCAGGAGGAAGCTCACACTGAGGGCACTGCTGGAGGAAGCTCACAATAAGAACACCACAGGAGGAAGCTCACACTGAGGGCACTGCTGGAGGAAGCTCACACTGAGGGCACTGCAGAAGGAAGCTCACACTGAAGGCACTGCAGGAGGTAGCTCACACTGAGACACTGCAGGAGGAAGCTCACACTGAGACACTGCAGGAGGAAGCTCACAATGAGGGCACTGCTGGAGAAAGCTCACACTGAGGACACAGCTGAAGGACGTTTACACTGAGGGCACTGCAGGAGGAGGCTCACACTGAGGACACTGCAGGAGGAAGCTCACACTGAGGGCACTGCTGGAAGAAGCTCACACTGAGGGCACTGCTGGAAGAAGCTCACACTGAGGGCACTGCAGAAGGAAGCTCACACTGAGGGCACTGCAGGAGAAAGCTCACACTGAGGGCACTGCTACAGGGTGTACTCTCCGAGGGCACTGCAGGAGGATGCTAATATGCAGGGCACTGCAGGAGGAAGCACACACAGAGAGCACTGCAGTAGTAATCACAGTTACTGCTGGAGAAAGCTCACAGTGACAGCACTGCAAGAGGAAGCAAAGACAGAGGCACTGCTTTAGGAAGCACTGCAGGAGGAAGCACACACTGAGTGTAAAATGATGAAGTTCACACTGAGGGCAAAGCAGAAGGAATTTCACACTGATGGCAGGAGTACGCTCACAGCAAAGCCTCTGTAGCTAGATGGACAACAGAAATGGAAGGTGTTTGATGGCGTTGTCTGTCCTGGTGTCAACTGTGACAGCCTCGGGGCACTGGAGAGCCCGGCCGCAAGATGGCCGCTCACCTTTGATGCTCTGCCCGCTGGAGAGAACCATCCAACATTTATCCGTATATCTAGGGGGCATCGGGCTCCCCCGACTGAGCCCTGCAGGCAATGGGTCAGGCTTCATTGGATTATTGCCTCCTTCACCGAATTTTATCTGCAGCAGAAGGATCCCTGGGCCGGTGGGAAGTGCGGCCTGCTCCCTGGGCTCTACTGTTAGCACTGTGTCTGCTGGCAGCCTTGTGGTCCTGGGGGCCACCAAGCCAGCGTCTCCGGTTGCAGGTGGCTGTCTGATACCCTCCTTGCTGCCCAGTGATACATTAGAGCCACCCGGGCCCCGCTAGGGGTCCCGCTGAATGGCCAGGAGGTCCACGCTTTGCTGCTGTTGCCAGTTGAGGCCACCATTACAGAGCGGTGGCTGCGCGGGTGAGGCTATTGCGACCGTATGGGTGACGCAACTGGCCCTTGCCACTGCGGCCAAGTGAGGGAATAGAAAATGTTCTAGTATTTGCAACATAGGTTTATGCTTCTCAATCTTTACTACTCAATAAACAGCAGCCAATCAAAAAACAGTAACACATTAACACTACATTTCCCATGAGGCTTTGAACCACGCCTCCATAAACCACCAATCAGCAGTGTCCAGTATATAAAAAATAGCGAGGCACCATCCTACTGCCTCTTTCTTTGCAACAAGCAGTCTCTAATCAGTCCAACCATAACAGGATACAGTTCCAACTCTCAACGGCGAGTAAAAATCCACATGAACACGATCTTAGATGAGACAACTTCCATTTAACCGGCGCCAAAGACCACGCACAGGTATCAATCCATGAGATTTAACTTTGCTTTGACTCCGCTCCTGAAATCAAAAATACATTTGAGTTAAAGCGAATCTTAAGTTTGAACAGAAACAAGGGAGGGACACAATATCAAACATGAGCCATATGATATCATACAGTCTAAATACAACTCTTACCTGTCCCATCGGCTGGGATAATCCTCCTTGTCCTTAATAGAATCTAAAATTATTGTCGCAAATGCTAGAAAAGTTTCTATTCTATGGCAGGACCAGAGGCTCTGATTATGCTGGTTCAAAGCTCACCAACAACAATAGATGAAGCATGCACAATAGCTTTGTAATAAAATATCTTAAACATGGAGTTAGACGACTATTCAGCAGCTCTGAGAATATCTTCCAATCTCGAACCCATCACAAAATCTTTAGATGCCATAGCACTTCTAGCAGAGGGAGCACCATATACAGAAATATCAGTCCCAGCTTCGGACATGACCCATCTCACCCAACGTGCTAAAGTAGCAGCAGATACAGGTCGGAACGCTTTCTGAATTGCCAAAAGTAAGGGATCCAAAGGATCAGACCTATATGACAAAGTATGTTCGTCATAAACCTTTTGTTACAACACAAATCTTGTCATTGTGAGGGAAAGCAGGGCAATCAATGGAGCATGACATAGCCTTAGTTCGCTTGGGAATCATAAAAGAAACACAATATGGAGAAAACAACCTACCTGCTAGATCAAATGCAAGTACGTCCGATACTTATCGTCAAGAAATCAGACATAAAAGCATGGTTAACTTAGCTGAAAGTTGTTTCAATGAGAAATCTTTATGTTCAGGGCAAGATTCTAACAATAATAACACATTATTGACATCCCATAACTGAGTGTATCTGGGTCTCGGTGGCCGAGCCACTCTTATTCCTTTCAATAGCTTCCATACAATAGGGTGAACACCCACCGGGTTGCCATCTATGGGGTTAAGTCCAGTTGATCATGCCAACCTGAAGTTGTTTACTGACCTGTAACATAAACCAGATTCATCATTTTCTGAAAGGAAATAAATGACATCTTTCAAATCTGATCCCACAGGATCCACATTCCGTTGAAGGCACCAACCCACCCATCGTTTCCATGCCGGAGAATATAGTTTACGAGTGGAAGGAGCCCAAGCCTGTTGTATATAATTGGCAGCCGCCATTAAAATACCCTCAATTTGTTCATGTCTCCTGAGATTTTCCAAACCATGAGCATCAATTGGTCTTGAAGGACCAGCGGATGGGGTAATCCGACTGGGTCCAGGAGCATCTGAGGAAAAACTGGGAGTCAAATGGGAAGAGCCACAGTCCATTCCAAGAGAGTTGTAAACCACGACCGTGTCTTCCACAATGGCATAACTAACACCAATGTCGCTGATTGATGGCGGACTTGGGCCGCCACTCTCTGGACCTTTGAAAACAGGGAAAAGGCGTAATTCATTTGAGAGCCCCAAAAGTAAAGAAAAGCATCCGTCCCCAACGTCATCGGGTCTGGCCTCCAGCTGTAAAACCGGGGAAGTTGGGCATTGAAGTGAGATGTAAGCAGATCCACATGACACGGGCCTCGAATATTCATGCTCTCTTGATAGAGGGAAGGATGGCGTTTCCAGTAACTGTAGTCTCTCAGGAATCTGGAATTCCAATCCGCCACTAAATTATCCTTGCCCAGAATGTATTCTGCCATGGCTGTGATCTTCTGTGAAAGTCTCGGGCTATGTTGGCCAGAAGACGAGATCTCGTACCGTCTAGGCGGTTTATATATCGAACTGCTGACACATTGCCCATCCTCAGAAGGATGCATAAATTGCTCTTTATGGGAGAAATTGACTTGATGGCAAAGGAACCTGCCAAATGTTCCAGACAGTTGATACGCAGTTTCAACTCTTCGGCTGACCATCGACTGCCGGTAGCAAATGTTCCGCAACGTGTGCCCCAGCCCCAACGACTGGCGTCGGATTCGATGACCATGTCTGGGGAGACTCCGAAGATGGCCTTGCCATTCCATGCCTCCATGTGCAGCAGCCACCGTTGAAGTTCTTCCTGAGCTTCAACAGTCAGAGGGACCAAATGATCGTAGCTGAAGTTCCATTGTAAGTAATTAATTTTCAGGCGCTGCAGAGCTTTGTAATGGAGAGGGCCTGGGAAAATCGCCTGAATTGATGACGCTAACAAGCCTACAATCCTGGCTAGGATTCTCAACAATACCATCTGTTTTGACAAGGTCGTTTTCAGTTCCCTCTTGATGGACTTTAATTTCGCTGGAGGGAGGAGTAGTTGTGCTGTTTTGCAATCCATTTGAAATCCTAAGAAATCCACCTGCTGAGATGGTGTCATCATGGATTTCTTGGAGTTTATTATAAAACCCAGATTCTGAAGAAGGGACACTGTCTGGCTCAGATGTACTAACAGTAATAAGCAATTTTGTGCCAGAAGAACATGTCATCTAAATATATGATCATGCGAACCCCCATTTCCCTTAAGCGAGTTACCACAAGTTTCAAGAGTTTGGTGAATACCCAGGGGGCTGACGAGATTGATTGTGAAACCATTGGCCTTTCCATTGTAATTGAAGATAACGCTGATTAGGGGGATAGACTGGGATTGTCAGGTAGGCGTCCTTGAGATCAAATCGGACCAGCCAGTCCTGTTCTTGCAGAAGGTCTCTCAGAAGATGGATGCCTTCCATCTTGAAGTGCCGGTAACTCACAAAAGGGTTGAACATTCTGAGGTTCAGGACTAATCTTTGACTTCCTCCTTTCTTTTGAACCAAAATGACATTGCTGCAAATACCCTCTGGGTGAGGCTCCACTGCAGCAATAGCCTGTTTAGTTAAACGTTCTTGCAGTTCGGAGTCTATAAAAGACTCTTCTTGTTGGGAAAAATGGGGAGGAGGGGGAGGGAAACCTGGACGGGGGAATGAGACAATTCTATCTGGTAACCTTGAACAGTGGGTAATGGATCACTTGACCTGAGTAACCAGGGTTTTCCAATATTCGTGTGGTATACCGATAAAAAACCCTCATTCACGTACGCAAGTCGGAAAGGCGATATATCTTGATTCTCTGCCCTACTTTTAGGAATGTGACATCACCATCATAGGGTTAGTTTTTATGCTACCTCCACCTGGAGGTTGAACCTCTGGTTATTACAGTAGTGATCAGAGAAGGGTGATGGTGTTTAAGTGAGGTGAATAAATGTGATATTAAAAACTCGTACATCCAGATTCGTGTTTTTTAATCAAACTGGATTCGAGTTATTTAAAAAACTCTTGTCATGCACCGGAAGACTTCAAAGTGGTCTCATGGCCGTCAGAGGAAGAGCCAGCACAAGTCGTGTGGATCTGCACAAGAGCAGGCACAGCTCCTTGACCGCCCGCTGAAGCCCAAACTTTGGGACTCGAGGTACGATTTGACCACTTTGATAATTGAGTAAATGCACCCAGGTTCCAGGAGACCATAACAGGATACGGCCTCCCCCTTCACTTTTTTTAGGTCCTGAAGAAAGCCCACCTCACCCACAGGGGCAACTACAAGGGCTGAAATATGTGGACCTTTTTTATGGACACCCACAGTGCACTAGACTAATAACAAGTCTTCCGGTGCATGACAAGAGTTTTTAAATAACTCGAATCAAATTTGATTAAAAAACACGAATCTGGATGTACGAGTTTTTAATATCACATTTATTCACCTCACTTAAACACCATCACCCTTCTCTGACCACTACTGCAATAACCAGTGGTTCAACCTCCAGGTGGAGGTAGCATAAAAACTAACCCTATGATGGTGATGTCACATTCCTAAAAGTAGGGTGGAGAATCAAGATATACCGCCTTTCTGACTTGCGTACGTGAATGAGGGGTTTTTATCGGTATACCACACGAATATTGCAAAACCCTGGTTACTCAGGTCAAGTGATCTATTCCCCACTTTTGATTTTTTGGATACGATTAAGGAAGCTGAATGGATCGCGACTCCTCCTTTCCCACCCCCCTTTTGATTTTGATAGAAACTTGAACAGTGAAGAGTCGGAGGTACTTTTTATCCAATTGTGTACAAAATGTCTCAGTCTGCCCCCCCAAGGAAGTGTCGGAAGAATAGGGGAAGCCATTACCTGTGGATTGAGTGTCTGTGTTTTGAAATTCCCTGTTTACACCTCAGTTGAATCAGCCTCTGAAGCCTCTGGACCTCGTGAGATAGAACCCGCATTGGCTGTGTCCTGGGCGTAACCTCTGCATCTGGGTTATATCCACGGTGAGGACCTTGTTGGTTGAAGCAGCCGGTGGAGTGTCCTCTGCCACAACCGGCCAGAAAGGGAGTTGAACACTCTTTTGAGTGAAGTCTGCGACTTATCCAAAGAGGTGAAGGTGTTCACAAATTTTGACAAAGCAATCACCAAACAATTGGTCCTCTGCCAGTGGGCCGGGTTCTGCTGAGGCCAGTTCTACTAGTTGTGGGTCTATGCGTAAAAGAACTGATTTGCGTCGTTCTGATAAGGGAGTGCAGTTAGCGTTGCCCAGGAGGCATATCGCCCTTTGAGTCCAACCTGCTAACATTTCTGGGTGGATTGCGCGCCCGTTTCTTGGGCTTGAAGGGCTAATTCTAAGATTTTAGCTAGAGGCCCGAAAACATCGAGTAGTTTATCCTGACAAGCCCTTAGCGCTCTATCTATACCTTTCTTGGGGTCTTTGTTATATTTCTTTAAGAAGGTTTGCATAGAGGTGTAACTATCAGGTGTGAGGGCAGTCTTCTGAGGGAGGTCTGGGCGGGGGCATTCTGAACAAAGTCGGTCGTGAGCGGACTTCTTTGTCAAAACTCTTGCGCAGGTTAAGCTGCATATATTCCATCACCGCTGGTGCAGGGGACTAATCTGAGGACCTGGGATGTACAATGCTTGCAGGGTCAAAGGGGACTGGATAGATGGAGAAATGGAGCGCTTGCGGTTCTTTAAACGGTTGCGCGGTTCGGACACTTGTGAAGAGGAGGTATCTGTGTCAGTATCAGTATGCGGGTTGTGGCCGTGGGTAGAGCCGATGGCAGGGGGGGCAAGAGGATTCACGCTGTAGGCATGGTCTGTCACCCCTTCGGTAACCCTCGCAATGACTTTAACATGGGGCCATGCAGGGGCAGAGGGAGAGAAAAGGGGAGGGTGATTGGAGGGGGTGGGAGATGGGACACGCCCTACCAGTTTGTCTAAGCACTGGGAAATGGGAAGGAGGGCTGAAGACAAAGCCTTGTCTAACTTCTTATCCACCGTTTTGTCAATCATGGACTCCATTCTTTCATCATAGAAATAATCCTCATCTTCAACTGGGCCATAGGCAGCCAGATCTTGTTCATAGGTTTCATAATCAGACATGTCTCAAGGGAGTTGGGTTCACTCCAATCAAAAATCCCCATAGGGAACCCAATATCTGCAGCCCTGTTCAACTTAGAAGCAGGGCGTCAGGAGGGTGCAAATAGCTGGAGCAGAGAGGCCAGGGGTATCAACAACTGTCACTGCAGGACTTAAGTGGGAGACAGGAGCCCTTACAGCCTGAAGGAGCAGTTTAAAATAAGGCTCAATGCCAAATTGCCATATCAAAATATGGGAGGCTTTCCAAAAATTGTTCTTCAAGAGGATTTATAGAAAAAGTTCAAGCATTCTAAATATGCAAAAGCGGGAAGGCAAGTACTGGCACAACTCTTCAAATCCACTTTTCTTCCAGTCTGGGGAGAAGGCGGCACCAGGGTTCTTTCGTGCAGCTGCCCCGCGTACAATGGAGACGTGTGCAGGCTTTCTTAGAGGATACGTTTGGGCTGCACACGTGACCTTGCTTCGGGAGGAGCCGCTCCCAAGTGGTAGCGTGAAGAGCGCACGGGGGAAAAGGAATAAAAATATGAAAGCGGACAAAGAGTTCTTTTATGAAAAGGGGAATAACATCAAACGAAGGTACAACACGTGCCGATTGTAAATGGATTAAACGATATACTAAGTAAGACCGCGACGAGGTCGAAGTGCCGATCGTGCAAGAAGCTTGATCCTGAAGGCGCAACAAATGTAGTAGTCAATACACATATGCAATTTAAGTTCAAACAAATAAGCACATTGCATTTCATGAACAGATATGCAAAATGGAGAGGCACTTATCTTGACTGCAGAGCAGCAAACAAAGAGGCAGTAAGATGGTGCCTCGCTATTTTGTATATACTGGACACAGCTGATTGGTGGTTTATGGAGGCGTGGTTCAAAGCCTCATGAGAAATGTAGTATTTGCAATGTTTTACTGGTTTTTGATTGGCTGCTGTTTATTGAGTAGTAAAGACTGAGAAGCATAATCGGAGCCTCCGGTCCTGCCATAGAAACGTTGCTACAGCACTCTCGACTGGAGATAATCATCAGCCTACTACCCCCCCCCCCCCCATTCCCCCAAAGTCGAGACCTGTGAAGCTTGCGACCTCCCGGGCCCTGACCAGAAAGTGCAAGGGGGTGGACAAGCAGCGGGTGGTTGATCTGCTGGGAGACATGGAGTGCCAGGTCCGACTCCCGACCCCACCTCTGACGATCGACATCATACAGCCTGGAGTGCGAGGATCGGTATGAAAGGCTATATCCCTCCAAGTACAGCCATATTAGTTGCTTGCTGAGGAATAGTCTGAACTCTGTAGAATTGTACATTACCACTACACCCGCTCGTGCCCCCCCCCTGAAGTCGGGGTGCGGCGGGGTCTGAATTGGACTGGCCTGCTATACCCTACACGCCTGAGTGATTGCACCTTGGTCAAATTGGCATTGTAAGCACCCGCACTGCACAGATTGCTCTGCGCTGCTGACTTTTGGTCAACAACTGGCTTGCTTTTGACCTGCTCGTTCCCTCGTAGCAAGCTAGGGTGTGTCGGGGTCTTAACATCTGAAAACACAAGCATTGGCATAGCCAATAGGTCTTGCCTTTGGAACCGTATAAGAATTTAGCCCTGCAGCACATTATCCTGGGTGCTACAACATTTACAGATGCAGTATTTTTTCATTCCAGGTTGATTTAGTCCCATTACTATTGGATCCGGCAGAGGATGCTAGTGGGTGTCTGCTCTTAAAAGCCACTCACCACGCTATAGTGTGGCACAGCCCTGCACTTCCGTCTCTGGTTTTAAACAGTGGCGCGTACTGCGTGCCCCTTGTCGTCCCCCCTACGGACGTCAGTGGTTCCTGAGGGGGAGTCACAGCAAAACATTTGCATAATCTGTGCCTAATACACCTTGCAGGGTAACACTTTCCAGCTTGTCATTAGACAGGGTAAAGTGAAAGCAGACGTTAAGTATCCATGTTCTTAAGCCATGATATCAAAGAACAGAGGGAAATAGGTCATATTTTGTATAAAAAAGTGTAGCAGAATGTTTTGAGCTGCGCTCGTGTTGAACATGGTGTAAATTATTTGCAAAGTGAGAACTGTCGGTTCTTGCACTATTTGCTGCAAACCATGGGAGGTGAAAAGTACATGTTGCAATCACTCAATAAAAAAGCCCGTCAGCCAACAGGTAATGAGCACTGCTGCATACATTAGTGCCTTTTTTATTTTGTTCATTCTGAGATAAAAAAAATATGCTGCCCCCAAAAATGAACATTATTATGCACCTACTTGGCACTATTCAACTTTCAAGATCTCAAAATACAAGGCGTGTGGTGTCCTCATGCTGATGTGCACTTAAGCATAAACAAATACCTCTCAACTTAACCCAAAAATGCAGCACTAAGTGCAGTTCCCGCCTCCGTTTTGTTCGATCTTCCCTGCTGGGTCGCTGTAGAAATTCCATGTGGAGAAATCAGGGTGCACCTTATATTCTGACGTGAGACAGTGACGTTTCAGAGGTACCTGCCCTGCTTCTGTGTTAGCGTCTCATCTGATGCTGCTGACACCCACTGATGCACAAAGAGCTTCTCTTGAGCAGTGTTCTGTAACAACCCCGCCCCCAGAATAGTATATTCCTTTGGGAGATTCAGCCAAGCACTCCTTCGCTCAATGCTGTGTGGAGTGATTTACCCTCAATTTTACCACAGAGTTCACCAGAGAATTAACACACAAAACAAGCCATGCTATCAAAATTATGGATGGATAACACATAAAATATAATTTTACATACATGTGTGTGTGCAATCGAATGCTTCAATATACCAACTTCCACTTGAAATTATCAGTGCTGCTTCTCACACACACTGTGCTCGCCATGTGCCACAAACATGTCGTGCATTTTGATGATGAATCGGGGTGCTGCGCTGATGAAGGGAAACGCACGAACGTGTGTGAAGAGCTGTTCACACTTAAAAACAAGCATTTCAAAGCAAAGCAGGATGATGCGTTAAAATCAATTAGTAACATGATACAGGATACTAGGTTAAGCAAGGGTGGCAGCGTTCGGAAAGGCAATAAATTGCTTTAGCAGATAACAAGCAAAATCGAAAGCACGTGACCAAGGAGGAATGCAGCTGCCAGCCTGCTCGCTCCCGAGAGCAAAACGCCATGGGAGTGGACATTTTACACGCTTTTGTCCAATTGCGTGTTTTCATTTTTTGGAAGCCACACGCAAAGGCCAATAGAATGTGACAACCACACGCACAAGCTTTCTGAAAGCTCTCTGAATGTCTGGAGTGATTGCAAGAGGCCCTCTCTTAGTGTAGTGCATGCGCGCTGCGCTAGGCTCGACCTAACAACTGGAGTCTCGTCAGGCACCCAGCACAGGATGCACAGCTGAATGAATGTGAATCTTTCAACAAAGTTCCAAACAATAAATCCTTATTTTTTAATCCACTTTTTTCACAGGTGATCCAGTTCATTGTCTCTCAGGTGCTCCACAGTTCAACGAGTGCCCGTTGGCTTTACTCCGAGGTGCTGAAGGTTCATGTTCCCATATAGTTCAACATTTCAATGGTATTCCCAAGGCATGCCGGCTTTTGATGGCGTTGTCTGTCCTGTTGTTAACTGTAACAGCCCCAGCCCTGCCAGCTTTTGCTGGAGTTGTCGGTCCTATGGTTAACTGTGACAGCCCCAGCCCTGCCTGCTTTTGATGGAGTTGTCCGTCCTGTTGTTAACTGTGACTGCCCCAGCCCTGCCGGCTTTTGATGGAGTTGTCTGTCCTGTTGTTAACTATGACAGCCCCAGCCCTGCCAGCGTTTGATGGAGTTGTCTGTCCTGTTGTTAATTGTTACAGCCTCAGACCTACCAAGCTCCCTTCAGCACCAGCGGTCTGCTCTGAAATGTGCCCAGTGCCTCCCATATCTGTTTGTTGTGTCAGCTCCTTATTAGCCGTATGAAGGAACATTGCTCAGCTGAGGTGTACTGGCATAACACCGCACACCAGGGTGTGCCCTGACGTGAACTGCCACCCCCTCAAACCTCTCCCACCAGCACACTGTCCCCACAGAAGCACCAGCCTTTCGTGACAGCCCCAGCCCTACCAGCCTTACAGACTCAGCACCTATCGGTCCAGAAAACGAACGTTCATTTTCCCAGCTCTGCTGGCTTACTGAGGCACCCATCTGTCCTATCAGGTGAGCTGTCACAGCCCCATCCCTACCACCTTACTGAGGCACCTATCTGTCCGATATGACCTGTCACAGACCCAGCCCTACTGCCTTACTGAGGCACCCATCTGTCTTACCATGTGACCTGTCACAGACCCAGCCCTACTGCCTTACTGAGGCACCCATCTGTCTTACCATGTGACCTGTCACAGGCCCAGCCCTCCCGCCTTACTGAGGCACCTATCTGTCCGGCTATGGCCTGTCACAGCCACATCCCCACCACCTTACTGAGGCACCTATCTGTCCGGAGATGACCTGTCACAGACCCAGCCCTACTGCCTATCTGAGGCACCCATCTGTCCTACCATGTGACCTGTCACAGCCCCAGCTCTACTGCCTTACCGAGTCACCCATCTGTCATGATATGACCTGTCACAGACCCAGCCCTCCCGCCTTACTGAGGCACCTATCTGTCCGGTTATGACCTGTCACAGCCCATCCCTACCGCCTTACTGAGACACCTATCTGTCCGGATATGACCTGTCACAGACCCAGCCCTACTGCCTTACTGAGGCACCCATCTGTCCTACCATGTGACCTGTCAAAGCCCCAGCCCTTCCGCTTTACTGAAGCTATCTGGGTATGACCTATCACAGCCCCAGCCCTACTGCCTTATCAAGTCACCCATCTGTCACGATATAACCTGTCACAGACCCAGCCCTCCCGCCCTATTGAGGCACCTATCTGTCTGGATATGACCTGTCACAGCCCCATCCCTACCGCCTTACTGAGGCACCTATCTGTCCGGATATGAGCTGTCACAGACCCAGCCCTACCAGCCTTGCTGTGGCACCCATCTGTCTGGATATGACCTGTCACAGACCCAGTCCTAACGCCTTATTGAGGCACCTATCTGTCGGGATATGAGCTGTCACAGACCCAGCCCTACCAGCCTTGCTGAGGCACCCATCTGTCTGGATATGACCTGTCACAGACCCAGCCCTACCAGCCTTACTGAGGTACCCATCTGTTCGGATATGACCTGTCACAGACCCAGCCCTACCGCCTTACTGAGGCACTCATCTGTTGGGATATGACCTGTCAAAGACCCAGCCCTACCGCCTTACCGAGGCAACCATCTGTCTGGATATGGCCTGTCACAGACCCAGCCCTCCCGCCTTACTGAGGAACCTATCTGTCCGGATATGACCTGTCACAGACCCAGCCCTACTGCCTTACTGAGGCACCTATCTGTCCGGATATGACCTGTCACAGACCCAGCCCTACCAGCCTTACTGAGTCACCCATCTGTCCGGATATGACCTGTCACAGACCCAGTCCTACCGCCTTACTGAGGCACCCATTTGTCTGGATATGGACTGTCATAGACCCAGCCCTACCAGCCTTACTGAGGCACCTATCTGTCCGGATATGACCTGTCACAGACCCAGCCCTACCAGCCTTGCTGAGGCACCCATCTGTCTGGATATGACCTGTCACAGACCCAGTCCTACCGCCTTACTGAGGCACCCATCTGTCCAAATTTGACCTGTCACAGACCCAGCCCTACCGCCTTACTGAGGAACCTATCTTTCTGGATATGACCTGTCACAGACCCAGCCCTACCGCCTTACTGAGGAACCTATCTGTCCGGATATAACCTGGGGGATCCACTTGTCTAGAAAAGTGACTGTCTCATGCCGCCCTTTCGATATAATGCAGTCTCCATCTGGTGCCACAGGACCAGCCCTACTTGCTTTACTGACTGATCAGTGCCTGCCCTGATGTGACCTGCTACGGGCCCAGTAACACGGGCCTTACTAGCACCCGTTTTTGTCCTGACATGCGAACTGTCACAGCCCAGCTCTACTGGCCTTGCTGAGACATCCATCTGTCCCTATACGTGACCTGCCACAGCACCAACCCTACGTGCTTTACCGAGGCACCCACCTGTCATGGCTTGTAATATGTCAGAGCCCAGCCCTACAGGCATTACTGAGTGCTCTGTCTGTCCTCACTAACCACAGCCCTACCAGCCTTTGAGGCACTAGTCTCTACCACATCCTGCTGTCTGCCTACACCACATGGTATTTTGCTCCTGAGGGGCGTGTAGCGTTCCTAACGCTATTAATTGCATGTTCGTGCAGTAGCACTAAATAATCACAGGAGCCGGTACTTTACACTTTACACGCGGCTTCCGACTGCCGCGCCGAGGCCACGCCTATTTATTTATACTCGCTAGCGTCTGACGTCACGCGTCAGCGCTAGCGCACCCCGGCAGCGCGGAAGGCTAGAACGCCTCGTGCGCGCTGGACATTACACTCCTTCCAACCTTTATAAAACATCAAACCAAAATGCAAAATCAAAAACCAACGATGAATCTGTTACCAGTCTGCCAGTCCTTACAGGTTACACCCTATAGTAAGCCATCTGGGACGACGGTGCCGGGTTCCTCCGCAGGCTGTAGCGGGATTGGTCGCCTCTGGATAGGGCCACCTCGGGGGTTCTGCGCCTTGGGGTGTTAGGCTCCTCCCGGGATGGGGAGCAGCCGGGCAGGTTACCCCCAGGGGTGGCTGGGATAGACTGGGAGTCACCATCTTCACTCCGACCGTCCTCCCCCTCCTGATCTCCGCTCAGCTGGTCGGGGCCGGGCCCCTCTGGTTCGGCCCCGGGACGTGAAGGTGTTCCTGGGTGAACTTTTTTGAAGAAGGACACATCTCGGGTGACCGTTTCAGCTCCTCTTCGGGCGGCCACCATCGTGCCTGTCCGGCGGGTGACGATCCACGGTTGTGGTTCGAAAGGAAGTCTGAACTTGCTGCCTGGGTAGCGGTCCTTCACATATACTCGATCCTGCTATTGTATCGTGGACTCCTTAGCTCCCCTTCGTCGGCTGGCATGGTCATTCAAGCGCGTCCTATTGGCTAGAGTCTTTTCATTTGTGGCTTGTGCCGGAATCCAAGTCGGGTGGTGAGGGATCGTGTCACTCACGATTCTCCCCATGGTGGCTGTTCCTGGCGCTGCCTCTGTTGTGACATGGGGGGGGTCATCCGGTATTCCCTCAGGAAACTGTATATCGCCCGCTCCAGTGGAGATCTGTCAGCCATGGCTATGCAAATGGTTTTGTTGAGTGTCCTCATAAACCTCTCCACCTCTCCATTGGCTTGGGGCCACCGTGGTGTTACTTTGCGGTGATGGATCCCCCAGCTCTTGAGATATTCTGCAGACTCCTGCCCCTGGAAGGGCGGTCCATTGTCGGTCTTGACCACCCCGAATATGCCATGAGTGGCGATGGTTTTCTCAAACTTCGCTATTACTTCAGTGGCTGTCTGGCTCCCCACGATTTCGACATCTGGGTATTTGGTGAAATCATCAATGATGACTAACGCGTACCGTCCATCTGGGAGATGTCCGAAGTCGGCGCTCACACACTCCCACAGTCTCAGGGGATTCTCTTCAGTCGCCACCGGGTGAGGGCGTTCCGGCTGTCCTGCCGCTTGGCACCACGTGCAGGTTCTCACCGCCTGCTCCACCATCGCGTCCATGCCAGGGAACCATACTTTGGCTCAGAGCCTGCCCTTCATTTTCACCATTCCTTGATGCCCCCTGTGGGCGAGGTCTAACGCCTGTTGGGCGAGGCTGGCCGGCATGAACAGTCTCGGGCCACGCAGAAGACATCCTTGGGCGTCAACGGACAGTTCGCCTTTCACTCTCAAGATGGATTCCAGTGTCAGCTTGGCTTGGGGAGTCCTCCGGCTTAGCGACTCTTGGATTGTCCTCCAGTCCCCCGACCTGACGGCCTCCGCCGCTGCTCTCAATTATGGCGGCCAGGCTCATCGGGAGGGGTCGTGACCGCTCTGTCACATACCGGACGTACTCCTCTGTATCCTCTGCCTCTTCTTTCTCTTCCGTTGTGGCTTTCCGCGGGTGCCTTGACAGATAATCTGCCGGGTTCGTGGCCCCCAGTTTGTACTCCACCCGGTAGTCGTACCCTTGTAGTTGGAGTATCCACTTTTCAATCCGGGGTGGCGGCTTCGAGGCTGACCCTTGGAACAGAGGTATGAGGGGCTTGTGATCAGTTGTTACCGTGAAGTGATGGCCGTACACATACACATGAAAGTGCCGGCAGGCCCAGTGGATGGCGATGGCTTCTCGCTCGATCTGTAACGTTGCTCCGTCTCAGTCAGGGACCTGCTGGCGTAGGCGATGGGGGCCCACTCTTCGTTGCTCTGGAGTTGAGTCAACACCGCTCCCAGACCAAAAGGGCTTGCGTCGACCGCCACGTTGGTGGGCTTCGCCGGGTCGAAATACGAGAGGGTAGTGTCCGCAGAGAGGGCCGCCTTCGTTGCTTGGAACGCTTGCTCTTGTTCCGGGCCCCACTGCCACGTGGTCGACGACTTGGTCAGCTCCCTGAGGGGTTTGGTGAGGTTGGAGAGATCAGGAATGAAACGGCCGCAGAAGTTGACCATGCCCAGGAAACTCCTGGCCTCCGAGATGTTCGTCGGGGCTGGGGCGTCTTGGACATCCTTCACCTTGTCCGGGTCTGGGGCCACCCCTTGGTCCGAGAAGGTGTATCCGAAAAAACTGATCTTGTTCTGCAGTAATTGACACTTCTCTCGGTGCAGGGTCAGGCCTGACTCCTGGATCCTTTTGAGGACCCCACTCAACCGCTGGTGGTGTTCCTCTATGGTTGACGCATATATCAGCAGGTCGTCGCTCACATTAAGCACGCCGGGGAGCCCACTGAGGACTTCTCTGATGGTATTTTGGAATACCTCGGCGGCACTCGAGATGCCGAAGTTGAGCCGCCGATACCGTCTGAGGCCCACATGTGTGGAGAACGTGGTAATGTACCTCGAGTCCGGATGAAGTGGCAGCTGGTGATAGCCTGATCGTAGATCCATCTTCGAAAACCACCTGGCCCCGTTCAGATCTCCCAGGATGTCATCAATGGTGGGTGTCAGGTGTTGCTCCCTCTTGACTGCGGCGTTAGGGAGGCGCATGTCCACACAGATGCGGACTTGCCCTGGCTGTTTCGGCTTCCTGGCAATGACGATCGGGGATACCCACGGGGTTGGCCCGCTGACCTTTTCAATGATGCCTTGTCTCTCCAGGGCCTCCAGCTCCTCCTCGACCTTTTGCCTCAGGTGGAACGCGATTCGCCTGTGCCTCAGCGCCACTGGTTGGACCGACGGGTCGATGTGTAAGGACACTTCCTTTCCTTTTAGGCACCCTATGCCTTTGAACACTTCTCCGAACTCTTCCATGATGGTATCCAGTTCTTCCTCTAGGACTGCTATGGCAAATGAGATCAGTCTTAGCTCTTCGGCTGATTGCCCGCTCAGCAGCATCCCGCTGCCCTCTTCCGTGACATAGACGGTGGTGCTGATTCTCCTCTCTCCATGTTGTAGCTCTGTCTTGAAGCACCTGGTGAGGGGAATGGGTGTCTTCTGGCCGTACGCGAACACCCGGATCTTCGCCTCTCGCAGCGGGGGCTTGGTGCACAGTTGGTGGTAGACATTGGTGGCCATCAGCTCAATGGATGCCCCAGTGTCAATTGTCGCCTTCACCTCCTGTTGTTGGACTAAGATGCGACATTTTGGAAGTCTGCGCTTCTTCTTCTTCTGCGGCTGGTGGATCGCAAACACATAATGGACTGGGTACTCTTCGGTGTCATCGTCCATGTCTTCGCTGTCTGCCTCTTCCTGCACCGCATGGGCCGCCTCCTTCTTGACCTTGGTGGACCGGCACACCGCCGCAAAATGATTCATCCACCCGCAGGCGCTGCACTTTTTCCCTCTGGCTGAGCAATCTTGCATGCGGTGGGGCTGGCCGCCACAGTATCCGCATTCTTTCTTCTTCGTCTCCGGTTGTCTTTTCCCTCCGGCTGGTCTCCCTTTGGGCCGTACCACGTTCACCGCTTCCGCTACTTGCACTTGCTCCGTCTTCACGGGACGATGTAGTGCTGCTTCCATGTGCGAGGCCCTCGCCTGTGAGAGCTCCATCGACCGTCCGAGGGTGAGGATGTCCGCGAGGGGCTTTCCTTCTTCCTGGAGGACCGTGACCCGGAGCTTGGACGAGTAACACCCCTGTATGATCTGCCCTCGGATCTCCTCTTGCTCATCGCGGAACCCACACGTGCTGGCTAACTTATTCAGTCTGCCGTGGAACGCATCCAGAGACTCGTCCGCCTCCTGTTTGGCTTGACGAAAGATGAACCTTTCATAGTCTCTATTCGCCATGGGTTCGAAATGGGCGTTGAGCGCGTTTAGCAGCGTGTGGTACGTTTTCGGCGTTGCTTCCACAAGAGTTTTGTAGATGCTGTGGATGTCTTTGCCGCCTAGGTGGATTAGCAGTGCTCTGCGCCTTTCCCTCGAGATGCCTTCCCCTTTGAAGTAGATTTGTAGGCTGTCCGTCCAATCCCTCCAGCGTGGGGCGAGGGACGACGGGGCACCGTCAACGGCAAACGGCTCAATGGCGGGAATCGACGCCATCTTGGCATGTGCGTGGCACGCGGTGGACGCCGGCTACCTCTCCTCGTCGTCGGAGCCGATAGGTGTGCACTCCCTATGGGCGTTGCGCGTGGACTTCCCTCGTGCCTCTACACCATCCAGCGGGCACGCATACCTCCAGAAGTCATCCGCGGGACCCTCCGGGTGCTCAGGGGCTTAGGCGATCCCACCAGGCGTGGGCCTGCTCTGGCGTAGGGTGCGGCCATCGTCAGGCACCTCTTGGCATCAGGTGTGTCACCACCCAGGCGAGACATACCCCTCACAGGCTGCAGGATGGAGCCCCAGGGCTCTCACAGTGCCTCCACAGATTGCAGGATGGGCCTTCAGGGCTCTTTCAGTGTCCCCCACCTGAACCACCAGCAGGCACAGCCGGGTCACCATGAGGAGGGGACACCAACCACAGGCTCAGGACACATGTGTGGCCGATGTACACACTGTGGGGCACAAAGACAGCAAAGCAGGGCTCAGTACACCCCTCGTCGCCAGTGTAGCGTTCCTAACGCTATTAATTGCATGCTAGCGCTAAATAATCACAGGAGCCGGTACTTCAGACCTCCTCGACCCCACCTGGACATGCCAAGTCCCAGTTTGTCTCCTCAAGCACCCCTCACACCCAGCAGCTGATAGGACTGCCTCCCCTTCCTAAGAACCCTGCGCAGCACTCTGAGTTTACTTTACTTTCAGTTTCAGTTTCTATAAATACGGAAATAGTGACTCAGAGGCAGCTGATGGTGACACGTGTGAAGGAGATTAGGTCACAGCCACCCCGTGAGAGAGGAGGTAAGAGTGAGAAAATGAGAGGAGGGAATAGTGACAATATGAGAGAAGGGCAGAGTAACTGTGCAAGAGGAGGGAAGAGTAACAATATGATAAAAGGGTAGAGTAACAATGTGAGAGAAGGGAAGAGAGACAATACGAGAGAAGGGCAGAGAAACAGTGTGAGAGGAAGGAAGAGTGACAATATGAGAGAAGGGCAGAGTAACTGTGCGAGAGGAGGGAAGAGTGACAATATGAGAGAAGGGCAGAGTAGCAGTGTAAGAGGAAGGAAGAGTGACAATATGAGAGAAGGGCAGAGTAACAGTGTGAGAGGAAGGAAGAGTGACAATATGAGAGAAGGGCAGAGTAACTGTGCGAGAGGAGGGAAGAGTGACAATATGAGAGCAGGGCAGAGTAACAGTGTGAGAGGAAGGAAGAGTGACAATATGAGAGAAGGGCAGAGTAACTGTGTGAGAGGAGGGAAGAGTGACAATATGAGAGAAGGGCAGAGTAACAGTGAGGAAGGAAGAGTGACAATATGAGAGAAGGGCAGAGTAACAGTGCGAGAGGAGGGAAGAGAGACAGTATGAGAGAAGGGCAGAATAACAGTGTGAGAGGAAGGAAGAGTGACAATATGAGAGAAGGGCAGAGTAACAGTGTGAGAGGAAGGAAGAGTGACAATATGAGAGAAGGGCAGAGTAACAGTGTGAGAGGAAGGAAGAGTGACAATATGAGAGAAGGGGAGAGTAACAGTGCGAGAGGAGAGAAGAGAGACAATATGAGAGAAGGGCAGAGTAACAGTGTGAGAGGAAGGAAGAGTGACAATATGAGAGAAGGGCAGAGTAACAGTGCGAGAGGAGGGAAGAGAGACAATATGAGAGAAGGGCAGTGTAACAGTGCGAGAGGAAGGAAAAGTGACAATATTAGAGAAGGGCAGAGTAACTGTGCGAGAGGAGGGAAGAGTGACAATATGAGAGAAGGGCAGAGTAACTGTGCAAGAGGAGGGAAGAGTGACAATATGAGAGAAGGGCAGAGTAACAGTGCGAGAGGAAGGAAGAGTGACAATATGAGAGAAGGGCAAAGTAACAGTGCGAGAGGAGGGAAGAGAGACAATATGAGAGAAGGGCAGAGTAACAGTGTGAGAGGAGGGAAGAGTGACAATATTAGAGAAGGGCAGAGTAACTGTGCAAGAGGAGGGAGGAGTGACAATATGAGAGAAGGGCAGAGTAACAGTGTGAGAGGAGGGAAGAGTGACAATATGAGAGAAGGGCAGAGTAACTGTGCAAGAGGAGGGAAGAGTGACAATATGAGAGAAGGGCAGAGTAACAGTGTGAGAGGAGGGAAGAGTGACAATATTAGAGAAGGGCAGAGTAACTGTGCAAGAGGAGGGAGGAGTGACAATATGAGAGAAGGGCAGAGTAACAGTGTGAGAGGAGGGAAGAGTGACAATATGAGAGAAGGGCAGAGTAACTGTGCAAGAGGAGGGAAGAGTGACACTATGAGAGAAGGGCAGAGTAACAGATTTAGAGGAAGGAAGAGTGGCAATATGAGAGAAGGGCAGAATAACAGTATGAGAGAAGGGAAGAGAGACAATATGAGAGAAGGGCAGAGTAACAGTGTGAGAGGAAGTAAGAGTGACAATATGAGAGAAGGGCAGAGTAACAGTGTGAAAGGGAGGGAGAGTGACAATATGAGAGAAGGGCAGAGTAATTGTGCAAGAGGAGGGAAGAGTGGCAATATGAGAGAAGGGCAGAGTAACAGTGTGAGAGAAGGGAAGAGAGACAATATGAAAGAAGGGCAGAGTAACAGTGTGAGAGGAAGGAAGAGTGACAATATGAGAGAAGGGCAGAGTAACATTGTGAGAGAAGGGAAGAGAGATAATATGAGAGAAGGGCACAGTAACAGTGTGAGGGAAGAGTGACAATATGAGAGAAGGGCAGAGTAACAGTGTGAGAGGGAGGGAGAGTGACAATATTAGAAAAAGGCAGACTAACTGTGCAAGAGGAGGGAAGAGTGACAATATGATAAAATGGCAGAGTATCAGTGTGAGAGGAGAGAAGAGTGACAATATTAGAGGAGGGCAGAGTAAATGTGCGAGAGGAGGGAAGAGAGACAATATGTGAGAAGAGCAGAGTAACTGAGAGAAGAAAAGAATGTAGTAACAGTGTGAGAGGAGGGAAGAGTGACAATATGAGAAAAAGGCAGAGTATCAGTGTGAGAGGAGGGAAGAGTGACAATATTAGAAAAGGGCAGACTAACTCTGCATGAGGAGGGACGAGTGACAATATGATAAAAGGGCAGAGTATCAGTGTGAGAGGAGGGAAGAGTGACAATATGAGAAAAGGGCAGAGTATCAGTGTGAGAGGAGGGAAGAGTGACAATATTAGAGAAGGGCAGGCTAACTGTGCAAGAGGAGGGAAGAGTGACAATATGATAAGAGGGCAGAGTATCAGTGTGAGAGGAGGGAAGAGAGACAATATGAGAGAAGAGCAGAGTAACTGAGAGAAGGGAAGAGTAACAATATGAGAGAAGAGTGGAGTAACAGTGTGAGAGGTGGGAAGAGTGACGATATGAGAGAAGGGCAGAGTAACTGCGAGAGGAGGGAAGAGAGACAATATGAGAGAAGGCCAGAGTAACTGCGAGAGGAGGGAAGAGAGACAATATGAGAAAAGGGCAGAGCAACAGTGTGAGAGGAGGGCAGAGTGACAATATGAGAGAAGGGCAGAGTAACTGTGAGAGGAGGGAAAATAGATAATATGAGAGCACAGCGGAGTAACTGAGAGAAGGGAAGAGTGACAATATGAGAGAAAAGGGGAGTAACAGTGTGAGAGGAGGGAAGAGAGACAATATGAGAGAAGGGCAGAGTAACTGTGAAAGAGCGAAGAGAGACAATATGAGAGAAGGGCAGATTAACAGGGTGAGAGGAGGGAAGAGTGACAATATGAGAAAAGGGCAGAGTGATAGTGTTAGAGGAGGGAAAGAGTGACAATCTGAGAGAAGAGTGGAGTAACAGTGTGAGAGGAGGGAAGAGTGAGAATATGAGAGTAGGGCAGAGTAATGGTGTGAGAGAAGGGAAGAGGGACAGTATGGGAGAAGGGCAGAGTAACAGTGTGAGAGGAGGGTGAGAGTGACGATATCCTTTACCCCTCCCAATCTGGATTTCGCAGCAACCACAGCATCGAGACTGCCCTCCTCGCTGCCACAGACGACATCCGCATGCTGCTTGACCAAGAACACACTGCAGCCCTCATTCTACTCGACCTCTCCGCAGCCAGACTCCATGACGCCGTAATACAGGGAACCGCCCTTGACTAGCTCCGCCCCTTCCGCACCGGCAGAACCCAAAGGATCAGAGTCCCGCCCTTACTCTCCGAACCCACAGAGATCAACTGCGGAGTACACAAGGATCATCGATCAGTCCCACGTTCTTCAACAGAAGAGCTGAGTAACTGTATGAGCGGAGGGAAGAGTGACAACACGAAATAGGGGTAGAGTAAAAATACAAGAGGAGGGAAGAGTGACAAAGTGAGAGAAGGGTGGAGTAACAATGCAAAAGAGGAGTGACAATATGAAAGTAACAGTGTGAGAGAAAGGATGAGTGACAATATAAGAGAGCAGAGTAACAGTGTGATAAAAGGGACAAGTGACTATATGAGAGAAGAGTGGAGTAAAAATGTGAGAAGAGGGAAGTGACAATATGTGAGAAGGGTGGAGTAACAATGTGAGAGAAGGGAAGAGTAACAATACGAAAGAAGAGTGGAGTAACAAAGTGAGAGAAGGGAAGAGGAAAAATGTTGAGATGTTATAATGTGAGTGGAGGAAAAAATGAGAATGTGATAGAAGGGGAGAGTATGAGAATGAAAGAATGGCTATGAGAGAATGGTAGAGTGGCAACAGGAGAAGGCAACAGTGCAGTGTAAGAGAAGGATATAGTGACAGTGTGAGAGAAATATGGAGTAACGATGTGAGAGAAGGGAAGAGGGGCAATATGTGGGAATGCCAGAGTAACAGTGTGACAGAAGGGAAGAGTAACAATATAAGCGAAAGATGCAGTACCAATGAGAGGAGGTAAGAGTGAAAATGAGAGAGAAGGGTAGAGTGTCAAGGAAAGAGTAGCAATGTGAAAGAAGGCTAAAGTAACAATAAGTAGGGAGGAGTAACAATGTGATAGAAGGAAAGAGTATTTTACTTATATATTGATAATGTTTTATATAGCGCGAGCATGACCCTTGCAGGGTATCAGAGCGGTTTACAATGATCAAGGCGACATGTATACAAGTAACAACAATATAATCGAGCATGGACAAGGTGTGGGCATCTCTCCTAGAGAGCAAACAATATGGTCCAAGTGGATCGCAACCTGTAGAAAAGAGTGAGAGTATAGTTTGTGAGGAGTATGCATACATCCAGGCAAGGGACATATCAAGGTCTGGAGTATAGATCATGTGTTCAGTGGCATGGATTTGTTCAAAAGTATCCTTTTGACTTCTTTCTTGAATGAGGCAATTGAGGGATTCATTATGATTTTAGGGGGAAGGGTGTTCCAGATTCTCGGGGCCATGCCTGAGAAGGTTCGGTTATATGTATTCTTTTTATGGAATTTTGGTGGTTTCAGCAGTAGGGAACTAGTGCTTCTAGATTGACTGTTTTAGTCCAGAGCGGAAGTGGGGACATTTGTATCTCCTTAAAGACGTTCGTTGGAAGAGGGACGCTGTATTAGTTTCAGGGTTTCAGTGTTATAAGGATTTTGAGGATGGCCCTCTCATCCAAAGTTTTGAATATGCTCCAAGTAGTATTGCTGGGAGACCTCGTGTCTCCGCAATGAGGGGCGTGGGGAGCTACATGGAGGAGATCGAGGGAGGTACTCTACAGCAGACCCTGGTCATTTTCGATCTTTCTTGTCTTTTCCACAAAGGAGACAAAATCCTTCTCAATTTGGCTGTGGTTTAGAACTTGTGGGGGAAGCATTAGGTTGGTTATTGGATTGTAGCTTGACTAGTTTCAATAGTTTTTTGGGATGATTTCCAACATTGTCTAATTGGCTTCCAAAGAAGTTTGCTTTTGAGATTCTAATTTGTTTGTTGTAAAAGGTCCACGTTGCTCTCAGGATTTTAAGGGTTTCGAGGGATGGTGTGGTTCTTAATGCTCGATGAGCTAGTCTGAACTTGCGTCTTTCTGTATTCAGACCGCCATTAAACCAAGGTTTGGAGTCTTTGGTAGATATTCTTTTTAGCTGTAAGGGTTCTATTGAGTCTAAAATGTTCAACATGGAGTTGTTGTAATGGTTTTTTAGGTCATGGACATCCGCCATATCCAAGGGAGGTGTCAGGATGCTGCTGCTGATGGATATCAGATCTTTCCAGTTAATATTATGCATGTTCATTTTCCATTGTTTGGGTTTCTTTGGTTGACCCTTTTTTGTCTTCACTGGTTCTGTAATGATAAAGGTGATACAGTGATGGTCTGTCCAGTCACAAGGGATGATAGATTCCAGTTGGATGGTGTTACTCTAGGCAATGTTAAGGACCAGGGTTGCTCCCAGGTTGTTGGTAGGATCAACACAGATTTGTGTCAGACTGAGGTTAGCTATGAAGGTTTTCAGGCTGTTGACTGCTTGGTTGTTAGGGTCATTCCAGTGCAGGGTTGAAATCACCAAGAAAGATGTGGGTGCTGGGGGAGGAGCCAAGATGGCGACCGGAGCAGACGCTTGAGCGCCCGGCTCCGTCGGCCCTTGGCCCCGGACTATCATCCTGATTCCTATCCTTGCCGATTCTCGAGGTGAAACATGTGCGAAGACGCGCTGTCCACGCCGCCGCTTCCCCGAAGTCTCAGCCCGCCCGGATGCCGGAGTTCTTGGTGCTTTTGTTCTCCGCCCTGGACCCCTGCTTCATTGTGGCCTTTGCCGGCCCCCTGGAAGCTCCGCAGTCACCGGACCCGCTAGCGCAAACCCAAGCCCCGCGGTCCCGACCTCACCTAACACCACGGACTGTCGCCAGATGAGCCTGGGGAGGGACGGCCAGACACCTCCTGCACCCTGCGCCTGAAGGGCTGGGGCTGTAAGGTAAGCCCCGGTGCGGCGGGTCTCCTGCCCCGATCTGTGGACCGCGCTGTGGGAGGCTGCCGACCCCCTTCTTCTATTGCCTAGTCGGCTGCAAAGAGAATCCGAGGGAGGGGAGGCGACTGTTGGCTTTCCCAGTTGCGGCGCAGACCTGAGGGGAACTGACTCCTTGCTACGACCCCCCCCCCTGGCCATTGTACCGTCCGGCGGTAAAACATGGCGTTGTTTGCCTGCTCGCGGCTGGGGGGTGATACTCTGGTCTTGCCCGCTGCCCGCTTCGCCCTCCCTCCACCAGACACCAGCTCCACAGTGCCGTCCCGGATTGCTGCCGATGTGGGGGTGCAGCCTCCGCTGACATGCGGCTCCGTTCTGGCCGTCCTGCGGGACTTTCGTCTACAAATGTGTGCTCGCTTTCAGGCGCTGAGTGAGCAGTTTGACTCCATGCTGTCGGCTGCGGGCCGTGAGCGCTCCGTTTGTCATCAACACGGCGTGGGTCTGCCAGTGCTTTTGTCCTCTTGCGGGGACGCAACGGCTGTGTGTGATCGTGCTACACTGGTGCCTGCATCTGGCTTTCCCGGCACCCAGGATCAATTGCTCTCCAGCTCAACAGCGGATACTTTGTTTCCCCGTTCATTGCTGCCTGCTTCATTGTTGCCTGCCTCACCGCGTCTGCAAGAGTATCCAGCTGAGCAACACCTAACATCCTCGAGGACTCGTTCACGGTGGCCTACTGCTTCTTTTCTGTGGAACTCCTGTACTCTACATGCCATGTCTGGACTTTATGTGGTGCACAAAGGGACCTCTACAGATGGTCGGCGGCCATTTTGTGATTCTACTTCACCATCTTCTCCCAAGCGGCCATATTGTCTTTGTCTGCACGGGATGCGGGGCCTTCATGTAGGGGCTGGCTTAATCTCAAGCCCGCGATCGGGCCAGGGCTAGACTGATTTATATCGCCATGGTTTCACGGATGGGCTGGACTGGGACTGGAACTGTATGTATACTTTGTGCGCACTCGTCGCGATCTGTCTTCCTTCATTTAAATTGTTGTGACAATTCATTTTCACACGACCGCTTTTGGTGTAGTGGGTTCTCAGTGTGTGGAAGCCATAGATGGCCGATGGTTTAGGGCGCTCTGATGATACGTAGGCTCCTCCCCACTTTCTTTCTTCTTTTTGAGAGTTTAGATTAGAATAGTCCTATTCTTTTCTCACCCCCTTTATCATAGGTGTACTGTTTTCTTATCTTTCTTTACTCTATTCTTACTCTCTTTCTTGTCTATATTTCGGGTTTATTGGGCGACAGGCACTATGCTGGGGGGGGGGCAGGCCGTAGCCTCCGCATTGGTGTAGGGTGGGGGGATAATTTACTGTTTCTAATTAGTTCTATGGGCCTTTTTTTCTTTTTATGTTTCTGCGTTATACTTGTTTCGATTCTGGGTCCGGGTGTGGGGTTGACTGAGTGGGGGCGGCACTGGAGGGGTGCGTAATTGCTCATGTGACTATCCTGTTATATAACTGCATTGCCTCACTGCCTGAGATTTTACTTCCATTGCTGTTTTAATGATGCTGCTGCTCTCCCGTGTGGTGAAGATATCGTGCGGACTCGAATCTCCTTGGTTCTTATTCTTCACTGACTTTTTCCCTGATAACATTATTTTGAAAAACTTTAAAATTAACCTTCACTTCTCCTTTCCCTGGGGTCAAGGATCTCTCCAGTGTATAATTCATAAATCGTTGCTAATCTTGACCGTTGAAGCACAGGGGCCGTAATGTTTGTATCAGTGCTTAACCGTATCGTGGCCGGCCTGAAGGTTGTAGGCCCGTATTTGTTCTTTTAATATGCACGAATAATGGTTTAAAAAAAAAAAAAAAAAAAAAAAAAAGATGTGGGTGCTGTGTTGTCCTGCGTTGGTTTAGATAGTTTCCATCATTTGTTCTATAAAAGTTTTGTTGTCCCCTGGAGGGTGATAGATCATGTGCTAGGTTGCACCATGGGTTGTTGTTGCTCCAAATGTCAATGCATAGCTAGTCGCATGAGGTTAAATCTATTTTATGTGACTGTTTCACTGCGATATTGTTTCTGCGTAAGCAGGCGTTACCTCCCCAGATCTGATTGGTCGGTCTGATCTAAAGAGGTTGTGATTAGGTGGATCTAGGAGGTCAAGGGTAGGTGAGTAGGCTTCATTTAGCCATGTTTCAGTCAGGATTAGCATGTCTACCTCGTGAGTGAGGATGAGGTCTGCGATGTCCACCGCTTGTTTCACAGATGATCCACAATTGAGTAGCATGCATTTCAGGTGTGGTTTGGTGTCATATGAGGATGGCTGAGTGATGGTTACTTGCACAAGGTTTGACTTGTTTACGGCTCTGTGGTTGTGCCTTGTATCTCTGTGTGGGTTAGTAGGGACTGTTTGGATTTGGGCCATATCACCTCTGTTTGTGGAGTAGGTAGAATATTATGAGAGGAGGAGGGAATGAATGTCCTTATCAATTGGAGTCTTCTTCAACCTGTGGGAGCGAGAGTCGGCTTTGGAGGTAGGGTATTGTTTGCCAATTCAGATGGGGTTATGGCCAAATCGTTGAGATTCTGTTGTCTGTGGGGTGGGAATTTGGCAAGGTGTGTTAATAATCTAGGGTGTGGTTGAGCCTGATCCTCTCAGATGTAGTATTGTTTCCTCTGTTAGTCACCACTTTTGCGGTGATGCTTATGAGGCTTTTTAGATCTGCCTTAAGTAGTTGGAGGTCCAGTGCCATCCGGCTAAGCCTGGCTTCTGCAGATATGGGAGAGCAGGTGGGCAATGATTGTATGAGTAACAAAATAAAAATGGGCGGAGTATCAATGTGAGATAAGGGAAGAGTTACAACATGAGAGAAAGGCTGAGAAACACTGTTATGGAAAGAAAGAATGACAATATGAAAGCAGGGTGGTGTAACCATGTGAGAGACGGGTGGAGTAACAATGTAGTAGAAGGAAAGAGTGACAATATGACAGAAGGGTGAAGTAGTGAATATACAGCTGACCAAGGATATTGACAGAAACAACCTAATACACCCCTCACAATCTGGTTTCCGATCTGCACACTCTACGGAGACAGCCCTTCTCCTGTCTACGGAAACCTTAAGACAGCGTGCAGACGAAGGTCAAACAGCTGCTCTGATCCTACTGGATCTCAGTGCAGCCTTTGACACTGTATCACATGGCCTCCTCCTCCAAAGATTAGAGTCATGTGGAGTCAGGGACAGAGCCCTACGATGGATGATGTCCTTCCTGTCGTCAAGAGGCATCCAGATTACACTAGACACTCACACGTCCAAGAGTTTTCCCCCAACATAGGGAGTTCCACAGGGCTCAATCCTTAGCCCCACCTTGTTTAACCTATACATGGGACCACTTGCTACTATAGTGGGGGGGGCACAGGGGGCCCAATTCACAGAACAAACTTAAGACAAAATCCTAAACTTAGTACCATTTTGGTATTCACAGAATGCACTTACTACTTCTGGTATTCACAGAATAAACTTACTACTTTTGCGATTCACAGAATAAATTTACTACTTTTGCTATTCACAGAATGGATTTATGACTACTAACTTTACGTCCACACTCGGGCTGGAAATTCCGGGCCAGAGGCGGAGCTTCCGGCCCGGAGGCGGGGCTTCCGGGCCGGAGGCGGAGCTTCCGGCCCAGAGGTGGAGATTTTGGCCATGGCTAAATCTCTGCCACTGGCCGGAATCCCCACCTCCCGGCCGGAAGCTCCGCCTCCGGCCCGGAAGCTCCGCCTCCGGCCCGCAAGCCCCGCCTCCGGGCCGGAATTTCCGGCCCGAGTGAGGACGTAAAGTAAGTAGTCGTAAATCCATTCTGTGAATAGCAAAAGTAGTAAGTTTATTCTGTGAATCGCAAAAGTAGTAAGTTCATTCTGTGAATACCAAAATGGTACTAAGTTTAGGATTGTCTTAAGTTTGTTCTGTGAATCGGTGTTATGTTGCCCTGGGGTCCTCTCCTCGGGATGACGATGATGCTAGTTATGGGTCCACCTCCCATCCGTTCCCAGTCCGGTGTATGTATAGCACCCTCGGACTTGGGAGACAGGTGGGCGAGGGAAGGAAGGATAGGGACCGCAGGGAAGGAGACCTGAAAAGAGAGAAGAAGACCGGTTACTCCAAGGCGGTCTTTTCGGGTACAGTTCCCCCCACCCTGGGCCTGGGGCCACTGCTCACCTGAGCTCCTGTTCTCCCTGCGTGGGAGTACACCAGAACTGTTCAGTCCCGTGTGTGGATAGGGGAACGCCTCCAGGCATTCAGTGGACCGCGGAACTGGGTCCAAAGTCTACCTCGTTACTTCACGGGTAGCCGGGTGGTGGGTCAAGGGTCTCGAAGAGGTGTTTGTATTTTCTAGGTAGGCGCTGCCATTCTACGCCTCTTGGAGTATAAAGGGCGGAGGAGCGCTGGGAGGGCTCTGGGTTTCTACCGTTCCGTCACGGAGAAGCCCAGAGGTGCACTATGTCTGATCCTAGCGCTACGACGTCACGCCCTCAATCCTTGGGCGGAGGAGTGCTAGGAGCCGGAAACGATGGAATCCGCAGGGAATGCGGTGAGGAAGCCCGGGGCTACTACGTCACGCCCAGAATCCAGGGGCGGAGGAGCGCTGTTTGGGCTTCTCACCCGAAAGCTGAAGGAAGCCGTGTTCACTTCTCGGTCACTGCACGGGAAGCCTCGCGGAGACAAGTCTTCGGTAGGGCAGACGGCGTCTACGGCGAAGGAGGGCCACAAGGCGCAGCACTCTCCGAAATCTGAGAACGTTACCTGTTTCACTCGCCAGCGGGGAGTCACTCTGGAAACGGAGGAAAGCGGGTAACCAAGAAAGCGTCCGTGTTCAAACGCTCAGCCTCGATGAATGGAATCATTGGCCCCGCCTCCTGGGAGGAGCCGCGTTATGTGCCTTTCTGGAGACCACGTGTTGTCGGCGGGCTCAGGGGACTCCGGATGTTGGTGTCCTAGCGCCGCTTGGGTGCGGGGCGCGATTCGAATCATGACAGCACACCCCTCCTCACACCGGCGCCCCCGCGACTGCCAGGGCCCCCCGGCCGGGAGGGCGCGCGGCGGTGGAACGCCGCGACCAGGCGAGGAGCATGCACGGCTGAAGCCGGTTCCCAGGAGTCCTCCTCCGGGCCATATCCCTTCCAGGCCAAGAGATACCACAGCTTGCCCCGTGCCACCTTGGAGTCCAGGACACGCCGCACCACGTACTCCCGGTCCTGGTGGACCCACACTGGAGCCGGCGCCTTCCGAACGGGGCACAGCGATGGTTTGAGCAAGGACACGTGAAACACCGGGTGGATGCGCAGATGAGGAGGCAATCGGAGCTGCACCGCCACCGGGTTCACGTGTCGCACCACAGGGTAGGGACCGATGAACTTAGGATTGAAGATACTGGGCCTCCGGAATCGGATGTTCTTGGTGGACAACCACACTCTGTCCCCTCTGTGGTATACCGGAGCAGGTCGGCGATGTTTGTCGGCTTGGGCCTTATACTTCCCTTTTGCAACAAGGAGGTGAGACCGAGCTTGTCGGAGAGCAGAGCGGATGGCACCAAGTCGTCCCTGGAGATCAGGAAGGGACGTGCTCTCCCGAGGGAGTAGGAAAGGAATAAAGCGAGGGTGGAACCCTGAGGCCAGGAAGAAGGGGGTGTGACGTGTAGCGGAGTGTTGTGCGTTGTTGTATGCCACTTCCGCCACCCAAAGCAAATCCACCCATGAGTTCGCCGCCCGGTCCACGTAACAGCGCAGGTATTGTTTTAGCGTCTGGTTAAGCCGCTCGGTTTGGCCATCCGTCTGCGGGTGGAAGCTTGTGGAGAGGGAAGAGCGGATGCCGAGCTGTTCACACCATACCTTCCAGAATCTGGCCGTGAACTGTGAGCCTCGGTCAGACACTATTCCTAACGGGAGTCCATGCAGTCTCACCACGTGTCTTAATAGAAGAGACGCCAACCCCCCGGCCGACGGTACTTGTTTACAAGCGATGAAGTGGCCCATTTTGGTGAGGTAATCCACCACCACGATGATGGCGGTGCATCCCTGGTCTTTGGGTAGCCCCACCACGAAGTCTATCGAGATCCTTTCCCAGGGGTTCATCGGCGTGGGGAGAGGCATCAGGAGTCCTTGCTTCCTTAGATGGTCGGTTTTCATTTGCGCACATATTGTGCATTGCTGGACCCACCGCAGCACGTCAGGTCTAACAGAGGGCCACCAGAATTGTCTTAGCACTCTTTCCAGGGTCTTGGTCCCTCCCATGTGCCCTGCACAGGGCTGTTCGTGGCACCAGGAGAAAACGGTCTTGCGAAGCTGGGGTGTGGGTACTAAGAGTCTGGATCCGCACAGGGGAAGACCCTGATGGAGGCGCCACTCCTTATGGCTCTTTAACCATGTGGTCCAGGCGAAGGTGCGGAGTCCTTGTTTCACCTTCTGGAGGAAGGAGTCGGTCTCTACCCGACCTATGACCAGGTCAGGAGAGACAAGGGACTGTTCGGGGGTGCTCCTGGGAAGGTCCCGGGTATTCAGGCGGGATAGGGCATCGGCCTTTCGATTGAGCGCTCCAGGTCGATAGGTGACCAAGAAGTGGTACTCAGCAAAGAAGAGCATCCACCTCTGTTGCCTAGGGGAGAGGTGTCGGGCCGATCGTAGGAATTGCAGGTTCCGATGGTCCGTATACACCGTCACCTGATGTCGGGCCCCCATCAGCCAGTGTCGCCATTCCAGAAACGCCTCCCGGATGGCGAGGAGCTCCTTCTCTGCGATGTTGTAGTTGAGTTCGGCTGGACTCAGCTTCTTGGACATGTAGGCGACCGGGTGGAGCGCTCCTGTGTCGGGTTGTCGTTGAGACAGGATTGCTCCGACTGCTTCGTCCGAAGCGTCCGCCTCAACCAGGGAAGGCAGGTCAGGGTCCGCATGTCGCAAGATGGGAGCGCTGGTGAAGGCTCTCTTCAGCTGATCGAATGCTCTCTGGGTTTCTACAGACCATATAAAGGGAACCCCCTTCCGCGTTAGCTTGGTGAGTGGCGCCACCAAGTGCGAGAACTGATGTATAAATCTTCTGTAGAAGTTTGAGAAACCCAGGAAGCTTTGAACGTCTTTCACTGATGTGGGCTGGGGCCATTCGGCTACCGCCTGTACTTTGCGCTCCGTCATGACCTGCCCCTCTGGCGTAAGGAGGACCCCAAGGAATTCCACCGTGGTGACATGGAACTCACACTTGGTGAGTTTGCAAAACAGTCGGTGTCTTTCCAGAGCCGCCAACACCTTTTGGACGTGACCGACGTGTTCTTCCTGATTAGATGAAAAAATCAGGATGTCGTCGATGTAAACTACGACATATCGGTCCAAGAACTCTCTCAATACTTCGTTGAGGAAGTATTGGAACGCGGCCGGGGCGTTACACAGCCCAAAAGGCATCACTAGGTATTCGTACAGGCCGAACCGCGTTTTAAAGGCGGTCTTCCATTCAACGCCTGCACGAATCCTAACCAGGTGATACGCTCCCCGGAGGTCCAACCGCGTGTAGATCTTCGCCCCCTGTACTTGTTCCAGTAGCACCGGAATGAGGGGCAAGGGGTATTGGTTCTTGACGGTCTGGGCGTTGAGCGAGCGGTAATCGATACAGCATCGCCGTTCGCCGTTCGCCGTTCGCCTTGGGAATAAAAAACAGGGGTGAAGCTGCTGGTGAGCTTGAAGGGCGAATGAACCCCAGTCGGAGATACTCTTCCAGGTATGCTCTTAGGTGGTCGGTTTCCGGGCCCGTTAAGGCATACACTCGGCTGCAGCGTAGTTCGGCTCCGGGAACCAGGTCGATGCGGCAGTCGTACTCCCGGTGGGGTGGTAGCTCCTCGGCCTTTACTTTATCAAAGACCGCCGCATACCTGGCATAGCACTCTGGGAGAGCCACCTCCTTCTCTGCCGCTGTGGCCACGACTTGGGAGACCCTGGTAGTTTCCTCTTCCGGGGTTCTGTGTAAGCGGCACTGGGTCTGACAAAAAGAGGATTCGAAAGCGATGGAGTTGGAGGACCAGTGGATGGAAGGTTCATGTCGCCGCAGCCAAGGTAACCCCAGGATGAGCTTGCATCTAGGTGCATGGATGATGTTTAGGGCCATCCATTCGCCATGGTCTCTTCCTATGGTAATCCATAACAACGGGGTTATTTGTCGAATGGGACCGGAGTCCAGCTCCTTGCCGTCTACCGCATATACCATTTCGGGCACGGGTTTCGTGCACAAAGGTATTCCCAACCGTTCTGCCTCGGTTATGTCCATGAAGCAGCCCGTAGCTCCCGAATCGATCATGGCCCTTACTGCCATAGGGTTCTTGTCCAGGGTTACCTGTATGGTGAGAAACAGGTGGTCGGGTTCTTTGGTACCGTCTGCTTCCAGGGAAGGAATGAAGTGACAGCTTGAAGGCTTCCTTCCCAGATCCTTCAAGCACGTAGGTTTCCCGACGCCGTTTCTCCCACCCCGACAGTGGCTAGGCTGGCTTTGGACCTGTTGTTCTTGGGACGAACCGGACATTCACGCAAGAAATGACCCTTCTTGCCGCAGTAGAGGCAGAGGCCTTGCTTTCCGCGGTAATCACGCTCGGTCAGGGACGCTCTCACCGTTCCGATCTCCATGGGATCACCTCGGGACGCTGGTGACTCCGACATCCGCGGAGCCTCCCGTTGCAAGGGGTGCTTGTCCTTTCGATTAGTCTCCCCTTTCCTCTCCCGGAGCCGGTATTCCAGGCGGGAGGCCAGCTCTATCATGGTAGCGCAATGGACTGGTTGCGGGTCAATCTGGGCGATGACGTCCTTGAGGTCCTCCGTCAACCCACGGTAGAAAATCGCGGTCTGTTTGGACTCCGGCCAGTCGGTTTCTGCCACCAACCGACAAAAGCTGTTCACGTACCCCAAATAGTCCGAGCTGGATTGTCGTAGGTCAAGGAGGTCCCGATCAGCCGAGAAGGTGTCTGCCCGGCGGTCAAAGGTTTTTTCAAACTCCTGCCGGAAAGACTCCCAGTCGTAGAGGAGTGCATCATCTCTTCTTACTAGAGGTACTGCCCACTGTGCTGCCTCTCCGGTTAGGTATGATATCAGGAATGCCACTCGAGCCTGGTTGGTGACGAATAGCTTCGGTTTACAGTGAAAGTGCAGTTGTATTTGGGTTAGGAAGACCTGCACCTTCTGTATATCCCCTTGAAACCTTTCCGGGGGGGCCAGGGGTATTTGTGTGGGCATCTCTACCACTACCGGAGGGACAGGGACCGTTTGGATTGGACCTGCGTCAAGAGGGTTACGCTGAAAGCGATCCAATCGTGAATGTAAGGCTACGGAATCAGCTCTGGAAGCTGCTAACTCCAGCTGCACTTGGGCCAACGCGGCTAACACGTCATCCAAGGTGGCCGTCATGACCAACACCACCGAAATCAGGAGGAGGATATTTCGTGGGCCAATGATTCTGTTATGTTGCCCTGGGGTCCTCTCCTCGGGATGACGATGATGCTAGTTATGGGTCCACCTCCCATCCGTCCCCAGTCCGGTGTATGTATAGCACCCTCGGACTTGGGAGACAGGTGGGCGAGGGAAGGAAGGATAGGGACCGCAGGGAAGGAGACCTGAAAAGAGAGAAGAAGACCGGTTACTCCAAGGCGGTCTTTTCGGGTACAGTTCCCCCCACCCTGGGCCTGGGGCCACTGCTCACCTGAGCTCCTGTTCTCCCTGCGTGGGAGTACACCAGAACTGTTCAGTCCCGTGTGTGGATAGGGGAACGCCTCCAGGCATTCAGTGGAGCGCGGAACTGGGTCCGAAGTCTACCTCGTTACTTCACGGGTAGCCGGGTGGTGGGTCAAGGGTCTCGAAGAGGTGTTTGTATTTTCTAGGTAGGCGCTGCCATTCTACGCCTCTTGGAGTATAAAGGGCGGAGGAGCGCTGGGAGGGCTCTGGGTTTCTACCGTTCCGTCACGGAGAAGCCCAGAGGTGCACTATGTCTGATCCTAGCGCTACGACGTCACGCCCTCAATCCTTGGGCGGAGGAGCGCTAGGAGCCGGATCGGGATTCTCCCGAGCCGGGAACGATGGAATCCGCAGGGAATGCGGTGAGGAAGCCCGGCGCTACTACGTCACGCCCAGAATCCAGGGGCGGAGGAGCGCTGTTTGGGCTTCTCACCCGAAAGCTGAAGGAAGCCGTGTTCACTTCTCGGTCACTGCACGGGAAGCCTCGCGGAGACAAGTCTTCGGTAGGGCAGACGGCGTCTACGGCGAAGGAGGGCCACAAGGCGCAGCACTCTCCGAAATCTGAGAACGTTACCTGTTTCACTCGCCAGCGGGGAGTCACTCTGGAAACGGAGGAAAGCGGGTAACCAAGAAAGCGTCCGTGTTCAAACGCTCAGCCTCGATGAATGGAATCATTGGCCCCGCCTCCTGGGAGGAGCCGCGTTATGTGCCTTTCTGGAGACCACGTGTTGTCGGCGGGCTCAGGGGACTCCGGATGTTGGTGTCCTAGCGCCGCTTGGGTGCGTGGCGCGATTCGAATCATGACAATCGGGCCCAAGGTGTCTATTGTGTCCTATGCTGACAATACTCAACTTATTATCACACTGACCCAAAACCTGGGCCTGGCTGCCCTTAATTTCTCACAATGCATGGAAGATGTAACAACTTGGATGTCTAATCACTGCTTGAAACATAATGGTAGTAAAACGGAGGTGATGATTGTAGGAAAAACCCCATCCATCTGGTCATCAGCATGGTGGCCTAATTCACTAGGACAGCTGCCAACTCCTAAAACAGAAGTAAAGAATCTGGGAGTATGGCTCAACTCAAAACTGACATTTGAGAGTCAAAGGCAAATGTTTTGGAACTCTAAAAGCCCTGAGAAAGGTCCTTGATCGATTGCCTGTCTGTTCCAGAAAAACGATGCCGTGGTCACCTCCCAAATTGACTACGGAAATGACCTATATCTAGGCGCAGCAAAAAAAGAAATAATGAAGCCACAATCGATACAAAATGCAGCTGCCCGCCTAGTGGTGAACCTGCCAAGAAAAGCATCCATATCAAAAGCCTTAGCCAGACTGCACTGGCTACCAGTCGAAAAGAGAATATTGTTCAAAGCAATGTGCCATTGCCACCGCATTCTGGCAAAGAAAGGGCCGCTATACCTTCAGACCCTGATAGCAACTCACATACCCAACAGAAACCTAAGATCTAAGGATAAAGCACTAGCGAAGATTCCCAGAATCAGAAAGGCTAGGATGGGTGGCCGTTCCTTTAGATTTTTAGCAGCAAAACAATGGAACACTCTGCCAGCTGAAATAAGAACAGAGCCAGTTGAAATGACCTTTTGTAGAAGACTAAAGACCTGGCTCTTTCCACCTGCTAGTCTCTAGACCTTTCCTGTAACCTTTTGTCTACAGGTCAGAGGTAGGGTTTCTGTCTCTCTCTGTCTCTAACCTTGATGGTCGGTTATCTGTTTAGCTATTTAGCTATTTAGCATGGGGACACACCGGTGGTGTAACCAGGTGCTCTACAAATGGAAAAATAAATAACAATGTGAGAGAAGGGTGGACTACCAATCTTAGATGAGGAAAGAGGGACAGTATAGGAGAACGATGATGTAACAATGGGCTAGAAAGTAAGATTAATAATAAAAGAAGGAAATATTGACAGTATGAGTAGAGTGACAATGTGAGAGGAGGGTGGAGTAACATTGCAAGAGAAGAGAATAGTAACAACTTCAGAAAGTAATCATTTGAGTTGAGGGGAAAATTAGAATGTGATAGAAGGCGAGAGTGACAAAAAGAATGGTAGAATGACAATAGGAGAAGGAAAGAATGTGAGAGAAGCGTATAGTGACAATGTGAGAGAAGGCTGGAGTAAGAATAAGAGAGAAGGAAAGAGCTACAATATTAGAGAAGGGTGGTGTAACAATGCAAAAGAAGTGAATCGTGAAAATAAGAGAAAGAAAGAGTAACAAAGTGAGAGAAGGGTAGAGTAACAATGAGAGAGAAGGAAAGTGTAACAATATGAGATAAAGATGGAGTACCAATGTTTGAGGAGGGAAGAGTAAAAATGTGAGAAAAGGGTAGCGTGATGATAGAAGAAAGAAAGAGTGACAACCTAGGACAAGGATAGAGTAACAATATGAGATGAGGGCGGAGTAACAATGTGAGAGGAGGAAAGAGTGACAAAATGAAAGATGGGTGGAGTAACAATGTAAAGGGGAAGAGTGACCGTATTAGAGAAGAGCTGAGTCACAATGCAAAAATAGGAAAGAGTAAAAATAGGGAAGATTGACAATAAAAGAAGGAGAGACTGACAATATGAGAAAAGAAAGAGTAGTATGACAATACGAGAGAAGTGTGGAGTGACAATGTGAGATGAGGGTAGAATGTCAGAGAGGATGGAGTAATAATATGAGAGGAGAGAAGAATGAGAATGTGATAGAAGGGGAGACAGACAGAAAGAGAAGGATAGAGTGACAATGCAAAAGGAAGAAAGAGTGTCAATAAGAGAGGCAAAATGGTGCAATGTGAGAGAAGGGAAGAGTAACAAAGTGAGAGAAGGGAGGATGAAGTGAAGTATATTTGGAATAATAGTCTTCAGTCAGGAATACTTCAAGTACTGTGTTTATTAGCCACAGCTCCAGCAGTCTCAGAGTAACTGTCTAACATAGAATCTCTTAACTAGAAACCCACACAGGACATTCTACATTCCAATGACATAATACTGTGATGCAATGGACCCAAGATCACCACAATATCTCCCTTCTTTACAACAAATGAAAAAGTAAATAAAAAGAAATTGCATCAATACATCAATTACATAAACATGCAGTCATAATAAAAGCGAAACATCAATCATGAAACCTCAGAGGTTTGATAATGTTTCATCTACTACTCCTACGCTCAGGTTCAGGATGAAAAGAACACCTTGGCTCAGAAACATCAATATCAAAAGAGGAAGATGAAGAAGGAACAACACGAGAATGCAAAGACGATTTAAATGAAACACAAGGATTGGGGGGAGGAACATCATGAGTATGCACGTTCACCACTCTTCCCTTATTTTACCATTCATTTCTGCTAGTTCTCACTGCGTTCCTGGTCACAACCTCAATTCTGACAGGAGGTTTAAATTTAGAGATTCCCTTAGCAACATGATTGGGATCTTTGACACAAACCCAATCTCCTGCACACAGTTTTCTTTCTAGAGGTTTTACTCTGTGGAGAGTGTCATAATGACTTTTCAGTTTACCCTGAAATTCTTCGACTTTGGGTCTCACAACATTGTTTAGATTTAACATGTGATCACTTTTATGCTGACACTCTCTTAACCATGCGGGACACAACCTAGAAGCAGGTGAGCCTCCTTGCAATATTTCAAATGGTGAAGGACCTGAAACAGCATTTGGACAACATCTATGTGACCACAGCATTTTTTTAACAGATTTAAAAATATCAAACTTGTTCTGAATGGCCCACTGTATGCACTCAACTAGTGTGCGATTCATTTTTTCTACCAGACCATTGGCCTGTGGATGATATAAAGCAACACACTTGTGTTTGATTGCACTGTTGTAAAGAAAACTCTTCCTTTCTTTTTAAACAAATTGGACACCATTGTCCGACACAATTTCTTTAGGAAAACCTTCTTTTAAAAATAGATTTTTTTAAAACTTGATGACACTAGCAGTGTTCGGTGCTTCTACAAATTTTCATTCCCACCATTTGCTGTAATAATCAACAACTACGATAGCAAATCTTAACTTCCATGGAAGAGTACCAAAAGGACCTATAAAATCTATGGCAAGCTTGGACCAAACTGTGTTTGGTAATTCAACGGGCTGTAGGGGAACTGCTTCGGTTTTAAGACCTTTATCACCAGAGGCACAAACAACACATCCCCGAACACTGGCTACAATGGCAGAATCCATCCTGAGCCACCAATAACTATCTCTGATTTACCTTTTAGTTATGGTCTGGCCAAGATGTCCCTCATGACCATACATATTGATCCTTTCCCTCAATGAAACAGCTGGAATGAATTTGTCTCCCCGTACCAGCATCCCCTTTTCTTCAATTGATAATTCATCTGCTACTTTGAAATAAGGTTGTAAATCTTGAGGTAGTGCTTTTTATTTAGGCCAACCACTCATAACATACATACTTCCTAACACTTTCCAATTCCATATCTTTTAAGGATTCAGAAAACCACTCATGTTCAGTAAAAGTAGTGTCATGACAAATATCAACATTTGCAATTAAACAATCTTCATCATTTTCTTCACAGTTTTCAGAGTAATCAGTCAAACTTAAAGGTGAACGAGATAAGTAATCCGCTCTTATATTTTTTCCCCCTGAGATGTATTCAACAGTGAAATTGTACTGTAGGAGTCTAGAACTCAATCTTGCTATTCTTGGAGTGTGGTCTTTAATAGGTGTCCCACTCAAAATACTGACTAAAGGTTTGTGGTCAGTCTTGAGCACACATTTTCTTCCCCAAATAAAGCATTTAAATCTTTCAACCGCCCAGCAACAACTCAAAAGTTCCTTTTCAATGACAGAGAATTTTTTTTCATTAGACCTCAAGGATCTAGAGGCAAAACCAATTGTCACTTCAATTTTACCTTTCATCTGTGCAGTGGTAGCACCCAAACCGTCATTACTTGCGTCCACAGTATTAATACATTCTTGTGAGGGATCGAACGGTGCAAGAACTCCAGCTGAAATATTTTCTTTTTTCAAACCCTCAAACTCATCTTGACAGTTTTTTTCCCATGAGAATGTTTTCTCTTTCTTCAATAATTCTCTTAGCATGACAGTTTTGGCCGAGAAATTATGAATACATTTTGAATAAAATTCACAAAGTCCTAAAAATGAAGCCACATTCTCCTTAGTTTTGGGTGTAGGTACTTTAGTTATAGCATTAACCAAACCAGGTCTAGGTTCAACCCTTTTTTCAGAGATTACATGACCCAGATACTCTTGTATTCTTTGCAAACTCACACTTCCCCCGATTTGCTACAACACCAAACTTTTGTAATCTTTCTAAAACTGCACACATGTGTTTGTCATGAATAGATTGATTTTCTTCTGCTATTAAAACATCATCTTGAAAGGTTACCACCCCTTCAATTCCTTCCAATACATTCTCTAACACACGTTGAAAAACGTCTGCCGCCGATGCGAGACCGAAAGGCATCCGTTTAAATTGAAACGAACCCATTGGAGAAACAAAAGTCGTAAGATGTCGTGATGATTCCTCAAGCACAATCTGATGATAGGCAGATGCTAGGTCAATCTTTGAAAACAACCTAGCACCTGAAAATGTACTAATAATGTCATCAATCCTGGGTAAGGGGTTAGAGTCGACCCAAATAACCTTGGCTTCTCAAGTCTACACACACTCTCAATTGCCCATTCTTCTTCCTTGCGATAACTAATGGACTTAACCATAAAGATGACTCAATAGGTACTATCACTCCTTCATCACACATTTTTTTAAGAATATCCACTAAGTCTTGGCGTACGCTAAAAGGCACATTCCTCAATTTGCGTTTTACAGGTGTAACATCGTCTTGCACTTTAATCTTATGCTTGAATCTCTTAATTTTCCCTAATTTGTCACCAAATACTGTAGGAAATTTGTCAACCCTTTTGGTACTGTTTTCACATTTCTCAAATGACTCCCAGTTTTCCTCACCATCAGTTACTAAAGAAACTTAGACATCTCTGCCAGGTCTAAGAGTCATCCCAAAAAGACCTTGGTGATACCATCCAAGAATATTTAAACCTTTCTTGGCCACATATACCTTTCCAAAAATGGTACAACCCTTAAATTTGAGTTGACACTCAAAATATCCTGACAACTCAATCTTCCTTCCATCATGTGTAACAGGATTCCTATCTGGAGGAAATAACCTATGTTTACCCCATACTTCATCAAACAGCTCATCAGTTATCATCGTCATTCTGGCACCAGAATCAATTAGGAGTCTCAGATCTCTTCCATCTACTTTGATGTGTTTGTAAGGATCTATACAATCAGAGTCATCATCCTGCACAACCACAATCATATCTCTAGTTCCTCTTGAACAATTTTGTTCTTCCTCTGAGCTATCACACAGATCTCCATCTGGAACAGAATTAATTTTGTCTCTGGGTGTTTGACAAACTTTAGTGAAATGCCCTATTTTGTTACATAACTTACATTTCACACTTCTCGCAGGGCAAGGTCTACCATTCGGTCCATGCTTTGAATTGCCACACCTAAAACAAATGTTTTTCTGAGAAAAAAACTATTTTTGTACTCTTTTTAAAAAAAATTTTTTTAAACTATTATTCTGCTTAGAAACTGTGCTTTCATTCACCACAGACACACCACTAGTTTCCTTATGGGTGAGTTCTCTAAGTGCTTTGCGTGAAACCTCAATCCCCTTTACTATATCAATTGTTTCAATGAGATTGTGATTTCTCAATGTGAGAAGTTTTACCTGTACTTTCTTATCCCAACAGTGTAATACTATCTGGTCACGTATGAGCTGATCTGTAACATTTTCAAATTCACATTTTGCAGCCAACATACGTAAAACAGCAACATAAGTATCTATAGATTCATCTTGTAACTGCTCTCTTGTAAAACACTTATGTCTGTTAACAATCAAAATTGTTTTTCTAATTTCTTTACAGCTAGTTCAAATTCATCTAAATCGTCTTGATCATGGAGAATGATATACGTTGGGAGATGTTCATATATAGATTGACCTTCGAAACCTAAATTGTGTTCTGATAAAAACCTTTTACGCTCTGGTCGATATCTATTACCACCAATGGCCCCTAAATACTTTGTATAAATAAATAAATAAATGTTGTAGACTTGTAAAGCGCACAGCTGCCCCAGCAACGGGACGTCCCAGTGCTGTAGACCGCTGGGGAACCCGTCCTGGCTATCCCTGTGAGATGGTCCCTTTCTGGGTATCTCCAAGGTGAAACCAGGCATCCCCGGCGTCTGTGGGGGGCCGTTGTAGAGATGAGGCAAGCTTAATGCCCAGAGTTGCCGAGTGTGTTCCTGGTTAGAGTAGGTACCGAAGCGAGAGTTATCAAGTCCGTTTTGACCCTGGTCCACGACCCTGCCGCGTCAGGAATTGAACCCAGGTCCCTGGCCGATTCTCTGCTTACGGGTCTGCCGCCTCTAACCAGTGAGCCACACCTCTCCACATAAGCTCTGTACCAATTTCTCCAAGGTAGAGGCGGATCTCCAGGAGTCTGAAGAAATGGAGGAGGAGCACCAACATTCTGCATAGTTGCCATGACTCTTAAATCTAGAGAAATATTACTTTCAAACTAGTTTTTTTTTTATGTAACAGTCTGAATATAAAATGAACAGACTTATTGAGTGAATGCAATTGTCACTTCTAATAACGTGTGAATGCAATTGTCACTTCTAATAACGTGTGCACATCACAGACATGCATATTCTTCCAAACTGGTTTGATAGATCAACTACATATGTGACTTTCTTCAGTGGATTGTTACTTCGGACTGCGTGCAAATCATTTGTTAAAAATAAAATTTTCCTTATTCAGTTGAATATTGCACTGCTTAGAAATTCTCTTTTTTTTTTTTTAAATGGATCCAGAATAGTCTTGTAGATAGAGTTCTAGTTGTTTTTCTCTTTAAAATGTACCACTTCCTGGGTAATACCACTCATTTCCTGTGTTGTTTAAACTAATAGCAAAGGTAGCCTTCTAGTTGTTCTTTTCCTCAACTGCAGCGTTTCCTTGAAATGTTCGTCATTACAGTTGATAGACACGAGTGAAACCGAGGACCGGAGACGACACCACAGACGATACAACGGCTGGGTCAATTGTAGGTGAATAAACCTCTTAGTTTTCTTAAATTATTCTCTCAAAAAGACATTTGGGAAGAAACATTTAGAAATGAATAGGCGTGTGGCTCCTCTAGTACAAGCAGCAGAGCAGAATTCCGTCCGAGGCTAAGTGCCGAGACGTTCGAAGGAGGTACCAACGCTACGACAAAGGTATCCAAATCCTTTCAAATATAAAGTGACTGGGGAAATATGCTTAAATCAAGTTAACAGTGGCAGTAAGAGGTAGTCTGTACTTCGAATTTTACTACTTGATGTGCGTGTTTACTTTCGAAACAGACACGCACACATGTCAGCTTCGAGGGTATTTGCTCAGTTTAATCGCCTCACACCTCAGCTTAGACTGGTATGTTTCCTTTTGAAAAGCGAGAGCCTGGTGCTTACTGCCTCGCGCTCCCTTCAATTAACTTGTATACGTTTGGATCCCCGTGTAATCAAGCGTGTCCAGTACGATTATAATTTCCCCTTCGCTTTACACCTTGTGGCCGTGTGCACGCGGCTCGTCTTTGCCAAGTATCAGACCAAAGTTACAAGCTTGGCTGGTTCACGCGCCGTGCACTGTTTATATTTTAGATTTGCCTTGAATCTAACAAGCGCTGGTCTCGCGCACTTCGAATTATGCAACGTACAGTTTCATGTGCGCTTCCTTAAAAAACATTAAATTGCCTCATGTAAGATTAAAAACTGCTTCATGTGCGGTTTGTTGTGTGGAACATTTGAGGGGTACTATCGATGTAAAAATCTGTTAGATTTACGTTGATTTAAACAGACACTCAATATAACGATACCGAGCCTGAACATTAATCAACAACTAACATACATTTCTCAAGCACAATAGCGTGGTGATTCTTTTCCTTTAAGATTACAGTTCAAAGGTCGCTAAGGCAAATTCTTAATCCAAAAATATACAGGCCTGTTTCTTCCCAACACGAATTGAAGTTATCTTCCCAGTCTCTTTCTTTAGATTATTGTGCTTCTTGTTGCGTGGATCCTTAGCTGTGGCTAAATCGTCGCCAAATTGTAGTGAAGTATACTTGGAATAATAGTCTTCAGTCAGGAATACTCCAAGTACTGTGTTTATTAGCCAGTGAGTAAAGGGTGGAGTAGGAATGGGAGAGACGGGAAGAGTAACAGTTTGAGAGAAAGATGGAGTAACAATGTGAGTGGACGTAAGAGTGTGAGACAAGGGCAGAGTGACAGTAAGAGAATGAAAAAAATGACTGCGAGAATGGCAGAATGACATTAAAAAAGGGCAGAGTGCAGTGTGAGAGAAGGGTAAAGAGACAATGTGAGAGAATGATGGGAGACAATGCGAGAGAAGGGAGGAGGGCCAATGTGAGGGAAGGGCAGAGTAATAGTGTGATAGAAATAAAGAATGACAATATGAAAGAATGGTGCAGTAGCAACGTTGACTACACTTGTGTTTCCTGGATTTGACCAGTGGCACACTTCAAGCTCAGGTCCACCATATTAGTGGTGGGTGTGGATGAGGAAATAGTTATTTTACTCCAGCAAGTATACTGTAATGCTACAGCAGGGTAAGATTGTGCCCAAATGGTGAGTGCTGTGAATCCTTTAGAATAGGAAGCTGTGTTAGATAAGGATGAGTCATGGCACCCTTCCTATTCAAGGGATAGATTAATGGTCTGGAAAATCTATTGGTAAAAAAAGGTCACGCTATGCCCTGAGTGGTAAGTGCTCAGTCCCCACTGCACTGAATGTTGCCCATTGTCAGAACGTAGACAGAGAACCACTAACCTGTCAAGCCGGCTACAGCGGGAGCGATGAGGGATGTCAGGTAACCCTGTCCCCACTGCGGAGCAACCCGGGAGCTTGTATATATCTCTCCCCGGACTACTCCCCAACAGGGGAAAGGGAAAAAAGGGACAACAGAAACAAAAAGGTGCGGCTGCAAAATCACTCTCTGCGGGTAGGGTCCGATTTTGGGTCTCCAGCTGTCTAGCTCCGTGTTCCCTGCAGTGAGAAACAAACACAACACAACATGTGAAGCATCGGCAGCCAGCAGTGAGGTGGTATACGTGTACTGACAACAGACATACACTTACAGTGACTGGTTTAGGGTACTCGAGCACTGGCCCCTGTCAAACCACCTCTTGAATCTTAAACCAATCAGCCAGCATGTGAGCCGACTCCCCATCAATATGTAATGGACAAGTACTTAGCTGAGCAGGAAGTTGACTCCGGGCCCTGTGAGTAGCTGGGTTGCAGGAATAGGCGGAACCCCCGCCGTGGCAGTGTAGTGGAGAATGCAGTCTTGTTCTTGCCCACCAAGGAGCAATTCCAAATGTAATATTCTACCCTCGGATACGGCGAGGGAAAGCACACACCCACGAAATAAAACAAGCCTTTCAAAACAGCTTGTGAATACCCCTCCTCAGGGTAAGGAGTGATTGTCGATAGAACGGGATCCGAGCCTTTCAAACGGCTCGCCGAGAAACGCCCTTTCAGGCGAGAACGCAAACTAATAAAGACACGACAATGCGCGGTAAAGGAAAAATAAGCACTGCGCTCTTCAACTCGCTAGGGGTCTGTTGCGGATATGGAATCCCAGCAACAGCTTCTGCTCGAGCCGCAGCGTAAGCGGTTACGGTCTCGTGTTCGAGATCCCCGTAACGTCTTTCAGACGCGCAGTCAATGCGCGTGGTGAAGGTCTCGGCTTTCAGCTCAGGAAGGCCGACTCGGCGCGTAGAAAGTCTTGGTTGGATGCCACGGGATACGTTGGTTCGGGAAACGATGAAGGCAGGTCAAGCTGTATAGCGAAAATGTCAGGATTGACAAGCCCCGAGCAGCCTCAGGGCGGAGCTTATAAAGGCAGTTCTGAGAGGAGGCAGGTGACGCCTCATGCACGATTCTGGGAGGTGTAGTCCCCAGCCTAGAAGATACATGTACACACACGCACACGCTCACCTCTAGTGTGATTCCCACCGCTAACTCCGCCAGGACGTGACAGGACCTGCTCTCAATGACCGGCATCCCGACGGTCCGCCAGGCTTAGATGAAAATCGCCTGTGAAAGTGTGTGAGCAGGTCTGGGCAGTGAAGGTTACCCTTGGGTTCCCAGGAACAGTCCTCCGGTCCATATCCCTTCCAATCAATCAAGTAATGAACCCTCCCCCGGATTAATTTGGAGTCCAGGATACGTTTTACTTCGTATTCCTCCTCCCCCTCAATGAGTAGTGGTCGGGGTTTACGAGGCAATCTGGTTTGGGGAAGACAGGGTCGTAACAATGACACGTGAAAGACTGGATGAATATGCCAGGAAGAAGGGATTCTTAGCCTAACAGCCACAGGGTTAATTATTCTATCAACTACATATGGTCCTACGAACTTTGGTTTTAGTCTTGTATTCCCTTTCAATCTCAGGTGTCTGGTGTTTAGCTATACTCTGTCCCCCACCCCATAAGCAGGTTCTGGGGTTCGTCTTTTATCGGCATATCTTTTGTCACGGAGTTGGGCCTGGCGGAGCTGTGTTTTTGCCTCTTGTAGCACTCCCCGGAGATGTGCATGGTGTTCGTGTATGGTAGGGTGTTTGGACTGTGCGGGCCCCTCAAAGGGTAACATGTTGGGGTGGTAACCATTTAGGCAAAAGAAAGGTGAACACCCTAGAGAGGAATGTTCGGCGTTATTATATGCGAATTCCGCCATCCACAAAAGCCTGGTCCATTCCTCCTCATGTTGTAAGGTAAAGCATCTAAGATATTGTTCTAGCGTTTGATTCAGCCTCTCTGTTTTGCCATCTGTCTGCGGATGGTAGCTAGACAAGAGGCAAGCGTCTACCTTCATGATGTCATATAACGCCTTCCAGAACCGCGAAGTGAACTGGGTTCCTCTGTCCGTGATGATCACCGCCGGGATTCCATGAGAACGCACGATGTGTTGCAAAAACACTTGGGCCAGTTCCGCTGATGAGGGTAATTTGGTTAGTGCTACAAAATGTCCCATTTTGGTCAAATGATCGACTACGACCAGTATAGTGTTATGGCCCATACTGGTAGGCATGTCCACTATGAAGTCCATGGACAGCGTATGCCAGGGTGTTGGAGGTATGGGAATGAGTTGCAGCAAACCGCTCGGTTTTTTGTGTTGCGCTTTCCCTTGGGTACAAATGGCGCACTCTGAGACATAGGTAGCGGTATCTGCTGGCAAGGCTGCCCACCAGAAATATCGTCTCATGGCTTGTACGGTTTTTTGTATACCGAGATGTCCCCCCAATGTTGAGTCATGAATCCATCGCAGGGCTTGGAGTTGCAAAGGGCCATTTGGAATATACAATTCCAAATGGCCCTTTGCAATATGAATTTTGTGATCAGTTATGTCCCCTATCGTAGACCCCAACGGCTCCTTGTGCATGCTATAAGTACATGTATGTTCCCTCCAGTTCCAGTTATGAAGACGCAAATACATGTGCGTCCACCGTCAACATGTCCTCTTTGAGATCCGCCATGAATGGGTCAGATATTCCATTCCTAAATATGAAAGGCCACCGACTTTATGTGGTTCACTTTCCACATTTTACAGATTCAGGCGAGTAGGCCCTGAATTCTGCCATCAAGCCTTTTCCTGCCTTCCTTCCTGAACCTCCATGGTGATGGAATTTGAAGCCTGCAGTTCGAACTGTAAATTCCTTTGTAGAGGAATAAAGCCTTTTAGAACCTCTAATACCACGGATTCTGCCTCTTATATTTACTGAGTTATTCTTACTAGACTTTACCGCATAAAAACTAGTACCGGTAATGAAATATTTACCACATAAATTGGCGCCCGAATAGGGACACTTTCTCATCTCACGCGCCGGAGGTGCGTTGCAGGCCCGGTCTCCTGCCACAGCTGAACGGACAAAAACGCGTACCTGCAGGATTTCCTGTATCTCCCTCCGGCCGAGCGGGGGTGACTGAGGCTGCGATCAACACCCAGACGAGGCGGTGAGAAGTGCGAAGTATCCCGACCAGAGCCTAGCTGAGAGAGCAAGATCCGAGGTATACAGAGGCCCACCAGGTTCCGAAGTTCCGAGTCCAGTCGAGTCGAGTCCAGTCCGGTCCAGTCTAGTTCAGTTCCGAGGCCTTCCGTTCCGGGCTACCCGGTGAGTACCATTGCCGGGGAGGCATTTAAACGTGCACATAAGTTGTGCCGGTCAAGACGGGTTTGGGTACACAAATCCGGTCTGCACTGTTTCAGCAGTGTATCTGTACTGTTTTGCAGTATATCTAGTATGTCTTGCATATAATTAAGTATTATTTAGTGTCAGTATTATGTCAGTAACTAGTTTTCTATTAGTTATTATCGTTCGTTAAACTGTTAAATGTTAATTGTTTTAATACGTTCTACATATTGTGGTGTGAATGATTGTTCATTATTGTGTTTAATGTATAAAGTGTGTTCTAGTAATAAGGTCTAAAAATGCCGCTCTTTTCGAAATTAAGACAGATCAAAACCAGAAAAGGTGTACTCGAAGAAGCTGTTCCCATCCCACCTAGGGACACTCCAGGGTACTTTATGTATCATAAACATGGCCTAGATGCCGTATTATTTCTTGATTTATGGGTGGACTACACCAAAGAGTTACCAGAGAGTCAGAGATGGCCCGCAGCGGGGACCTGGGATGCAGATTGCATCATGAGAGTAGAAGAAGAATTATGGAAAAAGAAAGCCAGACAGTCACAGAAAGATGCCATTGAATTATGGCGTAAAGAATCATATAGACGTACAGAAAAAGCGCTCAGACAGGAAGAGAAAGGTAGGGAGAATTCAAATAAAGCCCGAGAAAATTTATTAATCGAGGAAGGTACCCGAGTAAAATCAGAACAAGTAGATAGACAAAGAAACACTCTTATGAATGGTATGTATCCTCTTCTGGCCGAAGGGTTACCTAAGGCTACCCCGGAAATACCAAAAGACTTGACTCCTCCATTGCTCCCGATAAAAGCACATCCCAAAACACATCCTAAAACAGCAAAGGACGTTTTCCTTTCCTCCTATTTAGATGACGTAGCTCCCGAGTATGCTAATACCATACCACACACCCCGCTTGCTGATGGTGTTCAACGTCAAGATCATCCGTCTGTATCCCCGCAACAACAAACTCCTACGCCCATTCCCACAGGTCCATCCGTTTCTACTGTTTTTCCCGCATCTACAATTTCTATCTTACGTCCAACGAATCCTTTCCTGCCCAGCACCTCAGATGGTGCTACAGGAGGTACGACAGACATGTTTGCCACACCGCCGCGAAATAAACAGACCCTTAGAGATTTAGCACTCCAACGTACACCCCAACTAGCGACACCCGACATGTTTAAAGAACATCTTGTGGATTGTAGATATGATCCAGTGCCAGGTAAACAGGACAGATTGCTACTATCATCACTACGTATAAGACGAGCTACATTGTATTTAATGACGATACCAGGAATGGTTGAACACCTAGACAATATATATCACTTTGTCCAAACAGGGCGAGGCCCAGAAAGTATTAACGAAGCTATGGAATACCAGAAAGTGGATGTACAAAGACAACTACTACGTTTTTTCATAAACTGCGTGATCAGGAATCAAGACAGGCCTGGGGCAGATCATGATACCATGCAAAAACTTGCCAAATGGGGTCAGAACATATCAGACGAGAAACATGATAGACAGGCGTGTATAGTCGCCATGTATCGAAAGATCCGCAAGGAAGTAGAACGAATACATAAAGAAAGACGAGAAGTAGACAGAATTGAATCAGAGGGAGAGGAGGAGCAAGAATCAGAACAATTAGATACGATAGCTTACGTAGGTAGAGGAAGACCCCATAATAATGCTAGAGGCTTTAATGATCCGATACGTCCGATACGTCCAGAATGTAATAGACATTTTCAAACCCCTATGTTAAATACAAGATCCCCCGAACACCTATTCCAAGCCGCTGATAAATTACTCCGAGATCGAAGGGGATACAATATGCTCGATTCCATGGATGAACAGGAATTAGCTAGGTCAGCAGTACTATGGGCTGACAGTCCCAGCAAATACAGTGATGATGCACTAGCACACACGTTTCTGAATCTTGCCCCAGACGAACAGCGTTTAGCTAGTATATACATGATTCAACACCTCCTTATATTATATAAAAGCCAACACTCCGATCCTGGACCCTTACCTGACATATTGACAGAACTACTCACGAATAAATGGAGAGGGTCAGGTACTGATTTAATTAAAGAAATTCTAGAATTTCGACACCAGAATATAGTTTTCGCATACCCAGAACACGTTCCAATACCCACTATGGGTAGAAAAATGTATCACATAGATAGACAGAATCCGTTACGCGAAGTACACCCAATCAGAGGTGAAGATAATAACTTTACACGCGTGTTTGTGTACACGCCTATAACTAAAATTGAATTATTAGAAATGAAGAAAGTAGTACCCAGCCATGACAAGGATCCAGCAGGTTTCCACCGTGAGATAAAAGACATGTTACTCATGGGAGAGTATACTTACCCCGACATTATGAAAATATTGAAAGTGTTAATGCCTGCCGGTGTTTACGAGAAACTCAAAGAAAAGGAATGGGAGGTGGGAGACCAAAAGATAGATTGGACAGCATTAGAGAACGAAGAAAAGGCCCGAGCTGCAGGATCAGGGCTTGGGGAAAAGACTACAGCACTACCAGGATTACTAGTGCAGGTACTGCCACGTTTATTAACTACGAAAAAGGAGGACTGGGGTGCAATCTCAGCCTGTAAACAAAAGCAAGATGAAGACACTAGTGATTTCTATTCCCGATTTGAAAAATGTTTTGGTATTAATAGTGGCATAAAGGCAAGTAGTGAGTCATATCCACATCTGTTTGTGACAAAATTAGTTGAAAATTCCCTGCCGCAAGTTAAGAATAGAGTATTGAAATTTGAGAGTACCTGGCAAGGTAATACCCCGTCACAGATGTTACAGATGTTACAATATCACCACAATAGAATTAGAGAAGAACAAGAACATGAACAAAGACGTATGAAAGACACGAAAATGAAAATGCTTGTTGCCCAGTCAGTTCCAGCTGATGGTCATAAAAAGGGTGATTCCACAGGTCCGGCGAAAGGGACATGCAACTATTGTAAACAACAAGGTCATTATATACACGATTGTCCAGTCCTGAAACATAATATTGCCACAGGTAGAACCCAGGAAAGACCACGTCCACCTAGACAGGATCAGAATCAACCACAAATCCCTCAGCATGCACAATCTAGGTCAGCTCCGCAACAACTAGCTCCGCAACAGGCAGCTCCACAACAGACCGTAGCACCACCACAAGCGCAGCCTATTGCTGCCACACAAGCAACAACGCAACAGATGTATCAGTATGCACAAGCAGATTATCCGGATTATCAGCGATACACATGAAATAGCCTAGAGAGGGAAGTTGGCTTACCCCTTATTGAGGTTCCTGTAGACCAAGAGGGACCTTATGTACATAGTGAACTATTAGGGGAAGACAGAAAGTTTTTACTTGATACAGGGGCAAGCAGAACAACTATACGACGCAGTGAAGTTCCAGGGGCACCCCTCTCAGGCTCACAGAATATTTCCCTTGGATTCTCAGGAAAACCTATAATTAATGAAGTAACGCAACCCCTTCCACTTACGGTTGGTCCATTGACACGAACTACAGATTTATTGCTTACTAAATCATGTCCAGAAAACTTGTTAGGTATAAAAACATTGAAAGCTCTAGGAGCTATAATATGTTGTTCTCCGGAAGGAGTACGACTATTTTTACGTGACTTCAAAGGTCACTACGTGTCCAGAGACATGGATCACCGGCTGCAGAATTTACCTACACATTTATGGGCACAAGGCCCAACTGATGTTGGTTGTATGAACATTACACCATATCGAGTCACACTGAAAACAGGAGTAGTACTACCACGAATGCGACAATACAAGTTACCATCAGATGCTGTTGTGGCTTTGCTGCAAATCATTGACGAGCTCATTGCACAAGGAGTGGTTGTAGAAACCGACTCCAATGTATGTAATTCTCCAATAATTCCGATTCTTAAAAGAATGGATCCAAAAGCACCACCAATATATCGATTAGTTATTGATCTGCGCGAATTAAATAAATGTATTGTACCACAATACCCTGTGGTCCCAGATATCTCTTCATTACTAACAGCTATTGATTCAGAAGCAAAGTTCTTCACTGTAATTGATCTCAAGAATGCTTTCTTTAGCGTCCCAATAGATCCGGAAAGTCAATATCTGTTCGGATTCAGTTTAAATGGACGAAGTTTTAAATTCACACGCACACCTCAAGGATTTACAGAAAGCCCCAGCATCTATAGCCAAGCACTGAAACGAGAACTTGACAGTATCCACATGCCAGTTAACACTGCCTTGCTTCAATATGTCGATGATCTGCTGATCACCGCCCGAAGCGAACCTGAATGTGAAACAGCGTCACTGACTGTTTTGAAATTTCTGGCCGACAAGGGGCACAAGGTGTCCCCTTCTAAGCTGCAATTCTGTGTCCAGCGAGTTGTTTACCTTGGGCACTCGCTGTCCAAGGAGGGAAGACAGCTTACACCCGACCGCATCCAGTTAATTGCTAACATGCCACCGCCCAAGACACAAAAGGAGGTGCGGGCTTTTATAGGTCTCACTTCATACTGTAGGCAGTGGATCCCTCAATATGCATTTCTAGCAAAACCACTCATACAGTTGACAACACAGGAGGCAGCCACATCGACTGTCCTCCCTTGGACTCAAGAACATACACATGCCTTTGAAAGCTTAAAGAAAGCTTTATGCCAAGCACCTGTTTTAGCAACACCATGTTACAGTAAACAGTTTACACTCTTTGTTACAGAACGCGAAGGTACTGCCTTGTCAGTACTCACTCAGGAACAAGCAGGATCACACAAACCATGCGCTTATTTCTCTAGTACATTAGATCCAGTAGCTCAGGCTCTTCCTGCGTGCCTGAAATCAGTGGCAGCAACAGCTTTAGCAATCAGACAAAGCGATGCCATAGTGTTAGGACATCAATTGATAGTACAAGTACCACACGCAGTAGAGGTTCTCTTGAACCGCACACAAACACAACACTTGACTATAGCGAGACTCACCGGTTATGAATTAACATTGTTTCAGCCACACATAGAAATCAGACGTTGTAATACGTTAAATCCTGCCACACTTTTGCCAGTAAATGGAACAGATCCATTAGCACATGATTGTATTGAAGTCATTACTATCACGACGAAACCCAGACAAGACTTGACAGATATCCCTTTATCAGATCCCGACTTGACATTGTATGTAGATGGTTCATGTATGAGAACAAGTACAGGAGAGTTAGTGGCCGCTTACGCAGTCACAACAGACACTGAAGTCATTGAAACAAATTGTATTAACACTTTGTCAGCTCAAGCAGCAGAGCTCATCGCTCTGACACAAGCCTGTATGCAAGCCAAAAATAAGAAAGTCAACATATACACAGATTCACGTTATGCATTCGGAGTCGTCCATGACTTCGGCGTACTGTGGCGAGAGAGAGGTTATTTAACTTCTCACGGTGCCCACATCCAACACGGACCCCTCATTCAAGCCCTATTAGACGCGATTCATTTACCTACTGCAATATCGATTATGAAATGCAAAGCCCATACAAAAGTTACCGATATCATTTCTCAGGGTAACGACTTAGCTGACAGAACAGCTAAACAGACTGCTCAGAATCAGACTCACACAACTGACACGACAAAGACAATAGTTCCGACATCAACACATTGCATGACGGTTAAGGATCCCGCCCTTGATGTAATTGACATACAGACACATGCTACATCAGAAGAAATAAAGAAATGGACTGAATTAGGAGGGATCCAAACGGATCAAGGATGGATGACGAAGGAAAAATCTATATGGTTTCTTCCCGATTCCATGGTTCAAGTCATCATTAACACAATACATAGTCCAGCGCACCTAGGAGAAAAAGCTATGCTAGACAGTATTCAACACATTTGGTTCAACAAACACTTGCGAGCAGCAGCCAAACAGAAAGTACGTACCTGTATGATATGTTGTCAGTTTAATCCAGGTAAAAGCATCCCCGTAGAGCAGGGTGGATTTCAATCTCCCGATCATGCTTTTGAAGTCCTCCAGATGGATTATATCCAGATGGAACGATGTCGAGGATTCAAATATGTTCTCGTAGTTGTTTGTGCTCTTTCCCGTTGGACAGAAGCCTACCCGGTTTCAGATTACACTGCCCCGACTACTGCCAAACAGCTAGTTCGAGAATTCTTCCCACGATATGGTTTGCCACGTGTTGTCTACTCAGATAACGGCCAGCCATTCTCATCCGAACTAATGAAACACGTTTCACTTTTGTTAGGTTACCAATGGAAATTCCACTGTGTCCGACATCCCGAGGCAGCAGGTCTTGTGGAACGTCATAATCAAACTCTGAAAATTAGATTGTCCAAAATATGTAGAGAAAAAGGAGTCGATTGGATAGTAGCCTTACCAGTTGCGCTCTTTTACATGAGAATGGTAGCACATTCTCGAACAGGGCTATCCCCGTACGAGGTGATCTTCGGTAGACCACCAAATATGTGGGGGACGCCTATACCTCGCAAAATCACTGATGTTGACTGTAATATGCTGACAGATTACCTGGCTTCCTTGATGTCTGCACTACAATCTTGTCGTTCACAGGTAGCTGCAGCTTTTCCCGATAACACTGAGGTGAAACCCCACGACGTGGTTCCAGGTGACCTGGTTCTGGTGCGGAATTTCGACCGGAAGACCCAACTGGAGCCTAGGTGGAAATCGCCTAAACTCGTTCTACTAACAACAAGGACAGCCGTGAAGATCGAGGGACGTAAAGGGTGGTTGCACTCGAGTCATATCAAGAAATTTTATGGACTACCGTCCAGTGTGAACACTCAGCCCTGCATTCCCTCACAGACAGACTCAAAACTCCCCTTGGTTGAACATACGAAAACAGAACTTTATAAACTGAAGCTAAGGTCTAGCAAGTCAGACAATTTGATTGTTTAAGTCCTCTCCAAGGTGAATCGGTTGAATTTGTCTCTGACATGTATCCTCTAGACCTGAATAGAGAAAGAAATCGACAGATGCAGCTTAAAAAGCATGCGTATTGTAAATCACTTCGTAGTCACTGCACAGTAACATTATTAATTTTGTTTTCTCTAAGTTTTCTGATCATTATAACTAGTATATTGCTACATATGTATTACCCTATTTCTAAGCGTGCTTACAATGTTATTGCTGAACATTCTTTTAGCGAATTACCTCCGCATGAGTTGTCTTATAGATTTGCGCTGCGCAACAACACATTCATTAGTATGTTACATCATTCCCATCAGACCAGCAATGCTACAAATTGTTGGATATGTGGCCGACTCCCTCCCTATCAGAACTATAAGGGAGTTTTGCCCCTCTTTCCATATCCGTTCACACACAATGGCTCCTGTGGAGCATGGTATAGTTTGATTAATTCCCTAGATTCAAATTCAGTAGTTTATCAAGACAACTGGGTATGGGGAAACCTGAACCTAGTTTTGCTTAAAGTCTGCTACCCTAACAAGGAGGGACTTCCCAAAAGAACAGGAACTGATCTAGAAAATGAAGTATATGGATTAGGTAATTTTACACTTAACCTCCTGATTCTGAATGTTGAATCCGAAGCTACACCAATCTTGCCCGCCATGTCAGTATTCCCAGTTAAAGGGGAATTATGTGTAAGAAAGAATGGTTCCATACACATGGGCCATAGTAAATGCACCACTGTAATAAAATTCAGTGATCAAGGCAAATCTACGTTTAGAGCTTCCCGTCATTCTTACTTCATATGTGGCCAGACCGCATATATACGTCTACCTCTAGATTGGGATGGTACCTGTTACATAGCATTTCTTCTGCCACCTGTTTTCCTAGCCCCTCCTGACTATCACAGAAATACTCATTTAGTACACAATAGACAGCAGAGAGATCTCCCGATTGTCGATTACACTGAAACGGCATGGGAGCAATACACAGATTTCAATAAAGGTTTCTTTCCCTATATAGGTACAGTCACTAATAGTAAGCTGATACGTAGATTAACTAGAACCCTTGAAGCAGTAGTGAACGAGACTACTTCCGCCTTAGGCAATTTAACAGAAGAGCAGTCTGCTATGCGGATTGTTGTGCTTCAAAATCGTCTTGTCCTTGACGTCATCCTGGCTGATAGGGGCGGAGCTTGTAGGGTCATCGGATCAAGTTGCTGTGTTTTCATACCAGAAAATTCGCCGTCAGTATATAAAGCCATAACTCGCCTTCATAAGATTGTGAGCCAGATACACCAGAGTTCAGGCACCTGGACTTGGTCCGGTTGGTTCTGGAGCGTGTTGTCAGCCTGGGGATGGAGGATCCTATCCTTCCTAGGTATTGGCTTTCTCATATTATTCAGTTGCTGCTTGTGTCTACAATGTGGGCCAGCGATTTGTGGTCTGTGTGCCACATCGTGCATCCCGCATCCAAGTTTTCATTCAAGATCTCGGAAGAAGAAAGAAGAACAAATGATGCTATATGAACAGATCGATGGATTGATGAAGATCGATATCTCCTGAGGGTCCGTAGGGGACAAGGAGGGAATGAGGAAATATGAATTTTGTGATCAGTTATGTCCCCTATCGTAGACCCCAACGGCTCCATGTGCATGCTATAAGTACATGTATGTTCCCTCCAGTTCCAGTTATGAAGACGCAAATACATGTGCGTCCACCGTCAACATGTCCTCTTTCAGATCCGCCATGAATGGGTCAGATATTCCATTCCTAAATATGAAAGGCCACCGACTTTATGTGGTTCACTTTCCACATTTTACAGATTCAGGCGAGTAGGCCCTGAATTCTGCCATCAAGCCTTTTCCTGCCTTCCTTCCTGAACCTCCATGGTGATGGAATTTGAAGCCTGCAGTTCGAACTGTAAATTCCTTTGTAGAGGAATAAAGCCTTTTAGAACCTCTAATACCACGGATTCTGCCTCTTATATTTACTGAGTTATTCTTACTAGACTTTACCGCATAAAAAATAGTACCGGTAATGAAATATTTACCACAATGATACAGTAAGTCGTTACTGATGTTACGGTTCTCAGGGTCTTCGTTGATCCACGCCTGGGCGTCGATATCTCCTAGTTGTCTCTTCACCTTGTCCAAAAACTCGTGGGTAGTAGCGGAGGCCAAGAGAGATTCGGGGAATGAGGCTCCCTGCAGGATCACAGGAGGGTCATGCCCTAGAACTTGGTTAGTTTCGGGTATGGAGGCATGTCTTGATAAGGCATCCGCTTTGCCATTTTGAGGTCCTGGGCGGTATTTGATGACGAAGTCAAAATCTGAAAAGAACAACGACCAGCGGAGTTGCCTAGGTGTCAACGCTCTTGCAGTTTTCAGAAACAGCAAATTACGGCGGTCTGTAAATATTTCTACGGTATGCCTGGCCCCTAGGAGATAGTGTCTCCACTCTTCGCATGCTCTTTTGATCGCCAGTAGCTCTTTGTCCATGATACTGTAGTTTACCTCACATGCGGTTACCTTTTTTGAGAAATAGGCTACAGGATGTAATTGTCCCGTACTGGGGTGACGTTGGGAGAGAATGCCTCCGATGGCATAATGGGATGCATCTGTCTCTACCACAAAAGGAAGAGAGGTGTCCGGGTGTCTCAGTACTGGAGCCTGGGTAAAGCGTTGTTTGAGGGTCTTGAAAGCCTGTTCTGCTGCATCGGTCCAAAGAAACTTAACTCCCTTCTTCAGTAAGTGAGTTAAGGGCTGGATGATATGGGAAAACTCCTTTATGAACCTCCTATAAAAATTAGTAAACCCTAGAAAGCTCTGGAGGGATTTTACGTTGGGAGGAGATTCCCACTGGACAATGGCTTGGATCTTTTTGCTGTCCATACACAACCCGTTGGGGCCTATAATGTATCCCAAAAATTCCACTTCAGTGGAATGAAAGAGACATTTCTCCAATTTGGCGTATAGGGCAAAGCGTTGCAGCCTTTCCAGCACCTCCGAGACATGGCATACATGTTCTTCCATAGAGGACGAGTAGATGAGAATTTCATCTATATAGACAATACATGATACATCCAATAGTCCTTGCAGTACCTCATCCATGAAGTACTGGAAGGCGGCGGGTGCGTTGCAGAGTCCGAAGGGCATGACCTGGTACTCATACAGCCCAAACTTTGTCCGGAAGGCCGTCTTCCATTCGTCCCCGCCACGCACCCGCACTAGATGGTATGCCCCCCTCAGGTCTAGCTTGGTGTAGACTTTGGCTCCTTTTAGTTGATCCAATAAAACAGGTATCAGGGGTAAGGGGTACCTATTTTTTATGGTCACTCTATTGATGGCCCTATAGTCTATACACACCCTTAAACCGCCTTCCTTCTTAGGTATAAAAAAGAGCGGTGATGAGGCAGGAGAGGAAGAAGGGCGTATGAAACCGTTGGCCAACAAGTCGTCAAGGTATTGTCGTAAATACGTGGTTTCTGCTTCTGTCAGCGCGTACACTCGGCTGCATGGGATTAGGGCTCCTGGTTCTAGGTCTATCACGCAGTCGTAGCTTCGATGCGGAGGTAGCTTCCCTGCTTCTTGCTGGCTGAAGACGGAATGAAACTGTCGGTATTCGTCCGGCAACGTAGAGGCACAGCATAATGTCTTACTGCTCACTCCCATAGTGAGCAACCCCGCAGGATTTCGGACAGCATCCGGTGGGTTAATCATGTCTTTGGTACAATGCTGCTTGCAGAAAACAGAGTTCATCGATACTGTACGAGCCGCCCACTATACTAAGGGATCATGGTACGTTAGCCATGGCATCCCTAGAATGAGCTTGAAGTGGGGGGCGTCAATCAGGTCGAATTGGAAGTACTCAAAGTGATGATCCCCTACTTGCATCAGGACTTTCTGAGTATGGAAACGTATCAACCCTGATGTCAAGGCAGAACCATCCACTGCCTTAACGGGTTCTGGATTCCTTTTCTTTTCACACGGGATACCGATACTCTGGGCGTACTGTTGGTCGATGAAATTGCCTGTAGCCCCACAATCCAGCAAGGCATGGACCATAATATTGTCTCCAGAGGGTAGTTCCAGTGACACACACAGATTTATGTGAGCCACAACGGTTAGGGCGGTATTAGCCACAGCTGAAGAGACCGCTTCCTCCCAGGGTCTCAAACAAGGGGTCTCGACCTTGCTTGAGAGCTTTAGTTACCCGAGTCCCCTGCAGTGTAGTCCACAACCGGTAGATTCTGCCCCCCTGGATTGCCCTTATTCGCAAGTCGAGCCCGTGTCTTACATTCTTTAATGAAATGACCAGGTTTACCACAGTACATGCACAGCCTCTGTTTTCTTCTTTTTTCTCGCTCTTCTTGGCTAAGAGGTCCCCCTATTCCACCCACTTGCATGGGTTCCGTTCCATCTGGGGCGGATGAGCCTTCTTCTACCACAGGCTTGGGACAGGGTACATAGGCCCGTGTCTCGGGTCGGTATCGGTCTCCCTTCCGTTCTTGGAGTCGATGGTCTAATTGAACGGTGAGGTCAATTAGTTCCTCGCAGGTGTCTGGCATGTGCACTACCTGTGCTAAAACGTCTTTCAGTTCTCCTTTGAGCCCTTGGTAAAACATGGAGGTCCTTTTTTCCACCGGCCAATTAGTTTCAACGAGAAGTCTGTTGAAGCTAGTGATATAGGTGAGGAGGTCTTGTGAACCCTGTTCAAGATTGAGGAACTCTTGATCAAGAGATAAGTGGTGCGCCTTCCTGTCGAAGAGCTTACTCATCTCCTTGCAAAAGTCAGTGAAGTTGTACAGAACCGGGTCATCTCTCTCTATCAAGGGAAGGGACCAGCTAGCCGCATTACCTCCCAGGTAGGACATTATAAAGGCCGTCTTGGCCTGGTCAGAGGGGAACACTGCGGGTTTGCACATAAAGTGCAGCTTACATTGACTCAGAGATATTCCGAATTTCTTAGGGTCTCCAGAGAATCTCTCCGGCGGTGCAGGGGTAGGTGGATCGGTTGAATTAAATGCACTGAAGGGGATTCTGCACCCTGTACTCCCCAAGTCTGGGCTTGGGAGATAGGCCTAGTATAAGGAGCGTGAGCGGTGGCGGGTGGTGGCAGTGTCCAGTCTCTAATATAAGAACCTCCCCCCCTTCCACCCGTAGGGTTGGCTCGCGAAAGCCCAGTTACCTCCTGCCTCAAGGAACCCATCTCATTCCGTAACAAAAGGTTCTCGCCCCTAAAGGCGTCTACTTCTAGACGTAAGGCGGTCATGGTTTCTAGCACCGAAGTAAGGATGGTAGAGGTATCCATCGCTCAGGCTGTAAGTAACCGTGGGCTTGTCAATCTGTCAGAATGTAGACAGAGAACCACTAACCTGTCAAGCCGGATACAGCGGGAGCGATGATGGATGTCAGGTAACCCTGTCCCCACTGCGGAGCAACCCGGGAGCTTGTATATATCTCTCCCCGGACTACTCCCCAACAGGGGAAAGGGAAAAAAGGACAACAGAAACAAAAAGGTGCGGCTGCAAAATCACTCTCTGCGGGTAGGGTCCGATTCTGGGTCTCCAGCTGTCTAGCCCCGTGTTCCCTGCAGTGAGAAACAAACACAACACAACATGTGTACCAGCGGCAGCCAGCAGTGAGGTGGTATAGGTGTACTGACAACAGACATACACTTACAGTGACTGGTTCAGGGTACTCGAGCACTGGCCCCTGTCAAACCACCTCTTGAATCTTAAACCAATCAGCCAGCATGCGAGCCGACTCCCCATCAATACGTAATGGACAAGTACTTAGCTGAGCAGGAAGGTGACTCCGGGCCCTGTGAGTAGCTGGGTTGCAGGAATAGGCGGAACCCCCGCCGTGGCAGTGTAGTAGAGAATGCAGTCTTGTTCTTGCCCACCAAGGAGCAATTCCAAATGTAATATTCTGCCCTCGGATACGGCGAGGGAAAGCACACACCCACGAAATAAAACAAGCCTTTCAAAACGGCTTGTGAATTCCCCTCCTCGGGGTAAGGAGTGATTGTCGAGAGAACGGGATCCGAGCCTTTCAAACGGCTCGCCGAGAAACGCCCTTTCAGGCGAGAACGCAAACTAATAAAGACACGACAATGCGCGGTAAAGGAAAAATAAGCACTGCGCTCTTAAACTCACTAGGGGTCTGTTGCGGATATGGAATCCCAGCAACAGCTTCTGCTCGAGCCGCAGCATAAGCGGTTACGGCCTCGTGTTCGAGATCCCCGTAACGGCTTTCAGACGCGCAGTCAATGTGCGTGGTGAAGGTCTCGGCTTTCGGCTCAGGAAGGCCAACTCGGCACGTAGAAAGTCTTGGTTGGATGCCACGGGATACGTTGGTTCGGGAAACGATGAAGGCAGGTCAAGCTGGATAGCGAAAATGTCAGGATTGACAAGCCCCGAGGAGCCTCAGGGCGGAGCTTATAAAGGCAGTTCTGAGAGGAGGCAGGTGACGCCTCATGCAGGATTCTGGGAGATGTAGTCCCCAGCCTAGAAGATATATGTACACACAGGCACACGCTCACCTCTAGTGTGATTCCCACCGCTAACTCCGCCGGGACGTGACAGGACCTGCTCTCAATGACCGGCGTCCCGACGGTCCGCCGGGCTTAGACGAAAATCGCCTGTGAAAGTGTGTGAGCAGGTCTGGGCAGTGAAAGTTACCCTTGGGTTCCCAGGAACGGTCCTCCGGTCCGTATCCCTTCCAATCAATCAAGTAATGAACCCTCCCCCGGATTAATTTGGAGTTCAGGATACGTTTTACTTCGTATTCCTCCTCCCCCTCAATGAGTAGTGGTCGGGGTTTACGATTCAATCTGGTTTGGGGAAGACAGGGTCGTAACAATGACACGTGAAAGACTGGATGAATATGCCAGGAAGAAGGGGTTCTTAGCCTAACAGCCACAGGGTTAATTATTCTATCAACTACATATGGTCCTACGAACTTTGGTTTTAGTCTCGTATTCCCTTTCAATCTCAGGTGTCTGGTGTTTAGCTATACTCTGTCCCCCACCCCATAAGCAGGTTCTGGGGTTCGTCTTTTATCGGCATATCTTTTGTCACGGAGTTGGGCCTGGCGGAGCTGTGTTTTTGCCTCTTGTAGCACTCCCAGGAGATGTGCATGGTGCTCGTGTATGGTAGGGTGTTTGGACTGTGCGGGCCCATCAAAGGGTAACATGTTGGGGTGGTAACCATTTAGGCAAAAGAAAGGTGAACACCCTAGAGAGGAATGTTCGGCGTTATTATATGCGAATTCCGCCATCCACAAAAGCCTGGTCCACTCCTCCTCATGTTGTAAGGTAAAGCATCTAAGATATTGTTCTAGCGTTTGATTCAGCCTCTCTGTTTTGCCATCTGTCTGCCGATGGTAGCTAGACAAGAGGCGAGCGTCTACCTTCATGATGTCATATAACGCCTTCCAGAACCGCGAAGTGAACTGGGTTCCTCTGTCCGTGATGATCACCGCCGGGATTCCATGAGAACGCACGATGTGTTGCAAAAACACTTGGGCCAGTTCCGCTGATGAGGGTAATTTGGTTAGTGCTACAAAATGTCCCATTTTGGTCAAATGATCGACTACGACCAGTATAGTGTTATGGCCCTTACTGGTAGGCATGTCCACTATGAAGTCCGTGGACAGCGTATGCCAGGGTGTTGGAGGTATGGGGATGAGTTGCAGCAAACCGCTCGTTTTTTTGTGTTGCGCTTTCCCTTGGGTACAAATGGCGCACTCTGAGACATAGGTAGCGGTATCTGCTGGCAAGGCTGCCCACCAGCAATATCGTCTCATGGCTTGTACGGTTTTTTGTATACCGAGATGTCCCCCCAATGTTGAGTCATAAATCCATCGCAGGGCTTGGAGTTGCAAAGGGCCATTTGGAATATACAACTTATCATCATGATACAGTAAGTCGTTACTGATGTTACGTGTTGGACCCGGCCTCGTGGCATGGTCGTAACCCTCTTGGATTGTGCTCGTCCCTCCGCACCGGCCTACACGGGCCGCCCTTTCATGCCGCCAGGGTCCTCTCCTCCCTTCGAGGTCCCCCTTGGATTGTATCCGTTTGCCTACACCCGCCTCAGCGGCCCCCTTCTCCAGGCCGCACAGGAACCCCTCATCCCTTCGGGGTTCCCCCCATGCTTGCTCCACGCACCAGCCCACGCAACCCGGCTCCCCCCGGCCTCGGCCCCAGCGAAGCCCCGACATCGAGGCACCAAGATCTGGCCAGGGGGCACCACATGGCCACTTCACCTCTCCCGGAGGAGGAGAGTTTCGATGGGACCCCCACCGTCCCTCCACACCTAGGTGCGATCGTCCTCCGGCCTCTCCGGGCCTGGCGCCTCTCCCGCTGGGCGTCTGGCCTCTCCCAGCCCGGCCTCTCCGCCCCCCCAGGCGCGAGGGTCCGGACATCAAAGGGCTCCAGACCTATATCTGGGGCAACCCCGCAAGGGAACAGCAGTTGTATCCCGGAGTCAAGAGCCCTGCTGATGGAATCGCGGCTGACCCTACGGAGAAGAACTCTTGCTTGACCCTATACCACGAGCCCAGCTGACTGCGTCGCGGCTCCACCTTATTGAGACAAGGAACCTCACGGAACATCGGGGCCCTGCTGACGCCGTCGCGGCCCAACCTCGCTGAAGCCTCCCCACAGAGCCCTGCTGACGTCGTCGCGGCTCGAGCTGAACTGAACCACCTTAAGAGCCCTGCTAACCTAGTCGCGGCTCAAGCTCCAGGAACTGATCACCAGAGCCCTGCTGACGCCATCGCGGCTCGACCACTCCGGGACACGGAGTCCCTCCAGCTTGAGGAACAAGAACTGGGCCTAAGGTACCCTCGTACCCAGCTTCTACCAAAGACTGTCCCGCTACCCCGTCCCTACCAAAGACTTTGAGACTCTTGCGGATCCCTCGATCCCCCCTTGTATATATCGATAACCGTAACTTCCTAAATGCTGATAAAGAATTGCTCATCGTGATAAACAGCCTCGAGTCCTGTGTGGTGGTGTTACTGTGCTGGTACGGTATAGGAGAAGGACCTCTCCTAGGAGGCTTCTCAGCAGCGCTCGGCTACTTCGTACAGTGTGGGGGCCCCCCTGGGTGGTCTCTCCGACTCCCCCGGGGTCCGCCTTCCAACATTTGGTGGCCAGCGACGGAATCCGAGCCGAACGCAGAAGCGTACAAGCAAGTAACCCCCTCGCTATCCATCCAGACGAACAGAGACCATGGAGTTCCAACCAGAACGATTGGAAGAGTACACACACAAAGCGTTAAAACAGTTCTGCAAGGACAAGGGCATTGCGACCACCGGCCTAGGTACCAAGGAAGAGATGCAGGAAGCCCTGAGAACCTGGATAGAGTCCGAGGCGGGTCCCTCCCAGAGTGAAGGTCCCCTGCCCCTGAATGCAGCCACGCCACCAGCTCCGACCCCCGCGAACGGAGGGAGAAACATCCTGGAAACCGGCCTCTCCGCGGAAGAAATACGAGAGCGGGAGAAGGTCCGGACCCATGAGCTAGAGCTCGCACGACTTCGGCTGGACGGCGAACTCTTGCTGGCCGAAAAGAAATTGGCCATAGAACAGCTACGGCTACAAGAGGAGATAGAGGAGAAGAAGCGGCATCGAGAGCTGGAGGAGAAAAGGCTGACCCTCGAACACAAGCGGGGCCTCAAAGAACTCGAGCTCAAGGCCCAGAAGGGGGAGACCGGCACCCCCAGCAATAGAGACGCTCTGCCGCCCACCGAAGCCAAGGTCCATATTCCCAAAGATGTCGTCAAGGAGTACTATAAAAACGACGACATCCAGCAGTGGTTTAAGGCGTACGAGGTGGCCATGACCTCCCATCGGGTACCCCGGAAGGATTGGGGTGCCGGCCTATGGGGTCGGTTCCTTAGCGAGGGCCGAGACACCCTACTCCAGCTCCCGGAAGAGGTGATGACCTCGTACGACCATATGAAGGAGGCCCTGCTCACCCGCTATGGACTAACCGCGGAAATGTACCGCCAGCGTTTCAGAGACTGCAAGAAAATCCCCGGTACCACGTGGGTAGAGTATGTTGACTTTTTCAGCAGGGCCCTAGAAGGTTGGATCAAGGGGAGCAAGGTCACCACCTACGGGCAGCTGGTCGACCTCATTATTTGGGAACACCTCTCCAACAACTGCTTCGTGGAGCTAAGACAACACCTCCTCGACAGCAAGCTGACCGAGCCGCGGAAGCTTGCCGCCGAGGCCGATCGATGGGTCAACACCCGAGTCCCCCGGAGCTCGATGGAGGAGTACCAGCGAAACCCCACCAGACCCCCCCGCCAGCGCGGCGGGGGAGGAGGGTCGAACAGGAGTCGGGACATCCCTGCCGGGCCGCCCCGGAGTCCGCCTCGGGGGCCGCCTCAGCAACACACCTCCCCGAGCCTAGCCCGAAGAGGGACGGCGCCAGCCAAAACCGGACCCCGGCCCACGATAACCTGCTACGGCTGCCAACAAACAGGACACTATGCCAGCGACCCTGCCTGCCCCATGAACCGACGAAGTGGGACCAGCGGGCCCCCGCCCCGACAACTAGTGGCTGCCGCCCTGGGAGAAGGGGAGGAAGAGGAAGAACCCCTCAGCGGGGGGTCCACTGAGTGGGAGCCGGCGGCCATGTCCCTGGTCTGCCTGGGCAGCCGAGAAATGGTGCCCCGAACCCCCATCCCGAGCAACACCCAGAAGTACCAACAGTGGGTCACTATCAATGGACGACGGGCCGAAGCCCTCTGTGACACCGGAGCCAGTGTCACCGCTGTCCGCTGCCACCTGGTGGCCCCCGAACAGATCCTGCCAAATATGCTATGCCCCGTCCGGACGGCCGACAACAGCGAGAGCATGTGCCAGATGGCACAGATTCCCTTCGAATGGGGAGGGGTGATGGGCATACTGAAGGTGACTGTCCGCGACGACGCTCCGGTGGACTGCCTCCTGGGGAACGACCTCGAGAGTTCCCCCTGGGCTCAAGTGGAGCGGCGAGAGCATCTCCGAATGCTAGGACTACCCGAATGGGCCTGCGCCACCACCCGGTCCATGGCCGCCCAGGCCCCCCGTTCGTCCACGGTCGCCGACACCGTCGAGCCCGAGGGGCCCGTGCTACCGCCTGCCTCCAGCGAGGAGGAAGCGGACACCAATGCCAGATCCACGGTGCCCCCCCCCCGACGAGATCGCCTCTCTCGGCACACTCCCGGAACTTGCCCAATGGCGCCACGACGGGGGCCCCACCAGAGAACAGTTCTTGCAGGAACAGAAGACCTGCCCCTCCCTTGAAGGAGTCCGGCAACAAGCGGCCTCGCAGGCCAACGGTGACCAGACCGGAACCCACTGGGTCTATTGGGCTGAAGGACTACTGTACAGCGAGCAGAAGATTGCTGAACTAGGGGCCAGTCGAGTGCTGGTGGTCCCCCTCCGGTTCCGGGAGTTCCTCCTTAACCTGGCACATGATGTGCCCCTCGCTGGGCACCTGGGGCAGGACAAAACCTACAGCCGCATGGTGACCCACTTCTACTGGCCCCGGATGCGGAGGGAAGTGGACAACCACTGCCGGTCCTGCCAGACCTGCCAAGCCAGCGGCAAGACGGGGGGACGGGTTAAAGCCCCTCTCCAGCTCTTCCCAGCAGTCAACACCCCATTCGAACGGGTCGGAATAGACATCGTAGGGCCCCTGGACCCACAGACCGCCCTGGGTCACTGCTTCATCCTGGTCCTCGTAGACCACGCAACCAGGTACCCAGAGGCCATCCCGCTTCGAACTGTGACAGCCCCCGTAGTGGGCCGGGCCTTAATGGGGATCTTCTCGAGAGTGGGGTTCCCCCGAGAAGTGGTGAGTGACCGAGGTACGAACTTCATCTCTAAATACATGCGGTCCCTGTGGCAGCAGTGCGGGGTCACGTACAAGTTCACCACCCCATACCACCCTCAGGGGAACGGACTGGTCGAGCGGTTCAACAGAACCTTAAAAGGCATGATCAAGGGCCTGGAAGAGCCCCTACAGCGGAGATGGGATGTCCTGCTGCCGTCGGGAGGTCCCGCAGAAGTCCCTGGGGTTCAGCCCTTTCGAATTGTTGTACGGGCATCCAGTCCGAGGACCCCTCAGCCTGGTCAAGGAGGGCTGGGAGGCGAAGCCCCGAGATGCCCCTCCCGACGTCTACCGATACCTCCTGACCCTCCGCAACCAGACACGAAGGTTCCGAGCCCTGGCCGAAGTCAACCTCGAGGCCAGCCAAGAGGACATGAAAAGATGGTACGATCAAAACGCCTCTACCATCGAGTTTGGGCCGGGCCAGCAGGTCTGGGTCATGTCACCGGTTGACCCCTGCGCCCTCCAGGACAAATGGACCGGGCCCTTCAAGGTGGTGGAAAAGAAGAGCCCTGTCACCTACCTGATCGACATGGAGTCTCCCCGGAACCCCCTCCGGGTTCTGCACGCTAACCGGCTCAAACCCCACTTTGCCCGGACTGAACTAAGCCTACTGCTAGCGACCGACGACGGGGGCGAAGGCGACTCCGAGCCCCTACCCGACCTCCTGCGGACCAGCGACCACGACGGGACCATCGAAGGCGTCCAACTCGCCCCCTCCCTGATCCCGGAACAGCACCACGACTGTCAGCAACTGTTGCAGCCCTTTGCGGACCTCTTCTCCCTCACTCCGGGGGTGACTCCATGGTGTGTCCACGACGTCGACACTGGGGACAGTCCCCCCGTGCGACACAGAGCCTACAGAGTACCCAACCGGGTGCGGGCCTGCATCCAGGCTGAGGTGGCGAAGATACTGGCCCTCGGGGTCATCGAGCCCTCCAACAGCCCGTGGGCCAGTCCCGTCGTCCTGGTGCCCAAAGCCGCCGCACCAGGCACCCCCCTGGAGCTACGATTTTGTGTGGACTACCGGGCCCTGAACACCGTTACCAAGACCGATGCCCACCCTCTTCCCCGGGCCGACGAGCTCATCGACCGCTTAGGGGCAGCCCGCTACCTGGGCACTTTTGACCTCACCGCCGGGTACTGTCAGATCCAGCTCACCCCCCGGTGCCCAAGAAAGATCCGCTTTCTCCACCCCTGACGGGCACTACCACTTTCGGGTGATGCCCTTCGGCATGAAGAACGCCCCGGCCACCTTCCAGAGACTAGTGAACAAGGTCCTGGCCGGGCTAGAGGCCTTCAGCGCGGCTTATTTAGATGACATTGCCGTATACAGCAGCCACTGGGCTGAGCACCTGGGGCACCTCAAAGCAGTCCTGACCACCCTCCAAAGGGCCGGGATCACGATCAAGGCCAGCAAATGCCAGATAGGCCAAGGATCGGTGACCTATCTGGGCCATCAAGTAGGGAGCGGTCAGGTGGCTCCCCTCCAACCGAAAGTTGATGCCATCCAGGCGTGGGAACCCCCCACCACCCAGACAGCTGTCCGGGCCTTCCTGGGCCTCACCGGGTACTACCGGCGATTCATCAGAGACTATGGGAGCATTGTCGGCCCCCTCACAGAGCTCACGTCAAAAAAGCAGCCCAAGAAGGTACACTGGACCCCCCGCTGCCAGGCGGCCTTCGAGACTCTCAAAACGGCAATGTGCACGGCCCCCGTGCTACAGCCCCTGACTACAGCAAGGAGTTCGTGGTGCAGACGGACGCCTCCGAATATGGAATTGGGGCCGTCCTGTCCCAGGTAGATTCGGAGGGACTCAACAGACCCGTGGCCTTCATCAGCCGACGGCTGCTGCCCCGGGAGCAGCGGTGGAGCACCATCGAGCGGGAGGCCTTCGCTGTAGTGTGGGCCCTCAAAAAGCTCCGGCCCTATCTCTTCGGCACCCACTTCCGGGTCCAGACCGACCACCGGCCCTTGCGGTGGTTAATGCAAATGAGGGGCGAGAACCCCAAGCTGCTGCGATGGTCCATCTCGCTGCAAGGGATGGACTTCTCTGTTGAACACCGGCCCGGCAGTGACCACGCCAACGCCGACGGCCTGTCCCGCTTCTTCCGCCTCGACGAGGAGAACCCCCAAGGAAATGGGTGACTCTCCCTGCCTTCGGCTGGGGGGACGCCTGTTGGACCCGGCCTCGTGGCGTGGTCGTAACCCTCTTGGATTGTGCTCGTCCCCCCGCACTGGCCTACACGGGCCGCCCTTTCAGGCCGCCAGGGACCTCTCCTCCCTTCGAGGTCCCCCTTGGATTGTATCCGTTTGCCTACACCCGCCTCAGCGGCCCCCTTCTCCAAGCCGCACAGGAACCCCTCATCCCTTCGGGGTTCCCCCCATGCTTGCTCCACGCACCAGCCCACGCAACCCGGCTCCCCCCGGCCTCGGCCCCAGCGAAGCCCCGACATCGAGGCACCAAGATCTGGCCAGGGGGCACCACATGGCCACTTTACCTCTCCCGGAGGAGGAGAGTTTCGATGGGACCCCCACCGTCCCTCCACACCTAGGTGCGATCGTCCTCCGGCCTCTCCGGGCCTGGCACCTCTCCCGCTGGGCGTCTGGCCTCTCCCAGCCCGGCCTCTCCGCCCCCCCAGGCGCGAGGGTCCGGACATCAAAGGGCTCCAGACCTATATCTGGGGCAACCCCGCAAGGGAACAGCAGTTGTATCCCGGAGTCAAGAGCCCTGCTGATGGAATCGCGGCTGACCCTACGGAGAAGAACTCTTGCTTGACCCTATACCACGAGCCCAGCTGACTGCGTCGCGGCTCCACCTTATTGAGACAAGGAACCTCACGGAACATCGGGGCCCTGCTGACGCCGTCGCGGCCCAACCTCGCTGAAGCCTCCCCCAGAGCCCTGCTGACGTCGTCGCGGCTCAAGCTGAACTGAACCACCTTAAGAGCCCTGCTGACCTAGTCGCGGCTCAAGCTCCACGAACTGATCACCAGAGCCCTGCTGACGCCGTCGCGGCTCGACCACTCCGGGACACGGAGTCCCTCCAGCTTGAGGAACAAGAACTGGGCCTAAGGTACCCTCGTACCCAGCTGCTACCAAAGTCTGTCCCGCTACCCCGTCCCTACCAAAGACTTTGAGACTCTTGCGGATCCCTCGATCCCCCCTTGTATATATCGATAACCGTAACTTCCTAAATGCTGATAAAGAATTGCTCATCGTGATAAACAGCCTCGAGTCCTGTGTGGTGGTGTTACTGTGCTGGTACGGTATAGGAGAAGGACCTCTCCTAGGAGGCTTCTCAGCAGCGCTCGGCTACTTCGTACAGTGTGGGGGCCCCCCTGGGTGGTCTCTCCGACTCCCCCGGGGTCCGGCTTCCAACATTACGGTTCTCAGGGTCTTCGTTGATCCACGCCTGGGCGTCGATATCTCCTAGTTGTCTCTTCACCTTGTCCAAAAACTCGTGGGTAGTAGCGGAGGCCAAGAGAGATTCGGGGAAGGAGGCTCCCTGCAGGATCACAGGAGGGTCATGCCCTAGAACTTGGTTAGTTTCGGGTATGGAGGCATGTCTTGATAAGGCATCCGCTTTGCCATTTTGAGGTCCTGGGCGGTATTTGATGACGAAGTCAAAATCTGAAAAGAACAACGACCAGCGGAGTTGCCTAGGTGTCAACGCTCTTGCAGTTTTCAGAAACAGCAAATTACGGCGGTCTGTAAATATTTCTACGGTATGCCTGGCCCCTAGGAGATAGTGTCTCCACTCTTCGCATGCTCTTTTGATCGCCAGTAGCTCTTTGTCCATGATACTGTAGTTTACCTCACATGCGATTACCTTTTTTGAGAAATAGGCTACAGGATGTAATTGTCCCGTACTGGGGTGACGTTGGGAGAGAATGCCTCCGATGGCATAATGGGATGCATCTGTCTCTACCACAAAATGAAGAGAGGTGTCCGGGTGTCTCAGTACTGGAGCCTGGGTAAAGCGTTGTTTGAGGGTCTTGAAAGCCTGTTCTGCTGCATCGGTCCAAAGAAACTTAACTCCCTTCTTCAGTAAGTGAGTTAAGATGATACGGGAAAACTCCTTTATGAACCTCCTATAAAAATTAGCAAACCCTAGAAAGCTCTGGAGGGCTTTTACGTTGGGAGGAGATTCCCACTGGACAATGGCTTGGATCTTTTTGCTGTCCATACACAACCCATTGGGGCCTATAATGTATCCCAAAAATTCCACTTCAGTGGCATGAAAGAGACATTTCTCCAATTTGGCGTATAGGGCAAAGCGTTGCAGCCTTTCCAGCACCTCCGAGACATGGCGTACATGTTCTTCCATAGAGGACGAGTAGATGAGAATGTCATCTATATACACAATACATGATACATCCAATAGTTCTCGCAGTACCTCATCCATAAAGTACTGGAAGGCGGCGGGTGCGTTGCAGAGTCCGAAGGGCATGACCTGGTACTCATACAGCCCAAACTTTGTCCGGAAGGCCGTCTTCCATTAGTCCCCGCCACGCACCCGCACTAGATGGTATGCCCCCCTCAGGTCTAGCTTGGTGTAGACTTTGGCTCCTTTTAGTTGATCCAATAAAACAGGTATCAGGGGTAAGGGGTACCTATTTTTTATGGTCACTCTATTTATGGCCCTATAGTCTATACACACCCTTAAACCGCCTTCCTTCTTAGGTATAAAAAAGAGCGGTGATGAGGCAGGAGAGGAAGAAGGGCGTATGAAACCGTTGGCCAACAAGTCGTCAAGGTATTGTCGTAAATACGTGGTTTCTGCTTCTGTCAGCGCGTACACTCGGCTGCATGGGATTAGGGCTCCTGGTTCTAGGTCTATCACGCAGTCGTAGCTTCGATGCGGGGGTAGCTTCCCTGCTTCTTGCTGGCTGAAGACGGAATGAAACTGTCGGTATTCGTCCGGCAACGTAGAGGCACAGCATAATGTCTTACTGCTCACTCCCATAGTGAGCAACCCCGCAGGATTTCAGACAGCATCCGGTGGGTTAATCATGTCTTTGGTACAATGCTGCTTGCAGAAAACAGAGTTCATCGATACTGTACGAGCCGCCCACTGTACTAAGGGATCATGGTACGTTAGCCATGGCATCCCTAGAATTTGCTTGAAGTGGGGGGCGTCAATCAGGTCGAATTGGATGTACTCAAAGTGATGATCCCCTACTTGCATCAGGACTTTCTGAGTATGGAAACGTATCAACCCTGATGTCAAGGCAGAACCATCCACTGCCTTAACGGGTTCTGGATTCCTTTTCTTTTCACACGGGATACCGATACTCTGGGCGTACTGTTGGTCGATGAAATTGCCTGTAGCCCAACAAAACAGCAAGGCATGAACCATAATATTGTCTCCAGAGGGTAGTTCCAGTGACACACACAGATTTACGTGAGCCACAACGGTTAGGGCGGTATTAGCCACAGCTGAAGAGACCGCTTCCTCCCAGGGTCTCAAACAAGGGGTCTCGACCTTGCTTGAGAGCTTTAGTTTCCAGAGTCCCCTGCAGTGTAGTCCACAACCGGTAGATTCTGGCCCCCCGGACTGCCATTATTCGCAAGTCGAGCCCGTGTCTTACATTCTTTAATGAAATGACCAGGTTTACCACAGTACATGCACAGCCTCTGTTTTCTTCTTTTGTCTCGCTCTTCTTGGCTAAGAGGTCCCCTTATTCCACCCACTTGCATGGGTTCCGTTCCATCTGGGACGGATGAGCCTTCTTCTACCACAGGCTTGGGACGGGGTACATAGGCCCGTGTCTCGGGTCGGTATCGGTCTCCCTTCCGTTCTTGGAGTCGATGGTCTAATTGAACGGTGAGGTCAATTAGTTCCTCGCAGGTGTCTGGCATGTGCACTACCTGTGCTAAAACGTCTTTCAGTTCTCCTTTGAGCCCTTGGTAAAACATGGAGGTCCTTTTTTCCACCGGCCAATTAGTTTCAACGAGAAGTCTGTTGAAGCTAGTGATATAGGTGAGGAGGTCTTGTGAACCCTGTTTAAGAGTGAGGAACTCTCGATCAAGAGATAAGTGGTGCGCCTTCCTGTCGAAGAGCTTACTCATCTCCTTGCAAAAGTCAGTGAAGTTGTACAGAACCGGGTCATCTCTCTCTATCAAGGGAAGGGACCAGCTAGCCGCATTACCTCCCAGGTAGGACATTATAAAGGCCGTCTTGGCCTGGTCAGAGGGGAACACTGCGGGTTTGCACATAAAGTGCAGCTTACATTGACTCAGGGATATTTCGAATTTCTTAGGGTCTCCAGAGAATCGCTCTGGCGGTGCAAGGGGTAGGTGGATCGGTTGAATTAAATGCACTGAAGGGGATTCTGCACCCTGTACTCCCCTAGTCTGGGCTTGGGAGATAGGCCTAGTATAAGGAGCGTGAGCGGTGGCGGGTGGTGGCAGTGTCCAGTCTCTAATATAAGAACCTCCCCCCTTTCCACCCGTAGGGTTGGCTCGCGAAAGCCCAGTTACCTCCTGCCTCAAGGAACCCATCTCATTCCGTAACAAAAGGTTCTTGCCCCTAAAGGCGTCTACTTCTAGACGTAAGGCGGTCATGGTTTCTAGCACCGAAGTAAGGATGGTAGAGGTATCCATCGCTCAGGCTGTAAGTAACCATGGGCTTGTCAATCTGTCAGAATGTAGACAGAGAACCACTAACCTGTCAAGCCGGATACAGCGGGAGCGATGATGGATGTCAGGTAACCCTGTCCCCACTGCGGAGCAACCCGGGAGCTTGTATATATCTCTCCCCGGACTACTCCCCAACAGGGGAAAGGGAAAAAAGGACAACAGAAACAAAAAGGTGCAAAATCACTCTCTGCGGGTAGGGTCTGATTCTGGGTCTCCAGCTGTCTAGCCCTGTGTTCCCTGCAGTGAGAAACAAACACAACACAACATGTGTACCAGCGGCAGCCAGCAGTGAGGTGGTATACGTGTACTGACAACAGACATACACTTACAGTGACTGGTTCAGGGTACTCGAGCACTGGCCCCTGTCAAACCACCTCTTGAATCTTAAACCAATCAGCCAGCATGCGAGCCGACTCCCCATCAATACGTAATGGACAAGTACTTAGCTGAGCAGGAAGGTGACTCCGGGCCCTGTGAGTAGCTGGGTTGCAGGAATAGGCGGAACCCCCGCCGTGGCAGTGTAGTAGAGAATGCAGTCTTGTTCTTGCCCACCAAGGAGCAATTCCAAATGTAATATTCTGCTCTCGGATACGGCGAGGGAAAGCACACACCCACGAAATAAAACAAGCCTTTCAAAACGGCTTGTGAATTCCCCTCCTCGGGGTAAGGAGTGATTGTCGAGAGAACGGGATCCGAGCCTTTCAAACGGCTCGCCGAGAAACGCCCTTTCAGGCGAGAACGCAAACTAATAAAGACACGACAATGCGCGGTAAAGGAAAAATAAGCACTGCGCTCTTCAACTCGCTAGGGGTCTGTTGCGGATATGGAATCCCAGCAACAGCTTCTGCTCGAGCCGCAGCGTAAGCGGTTACGGCCTCGTGTTCGAGATCCCCGTAACGGCTTTCAGACGCGCAGTCAATGTGCGTGGTGAAGGTCTCGGCTTTCGGCTCAGGAAGGCCAACTCGGCGCGTAGAAAGTCTTGGTTGGATGCCACGGGATACGTTGGTTCGGGAAACGATGAAGGCAGGTCAAGCTGGATAGCGAAAATGTCAGGATTGACAAGCCCCGAGCAGCCTCAGGGCGGAGCTTATAAAGGCAGTTCTGAGAGGAGGCAGGTGACGCCTCATGCAGGATTCTGGGAGGTGTAGTCCCCAGCCTAGAAGATACATGTACACACATGCACACGCTCACCTCTAGTGTGATTCCCACCGCTAACTCCGCCGGGACGTGACACCCATGCAGTGCTGTTGTCCAGGACTGCACATGGTCTGCAGATGTGTCACATACATGCTTACACCGGTGCCGCTAGGATGTTCGTTCTTCTTCAGCTCGTGTTCGGCCGCTTCTTTGGATATTGCTTAATTGTATACTTAACCGCACGTTGGCTGTAGCAACCTAGATGGTTCCAGCATTACACTACCTTGTGGATTACTGTTCTGCTTTCACTTGCGGCATCGATTACTCTACACTTTGATGATATAGCTGGTTTACAGACTCCTGTTTTTATGACTGACAATATGTGCTGATTGCTGCTTTGGATTTCCTTACCGTGTTTTTTTCGCCATTCACTTTGTCAACGCTATTAGCCTGAGCCCTGAAGAGTCGTGGGATTATCTTCCCTGACGAAACACGTGTCGGCTGGTGTTGTTTCCAAAAGGATTAAAGAATATCCAATATTTCTGAAGATTTTTGATTGGTCTCATTGTCTTCACTTTCAGCTAACCTGCTTCTAAAGAGCGCATGATGCACATCAACCCCAAGGCTACCAGTATTTATCACACACATAATCTCTGTCACGCCCCACATGCCTGAATACCCTAATCACAAATCCCACAAGTGAGAAAGTAAGTGAAAGTACATGAACATGTATGTGCACCAACATGCACCTTGGCTCTGGGACAGAAGATGGAAGGAGAAAACAGCAAGAGACCAACCAATGAAAGAGAAGTGTCCTAAGAGACCTATGGAAAACATTGTCGTTGACCACCTGCTAAAGGGCGGTTGGAAAGCAATGCCAGAGTATCAGAGTCAGGACAGAGAAGGCCCAGCTCCACAGCTGGGTACATTGCAGTCGAGAAACAGTAGCAAAGGGAGAATACCAGACCACAAAGGCGAGAAACAGGAGTAGATACACCTCGGTCCAAGACTACAGAGGGCCCGGTGAGCACGACATAAATCTTTAACTGTGATCCTCTGTGGAACTAGATTTGTTGATGCCGAGCATGCGATACATGATCAAACTTCCATATTTTGTAGAACCTGTAGCTTCTGTAGAGTTCTAAAAGGAAATTGTAGAGAACCAATATTAGCATAACAAGGTCAAGAAAGCATTCCTGCTTCCACAGGCAGGACCACAGAGGGAGAGCCTTCTTAAGGAGCCTCATCTGATGAAACTATGTGATACTGCTGAATTTAGTTGGTCCACCATCTGTAGTTTTTTTGATTAAACTGTAATCTCAGATTGATAATATTTGCCCCAGTACAAGGCCACATGTCCATCTGTTCAGACCAAGGGGTAGGAGTCCAGGACTGTCCTTTCCACAGATCACAATCTCCGTTGTTACTAACATTGAGGAATGAGACATTTTATGCTCGCCGCAGCACAGCGTCAGCACATAAGGTCCCTGCGGAGCTCCCTACACCGGGGGCAGAAAGAGTTGCATGCTGCCTAGTGGCAAGCTGCCACCATCGCCAGTGCAAGGAGACCCTCGCCTCCCACTGCAACCCTGCTTTGTATCCTGAATACTTTGCCCGAAAAGAAGGGAAAGAGGGAGTCCTTACAGGGGAGTTACCCCTGTTAAGTCTGCATGAAGTGACGTACCAGATGGAAGCTGCCCAGCAGAGCGCGCTGTTTGTGAAGTATCAGCAGACTGGCATTGGGCCGGGGGACAAAGAATCTGTGATCATCAGGGGGGTACCCATGCCAGTCCTAGGACTGGACCGATGGACACCAGTACTGGTTGCTGCAGGCAAGAAGAAGAAGCAGCCTGAAAGCCTAGCTTTGGGCAGGACCAAGCACATAGATCCAACTTTCTGAAGCGAGGGTCCTAGCAGCTGGCAAGGAGCAGAAAGACCTGCTGTCTATCAGGCTTTGGGAAAGCTCAAATCGCTGTCCGGGACATTTGTAAAGACTGAATCAAACGTGTGCAGTACAGCGCTATCAAGTAAGACATTGGGCCCACCTGGAAGATTTTGAATTCCGAGCTATATGCAAAAAAGGATAAATAGCATCTGTGCCTCAAGCAGGAAAAGTTGTTTCACAAGAAAACCAAAACAGAAGCAAAGAGCCACAAACAGACCTGCCAAGTGCCACGCATCTCGAGTTAGACTAATGAATTTCAAAGCTTGTCCTCACATTCCTGCACTGAAATGCATTAGTCACGCGACTGAAGCTCCTCTTAACATTTTGAATTATTGGGGGCGCTTCACAGAGCATTGGGTTTAAATATAGCATACAGCCTGCTGCTGACGGGTGTCTAGGCAGACCCTGAGTTTGTGGACAGTTCAGGTTGCCATGGAGACAGTCGAGCTTTTGTTCCCCAAAGTGCCTGGGCTTTCAACATAGCCAGACTGAAAAACGAAACTAAAAGTAAAGGCAGCAAATACCTTTAATTCCCCCCCCCCCCCCCCACTGCACTGATCTCCGTCCAGTGCAGCATAAATCTGCGAACTACCAGCACTTGAGACCCTCTGATAAAGCTGATGATGCCGGGAGTTTCTATTGTACGGAGAGGGTCTGGGTCTCTCGGCCGGTCGGTCGGTCGGTCTCACTCTCACTCTCACTCTCACTCTCACTCTCACTCTCACTCCACCCTGCCTGCTCTCCTGGTCCTGGTTCAGCTTTGCCCACTGCCCAGCAGAGAGCATCAACGACCACTGAGGTGGCAACATTATGCATATTTTTTTTATTGCCACTCCAAGCTAATGCCACTCCAAGCAGCCACTTAGAAGCACTACAACCAACGTGAAAAGATCTAGAATGGAATCTTCCAGATGTACAATAGTCATGCACGTAGAATGATCTACCTCTTTTAAATGCCAGGAAGTAAGTCTTTTCTGTTACCCAATCCTTAAACTTTTCTTCTTGTTCTTATTAACTTTATAGGTTCCAAACGAGAACAACGAGGAAGTACAGGAGGGCACAGCAACGGTGCTTGGACTTGAATCTCCCGAAGCAACTTCTTAAGGGTACATTCTTATAGGAGAGCCATCTAAGCAGACTTATCTGAATTAAGAGCCAGGGTTAGTGTTCCATACTTGTGAAGCCTAGGAAACACAAAATTGTTAAATGAGAAAAAAAGCTTTACAACACATTGAATGATTGTTATCAATTCACTGTCATCAAATATTCTTATTATACCTATAATAAACAATGTATTCTGATTCTTTTTTTGTTTTGTATATATAGCTAAAGTATAGTGTAGCCAAGAATAAGTAAACGATAAATTGAATAAAACTTGTTAAACAAATATCAATTAATGCCACTATGTCCCACCTGTCAAGATTACCCTGAGACCCTTATACATTTTTTATTCTTTTGCCCGTCTTATGTTGATCATCGGAAAAAATTGATTTTTCCTGTATGCCGCTCCTTAAGCTTCACACAACCAAATGATGCACTAAGAATTTTTGTGTCCGACTCAACTAGTTGGTTGGTCTTTGCAATCTCAAGATACTTATTGTTTGCTTGGTGGAAAAGATCCAAACTAATCAAAAATGCATCCGTGATCAACTTACAACCTTAACAAACAATTTTTATTGAATTTTCCTATGAATTGTTTTTAATATGGCAAAATATTCACTGTTTTAAAAAAAAGCTACAATGCTGATATCTATGTTACGGGATGCTTTAAATCAATTTTATTTTAAAAATGATGTATTGTACTGTAATTTTAATTGTTTTACTCATATGATGTGTTTTGATTTTACGATGTAAATGATCATACATTTGATCGAAATAAAATTAAAAAAAATATCAATTAATATAAAGTATCTTAATGTCCACTTCCGGGGGGGAAGGGTTGGGATAATGTTAGCCTCCGTGTCTTTAATGAAATCCAGATTCTCTGGTCATATTATTAGGAGAATCGCAATTACATTACAAGACGGGAGGCTTTATGTGGTGTGACCTCTCTGTATAAGACCATAAGCCTCCCGTGTTCTGGTTCTGAAAAAACGCACCCCAGCCATGAAGGTTTGCGTCTGATTCCAGGATGAATTCTGGGGAGTTCCCAAAAATGGCTTTGCCGTTCCAAGCATCCAGGTTTTCTAGCCACCAAGTCAGTTCTGTCTTGACTTCTTGGTCTAAGGATAATTCATCTCCGTACCATAGGCTGGCCAAGAGGGCTCTGGCCTTTACCTTTTGAAGGGCCCAATTATGTAAGGGACCCGGGAAAATAGCTTGGATAGAGGACGAAAGGAAGCAGAGGAGTATGGCTGAATCTCTCAGGGATAAGAGATCTCTTTTTAGAACCTTCCGGATTTCTTTTTATATTTTGGCGATTTTCTTTTGTGGTAGAAGTAGCATTGTCTTTATAGTGTCTACTGTGAAACCCAAAAATTCTAGAGACCTCAAGGGGGTCATAATAGATTTGTCTCTGTTTGTAATGAAGCCTAGGTTCTCTATGAGATTTACTGTAGTATTCAGATCTTTCAGAAGTTGGGAGGGATTCTGAGACAGAAGAAGAATGTCGTCGAGGTACACGATGAGATGGATTCCTCTTTTCCTCAAGAAGGACGGAATAGTCCTCATTACCATGGTGAAGCACCAGGGGGCAGAGGAGACATCAAGAGGGAAAGCTTGGAATTGGTATAGAAGGTTTTGCCAAGTGAACTGGAGGTAAGGATGTGATTCGAAGGCCATCGGAATCGTGAAGTAGGCATCTTTCAAGTCTAGTTTCACTAGCCAGTCTGTCTCTAGAAGCATGTCTCTGAGGAGGTGGCTACCCTCCATTTTGAAGTGTCTGAAAATTAGAGATTTGTTCAGTTCTCTCAGGTTTATGACTGGTCTCCAACCTTTGTCTTTGTTCTCTATTAGGAATAAATTGCTTAGGAAGTTCATACGTTCCTAGGGTACCTCTACAATTGCTCCCTTCTCTATCATGGAATTCACTTCTTCTTCTACTATTTTCTGTTGCTCTTTTGCCAAGCTTAAGTTTCTTGGGGGTGTGTGTTGTGTTGGTCTTTCTGAAAAATCTATTTTGAAGCCTTGAATGGTTTGTAAAACCCAAGGATCCTAAGTGATTGTCTCCCATGTGTGTAAAAAGTAACTCAGCCGACCCTCTACTTTCCCCGCTGAAAAGGAAGGAGGAGGTAAGTTGGTACTTACTTGGAAGATTGGTGGAGCCTTGCCCTTGAGCTCTTGATCCTCTAGAGCGATAAGGTCTTCCTTTCTGGGTGTAGAACGAAGAGGAGGTGTTTGCCTGTTAGGAGCATCCAAACACCGTTGTCTATAAAAGGGTCTTTTGTAAGGACGGCCGGCAGGGCGACCCTTTCTGCCTGCCCTGGCAGAAACACTAGGGCTGAACACTCTGCACATGTTACTTTGAGACCTGTCTAGCACAGTAAAGGTTGCAGCGTATTTGCCAGAACTCTTTATCATGTCCTCACCGAAGAGGAGCCCTTTGGGGTTAGCTGAGGGTTCTTTATCAGCCATATCACTAAGCTTTGGATTGATCTAAGTTAGGACAATCCTTCTCCTTTTGGCATTTATTGCTACATTTGCATTTCCCAGAATGATCATGGTTCTTTGACTCCATCCTCTTAGTAACTCGAGGTTCAGGAGGGTTTGGAGGGGTGCCGCTAATGAGGCTCTCTTCGGCCAAATCAATAATTCTGCAAAGAGGTCCTAACATATCAAGCATGTGGTCCTGGCATGCCTTTAAGGACCTTTCCAAACCCTTCCTAGGGTCTCTGCTCAGTTTGAATAACATTTTTATTAGCTTTGGGTCCAAGTTGGGTGTGAGGCATACTTTTTCTTGGACCACTGGTCTGGGACATTCCACCCTTAGGATGTTTTGCGTGTCCCTTTCCAGGGGGTTTCTGATCCATCTTTTAATAAATGTAGCTACATGATCTTGGGGCCACCACTCTGTGCTCCTGGGGTGTTTGATATTGTAAGGGGAAAACATCTCCTCACCCAGAGGGTTAGTTATGATTTCTTTAGAAGATGAGGGTAATTCTTCCTATGAAAGGAGGAATTCTAGATCAGGGTCATCTTGGTTAAGGTCAAGAATGTATTCATCGATGGCATCACTGCCTCCTTGTGGGTCTGAATCAAACTCTTGAGGTTCAGAGTGAGCACTTAGATATTGTGTGCCGCTTGGGACACCTTGATAGTTTGTGCCGGTTAGGACACCTGATACTTTTGGGGCGCCTAGGTCTTCCTTATAATTTGAGGTGTTTAGACCTCCTTTAAAGGATGAGGTGCGTAGACCTCCCAGTATGTTTGAGGTGCTTGGACCTCCCGACGTGCTCATGGGGCTCAATCTTTCAATGTTAATACATTTCTTTGACCTTTTGCCCCCTCTTTTAGTGTACTCCTCACTTAGTCTTTTTTGGGGGCCAGAAGTATTATCATCTACCTCAATTATTGTTCTCTTGCTTGCCATGACCTGCCTGAGGGTTTCGGCCATGCAGGAGCGCATTTCCTGTTGGATGATCTTTTTTATATGGTTATTATCAAGGTTGGGTATAGGGGCAGGAGCTTCAGATTCATCTGATTCGATGTCAGACATGATATGTTGTAAGTATCCCCCAAAGTTTTAAAAAGGCTGGCAGAGAAACTATAAGATATATACTTTATGAGTGGGGATTAAAAGTACATATAGATAGAAGTATATGAGTGGGGAAAGGTTCGTACACGCAGCTATAAAACCCTGTAAAAAAGGAGTGCAAAATCATTATTTTCCTGCCTGGGAGCCTCTATTGGATGCAGGTGATCGATCGTGTCCCAACTGCTGGTTTTCTCCGACGTCGGAGGTCCACGAGCGATCAGCTGTCTGTTGCTAGGTATCCCTGGTCATTGTCTTTTTTTTAAAAAATGTATACTGTTACCTAGAGGCATTTTATTGTTTTTTTGTTTTTTTGTTTTTTGTTATCTCCCTCTTTCTTTTTTTTTTTTTACTTTGATTATCCAGGAATTGCCTCTAATGACCCTGGAGGTGGCTCCGGACCGTCCCCAAGGGTCTTTACTGTAATGAAAATTAAGGACGAGAAAGGAGAAGGGTGGATGAGAAGCGCTTGTCTCAGGGCACGTGTGGAAGGAGATGAACCTAGGGACACAAGCGTACCCCAGAGCAGCAATGGCGAGGCGCGAGAAGCAGTGATCTCGGTAGTTGCGCTTGTCTCGACAAGCGCTCGTCTCAGAAACCGCCGGGGGTAGGTATGGAGGGTACGGCCAATTGTAGAGAGCCCATACTCCTTCCAGTTGATAACAGAGGTATGAACGGATTAAGGTTGACGAAACTGAGTTGATTGGGGTGGGGTGGTGGGGATGGGAGATGGTCTCTGTAAATAGGAGAGCAGGAGTAAAGAGAAAAACGGTTGCTGTAAAATGTCAAGGTAGAGCGGGAGTATGCTATGCGAGGACGAAACTATATAAAACAGCCAAAACTATATAAAACAGTCATTCTTGTTAAGGAAGGGATAGAAACAATATAATATAAAGAGTACTTATCTGCTTGGAGCCGCATTTAATAGAGGCAGATTATTCTACATGCATGACTATTGTACAGCTGAAAGATTCTATTCTAGATCTTTTCACTTTGTGATTTATTGCTTCTACGTGGCATTAGCTTGGAGTGGCATTAAAACAAAAACGCATAATGTTAGCCTCCGGTCTTCTAATGAAATCTGGGGCACCTAGGAGCCAACAGCAACAGCACTGGGTGGTTTTAGCACCAGGGTAAGGGTGATATGTCTGCTCTACACATACTACTCCATCACCAATATTTGGCACTCCGGCATTTTCACTCATCCACCAACCACCATCCACCTCTCCATGCGTTTGATTCACCCCTGATTCTTCCATCTACAATACACACAAAATGGCGAATCAGGCTGATCATCTATGTCTGCACCATCATATGTTTGCATGCACTTGCGAGGTGTCCACTTTCTCCCACAGCCACTACAAGTCAAATTCCTTGCAAAGCAATTGGGACTATTAGATAAGTTGTTGGGATTCCCACATCTAAAACATTTCATTTTGACAACGTCCATGGTATCCGTACCCACATTACCCTTGCTCTTGACATTTGGGGACAATATTTCAACCCAGTGAGACACATGTAATCGCCATACCTACTATAGAATACACTAGCCCACCCTCCACTCACCCTCATCTGCTTACTCTAATAGGACCAGGGCCAAATACTATGCATCCACCCGCTACTGCATACCCTTCAGGGGTGTGGCATTTTTAATAATGATCTACTTGGGCAAGGAACAAAATGCTACTGAGATCTATCTGTCCTGTAACATCCACTTGTCCCACCTACTCCAAACATCAATTATAAGGGCTGACAGAGAAACAACTGTGTCTAGTTTATGGGAAGAGACGTACATTCACCATTGCTCGCCGTACACGCAGGATGATATCACAGTCCACTTTATGTAAGGGCACAGAGAGACAAATACTACACATTCCCCCTCTTCTGCAAACTCTGGCCGGACCGGGGACAGACAGACAAATAATACACATTCACCTTCTTCTGCATACTCTTGCAGGATCTGGGAATGTTTCTCTGCACTTACCCTCTACTGCATACTACCACAGGACCAGGGACTTATATGACACTACACGTCTACCATACGCATGCAAAACCTGGACAAACTCTACTGCGCGCTCTTGCAGGACTAGGGGCTCAAATGACACAATACATTTCATGCAGCGAATATAAATGCAATTTCCTGAAAACTTCCCACAAACTGGAGCAACATATGCTCTGGCCGCAAATTCATCAAACGAGGAGCACCAACTCCTCTTAAGACTATTGCAACCTACAAATAATCTAAAAACACTTTTCACTGACCACTCCACACAAAATAAGACAGGAATGAGCAACATGTCCAATACAACTGACATCACATGTTAAGAATTCAGCATTTGAAAGATGTCCGTGAATGGTCCCTAGCCGAAGAAGCTCACATGAAGCTCACTCGAAGGGACGAGAAGCTGCAAGAAGACCTAATGGCTTGGCGGGACATGTGTACCTCTGGGTTGGCAGAGGGGGAGCCCTGCCCGCAGGATACAACTGATAGCGAGGAGAGTGTGTTGGATATAGCCAATGGGTCTGAGCCCGACGGGGAGCGTGAGGGTCGACCCCAGTAATGTCCTCATTGAGACTCAGTGCCATGCCCGGTTCCTCCTCACGGTACTATGTTTGCAAATGATTTTTCTTTCTCCATTGTACCTTTCCCTCCCCGATGCTGCCTTTTGTCCAATGTGCTTTAATACTGTCAACGATTTGCCTACATACAATGATCCGATGCCAATTTGTTTTTTTATTGTATTTACAACATGTAAACTGAAATATAAAGTTAAAAAAATAAAAATAAATCAGCATTTGAAAAATATTCTAAGGCAGTAAACAAACTCAAAGTCCTCCACTCTGGTGAGCGACTTCTGACCCGAACATACAACCCAGAATAACTGTAGATCCAAATGAAACAGTCAATTACCCCCAAATACCAGGTGAGGATCTGACAATGCTGCAGACATGCTGGTTTCCAAGCAATGCCACTGACGCGGCTTCTGTGCGCTTCCCCGGGATGCGACTATCACGGATGCGTTCTAATCTTCCAGTCACAAACAATGACAGAACGTGGCAAGGGATTAAATGCGACGCATGCCACTTTTAAACCACCACCCATGGCTTTCAAGTGTTTGCACCTCAACTGTCTCAGTATGGGGTAAAGTTAAATTCAGGGCTCTCAGTGCTAACTGCCGTGCGATAATAATTCCCAATTCATTTGTAAAAATCACTCAGCACCCACCGCTCACCCCCCAGCTGAGCGTACACTTGTACCACGTGCCTCTGATGACGCACAGGACTGCACGTTACTCTGCAGCAGTATCTAATGTCCTCTAGGACTGCACTAAACATCATAATAATCTCACATTCCAGCCTTTCTTTCGCAAGCTCAACCACAGTCGAGAAAGAGTGCACGGGGCGGGAAGAACATACACATAGCCAATGACGGTGGAGCTTTATTTTAAACTGCACAACAGTTGGCCATGTTTTTTTTACTTATCTTCTGCCTTGGCACTCTTCCGGTAGTGAGCGCCAACATACGGACTCAAGAGGTCCATGCGCGGACAGCTGCGCTGTGTGTGTGCCCTGCCTCCTCAATACTGCAGCCAAGTAAAACGACTGCGGGCGATGCACTGATTTTTCCAGCTAGAAATAGCAGAGCTGGGTCCCCGGGCTGCAATCATGGTCAATCACTGATCATTCAGCGGCTCGTTTTGTCTTTGAGGCCAAAAGAAGTGACCACAGCACTCCCATTTTGTCTTCTCTTCGCTGGCTTCCCATTGAAGCAAGGTCATTCTACAAGACTGCCTGTATCACCCACAAAGCCTTGCACACTTCCTCCCCTCGATACCTGGCGAATAAACTTAAAGTCTCTGGAGGCTCTAGACCTTAACTGGGGCCGAGATGGGAAAGCGCTCTTCCTCCTACTCTTGCTTTTCTCACCCGAGGTACCACCAGGAGATGTTTAGCACTCGAACGGAGGGATCTTGATGGTACATAGGGCAAGAATTTCTCAGAGAGGTAGGATGGGGCCAAGTTCAATAGTGCCTTATGGATGGTACAACAAATTTTTAATTTGACCCGTTGGCGAATAGGGAGCCAGTGCAGCTTCAACAAGGAGAGGGCGGGAGGGGGTCCTAAAGGGGGCATTAAGGACCAACTGTGCCGCCGTGTTCTGAACTACCTGCAATCTGCTGAGCGAAGCATCATTAGCAGAAACCAACAGGCCATTACAATAGTTCAGGCGACTTAATACCAGTGCCTGGACTAAGGTTTTGCGGGTAGAATCAGGAAGTAAAGGGAAGGCTCGACGGAGCATGCCTATTACATGAAAACATGAACCAGCTGTCTGAGCAACGTGCTCCTTCAGATTGAGAGCTAGATCTCGGCGGATGCCTAGGTTTTTAACTGTAAGCTTGGGAGCTGGATGAGGACCCAGGTCGGTCGGCCACCAATCTCGAGTCCATAGAAGGGGGGCCTCTCCAAAGAGCATTATCTCAGTCTTTCCCACATTACACTGGAGGAAGTTATTCTTCAACCAGCGTGAAATGGCACTCATCCCATTAGAAAAGGCCAGCCGCACCGCCGGTGTAAATTTGTTAAATGGGAAGAGTAACAGAGTATCGTCGGCATACGATATGGGGATAAACCCATATGCCCTCAGAAGATTGGCCAAGGGAGCAACATAGATGTTAAATAATGTAGGGCTCAAAAATGAGCCCTGGGGTACTCTCTTGGTCAGTTCCATAGGAGCCGAACGATAAGGGCCCAGGTTAACAACCTGGGAACGGTCCGACAAAAAGCTCCGCATCCATAATAAGGCTGATTTTCTTAGCCCAATCTCTTCCAACCGTTTGATCAGAATGCTATGGGAAACGGTGTCGAACGCAGCGGATAGGTCCAACAGCACCAGAATCATAGAGTAGCCCTTATCTAGAGTCATCCTGATGTTGTCTGTGACTACTAGTAGAGCATATTCGGTGCTGTACTTGGGCCTAAAACCGGAATGGGAAGGATCTAAACATCCAGTCCGTTCGCCATAGTTGGAAAGATGGGTGTTAACATGTTTTTCCATAAGTTTACTCAAAAATGGAAGAAGTGAGATGGGACGGAGGTTGGAAAGGTCCGTCCATGAAGTTTTAGTGTTCTTACGGATAGGTCTAACCTGGGCAACTTTCCACTCCCGCGGTACCTGACCCTCTGTTAGAGAAAGGTTAATGAGGGATTGTACTGAGGGGGACAGATATTTTGCTAGAGATGGAATAACTTTAGCTGGAATAAGGTCAGATGGGGACCCAGACTTTATCTTGTGGATCAGTGATTCAACGTCTATCAAAGTAATAGCGGGGAAGTTTTCTAACAGCTGAGCGTCTGTAATGTTCAATTGGTCCGAGGCCAAAGGGATCTGCAGCATACCGCTCTGGCACCTTTGGGTGAAGTCCGCACTACAAAAAAATGCATTAAATAAATAAATAAAAATAAATCTTAAAAATGAAAACTGTGGAGGCTACTGTCACGTGGGTGCGTGACGCCGCCGAGATGGCTCTCATTCCTTGTAGAAGACTTATTTGTAAGTATAAGTTAATAAGTGGGAGAAAGAGGGTGAGAAGAAAACGATATTATATACGTTTTTGTGATTGATCCAGGCCAAACTGGATACATTTACATATCCTCCCTGCGTGACAGACCCGTCGTCACGCTAACTCATTCACACACACATTCATTGGTGGGGCCCATAACACCAACACTCGTACGTTTCTTTCATGAGTCTGCACACAGGAGGAGTGATGCTGCGCTGGACATGTAGGGGGGTACCTTATTACCTATAGGGAAGAAAAATTATATTACAGAATATACATATTTACATCAACACCTATAGGATCCTAACCTTAATATCAAGGCACTCCACCACTTGGTCGATGGACCAATTAGTTGGACTGGTTGATGGTGATTTAGAACCAGCTAAAACACATTTAAAGCTTCATAATCCTGTAATCACCTACTGGAAAGACCACAAACACATTATTTATGTTAATCAATATTTGTTCATCTAAAATTTCTTTTTCAATCATATAATTAGCATTTTGGTTAATCAAATTTGAATTTCAGTCAATTAATACAAACTGCATGACATTTATATTTACCTATTCTTGCTATCGGGGTCTTTTCTAATTCAATTCAATCTGCATAAACCAAATTCTCTGCTCAATTGTCCCAATCAAAAAGCAGGCCAAGGCTCAAAGTCCAGGAAAGTTCTTTGCTCAGCACGTCGCAGTCCCAAAGATCTCCAAAGGACCAGGAATCGTGCAAGCATGTAGCTCATCTGTCATCGCCCATGGGGTCGGAAGGGGTGTAGATCTCTCTCCTCCCTATTCTACTACCCTTTTTATAATAAAATTCTGGGTAACATGAAACATTTCTTTGGCAATACTATATTCTGATTGGTCCAGTTGAAGAAACTTTTAACATTATCTGGAGGAGCCTAGCGCGCAACCAAGATGGCCGCGTAGGTGCGAGGCTCCCGAGGACCTCCGCAACCTCCTGAATTAATCCTGGCGATATCCTGTCCTTGTTGAGGGGACTGTGTTTGGGAACCGGAGCTGAGGCGCCACCCGTTTTTTGGGCTCGAATCGGACCCCGGACGCCGGTGGGAGCATCGATCGAAGGTTGTGGCCTTCTCCTCGCCGGCCCCCCGGATTGGAGTAGTGGGGCGATCCGGGGACAAAGTGAATAACAGCGGCGAACGGGGCTGGGCGACTGGCGTACCCCGCACTTTCACTTTCGCTTTTGCGCCCTCCTAGCTCTCAAGCGGGGTCGGACTGCGGAGCGGGGTGTGGTGGTGTGGCCTTGTCCAGGAGCCCGGCTGACCCGCCGGCGGTGGGTTGACCCGCGGTTCGGTGGTCGCCCCTGCCCCCCCCCTGGTACCCGTGACTTGGTATAGCGGCCCGTTTGGGGTGCTTGGCACGACGGTGGAAGAGCCAGCATGTCCACCAAACAAGATGGCGACCGGGCGAAGGTGAAGACGACCCGCCGTGGCACGGCACACCAGGCCAACAGTATGGACCGCTACACGCTCCAGAAGGGTTCTCCGGAGACATCGCGTGCATCCCCGGTGGGCCCGACGGAGGCATCCGCTCATCCGGTGGATCTGACCCTCCGGGACGTCATGGGCGCCATCGCAGAGATGAAGGCCTCGGTGGACCAGCGTTTCGACACCTTAGCGCAAAAAATAGACTCGGTCCTGGTGGATGTGAGCCTTGTGAGGGCAGACTTGTCCAAAACAAACGACCGAGTCGACTCCCTGGCCCACACCACAACGAGCCTCACGACAGACGTGGTGGCCCTCCAGAAGGAGGTGCGCCGGCTTGGCCAGGCGAGCGCCCTGATGGACCGGCGACTGGAGGACTCCGAGGGTCGGGCCCGGAGGAACAATGTCCGTATTGTGGGGGTGCCGGAGGGACGAGAGGCGGAGGCGGCGGATCTTTTCGTGGAAGAGTTGATCCTGACCCATCTCCAGCCCCGGGGGCTGAGTAAGCTTTTTGCGGTGGAGCGTGCTCACCGGGTCCCCGGGGGCAGACCTAAGACTGGTGCCCCGCCGCGGCCTCTCATTGCCCGGATTTTTAATTTCCGGGACAGAGATGCTATCCTCCAGACCTCCAGACAACAGGGACCGGTCAAGCTTGACAACATGGAGGTACATTTCTACCCAGACTTTACCCCGGCGGTCCAGAAGCAGCGGCAGAGCTTTCTTGGTGTTAAACGTCGCCTAAGGGACCTGAACCTCAAGTACTCAATGCTCTTTCCAGCTAAGCTGAGGGTAGAGGTGGATGGTCGCACGCACTTCTTCGACCGGCCCGAGGCGGCTGGGGACTGGCTGGACACTCTGCCTGGAGATCGGGGCCGGGGGGGCGGGGGGGGCGCGGCTGGCGAGGAGGGCCCGCCGGAGCAGAATTGAGGGGGTGACTGCATAGGCCGTGCTCTGGACGTTGTTCCTTCACCATTTATTGATTGCATATTTTCCCCTCCTATGGAGGTCGTGTGGGGTCTGTTGGGGGCTTCCCTCCTCCTCTGGGGGACTAGTTAGTATTTTAGCTATGGGGCGACAGGCACACTGCACTTTGGGGGGGCTGTCTGGGCTCATGCAGGGGTGCAGGGAGGGGGGAGTTTTGTTGGGACCGGGGGGTGGGGGGGGTGTGTTGTTTGTTAGCACCGCAGGGCAAACCCGCTACTATGTTGTTGTTTTTAGGATGCTCGATGGGGGACGACCGATTGTTTCGACGTATGATGGGGGGTAGGGATTTGGCTGTGTTGTCATGGAATGTTAACGGCCTGGGGGATAGGATTAAGCGTGGTGTGGTCCTGCAGTACTTAAAACGTATTTCACCAGATGTTGTCTTCCTGCAGGAGACGCACCTTATAGGTAACTCCTTTCATGCAATGAACCGGCGGGGATATCGTTTGGCGGCCCATTCTGGCTTCACCTCGGGCTCGCGGGGGGTGGGTATTATGATCAAGAACTCGCTCCCGTTGGAGATTGATGAGGTGCGCCATGATGAGAGGGGACGTTACACGGTTCTGGTGGGAAGAATGGAGGGTAGAGTGTTTATCTTTATATCAGTGTACGTCCCGCCTGGGTTACAAGCCACCACATTTGCTGACCTGGGGCGCCTCCTTCTGGACCTTCCGAGTGGCCTGCTGGTGGTTGGAGGGGATTTTAATGCGGTGGCCTCTGGGTCTATGGATCGCCATCCCCCTAGGGACCTCCCCCGGGCACAGGCGTGGCTGCCCGGCCTTCTGGACACGCTGGGCCTGGTGGATTGCTGGCGATTAAAGCATCCTGCATTGCGACAGTACACCTTCCGCTCGGGTGCCCATGGTAGCCTCTCGCGGCTTGATTACATCCTTGTCCCGGCGGCCCACGCAGGGAGGGTGGGGGAGGTGCGCCATCTGGCGCGGGGTATCTCAGACCACTCCCCATTGTTGTTGCATCTCGATGTCTTCCCGAGGGGGGATGGCAGGGTGGCCCCAATCAATGCATGGTATTTGCGCAACCCCACCATTCGTGCTGATTTGATCAAATCCCTACAGCGATATTTCGATGAGAATGTGGGGTCGGTCTCTTCGGCCATCTCCCTGTGGGAGGCTTTCAAGGTAGTCCTTAGAGGGGAGGCCCTCTCCTTTATCTCCCATGCCCGGCGGCGCGAGCGGGAGGAGGTGACCCGGGTAGAGGCCGAGATTGCAGAACTGGAGGGTGACCTGGGAAGCGGGGTAACAGACGACAAGTTGCATGTTCTACACCTAAAGCAGGCGGCCTATCGGGCCCTCGTCACGGAGGCGGCCAGGGGCCTCAGTAGAGAGCAGCAGGGGCGATTGTATGATGTGGGTGATAAGGCTGGCAAATTGATTGCGTGGTTGGATAAGAGGGAGAGAGCGAGCCGTGTGGTGCCTTTGATTGAGAGTGTTGATGGTGCGTGTGTCACTGAGCCGGAAGCCATTGTCTCCTGCTTCGCGGGTTATTTCCGCGAAGTTTACTCCCCGGTTTCTCCCTGCTCGGAGGCAGACTCCCATGCCCTGCTTCGGGACATCGCAATGCCCTCCCTAGCGGTGGAGGACAGGGATTCGCTGGACGCCCCTCCCACCTCGGACGAAATTGCCTTGGCTATTCGCTCGGTTGCATCCGGCAAGGCCATGGGCCCCAATGGTATTCCCATCGAGCTCTACAAGCTACGCCCGGATGTGTTGGCGCCCCACCTGCGCGCGATGTTCCTGGCGGCCCGCTCGCGGGGTTCCCTCCCGCCGGACCAGCGTCTAGCCACAATTGTGGTGATCCACAAGGAGGGGAGGCCCCGTGAACGGGTCACATCCTATAGGCCGATTTCGCTTTTGAACGCGGAGCCCAAAATCCTCGCCAAGGTGTTGGCCAACAGGTTGGTTGGCGTGGTGGGCGATTTGGTCCACCAAGACCAATCTGGCTTTATACCGCACCGCAACACGGCGCTCAATCTGCGGCGCTTGCACGGGGTGCTCGCGCGTGTCCCATTTGTGCGGGAGCCGGCCATCTTGGCGTCCTTGGACGCCACCATGGCGTTTGATACGCTTGAATGGCCATACATCTGGGCGATGCTGGCAAAATTCGGGTTTGGCCCGGGTTTCATTAGCTGGGTCAAATTGCTATATTCGGGCCCATTGGCGCAGGTGGTAGTGGATGGGCGAGTCTCGGCCCCATTCGCGCTGGGGAGGGGTACGCGACAGGGCTGCCCCCTGTCGCCTCTCCTGTTTGCCCTGGCCCTGGAGCCCCTGGCGGAGTGGCTGCGGTGGCACCCTTCTATCCGTGGTCTCCGCTGGACCCCCGAGCATGAGGACCGTGTGTCCCTCTATGCTGACGATATCCTTCTGTATCTCGCCTCCCCGCGTAAATCACTGATCGTCCTGGTTGATGTTTTGCGTTCATTCGGTCGCAACTCAGGCCTGGTCATCAACTGGGCGAAATCCTGTGAATATGTGCTTTCCGGGGAGGCTCCGGCCCTACCACGGGACTGTCCGATCCAGATTGCCTCCCAAGGTTTTCGGTACCTGGGTATCTATATCACTCTTGACCCGGAGGCACGCTACGAGCGGAATTTGTTACCCCCCCTCCGGCGTTTGAGGGAGGACGTGGTGCGCTGGCGGCGTCTGCCGCTCTCGCCGCTCGGCCGAGCGGCCTTGTTTAAAATGATGGCCCTGCCACGCTTCCTCTACGCCCTCCAGAATACTATGGACTTGGTCCCGGCACGCTATTTCCGTGAGGTGGAGGGCCTCCAGCGGCGCCTGTTCTGGGACGGGAGGCCGCGCATTGCTCTGGCTAAATTGACGCTCCCGTGGTATGATGGGGGGGTCGCCCTCCCTGACATTAAACGGTATTACTGGGCCTCCCAACTAGCTGCAATTAATCATGGCCTTTACGGGCCCGCCTTGAACCCGGCATTCGAGATGGATAAGATGCTCCTGCCCGGTGGCGATTACAATCGAGCGCTCTACGCTGGCGCGCCCGACTCCCGTTTGACGGGACCGACGCGTGTCATGGTGCGTGTCTGGCACGCGGCTAATGCAGCTATGGGGTGGAAGGACCGTTTGACCCGGGCGTCACCGCTGTATGCGTCTGAGAGGTTGGGCTCCCTGTGGACGTCGAAGGGCTTCGAGAAGTGGGACACGATCGGAATCAGCACGGTGGGAGATCTCTGGACGAGGGGGGGATTCAAAACTTTTGAGACGCTGCAAGCGGAGTTCCAGCTGCAGGGCAGTGAGTACTTTCGGTACTTACAGGTCCGCCATGCGCTGGGCTCCGTCTTCCCGGATGTCGCATCCATTCCGGAGTCTTCCCCCCTGGAGGACAGAGTCCTAGATGGCCATGTCCCGGACAGCACGATCTCCCTCATATACAAAAAACTGATCAACGATAGATCGTGCCTGCTGACTAGTCTCCGCGAGGCTTGGGTTGCCGACGGGCTGGAGCTGGACGATGAGGATTGGATTTCCGCGGTGGCCTCTCCGAAAGAGGTGGCCATCCCGGCTCGCCTTCGGTTCGTCCAGCTCAAGATCCTTCACCGGGTTTACGTGACGGGGCCAAGGCTTCTGCGTATGGGTTTTGCTGGTGACGGAATGTGTAAGCGTGGCTGTGGTGCTTGGCGACTTTCATGCATATACTGTGGGAGTGCCCGAAGGTGGAGCGATTCTGGCGTGGTGTGCATGAGGTCCTGCGTGTGGTGACGCGTGTTGCGCTGCTGCCTGAAGCGAGGAGATGCTTGCTGAATGTATGGGAACCGAATGACTATTCGGTCCCGCAGACGCGGTGGGTGACTCTGGGATACATGATAGCCAAGCGCGACATTGCTCAATTGTGGGGATCCCAGAGGCCCCCTGCGGTGTCGGCCTGGAAAGAACATATGGATTGGTGTATGTTTCGTGAAAAGGTGGTGTATGTGGCGAGAGGTAAGCCTGGGGCGTGGGTGAAAATCTGGGGCCCCTGGAACGCCTACCGCGGGGGTATTTGTGAGCCACCACTGCTACCGGCTGCCTCGCCTGCTCCGTCTCCCTAGACGGCCCCCCTCCCTCAGCAGCGGGCGCGCGGTCCCCCAGTCCCTGATCTATTCCCATTCCCCTCTCCAGAGTTCTGCTGCTGGTTTGGATCCCCCACTTATGGAGCACGTGCTGTTATTTTGGATCGCGGGTTGCCTTGCGGGTGTGGTTTTTTGGTGTTGTTTTGTTTTAAGAAAAGGGAACCGTACTGTGGGCTTGGAGCTGTGTGGCCTGCACCATTGATTACTCCTGTTTCACTGTTCTACACTGCCTAGAGACTTTTACTGTATGTGTGCAATATGTTTTTGTCATTCTAGCGGCCGGCCGGATGGTTGTAGGCCCATACCTGTAACTTTTACGAACTGCAATAAACGGTTTCAAAAAAAAACAAAACAAAAAAAACAAAACATTATCTGACTTTCCCAGAGACTTTGGTTCTCAGAGAAGTGCTGGGTCACTTCCTCGGTTCATGTCATAACCATGCAACATTGTTGTTCCCTGGTTGTGGAAGTTCATTGTTTCCTGCGTTGATTTTCACTAACTGACGTTTGGCAGTCCTTCATGTTCCTATCCTTGACCAGGAGCACTGAGCTCTGAATTGGGGACGCCTGGAGATCTGCGGAGCCATCGGAGTCTGCGCAGTAGACATCGCGCTCACGAGACGGTGGCCACTTCTGAACTCCATTTTGAATGTCATGGCTTAGTAGGCCCGAATGCCAACTTAAGCAAAACAAACACAAAAGAACAATTAATATACGAAAATGAAGATGCTAATGTTAAACACACACTAATCCCTTTATGTATTAGTATTTACCTAGTTTATAGCGACATTTAAAGCAATAATACTCACAATTTGGCATCAAGAGGAATGCAAACGTCACTAAAGCAACATAAATAATGCAATATTAAATCACCACACATACTACTGTTAATAGGCGTACCACAATTGTTATTAGAGTTATTCTGCCATGCAAATAGCAATAAGTCCCGCGTGTAATTTGTGTTTATGCAAATTGTTGGTTACTACAACACAGCACTCTGTTAATTCAAGTTAAAATATAAATCGATTACGTAATTAATATTTTCATGCAAATAGAGAAGGTATAAAACATTTTGCTTTACCTGCTCCATCAATCCCCCCTTTGGTGATTTTTAATATCACCATAAATTCCCTTAAATTTTGATAAAATGTATAATAGAAATTAATTCAGTTCTCTTAAGATTTGTTAGGTCACATGATTGTTTCCCCTGTTTCATCCTCTCTTGTCTTTTTATACACATTCTCTTTCTATTCTTCTAATTCTATATCTTCCATTTCTCTTTCTTTTCTTTCTTTCTCTCTTTTCTTTGCAGCTTCTCTTTTTATATGATTTTGTAATTTTCTTCTTTTGCTACATAAACATCCTAGTCTCAAAATTAATACTAAAAATATCAGACATGTTACTGGAATTAGAATCTTACCAATAAAGGTACTACCTAATTTTAATAGAAAGTTCTTAATAGTAGAAAACCATTTTCCAATCCTTTCCCAAACACCTTCAACCTCCAATGGAACAATCTCCTCATGCAAGTCAGTTATATTCTTAATGTATGTCTTTAAATCTTGACTTTCGTCAGTAGAACAATGTTGAACATTCAGCATTCCACAGACTCCACCCTCTTTGGCCAAAATAATATCAAAGCCAAGTCGATTTTGCATCACCATAGCTCGCATGGCAACCATTTCAGTCTTTACTAATAAGAATCCTCTAGCAGTGCTTGTCGATAAGCGATCCACTACTGTAGACAATTTTCTAATTTTCTGTGCATTCAGAGATATTCCAACGGCTGGTATCAGTGCTCCAAAAATATCCCCTACAATTTCTGACCAACTTTCCCTCCTTCTACGTGTTAGTTGTCTACCTAAATCATGCGCACCATCTTTTCCCCTTCCCACATGAAATATCTTTGGGAAGACCAGGCCTAGATAACATGTGCCATACCAATGGTCCGGTAATCGATAATAAACTTTGTTCCCACAGATAAAATATAATTCAGGGAATACCAGATCATTTCCTCCTTTAAATCCCCATCCACCCATGATTCTATAAGTATCATGGCATTCATTTGCACCTATGAAATAGTTATCATACACAGTTTGATTTCTTTTAATACACAATTTCCCTTTCTGAGGCCTGTCTAAAGCCATAGCTGGACTAGTTGCTCCTTTCAAATGTTTTTCTCTTTCAACGTACCAAACTGTCTTCTCTTCCTTTCCCTCAGGTATCTTCTTCTGCATTTGAGATTATTTCTAAACACTGATTCTAAAGTTAATTCTCTAGTTTCTTGGAAAAATTCACCTAAAACTTTACCAGGTTTTACCCTATTCAATTTAGGAACTACGGGTACTTGTGAAAAAATGTTATCTACATCAGAAAAATAATATTCTAGTTTCCCTGTTTTATAAAACAAACTTGCTAACACACTACAAGTTATTCCATATGTCACTGGAAGGTGATGGTACGTCACTCCCTCAGACACTGATGCAGGCAACTTCATGCAGACATAGCAATCTCTCACATCCATAGTTTTTACATATTTATACAATAACTTTGAGAAAACATTGTTAGAAAAGTTAGTTATGGGCCTATCTTTATGTAAGTAAGTTCTATCTATTTCTTTAGTCGGGTGAATATCATGAATCTTTTCTACATCAGTCTTATTTTCACTATGACCTTCTATCATTTCAAATGTTACTTTAAATGAAACTACTAAAGCTAACGCACTCCACAGAAGCATTAATAATCCTGTACAACAGCAACACACCTTGCACCATCTTCGAAGGAACACACATGTATATTTTCTACTTTCTGTGTTTGCCATTTCGGAAAATGATCAGTGTGTTTTGACTTAGCCTCCTCTACACACAACTAGTTTGTCTAAACCCAAGGTTCTAAGCACCTACTTGGTTCTTTTCGGTTATGTCTTTTATTCGGTATTTTTCAATTTTCAATTTTCTCCTTTGGGAACACCTTGGTTTCCTCAATTTGGCATTTGATCGCCTTTTACTTTGCTCTCACAATCTTGATTCAGAATTTCCTGAACATCCGTCTCTTCTCCGATGTCGGACAAGATAACTCTCAGGATTTCCGATTCTTTGTCTTCCTCAACCACTTCTGGTATAGTCACCCCTAGATCCCCTTGGCTGTCTGCTTCCTCTTTTTCTTCAGGAAGTGCCACGTATGACCATTCTGGCGACTTATACTTCTGGTTGGGTTTCTTAGTCCTTTTCCTTTCTCTAACGGTGTCTGTTCAATGTCTTTTGATTTCTCTTGGCTAGACACCTCATTCACCTGTTCAGACTTTACTCGTGTCAATCGGTATCTTAATCTCTTTATCTTGTTTGGCCAAACTTCCTCCTTTGCTGGCCTTTTCAACTTATTTCCTTTTTCACTTCTCTCAGTTCTCCATGCTCTTTTTCTCAGAACTCGACCTTCCTGTACTTCTTCGTCACTGTCCTCAGATTCAGTTCCACCTTGACTTTTACTTTCAGTAGTTTTTCTTTCCGCAACTTCCTTTTTCTTGTCTAATTCTGTCCCTCCTCGTGTTTCTTCCACACAATCTTCCTGCTGTCTAACTGTCCCTTCTTCTACCTGGATGTATGGTTTCCCTACACCTCCTTGGGGGTCTTCCACAACAATCTTTCCCTTTCTCTCTGTATCTGGTACCTCACCATCTACCACTGTGATTTCAGGTGGAATTTCTCTCGTTTTTACATGTGGAGCTTCTTTATCAAGAATTTCTTTGACAGTCGCTTCGCTGTTTTCGATTTCTCTTTCATGTACTTGTACTGTTTCAGCATCTGACTCGGAACTTGTGTCAGAAATCTGCAATCTCCTTCTTAATGGTAGATTCTCTGGTGCTATTACTGGACTTGATTCTAACTCCCCCCTTTCAGTAGTTGGTCTTGTTCTGGTTTCTTCTGAGTCTGACTCGGAACTGGTATCAGATTCTTCAAAGTATTCTTTGTCACTGTTGTTCGCTGGATTAGGAATTCGCAAGGTATGACTGGCATGAATCCAATTCTTCACTCCTGCACATTTCACAGCTGTCGTCGTGGTCAAGATTACCTGACGCGGTTTACCTCAACGTGGGACCAGTCAATTTCTTCTTCTATGCACTTTAACTCTCACCCAGTCACCTGGGCTCAGATCATGAGCAGGCTTCTTTTCAAGAGTGGTTGCATCCGATCCAACCTGATGAAACACAGAATGAACGAAATCAGCCAACCCTTTGCAATAGTCCAACACCAAGTCATCAGATATAGGCAATAGTTTATTGACAGGAATGAAAACATGTCTTATTGCCCTCCCCATCACTATTTCATGGGGACTCAATCCAGTATTCCTATCAGGGATCGATCTAGTAGTCATGAGCACTAGAGGCAAGACATTAGGCCATTTCAAACCTGTGGCTAAACACATCTTTCCCAATCTATTTTTAATGGTGCCATTTACTTGTTCCACCACACCAGAAGCCTCTGGGCGATAAGCACAATGCAGTTTCTGTTGTACATTCAATGCCTCACAAATCAGTTTCATGATTTCATTAGGAAAATGCTTTCCTCTATCTGATTCAATCGTGAATGGAAAACCAAATCTGGGAATGAACTCTCTCAATAGTAATTTTGCTACAGTAATTCCATCACTCCTTCTAGTCGGGTAGGCTTCCACCCATCGTGAAAATAGGCAAACTACCACTAGAACATATCTCAGTCTATTGCATTTCAATGAAGTCAATCTGCATTCTGGTGAAAGGCCCTCCTTCTCGTCCTACCGTTCCTAGGCTCACCACTGTCTTTTTTCCAGGATTATATTTCTGACATATAAAGCATCTCTGACATAGGCTCTCAGCTACAAGTCTAAACTTGGCATTATACCATGTCTGTTTGAAAAGTCTGAAAGTCTGAAGTTTGAAAAGTGGAGGAATTGCTATTGTCTACAAAGACCAGCTAGTCTGTCGCATTCTAGATAGCCCCCTGTCAGATTGCGAAAATGCCCATTTTTCTATTCAACTCACCCCCTTAATCACTTTTTCTGGCATCCTTCTATATTGCCCACCAGGAGCACATGGACAATTCTGCTGCTCGCTACGCGAATCTATTTTAAACTTAGCTAGCACATCGCCCAACTTTAATCTTCTCGGGGACTTTAATCTACACTTTGACGAGCCTTCGGACAAAGTGTCGGCTGACCTTACCCAGGATCTTGTAGCCTACCAGATGCATCTTAAAAATCACTTCGCCACGCATTCGAAGGGCCACCTTCTCGACACTATTTTCTCAAATATAGCAGAATTAGAAGGACTGGATCCTATCCCCCTCCCTTGGTCAGACCACTTCTTAATCCCTTTTTCATGGCACCCTCCCTCCACGCATACCCACCTACTGTCGTCCCGCACCTTGGCTCGCCACTGGCCCAAGCCTAATATTAAGGATTGGACCCGTGAACTGGAACGGACCTTACCTACTCACGACTCCTATCCCGCAACTCCCAATAGAAAGCTCTGCGCATGGATAGAAAGCTCACTAAATGCAGTACTTCCTTGTAAAAACAGCCTACAAAAAGTCGGACCCAACAAATCGCCCTGGTTCACCCCCGACCTTCGCAAACTGAAACAGCAATGTAAAAAATTAGAACGAGGAAAGAATTCTCAAGTGAGAAAAATTAGCCTATAGAGCATCCATTACATCCTATAAAGCAGCACTTAGAGTAACACAGGCCACCTACTACGAGGAAAAAATTCAAGCATCCTCCAACTCTCCCAAAGAAATATTTCGGATCGTAAAAAACTCTTACGAACTCCCGATCCCCCCCTTGCCGCCGACCCTACCGACCGTCACTGTGAAGACCTGGCAGGCTTCTTCTCCACAAAAATTAAAAACATCCTCAATCTTCTCCCACCTATTAAAACTGATCAAATCCCCGAATTGGAACCTCAGAACAATACCAGTCGTCTCGAAGCATATGCCTCTTTCTCTGAGGAACTCCTCCCTCACATCTTAGACTCAATAAAAAGTGGTTCCCCAAGCGACCCCGCTCCTTTCAATATTCTGAAACTGGCAATGCCCACTATTATCACTCCCATTGCCAATTTAGTCAATGCCTCCTTAGCCTCAGGTATAGTCCCGCAGGACTGGAAAAACGCTATGGTGAGGGCACTTTTAAAGAAACCCCACCTGGATCCCACGGAATTGGGCAATTATCACCCCATTTCCCTACTCCCTGGCATCAGCAAGGTTGCAGAAAAATACGACAACCATGCACTTTCCGCGCACCTGGAAACCTTCAATCTGCTCCACTCCTCCCAGACCAGCTTTCGCCCTGGCCAGGGCACTGATACTGCATTAATAGCGGTGGTGGAGGAGTCACGAAAGATTCTCGATGCTGGAGGAGCTATCATCCTCCTAGACCTAAGTGCAGCCTCTGACACGGTGAACCACCGTATTTTGATACGCCGTCTCAAAAAAGTGGGAGTGACAGGCAAAGCCCTGTCTTGGTTGGAATCATTCCTGGAAGAAAGATTCTTGCAGGTATTTGAAGGCAACATCCGGTCCCAACCAGTACCCCTCCAATGCTGGGTACCTCAGGGCTCCTCCTTGAGCCCCACTCTTTTAATGTGTACATGTCCCCACTAGCACAGATAGTTGCCCCTTTTGAAATCCAACTGGTCACCTATGCAGATGACACCCAGCTCATTGTGGCCCTGAACCAGGAAGAGCAGTCGTCGACAAATCTCTGCTCATGTCTTAAAGAAGTCACCAGCTGGATGAGCTCCTCCCACCTCAAGCTAAACGGTGATAAAACCGAGCTCATGCTGCTGGGTAATCAAGCAAGCTTCAATCCCAACAATTCATGGCCACCATGTATGGGGCCCGCACCATTACCTAAACAGGAAATAAAAAGCTTGGGCATATGGCTTGACCATGACCTCACTTTTAGAACTCAAGCAAGAAAAACGGCCGCCACCTGCTATGGTATGCTTCGTACCATACGGAAAGTACTCCCTCTTCTGCCTGTCCATTCCAGAAAGCTTTTGGTTCAAGCGCTCGTCCTTTCCAGGTTGGACTATGGCAATGCCCTTTATCTGGGCGCGCCTAGCTCAGTCATCTCCAAACTTCAGGTTGTCCAAAACTCGGCTGCCAGGCTACTCACAGGCACTAATAACCGCTGCTCAGCCAAGCCTGCCCTGAAGACACTCCACTGGCTCCCGATTCAAGAGAGAATACACTTTAAGGCCCTCTGTATCGCACACAAAAACCTTCATAACAAAGGCCCCCCCATCATCAAAAACGTAATCAAATCATACAAAGCCACCAGAAGTCTCCGCTCAGACCAACTTTATCTAGCGGAGGTCCCCAGAATCAGAAGGGCTCGCTCAGGAGGTCGCCTTCTTTCCTACAACGCCTAGAGACTCTGGAATACCCTTCCTGTCTCTATTCGCAAGGAAGCTAATCATCTGTCATTCCGCAAACAACTGAAGACCTGGCTATTTCCATAACTCCGCCTTCTCCTTGACGCCTATCCGCACCGGGTAGACATGCGCTATATAAGAATATTTTCATGTCATTTAATTTCATTTCATTTCATCATAGCATCTCTTCCTACGTTTGCCTGTCCATGATACATCCGTGCCATGGTAGAGACCATGCTATCAGGCATGACTGGTCTTCCATCCCGATAAACCCAAACGTGATCTATCTCCCGTGGTGCACACCCTGCTCTTACCCATTGTCTTCTTTCCTCATCTCCTGCTTCTTCTTGTAACTGCCTCACCTCTTCCCATGTATTCATAGTGTTAGTAAACAGCAAGGGACATTAATTCATTTCTTTTTCCCTTCCACGATTCACTGAGTTCTGGTTTTGTGCACAATTTTGTGCCATGTCATTAGCAAACTCGTTCCCTGCCGATATATAATCAGCGGACTTCGAGTGGGCAGCACACTTTACTACTGCCAATTGCTTAGGCAGCTGTATCGCCTCAAGCAATTTTCCTACCACTTCAGCATTCCTTATAGGAGGTCCACTCGATGTCAGAAATCTTCTTTGGGACCAAATTTGCCCAAAGTCATGCACCACACCAAAGCCATACTGACTATCAGTAATCGCAGTCACCCTCAGATTCTTTCCCAACTTGCACGCTCTTGTTAATGCAAATAGTTCAGCAACCTGGGCCGATTTCACTCCTTTCAGACAAGATGCTTCCAGTACAGCTCCTACAGTACACACTGCATACGCTGCACTCAACATCCCTTCATCTATTCTCAAGCATGATCCATCCACAAACATCACATAGTCACTTTCTTTCAGAGGGACATCTTTTATATCAGGGCGTGGCTTAGTACAAAAATCAAGTTCTTCCAAACAGTCATGATCAACATCATCCCTGACTTCCACATTCTCAGCATCAGGTAACAGTGTCGAAGGGTTCACATTAAGACATCTCACAAGACTCACATTTGTTGCACCTAAAATGACCATCTCATACTTAGTTAGACGACTATGCATCATAAACTGAGTTTGGTTCCTAGTTAAAAGGATCGCCACATCATGAGGCACAAACACTCTCACAGGATATCCCATCACAATTCCTTCACTCTGCTCCAAGCTCTTACAAGTGGCTGCTACAGCTTTCAAACAACCAGGGAATGCCACAGCTACAGGAGCTAATATAGCTGAGAAATATGCAATTGGTCTTCTCAATTTTCCATGTTTCTATACTAGTACGGAATGCGCACATACATTTCTTTCGCTGCAATAGAGCTCAAACTCTTTTTCATAGTCAGGCTTGCCAAGAGCTGGGGCTTCACACAAACCATCTCTCAATTGTTTAAAAGCCTTCAACTCCTCTTTGTTTAATTCAATAGGGTCTATTACATCACTCTTTGTCAAACGTACCAGAGGTTTTGCGATCAATGTAAAATTACTAATCCACTGACGGCAATATCCAACCATTCCAAGAAACATTCTCATCTCTCTTTGAGTCATTGGGGCTCTCATTCCTTTGATTATCCTGATTCTATCTGCAGTCACTTTTCTTAGTCCTTTTTCGATTTTATGGCCTAAATACTGTACTTCTTTTTGACAAAATTGCTGGGGATACTTTAAGTCCTCAATCTGCTAAATGGTTCAGCAATGCAACAGTATCCACTACACAGGCTTCTCGAGTCCTCGATGCCACCAATAGGTCATCGATATACTGGACTAGTACCGAACTTTCGGGCATTTTTAAATCTTCTAGGGACTTTTTCAGAATCTGATTAAATATCGATAGACTTTCTGTATACCCCTGTGGGATTCGGCACCATGCCAAAGTACGTTCGCCAAACCGGAATGCAAAAATCTGTTGGCTATCAGGTTGCAATGGAATAGAAAAGAAAGCATGACACAAGTCAATGACTGTGTACCATTCTGCATCATGAGGAATCTGATATAAAATCACAGAAGGATTTGGTACGATGGGACAACATGATACAAGAATTTTATTCACTTTTCTCAGGTCTTGCACTATCCTGAAAGTTCCGTTTTTTCAGACCCATAATTGGCAAATTACATGGACTACTCATTATTTCTCTCAAAATACCTTGTTCAATCATTTTGTCTATTATAGGAGTAACTCCTGCAATTATTTCGGGTGTCGATATATACCGTGGAATATTCGGGTAACTTACTCCTTCTTTTACAGTAATTTTTACGGGATCTACATTTTTCATTAATCCCACATCTTCTCCCATGAAATCCCATACCTCCGTTTTTACTGTTTTCTTCAATTCCTGAGGCAATTCCTCTGGGTCAAATACAGCAAATGCCTCAGTAACTTCAGGTTCCATATTGGCTATGGTCATTTTGTACAGTACATCCTCGTCAGGAGTCTCAAAGGCTATACCATCAGGAGTACAGAAAATAGTGCAGTTCATCTTGCACAACAAGTCCTGTCCTAACAAATTCACAGGGCTGGTATCGCACACGACAAAACGGTGCATCTCAGAAAATTTCCCTATTTTAACCTTTACTGGTTCAGTAAGATACGTTTTTATCTGTCTGTTGGATACTCCAACTACTTGGATTGTCTCACCGAGAGAGGAAGATTTTTAACATCAACTGATCTAACAGTTGAACGAGTAGCACCAGTATTTACTAGGAAAGTAATGTTTTCGTCATTTATCTTTCCGTCCACAAATGGGCCTGTTTGGTCTACTTCCAGAGTTGCCCCAAGTGCGCACTCTTTTTAAAAAAAAAGTTTTTTATTAACATTTCTAATAGAACACAAAATATTTTTGGCACTGATCATCATGAGAAACACACCGTCAACACAGAGATGGTCCATTGACATACAATATATCCAGTAGATGACATTCTTTTCATTTTTAGGCTCTTGTTGCGCCCCTATTCCTGCACCTATCCCTGAAATACAGACTATCATACATCCCATTTTTGGGTCAGTTCAATCACTGACTTCCGAACCAGTATCCTCCCTCGGGAGCTCACATATACCAAGTGCGCACTCTTCTTCCTCTCCTCGGCACCGTCAATAACTCTCTTCTGACTCACTCTCATCGCGTTGCAGCCAATACTGCGAAACAGCGTTAGCGCGCGGCAGCTTAGTTACCTGTTCTTCGGTGTAGAATCCTGTCGCATTACTGCATCTCTGAGGATTTACGCTCTGTGGAAAAGGCGGTTTTGGCACCTGACACTGTTGGGCAACAACCTGCTGCTGTCGCTGTGGTTGACAACTCACCTCATTCTGCACCTGTGGATTCAATGATGCATTATCGCCATTAGCACTTGGGGGTAATTTACACTCGGATTTCCAACGCCCTATCTTTCCGCAGTTATGACATGGCCACTTCTTTTTGGCTTCTTCTATATTAATCTGTCCTTTTCCCTTTCCAATATTGGGTTTCTGTTTCATATGGCTCATGCCATTTGCCTGTTTAATCAATTGGGTTTCCTGTCTTTCTGCCACTTTTACTTGTGCCCACATGGCCTTTTCTTTTAATTTACGTTGCTTGGCTTCAATCTCATCGCTAAAATATTTTGCATGCCTCAATACTTCATCTATCTTTTTATTTTGCCAATCTACAGTATGCTGTTTAATCATTTCACTTACTTCAGGTCGTAATCCGTACACAAATCGATATACAAAATGACTTAAATCTTTCTCACTCAAATTTTCATCTCCACTGTATTGTTTAAAAGCCAATAACAATCTCTCATAATGCATGTACAGATTATTTTACTTCTTGGTGAGTTCTATCAATCTTTACCCAATCAGTTTCTTTTGGAGGTAGTTTATTTTTCAGGAAGGTAACTACCTGTTCATATTTTCTCATTACTTCCTGGATCAGGGGCACCTGTTTTAGGATCTCTAGGGTATTCCTGAGTAGGCCAACCTATTGTAATTTTACATTCTGCCCATAGGTCTGCTGGCACAGTTATGCCAAATAGACTGTTTAAATCAATCCATAGTACTTTTGATAATTTCACAAACCTGTCTACCTCCCTGTACCACTCCACTGGCTTCTCGCGCAAAGGGGGAAAGTCATTTGTAAATGATAAAATATCCTGTCTAATCCAGGGGACATGCACATAGTCTCCTCCTGGAATCTCCCTCATGGGACACTCAGTTACCACCTTTTGTTTTTCTCTTACTGGGACAGCTGCAAACGTTTTATCTGTTGCATCGTCTCGTTTCTGAAACCACCTGCTCTTCCATTTATCTACATCACCCCATTTTCTCAGCAAAACAATTAAATCTTTAATCTGAGTTATTCTTCCTGCAGTATTCAAATTCTCAATGTCTTTTTCGGCAAAGTCTACTCTGTATGATTTCTGTAATGACTTTATTTTCTCAAAGTCGATACCCATTTCACTCGCCACTTCTTCCAATCTTTCATGCAAATTTCTCGCTCTCCATGTTATACTTTTACATAGAAACATTAGTTCTTCATCTTGATATGCTTTTAACTTTACTGTGGGAATAGTTCCTACTATTAATTCTTCTAATACTATTTTTAATTTTGCCACATCTAATGGTCGAGGTTCAGCATCTTTTCCTGTAAACTCCTTAACCATTCGCTTAATTCATCAGAAGTGGGACCTACAGGAATTGTTTCACTCTTTGGTGATCCTGGTACTGACTCTGTCGTCATAAGTGTTTTATTCGTTAGGCTCTGATTCACTGTCAAATTTTTAGGAGTACTTAACCCAGAAGTTCCTACCACTTGTCTCCATGGATTCTCTCCTGAATCCCCCGATCCATCTTGCTTATTACTGTTGTAAGGGATCGTTAGACAGTGTTCACTATCCTTTTGCGTATCAAAAATAGGCATTACTGGTCCTATTGTGACAAGAACAGTTACTGCTTCAATATTTTTAGTCAATTCCCTAATCTTTTCAGTTAACTCTAAAGTAGTTCTGACTAATTCAGCTAAATTTTCATTTGTCATCTTACCAGGTTGTATATTTTTTGATTCTCTAAAGGGATTATTTTTCCCTACCTCAGGCGGCGTTGACTCAAATGTTATATTTGTGGTGATTCTTTTACTGGCGCACTAGGTGTCAACAACGTAGAATTTGGTTGGTACGGGGGAGGATTTTTATAACTTTTACAGCTGTAACGTCCTCTGGGAGAAATCTTTCTTTGTGTCTCTACATACAACTGTATACTTTAAATTTCAGTCACACACTTTCAAGTATAATTCATATGAATACACGAGACCAAGACAGATGTATGGACACGCCGCTGGTGTAGCTTGAAAACGTGAAAGAAATCAGAAACATTGAGATATTGATGTAAGGATTTAAAAATCAAAATAGAATATTCCTACACGGCGTGCCCGCAAATAAATAAGGAAGATCCCCACAAAAGCTAAATATCTGGATAGAATATCTACAGTGGTGTCTGACTCAGAGTCAAATCAGAGGCTCGTCTCAAGAAATACAAGATAAAGAAGAGAAGGTAAGGGGTACGGCCTTACCAGAAACATTTTACTGTTGATCGGGTCTGTAGTGCTGAGGGGAAGATTAGAACGAATTGTTTAAAATATTTAAAGAACGAGAGGAAGATCATTACAGTCTTGATAAAGAAGGTTCTATGCGAAACACATCTTCGAAACGCGTCGACGCTTCTGACAGTAGCGCCAAATTTACCTTTTTATATCACCTTAGATGCATATAGAGTGTAACGCAACAAGGTGTATATGTTAAAATTTGATTCTCTTGTAATTGTGGCCAACAATGACAAATTTGAATTGTCTGTTGTTTACTCTCGTGAAAACATATAGGCTTGTTTTGTATATGATTTTGACAGTTCAATGTTTTTAATTAGGATGGAGTAGTTTTCATCTGAAATAGATTACAATGTCCTTATATTGACTTCTTTAGGTCGATGATTTTATTAACTAAATGGTTTTTATGATGTAATGTATGGAAAAATACCTCTGTTTTAATAAACACAATTGTTATTGTACTTACTATAGGTTTTTTGTGCCAATATTTAGTGGACCTAACTGTTTGGATGTGGCGGGTATGATTATACTTGAAAGTGTGTGACTGAAATTTAAAGTATACAGTTGTATGTAGAGACACAAAGAAACATTACTCCCAGAGGACGTTACTGCTGTAAAAGTTCTTATTTGAACCCTAGTCCTTTGGGTCACCAAGGGTCCCTCTCTCTCTTTTTCAATACAGAGGATTTTTATAAAACATGTCCTCGAGTACATCGTCCTCCGACTCATGCATACCATACTTGTAGCCTTCTGACCCTGTATTGTTTCTCTTCTCTGTACATTTTCTACTACTAGTCTCTTCAGCATTTATCATAGGGAACATCCCATCAGCCATATTCGCACTTCTTCATCTCCTCATTCTGTCATCATGATTCTCCTGTCCACACGGTCTACCAAACATGTATTTATACCTTCCGCCACTCCGCTGTCGCTCTCTTTCATACATCTCATCTTCCCATTCTGTCAATGCTTCAAACTGAGTAGGTCTAGGTCTCGGTTCTAGTTTCATCATCCTTTCTCTTAAGTTTTTTAGTACCTCTAAATTAAATGAACCATGTTCTGGAAACGCTAAAACTCCATCATCTTTTGCATACTTCGCCCAATTATCTAGTCAGATGCATGTATGATATCCATATTTCCCAACCATGAAGGATGCGGGCGATTTCGGCGGAGGAAGCAACTGTCCCTCTCTAGTCACAACCAGTTTATCCTTTTTAAATAAATTCTTAATCTTTCCAAACCAGGACTTTTCCTCCTTTTCTGGTGGATCGTAATACATCATTTTCTTTATTTGATATCGCTAGATTTCCTCTACAACTATTCTGTGGTCTTATCCAATCGTAGCGCGACTCACACTAACGCACCAATCCAGAGTGTCTATGTCACCCTGTAATTCTCCACTCCTAGCGCGGTGTTCACTAACGCACCAATCCAGAGCATCTACGTCTCTTAATGGCTGGCCAATCCCAGCGCGGTCTTTTCTGACGTCAGCTTTTCTCACTACTCATGCTTCTGTTGACCCCTCCTTTACAAAATGTATCGGCAACATTTCTCTTACGTTCTCTTTTACTAAAAATCTGTTAGTAACGACATAAAAACACCACCATTGTCGCTTCGCTAACAAAAGATATCGTTTTACCTCTGCCCTACCACGGAATTATTCTATTCGCCGATAAAATAGCACTTCCCTCTACCTTACCCTTCAAGCAAGCATTAGCTAACCGTTTCTCTGGAGATAAAACACTTGTGGAGACTACACTGCTCCTGAGAATTAAGGCCAGAGTTTCACAATAAAGCCGAATGCTATTTCACTTACACACATTCATACGGAAAATGTAGTCCATTTACACAAGAATCCTGTATTTCTTGAGAGCAGCGCTTACCTCTGCCCTTCCACAGAATTATTTCATTTGTTGATAAAGTAGCACTTCCCTCAACTTTACCCTTCTATCAAGCTTAGGGGAGACCTATTACCTTTCCAGTGATAAGCGTAATCAGAGCTCACAATTGACTCCTGTTACTCAAGACCGAAATTTCACAGGTGGCCTTCGCTACCCATACACCACTTTCACACAGAAATGTCCCTAACGATAACACAGGACGATGTTATCAATTCAAACCCAGACACTGCGTCGTGCAACTCCAAACGTCACACGTTTTCCCCGTATACCTAGAGGGCAACTAACAATACACCATGTGACTTCACTTGCCACAGGGCATCCAACTTCCTACATCCCAGAAGTCTTCAGAAACAACATGGAACGCAACGCGACTCAACATAGAATGTTAGTACATAAATCAATACTCTTATCCAAACATCTGCAATCAATAACCAATAATCAGAAATCAAAAATCAATAAGCAATAATCACCAAACTAGCCAAAAATAACCATCATTCTGCTACCAAAAAAACGGATCCAGCGCGAACTGGGTAAATTTACATATCCCCCCCTGCATCACAGACCCGTCGTCACGCTATCTCATTCACACACATATTCATTGGTGGGGCGCATAACACCAACACTCATACGTTTCTTTCACGAGTCTGCACACAGGAGGAGTGATGCTGCGCTGGACATGTGGGGGGCTACCTTATTATCTATAGGGAAGAAAAATTATATTACAGAATATGCATATTTACATTAACACCTATAGAATCCTAAACTTAACATCAAGGCACTCCACCACTTGGTCGATGGACCAATTAGTTGGACTGGTTGATGGTGATTTAGAACCAGCTAAAACACATTTAAAGCTTCAGAATCCTCTAATCACCTACTGGAAAGACCACAAACTCATTATTTCTGTTAATCAATATTTGTTTATCTAAAATTCCTTTTTCAATCATATAATTAGCATTTTGGTTAATCAAATTTGAATTTCTGTCAATTAATACAAATGTAGTCCATTTACACAAAAATCCTGTATTTCTTGAGAGCAGCGCTTACCTCTGCCCTTCCACAGAATTATTTCATTTGTTGATAAAGTAGCACTTCCCTCAACTTTACCCTTCTATCAAGCTTAGGGGAGACCTATTACCTTTCCAGTGATAAGCGTAATCAGAGCTCACAATTGACTCCTGTTACTCAAGACCGAAATTTCACAGGTGGCCTTCGCTACCCATACACCACTTTCACACAGAAATGTCCCTAACGATAACACAGGACGATGTTACCAATTCAAACCCAGACACTGCGTCGTGCAACTCCAAACGTCACACGTTTTCCCCGTATACCTAGAGGGCAACTAACAATACACCATGTGACTTCACTTGCCACAGGGCATCCAACTTCCTACATCCCAGAAGTCTTCAGAAACAACATGGAACGCAACGCGACTCAACATAGAATGTTAGTACATAAATCAATACTCTTATCCAAACATCTGCAATCAATAACCAATAATCAGAAATCAAAAATCAATAAGCAATAATCACCAAACTAGCCAAAAATAACCATCATTCTGCTACCAAAAAAACGGATCCAGCGCGAACTGAGTAAATTTACATATCCCCCCCTGCATCACAGACCCGTCGTCACGCTATCTCATTCACACACATATTCATTGGTGGGGCGCATAACACCAACACTCATACGTTTCTTTCACGAGTCTGCACACAGGAGGAGTGATGCTGCGCTGGACATGTGGGGGGCTACCTTATTATCTATAGGGAAGAAAAATTATATTACAGAATATGCATATTTACATTAACACCTATAGAATCCTAAACTTAACATCAAGGCACTCCACCACTTGGTCGATGGACCAATTAGTTGGACTGGTTGATGGTGATTTAGAACCAGCTAAAACACATTTAAAGCTTCAGAATCCTCTAATCACCTACTGGAAAGACCACAAACTCATTATTTCTGTTAATCAATATTTGTTTATCTAAAATTCCTTTTTCAATCATATAATTAGCATTTTGGTTAATCAAATTTGAATTTCTGTCAATTAATACAAATGTAGTCCATTTACACAAGAATCCTGTATTTCTTGAGAGCAGCGCTTACCTCTGCCCTTCCACAGAATTATTTCATTTGTTGATAAAGTAGCACTTCCCTCAACTTTACCCTTCTATCAAGCTTAGGGGAGACCTATTACCTTTCCAGTGATAAGCGTAATCAGAGCTCACAATTGACTCCTGTTACTCAAGACCGAAATTTCACAGGTGGCCTTCGCTACCCATACACCACTTTCACACAGAAATGTCCCTAACGATAACACAGGACGATGTTACCAATTCAAACCCAGACACTGCGTCGTGCAACTCCAAACGTCACACGTTTTCCCCGTATACCTAGAGGGCAACTAACAATACACCATGTGACTTCACTTGCCACAGGGCATCCAACTTCCTACATCCCAGAAGTCTTCAGAAACAACATGGAACGCAACGCGACTCAACATAGAATGTTAGTACATAAATCAATACTCTTATCCAAACATCTGCAATCAATAACCAATAATCAGAAATCAAAAATCAATAAGCAATAATCACCAAACTAGCCAAAAATAACCATCATTCTGCTACCAAAAAAACGGATCCAGCGCGAACTGGGTAAATTTACATATCCCCCCCTGCATCACAGACCCGTCGTCACGCTATCTCATTCACACACATATTCATTGGTGGGGCGCATAACACCAACACTCATACGTTTCTTTCACGAGTCTGCACACAGGAGGAGTGATGCTGCGCTGGACATGTGGGGGGCTACCTTATTATCTATAGGGAAGAAAAATTATATTACAGAATATGCATATTTACATTAACACCTATAGAATCCTAAACTTAACATCAAGGCACTCCACCACTTGGTCGATGGACCAATTAGTTGGACTGGTTGATGGTGATTTAGAACCAGCTAAAACACATTTAAAGCTTCAGAATCCTCTAATCACCTACTGGAAAGACCACAAACTCATTATTTCTGTTAATCAATATTTGTTTATCTAAAATTCCTTTTTCAATCATATAATTAGCATTTTGGTTAATCAAATTTGAATTTCTGTCAATTAATACAAATTGCATGACATTTATATTTACCTATTCTTGCTATCGGGGTCTTTTCTAATTCAATTTGCATAAACCAAATTCTCTGCTCCATTGTCCCAATCAAAAAGCAGGCCAAGACTCAAAGTCCAGGAAAGTTCTTTGCTCAGCACGTCACAGTCCCAAAGATCTCCAAAGGACCAGGAATGGTGCAAGCATGTAGCTCATCTGTCATCGCCCGTGGGGTCGGAAGGGGTGTAGGATCTCGCTCCTCCCTATTCTACTACCCTTTTTATAATAAAATTCTGGGTAACATTAAACATTTCTTTGGCAATACTATATTCTGATTGGTCCATTTGAAGAAAATTTTAACATTATCTGACTTTCCCAGAGACTTTGGTTCTCAGAGAAGTGCTGGAACACTTCCTCGGTTCATGTCATAACCATGCAACATTGTTTTTCCCTGGTTGTGGAAGTTCATTGTTTCCTGCGTTGATTTTCACTAACTGACGTTTGGCAGTCCTCCATGTTCCTATCCTTGACCAGGAGCACTGAGCTCTGAATTGGGGACGCCTGGAGATCTGCGGAGCCATCGGAGTCTGCGCAGTAGACATCGCGCTCACGAGACGGTGGCTACTTCTGAACTCCATTTTGAATGTCATGGCTTAGTAGGCCCGAATGCCAACTTAAGCAAAACAAACACAAAAGAACAATTAATATACGAAAATGAAGATGCTAATGTAAAACCCACACTAATCCCTTTATGTATTAGTATTTACCTAGTTTATAGCGACATTTAAAGCAATAATACTCACAATTTGGCATCAAGAGGAATGCAAACGTCACTAAAGCAACATAAATAATGCAATATTAAATCACCACACATACTACTGTTAATAGGCGTACCACAATTGTTATTAGAGTTATTCTGCCATGCAAATAGCAATAAGTCCCGCGTGTAATTTGTGTTTATGCAAATTGTTGGTTAGTACAACACAGCACTCTGTTAATTCAAGTTAAAATATAAATCGATTACGTAATTAATATTTTCATGCAAAATAGAGAAGGTATACAACATTTTGCTTTACCTGCTCCATCAATCCCCCCTTTGGTGATTTTTAATATCACCATAAATTCCCTTAAATTTTGATAAAATGTATAATAGAAATGAATTCAGTTCTCTTAAGATTTGTTAGGTCACATGATTGTTTCCCCTGTTTCATCCTCTCTTGTCTTTTTATACACATTCTCTTTCCATTCTTCTAATTCTATATCTTCCATTTCTCTTTCTTTTCTTTCTTTCTCTCTTTTCTTTGCAGCTTCTCTTTTTATATGATTTTGTAATTTTCTTCTTTTGCTACATAAACATCCTAGTCTCAAAATTAATACTAAAAACATCACACATTTTACTGGAATTAGAATCTTACCAATATAGGTACTACCTAATTTTAATAGAAAGTTCTTAATAGTAGAAGTCCATTTTCCAATCCTTTCCCAAACACCTTCAACCTCCAATGGAACAATCTCCTTGTGCAAGTCAGTTATATTCTTAATGTATGTCTTTAAATCTTGACTTTCGTCAGTACAACAATGTTGAACCTTCAGCATTCCACAGACTCCACCCTCTTTGGCCAAAATAATATCAAAGGAAAGTCGATTTTGCATCACCATAGCTCGCATGGCAACCATTTCAGTATTTACTAATAAGAATCCTCCAGCAGTGCTTGTCGATAAGCGATCCACTACTGTAGACAATTTTCTAATTTTCTGTGCATTCAGAGATATTCCAACGGCTGGTATCAGTGCTCCAAAAATATCCCCTACAATTTCTGACCAACTTTCCCTCCTTCTACGTGTTAGTTGTCTACCTAAATCATGCGCACCATCTTTTCCCCTTTCCACATGAAATATCTTTGGGAAGACCAGGCCTAGATAACATGTGCCATACCAATGGTCCGGTAATCGATAATAAGCTTTGTTCCCGCAGATAAAATATAATGCAGGGAATACCGGATAATTTCTTCCTTTAAATCTCCATCCACCCATGATTCTATAAGTATCATGGCATTCACTCGCACCTATGAAATAGTTATCATACACAGTTTGATTTCTTCTAATACACAATTTCCCTTTCTGAGGCCTGTCTAAAGCCATAGCTGGACTAGTTTCTCCTTTCAAATGTTTTTCTCTTTCAACGTCCCAAACTGTCTTCTCTTCCTTTCCCTCAGGTATCTTCTTCTGCATTTTGATTCTCCTTTCTTCTACCATATCTAGAAAAGTCTTCTCTCTTCAGACTTCAAGCGAGATTATTTCTAAACACTGATTCTAAAGTTAATTCTCTAGTTTCTAGGAAAAATTCACCTAAAACTTTACCAGGTTTTACCCTATTCAATTTAGGAACTACGGGTACTTGTGAAAAAATGTTATCTACATCAGAAAAATAATATTCTAGTTTCCCTGTTTTATAAAACAAACTTGCTAATACACTACATGTTATTCCATATGTCACTGAAAGGTGATGGTACGTCACTCCCTCAGACACTGATGCAGGCAACTGCATGCAGACATAGCAATCTCTCACATCCATAGTTTTTACATATTCATACAATAACTTTGAGAAAACATTGTTAGAAAAGTTAGTTATGGACCTATCTTTATGTAAGTAAGTTCTATCTATTTCTTTAGTCGGGTGAATATCATGAATCTTTTCTACATCAGTCTTATTTTCACTATGACCTTCTATCATTTCAAATGTTACTTTAAATGAAACTACTAAAGCTAACGCACTCCACAGAAGCATTAATAATCCTGTACAACAGCAACACACCTTGCACCATCTTCGAAGGAACACACATGTAGATTTTCTACTTTCTGTGTTTGCCATTTTCGGAAAATGATCAGTGTGTTTTGACTTCCTCTACACACAACTAGTTTGTCTAAACCCAAGGTTCTAAGCACCTACTTGGTTCTTTTCGGTTATGTCTTTTATTCGGTATTTTTCAATTTTCTCCTTTGGGAACACCTTGGTTTCCTCAATTTGGCATTTGATCGCCTTTCACTTTGCTCTCACAATCTTGATTCAGAATTTCCTGAACATCCGTCTCTTCTCCGATGTCGGACAAGATAACTCTCAGGATTTCCGATTCTTTGTCTTCCTCAACCACTTCTGGTATAGTCACCCCTAGATCCCCTTGGCTGTCTGCTTCCTCTTTTGTCTTCAGGAAGTGCCACGTATGACCATTCTGGCGACTTATACTTCTGGTTGGGTTTCTTAGTCCGTTTTCCTTTCTCTAACGGTGTCTGTTCAATGTCTTTTGATTTCTCTTGGCTAGACACCTCATTCACCTGTTCAGCTCTAGATGACTTTACTCGTGTCAATCGGTATCTTAATCTCTTTATCTTGTTTGGCCAAACTTCCTCCTTTGCTGGCCTTTTCAACTTATTTCCTTTTTCACTTTTCTCAGTTCTCCATGCTCTTTTTCTCAGAACTCGACCTTCCTGTACTTCTTCGTCACTGTCCTCAGATTCAGTTCCACCTTGACTTTTACTTTCAGTAGTTTTTCTTTCCGCAACTTCCTTTTTCTTGTCTAATTCTGTCCCTCCTCATGTTTCTTCCACACAATCTTCCTGCTGACTAACTGTCCCTTCTTCTACCTGGATGTCTGGTTTCCCTACACCTCCTCGGGGGTCTTCTGCAACATTCTTTCCCTCTCTCTCTGTATCTGGTACCTCACCATCTACCTCTGTGATTTCAGGTGGAATTTCTCTTGTTTTTACATGTGGAGCTTCTTTATCAAGAATTTCTTTGACAGTCGCTTCGCTGTTTTCGATTTCTCTTTCATGTACTTGTACTGGTTCAGCATCTGACTCGTAACTTGTGTCAGAAATCTGCAATCTCCTTCTTAATGGTAGATTCTCTGGTGCTATTACTGGACTTGATTCTAACTCCCCCCTTTCAGGAGTTGGTCTTGTTCTGGTTTCTTCTGAGTCTGACTCGGAACTGGTATCAGATTCTTCAAAGTATTCTTCTTCACTGTTGTTCGCTGGATTAGGAATTTGCAAGGTATGACTGGCATTAATCCAATTCTTCACTCCTGCACATTTCACAGCTGTTGTTGTGGTCAAGATTACCTGACGCGGTTTACCCCAACGTGGGACCAGACAATTTCTTCTTCTATGCACTTTAACTCTCACCCAGTCACCTGGGCTCAGATCATGAGTTGGCTTCTTTTCAAGAGTGGTTGCATCCGATCCAACCTGATGAAACACAGAATGAACGGAATCAGCCAACCCTTTGCAATATTCCAACACCAAGTCATCAGATATAGGCAATAGTTTGTTGACAGGAATGAAAACATGTCTCATTGTCCTCCCCATCACTATTTCATGGGGACTCAAATCAGTATTCCTATCAGGGATAGATCTAATAGTCATGAGCACTAGAGGCAAGACATCAGGCCATTTCAAACCTGTGGCTAAACACATCTTTCCCAATCTATTTTTATTGGTGCCATTTACTTGTTCCACCACACCAGAAGCCTCTGGGCGATAAGCACAATGCAGTTTCTGTTGTACATTCAATGCCTCACAAATCAGTTTCATGATTTCATTATGAAAATGCTTTCCTCTATCTGATTCAATCGTGACTGGAAAACCAAATCTGGGAATGAACTCTCTCAATAGTAATTTTGCTACAGTAATTCCATCACTCCTTCTAGTCGGGTAGGCTTCCACCCATCGTGAAAATAGGCAAACTACCACTAGAACATATCTCAGTCTATTGCAGGGGGGCATTTCAATGAAGTCAATCTGCATTCTGGTGAAAGGCCCTCCTTCTCGTCCTATCGTCCCTAGGCTCACCACTGTCTTTTTTCCAGGATTATATCGCTGACATATAAGGCATCTCTGACATAGGCTCTCAGCTACAAGTCTAAACTTGGCATTATACCATGTCTGTTTGAAAAGTCTGATCATAGCATCTCTTCCTACAAGTGCTTGTCCATGATACATCCGTGCCATGGTAGAGACCATGCTATCAGGCATGACTGGTCTTCCATCCCGATAAACCCAAACGTGATCTGTCTCTCGTGGTGCACATCCTGCTTTTATCCACTGTTTCCTTTCCTCATCTCCTGCTTCTTCTTGTAACTGCCTCACCTCTTCCCATGTATTCATAGTGTTAGTAAACAGCAAGGGACATTAATTCATTTCTTTTTCCCTTCCACGATTCACTGAATTCTGGTTTTGTGCACAATTTTGTGCCATGTCATTAGCAAACTCGTTCCCTGCCGATATATAATCAGCGGACTTCGAGTGGGCAGCACACTTTACTACTGCCAATTGCTTAGGCAGCTGTCTCGCTTCAAGCAATTTTCCTACCACTTCAGCATTCCTTATAGGAGTTCCACTCGATGTCAGAAATCTTCTTTGGGACCAAATTTGCCCAAAGTCATGCACCACACCAAAGCCATACTGACTATCAGTAATCGCAGTCACCCTCAGATTCTTTCCCAACTTGCACGCTCTTGTTAATGCAAATAGTTCAGCAACCTGGGCCGATTTCACTCCTTTCAGACAAGATGCTTCCAGTACAGCTCCTACAGTACACACTGCGTACGCTGCACTCAAAATCCCTTCATCTGTTCTCAAGCATGATCCATCCACAAACATCACATAGTCACTTTCTTTCAGAGGGACATCTTTTATATCAGGGCGTGGCTTAGTACAAAAATCAAGTTCTTCCAAACAGTCATGATCAACATCATCCCTGACTTCCACATTCTCAGCATCAGGTAACAATGTCGAAGGGTTCACATTAAGACATCTCACAAGGCTCACATTTGTTGCACCTAAAATGACCATCTCAAACTTAGTTAGACGACTATGCATCATAAACTGAGTGTGGTTCCTAGTTAAAAGGATCGCCACATCATGAGGCACAAACACTCTCACGGGATATCCCATCAAAATTCCTTCACTCTGTTCCAAGCTCTTACAAGTGGCTGCTACAGCTTTCAAACAACCAGGCAATGCCACAGCTACAGGATCTAATATAGCTGAAAAATATGCAATTGGTCTTCTCAATTTTCCATGTTTCTATACTAGTACGGAATGCGCACATCCATTTCTTTCGCTGCAATAGAGCTCAAACTCTTTTTCATAGTCAGGCATGCCAAGAGCTGGGGCTTCACACAAACCATCTCTCAATTGTTTAAAAGCCTTCAACTCCTCTTTGTTTAATTCAATAGGGTCTTTTACATCACTCTTTGTCAAACGTACCAGAGGTTTTGCAATCAATGTAAAATTACTAATCCACTGACGGCAATATCCAACCAGTCCAAGAAACATTCTCATCTCTCTTTGAGTCATTGGGGCTCTCATTCCTTTGATTATCCTGATTCTATCTGCAGTCACTTTTCTTAGTCCTTTTTTGATTTTATGGCCTAAATACTGTACTTCTTTTTGACAAAATTGCAACTTTGATGGGGATACTTTAAGTCCTCAATCTGCTAAATGGTTCAGCAATGCAACAGTATCCACTACACAGGCTTCTCGAGTCCTCGATGCCACCAATAGGTCATCGATATACTGGACTAGTACCGAACTTTCGGGCATTTTTAAATCTTCTAGGGACTTTTTCAGAATCTGATTAAATATCGATGGACTTTCTGTATACCCCTGTGGGATTCGGCACCATGCCAAAGTACGTTCGCCAAACCGGAATGCAAAAATCTGTTGGCTATCAGGTTGCAATGGAATAGAAAAGAAAGCATGACACAAGTCAATGACTGTGTACCATTCTGCATCATGAGGAATCTGATATAAAATCACAGAAGGATTTGGTACGATGGGACAACATGATACAACAATTTTATTCACTTTTCTCAGGTCTTGCACTATCCTGAAAGTTCAGTTTTTTCAGACCCATAATTGGCAAATTACATGGACTACTCATTATTTCTCTCAAAATACCTTGTTCAATCATTTTGTCTATTATAGGAGTAACTCCTGCAATTATTTCGGGTGTCGATATATACCGTGGAATATTCGGGTAACTTACTCCTTCTTTTACAGTAATTTTTACGGGATCTACATTTTTCATTAATCCCACATCTTCTCCCATGAAATCCCATACCTCCGTTTTTACTGTTTTCTTCAATTCCTGAGGCAATTCCTCTGGGTCAAATACAGCAAATGCCTCAGTAACTTCAGGTTCCATATTGGCTATGGTCATTTTGTACAGTACATCCTCGTCAGGAGTCTCAAAGGCTATACCATCAGGAGTACAGAAAATAGTGCAGTTCATCTTGCACAACAAGTCCTGTCCTAACAAATTCACAGGGCTGGTATCGCACACGACAAAACGGTGCATCTCAGAAAATTTCCCTATTTTAACCTTTACTGGTTCAGTAAGATACGTTTTTATCTGTCTGTTGGATACTCCAACTACTTGGATTGTCTCACCGAGAGAGGAAGATTTTTAACATCAACTGATCTAACAGTTGAACGAGTAGCACCAGTATTTACTAGGAAAGTAATGTTTTCGTCATTTATCTTTCCGTCCACAAATGGGCCTGTTTGGTCTACTTCCAGAGTTGCACCAAGTGCGCACTCTTTTTAAAAAACATTTTTTTATTAACATTTCTAATAGAACACAAAATATTTTTAGCACTGATCATCATGAGAAACACACCGTCAACACAGAGATGGTCCATTGACATACAATATATCCAGTAGATGACATTCTTTTCATTTTTAGGCTCTTGTTGCGCCCCTATTCCTGCACCTATACCTGAAATACAGACTATCATACATCCCATTTTTGGGTCAGTTCAATCACTGACTTCCGAACCAGTATCCTCCCTCGGGAGCTCACATATACCAAGTGCGCACTCTTCTTCCTCTCCTCGGCACCGTCAATAACTCTCTTCTGACTCACTCTCATCGCGTAGTAGCCAATTCTGCGAAACAGCGTTAGCGCGCGGCAGCTTAGTTACCTGTTCTTCGGTGTAGAATCCTGTCGCATTACTGCATCTCTGAGGATTAACGCTCTGTGGAAAAGGCGGTTTTGGCACCTGACACTGTTGGGCAACAACCTGCTGCTGTCGCTGTGGTTGACAACTCACCTCATTCTGCACCTGTGGATTCAATGATGCATTATCGCCATTAGCACTTGGGGGTAATTTACACTCGGATTTCCAACGCCCTATCTTTCCGCAGTTATGACATGGCCACTTCTTTTTGGCTTCTTCTATATTAATCTGTCCTTTTCCCTTTCCAATGGGGAACAACCTTTACAACGCAACTTTTACAACGCACTACCATTACAACGCATTTTTTACAACGCATAATCCATTACAACGCATGACATTACAACGTATGACACTACAACGCATTTTTAAAAACTACCTTTACAACGCATTCCATTACAACGCATACTACCATTACAACGCATACCATTACAACACATAATATTACACTATACTATCCAACACTTACCCTACTGATGCACCCCCTGGAGTTAGAATAGTAATTTTTACCCCTATACTATCCAACACTTACCCTACTGATGCACCCCCTGGAGTTAGAATAGTAATTTTTACCCCTATACTATCCAACACTTACCCTACTGATGCACCCCCTGGAGTTAGAATAGTAATTTTTACCCCTATACTATCCAACACTTACCCTACTGATGCACCCCCTGGAGTTAGAATAGTAATTTTTACCCCTATACTATCCAACACTTACCCTACTGATGCACCCCCTGGAGTTAGAATAGTAATTTTTACCCCTATACTATCCAACACTTACCCTACTGATGTATCCCCTGGAGTTAGAATAGTAATTTTTACCCCTATACTATCCAACACTTACCCTACTGTTGCACCCCCTGGAGTTAGAATAGTAATTTTTACCCCTATACTATCCAACACTTACCCTACTGTTGCACCCCCTGGAGTTAGAATAGTAATTTTTACCCCTATACTATCCAACACTTACCCTACTGATGCACCCCCTGGAGTTAGAATAGTAATTTTTACCCCTATACTATCCAACACTTACCCTACTGATGCACCCCCTGGAGTTAGAATAGTAATTTTGACCCCTATACTATCCAACACTTACACTACTGTTGCACCCCCTGGAGTTAGAATAGTAATTTTTACCCCTATACTATCCAACACTTACCCTACTGATGTATCCCCTGGAGTTAGAATAGTAATTTTTACCCCTATACTATCTAATACTTACCTTAAATGTAATTTAATATTATGCGTTGTAATGGTATGCGTTGTAAAGGTAGTATGCGTTGTAATGGTAGTGCGTTGTAAAGGTATTTTTTAAAAATGCGTTGTAGTGTCATGCGTTGTAATGTCATGCGTTGTAATGGATTATGCGTTGTAAAAAATGCGTTGTAAGTGCATGCGTTGTAAAAGTGTGCGTTGTAACGTCATACATCCCTTTCCAATATTGGGTTTCTGTTTCATATGGCTCATGCCATTTGCCTGTTCAATCAATTGGGTTTCCTGTCTTTCTGCCACTTTTACTTGAGCCCACATGGCCTTTTCTTTTAATTTACGTTGCTTCAATCTCATCGCTAAAATATTTTGCATGCCTCAATACTTCATCTATCTTTTTATTTTTCCAATTTACAGTATGCTGTTTAATCATTTCACTTACTTCAGGTCGTAATCCGTACACAAATCGATATACAAAATGACTTAAATCTTTCTCACTCAAATTTTCATCTCCACTGTATTGTTTAAAAGCCAATAACAATCTCTCATAATGCATGTACAGATTATTTTACTTCTTGGTGAGTTCTATCAATCTTTACCCAATCAGTTTCTTTTGGAGGTAGTTTATTTTTCAGGAAGGTCACTACCTGTTCATATTTTCTCATTACTTCCTGGATCAGGGGCACCTGTTTTAGGATCTCTAGGGTATTCCTGATTAGGCCAACCTATTGTAATTTTACATTCTGCCCATAGGTCTGCTGGCACAGTTATGTCAAATAGACTGTTTAAATCAATCCATAGTACTTTTGATAATTTCACAAACCTGTCTACCTGCCTGTACCACTCCACTGGCTTCTCGCGCAAAGGGGGAAAGTCATTTGTAAATGATAAAATATCCTGTCTAATCCAGGGGACATGCACATAGTCTCCTCCTGGAATCTCCCTCATGGGACACTCAGTTACCACCTTTTGTTTTTCTCTTACTGGGAAAGCTGCAAACGTTTTATCTGTTGCATCGTCTCGTTTCTGAAACCACCTGCTCTTCCATTTATCTACATCACCCCATTTTCTCAGCAAAACAATTAAATCTTTAATCTGAGTTATTCTTCCTGCAGTATTCAAATTCTCAATGTCTTTTTCGGCAAAGTCTACTCTGTATGATTTCTGTAATGACTTTATTTTCTCAAAGTCGATACCCATTTCACTCGCCACTTCTTCCAATCTTTCATGCAAATTTCTCGCTCTCCATGTTATACTTTTACATAGAAACATTAGTTCTTCATCTTGATATGCTTTTAACTTTACTGTGGGAATAGTTCCTACTATTAATTCTTCTAATACTATTTTTAATTTTGCCACATCTAATGGTCGAGGTTCAGCATCTTTTCCTGTAAACTCCTTAACCATTCGCTTAATTCATCAGAAGTGGGACCTACAGGAATTGTTTCACTCTTTGGTGATCCTGGTACTGACTCTGTCGTCATAAGTGTTTTATTCGTTAGGCTCTGATTCACTGTCAAATATTTAGGAGTACTGAACCCAGAAGTTCCTACCACTTGTCTCCATGGATTCTCTCCTGAATCCCCGATCCATCTTGCTTATTACTGTTGTAAGGGATCGTTGGACAATGTTCACTATCCTTTTGCTTATCAAAAATAGGCATTACTGGTCCTATTGTGACAAGAACAGTTACTGCTTCAATATTTTTAGTCAATTCCCTAATCTTTTCAGTTAACTCTAAAGTAGTTCTGACTAATTCAGCTAAATTTTCATTTGTCATCTTACCAGGTTGTATATTTTTTGATTCTCTAAAGGGATTATTTTTCCCTACCTCAGGCGGCGTTGACTCAAATTTTATATTTGTGGTGATTCTTTTACTGGCGCACTAGGTGTCAACAACGTAGAATTTGGTTGGTACGGGGGAGGATTTTTATAACTTTTACAGCAGTAACGTCCTCTGGGAGAAATCTTTCTTTGTGTCTCTACATACAACTGTATACTTTAAATTTCAGTCACACACTTTCAAGTATAATTCATATGAATACACGAGACCAAGACAGACGTATGGACACGCCGCTGGTGTAGCTTGAAAACGTGAAAGAAATCGGAAACATTGAGATATTGATGTAAGGATTTAAAAATCAAAATAGAATATTCCTACACGGCGTGCCCGCAAATAAATAAGGAAGATCCCCACAAAAGCTAAATATCTGGATAGAATATCTACAGTGGTGTCTGACTCAGAGTCAAATCAGAGGCTCGTCTCAAGAAATACAAGATAAAGAAGAGAAGGTAAGGGGTACGGCCTTACCAGAAACATTTTACTGTTCATCGGGTCTGTAGTGCTGAGGGGAAGATTAGAACAAATTGTTTAAAATATTTAAAGAACGAGAGGAAGATCATTACAGTCTTGATAAAGAAGGTTCTATGCGAAACACACCTTCGAAACGCGTCGACGCTTCTGACAGTAGCGCCAAATTTACCTTTTATATCACCTTAGATGCATATAGAGTGTAACGCAACAAGGTGTATATGTTAAAATTTGATTCTCTTGTAATTGTGGCCAACAATGACAAATTTGAATTGTCTGTTGTTTACTCTCGTGAAAACATATAGGCTTGTTTTGTATATGATTTTGACAGTTCAATGTTTTTAATTAGGATGGAGTAGTTTTCATCTGAAATAGATTACAATGTCCTTATATTGACTTCTTTAGGTCGATGATTTTATTAACTAAATGGTTTTTATGATGTAATGTATGGAAAAATACCTCTGTTTTAATAAACACAATTGTTATTGTACTTACGATAGGTTTTTTGTGCCAATATTTAGTGGACCTAACTGTTTGGATGTGGCGGGTATGATTATACTTGAAAGTGTGTGACTGAAATTTAAAGTATACAGTTGTATGTAGAGACACAAAGAAAAATTACTCCCAGAGGACGTTATGCTGTAAAAGTTCTTATTTGAACCCTAGTCCTTTGGGTCACCAAGGGTCCCTCTCTCTCTTTTTCAATACAGAGGATTTTTATAAAACATGTCCTCGAGTACATCGTCCTCCGACTCATGCATACCATACTTGTAGCCTTCTGACCCTGTATTGTTTCTCTTCTCTGTACATTTTCTACTACTAGTCTCTTCAGCATTTCTCATAGGGAACATCCCATCAGCCATATTCGCACTTCGCCATCTCCTCAGTCTGTCATCATGATTCTCCTGTCCACACGGTCTACCAAACATGTATTTATACCTTCCGCCACTCCGCTGTCGCTCTCTTTCATACATCTCATCTTCCCATTCTGTCAATGCTTCAAACTGAGTAGGTCTAGGTCTCGGTTCTAGTTTCATCATCCTTTCTCTTCAGTTTCTTAGTACCTCTAAATTAAATTAACCATGTTCTGGAAACGCTAAAACTCCATCATCTTTTGCATACTTCGCCCAATTATCTAGTCAGATGCATGTATGATATCCATATTTCACAACCATGAAGGATGCGGGCGATTTCGGCGGAGGAAGCAACTGTCCCTCTCTAGTCACAACCGGTTTATCCTTTTTAAATAAATTCTTAATCTTTCCAAACCAGGACTTTTCCTCCTTTTCTGGTGGATCGTAATACATCATTTTCTTTATTTGATATCGCTAGATTTCCTCTACAACTATTCTGTGGTCTTATCCAATCATAGCGCGACTCACACTAACGCACCAATCCAGAGTGTCTATGTCACCCTGTAATTCTCCACTCCTAGCGCGGTGTTCACTAACGCACCAATCCAGAGCATCTACGTCTCTTAATGGCTGGCCAATCCCAGCGCGGTCTTTTCTGACGTCAGCTTTTCTCACTACTCATGCTTCTGTTGACCCCTCCTTTACGAAATGTATCGGCAACATTTCTCTTACGTTCTCTTTTACTAAAAATCTGTTAGTAACGACATAAAAACACCACCGTTGTCCGCTTCGCTAACAAAATATATAGTTTTACCTCTGCCCTACCACGGAATTATTCCATTCGCCGATAAAGTAGCACTTCCCTCTACCTTACCCTTCAAGCAAGCATTAGCTAACCGTTTCTCTGGAGATAAAACACATGTGGAGACTACACTGCTCCTGAGAATTAAGGCCAGAGTTTCACAATAAAGCCGAATGCTATTTCACTTACACACATTCATACGGAAAATGTAGTCCATTTACACAAGAATCCTGTATTTCTTGAGAGCAGCGCTTACCTCTGCCCTTCCACAGAATTATTTCATTTGTTGATAAAGTAGCACTTCCCTCAACTTTACCCTTCTATCAAGCTTAGGGGAGACCTATTACCTTTCCAGTGATAAGCGTAATCAGAGCTCACAATTTACTCCTGTTACTCAAGACCGAAATTTCACTGGTGGCCCTCGCTACCCAAACACCACTTTCACACAGAAATGTCCCTAACGATAACACAGGACGATGTTACCAATTCAAACCCAGACAATGCGTCGTGCAACTCCAATCGTCCCACGTTTTCCCCGTATACCTAGAGGGCAACTAACAATACACCATGTGACTTCACTTGCCACAGGGCATCCAACTTCCTACATCCCAGAAGTCTTCAGAAACAACATGGAACGCAACGCGACTCAACATAGAATGTTAGTACATAAATCAATACTCTTATCCAAACATCTGCAATCAATAACCAATAATCAGAAATCAAAAATCAATAAGCAATAATCACCAAACTAGCCAAAAATAACCATCATTCTGCTACCAAAAAAACGGATCCAGCGCGAACTGGGTAAATTTACATATCCCCCCCTGCATCACAGACCCGTCGTCACGCTATCTCATTCACACACATATTCATTGGTGGGGCGCATAACACCAACACTCATACGTTTCTTTCACGAGTCTGCACACAGGAGGAGTGATGCTGCGCTGGACATGTGGGGGGCTACCTTATTATCTATAGGGAAGAAAAATTATATTACAGAATATGCATTTTTACATTAACACCTATAGAATCCTAAAGTTAACATCAAGGCACTCCACCACTTGGTCGATGGACCAATTAGTTGGACTGGTTGATGGTGATTTAGAACCAGCTAAAACACATTTAAAGCTTCAGAATCCTCTAATCACCTACTGGAAAGACCACAAACTCATTATTTCTGTTAATCAATATTTGTTTATCTAAAATTTCTTTTTCAATCATATAATTAGCATTTCGGTTAATCAAATTTGAATTTCTGTCAATTAATACAAATTGCATGACATTTATATTTACCTATTCTTGCTATCGGGGTCTTTTCTAATTCAATTGGCTCTGCATAAACCAAATTCTCTGCTCCATTGTCCCAATCAAAAAGCAGGCCAAGACTCAAAGTCCAGGAAAGTTCTTTGCTCAGTACGTCACAGTCCCAAAGATCTCCAAAGGTCCAGGAATCGTGCAAGCATGTAGCTCATCTGTCATCGCCCGTGGGGTCGGAAGGGGTGTAGGATCTCTCTCCTCCCTATTCTACTACCCTTTTTATAATAACATTCTGGGTAACATGAAACATTTCTTTGGCAATACTATATTCTGATTGGTCCAGTTGAAGAAACTTTTAACATTATCTGACTTTCCCAGAGACTTTGGTTCTCAGAGAAGTGCTGGGTCACTTCCTCGGTTCATGTCATAACCATGCAGCATTGTTGTTTCCTGGTTGTGGAAGTTCATTGTTTCCTGCGTTGATTTTCACTAACTGACGTTTGGCAGTCCTCCATGTTCCTATCCTTGACCAGGAACACTGTGCTCTGACGTGAGGGTGCCTGGAGATCTGCGGAGCCATCGGAGTCTGCGCAGTAGACATCGCGCTCACGAGACGGTGGCCACTTCTGAACTCCATTTTGAATGTCATGGCTTGGTAGGCCCGAATGCCAACTTAAGCAAAACAAACACAAAAGAACAGTTAATATACGAAAATGAAGATGCTAATGTTAAACCCACACTAATCCCATTATGCATTAGTATTTACCTAGCTTATAGCGACATTTAAAGCAATAATACAATTTGGCATCAACAGGAACGCAAACGTCACTAAAGCAACATAAATAATGCAATATTCTAGCACCACACATACTACTGTTAATAGGCGTACCACAATTGTTATTAGAGTTATTCTGCCATGCAAATAGCAATGAGTCCCGCGTGTAATTTGTGTTTATGCAAATTGTTGGTTAGTACAACACAGCACTCTGTTAATTCAAGTTAAAATATAAATCGATTACGTAATTAATATTTTTATGCAAAATAGAGAAGGTATACACAATGTTGCTTTACCTGCTCCATCATGATAATCCTGCCTTTCTTCCCTTTTAGGCTTCCCACTTTATAGGAGCTTGAGTCTAGTGTGAGAGGGTTGCTTGCCAGCGGGGACTATGGGAACGTTGGGGTAAGGTTATATATAAGAGCTTTAGTGACATGAACCTTGAGAACTTAGATATTGTTCCAATAAGGGAAGGTACTAACAAACGAAACTCTATTCCTCCGTTATATCACTGAGGTCTTAGAAGTCGCCAGAGAGAGGGATCCTAGGAAGAACTACAAGAATCAGCTGCTTGTCCACCTCTCTATTCAATTCCCTTTTCCCTCCTCCCCCCAGCCTGTTGTGATCATAGAGAAGAATATATATATATATATATATATATATATATATATATATATATTGCCAAACACCACGTCTCTAGAAAGAACGTGCGGCGCACTCGGGCTCAATCCAAAGAAATTAGCTTTATTCGTTCTTCTCCGCTTAGAATGTGCAATTGCGCCCTCCATTGGAGGGCGCAATTGCACATTCTAAGCTTTTGGGAGCAAGATGCCTTCAGCCTCAGAATTAGTTGTCATGTCATTGGTTGGTCACTGGAATATCCTTTTTTGCAAACTTAGCACATGAATTGCATATGTTTAATTAATTCTGTAGATTATTATCGGCATGACATTATGCACATATTGATGTGAATTGTGATCCAATGACGTGTCAAGAGATACAATACATGATTTACATGTTTGCGCGGTCATTCAAGTATGGCCGCTGTGGTTACGATGAATTGTGGTCAACCAACTGTGAAGTCCTATGTCGATGTCACTCGCTAGTCCAATCGACCAATGATTGCATTTGTTATTTAAATGTATGTTTTGAACCTGATAAACTAACACTGACGAAGGGCAGGGTCCCGGAACGCATGTGTTAGTCTTCACGGAGAAGAACGAATAAAGCTAATTTCTTTGGATTGAGCCCGAGTGCGCCGCACGTTCTTTCTAGAGACGTGGTGTTTGGCAGTAATTAATTGCGCTATCGCCCGCGCAATTGGCGCACCCGCACTGCAGAGAGCAACGGAGTGGGGCGGTGTTGTTTTTTGCATATATATATATATATATATATATATTACCTACTGGCGGTCGCCAGTAGGTAGTTATAGTTAGGACCCTGTTTCCATAGGAAATCCGCAACATTCTATTTGGAATAACTTTGGCGCCGGTCGACGAATCCTCGCGAAATTTTCAAAATAGGTGGGGCGCTACGCTCCGCTCCTACCCTGAAAGTCTCGGGGGGATTCGTCAAGCAGGGGCCGAGAAAAAAGGGGGGTCCCAAAACGCGTTTTCCCCATGCATTTTTCCATAGGACCTTTAGACACAGCTACAGCCCGAACGGCTGAACAGAATTACTTGAAATTTGGCAGAGAGGTAGCCATAAGGTCAAGGAAGTGCCTTTTGCAGGTCTGGTGTAAATCTGTTCAGTATTTCCTGAGTAAATAGCATTTAAAAGCATATATATATGTGGGCGGAGCCTAACCACACATCTCATCCTGAGATCTGATTGGCTGTCAGCACTTCATCCAAGAAGTGTTGGCAGCCATCTTGGGACCAATATACATGATAGCACCTCATTAAAAAGCATTGCAGTTAATAGAAGGTTTTAAGACTTTAGTTACATTATAAATCATTTGTTGATGGTACCATACTCATTTTAGGAATTGTGGTATGTTCTAAGGTGATTTCACCATGTGAAAAAGCCTTCTGCTGGGATATCATGATTGAGAGAAAAATATTTTCTCATGCTTTTACCACAGAGGTTTGGAAGGTGATCTATAGGCTTATTTTCTGTAAATTCACATTATCTTTCTCAGTCATGTGAGAATGAAGTCTGACATTCTCAGTAAAACATGTACATCCAACAAGGGCAGAGACTGTCAGTTGATTCCTTTGTGTTCTACTGCAGCTTCCCAGAGTGTTCCAAAGAACTACTAGAGCGCTAACAGTCCTACTTATGATAAACGTATGGCACACCTGAAGCCATCTTGCTTGGATTAAAGTGGTAACTCTTAAAACATTTAATTTAAAAAGGAACAAAATGAGGGGGTTCATTTTTCCATAAAAAGTATGATTAGTGCTGCAGAAAGAAAAATTAGGGCACATTTTGAGTGACTTCTCAAATCCTCTTCTATTTCATTAAAAAATTCTGACATGCAGACTGAAACATGCACTTTCAATACCAGCAGCAGTTTTCCCTGGTGAGCAGTAGCTTTACTACAGTGATCTAATGAGCAAAAAGAGTGCTAACATTCTGAATTTAGGGCAAATGTGTGACACATCTGAATGCCTTCTTGATGGAATCAAAGTAAAAAACTGAAAGTATTTCCTACTGAGGAGACTGCAGTAAATGAGGAAATTAGGAAACTGCATAACAAATAAGTCTCCCAAGATGGCCACCAGAGACAAAAGAGCCCAAATGTAGCCCAAATATCACCCAGATGTAGCCCAAGAATAGCCCAATGACAGAATGTCCCAGAGTGTTCTTATGAACAACTAGAGCGCTTACTGTCTTACTTATGACAAAACTATGGCACACCTGAAGCCATCTTGATTGGAATAAACTGGTAACACTTAAAACATTTAATTTAAAAAGGAACACAATGAGGAGGTTCATTTTGCCATAGAAATTATGATTAATGCTGAAGAAAGAAAATGAGGGCACATTTTGAGTGACTTCTCAAATCCTCTTCTATTTCATTAAAAAATTCTGACATGCAGACTGAAACATGCACTTTTAATACCAGGAGCAGACTTCCATGGTGGAGTAGTTTTACTACAGTGATCTAATGAGCAACTAGAGTGCTAACATTCAGAATTTATGGCAAATGTGTGACATATCTGAATACCTTCATGATGGAATCAAAGTAAAAAACTGAAAGCATTTCCTACTGAGGAGACTGCAGTACATGAGGAAATTAGGAAACTTCATAACAAATAAATCTCCCAAGATGGCCACCGGAGACAAAAGAGCCCAAATGTAGCCCAAAATCAACCAGATGTAGCCCAAATATAGCCCAATGACAGAAGTGTGCAAAACACTTATTATTTTGTGTTTTTGCAGTGTTATATAGTGCAGACTTGTCAGGTATTGGAGTGCTTTACATGAGCATTGGTTACATCACACAAGAACAAATTCATTTTGGTTGTAGACATGGGGAGACTAAGTGATTTGACCAGAATCACAGAATGTCGAGCTGAAGCAGAAACTTCAACCTGGTTCCCCAGTTGCAAAGTCTGCAGTTCTGGAAGTAACACCACATCCTCTCCCCTAAGTGCAACATTTAATCAAGTGGTCAACTGGATAAAAAAACATAAAGATAACAAATAATTTAAAAGTGCTTTGTCGCTATTTGAAAACTCAGAAAATATGTCCTTATTTTAGTCTTTTAGAGCACTAACCATAATTTTGATGCCAATAAGACCCTCTCATATATGTAATTTCTAAAGGAAATGCTCTAGGTATTACAGTTTTGATTACATCAAGATGATGTCAGGCGTTCCACACTTTTGTAATAAATATAGAATGTTAGCAATCTAGTTGTTCATTAGGATACTGTTGAGAGGCAGAGGCCAGGGGCAAGGACTCTGAAAATTGAAGGCAGGTAGGAGGGTGCAAAGGCAACAATTTAACCACACTGAGCAGGCAGGAAGGGCCGTGGAAGCACAACAGACTATAGAGGGCAGTGGAAAGGGGGGCAGGGGCAACAAACCAACAATACAGGACTTGCAAGAGAGGCTGTTGGAGGGAAGATCTATTACGGGTCAAGGAAGCTAGGGGCGGTCCCCAGATCCCCGGGAGCCACCACAGAACTGAGCAGGAGAGTGAGTCAGGGACAAAAGGGGCACCTTAATTTGAGCCGGGGTGCCTAGGAACGCTTGCTCCAAAAATGAAGAAAACAGACATATGAGACATGGAATTGGAGGCAGAATACAATGGCAGTTTAATGAGAAGATGCAACTTCAAAGAAACCGCAGAATAGAGACATAAAGTACAAAATACAGAATCCAGATAATCATACAGCTGTCATAATATTCTCTGTATCTCAATTAATGTACTGACAGAGAGAGAGAGAAAACACATCTATAAATGCATCATGAGAAACAAGTTACACCAAGGAAAATGTTACCTAGGAACACTCACGTTTACTCTTAGAGCAAGCATTCCTGCAATTACAATACAAAATCTTTTAAATGCAAAAGTAAAGAGAACAATGGTTAAACATAACATGACATTTCATATAGGTAAAATAGAATAAGATACTTCAAGCAAAGCAGAGCAAGACATTTTAAGCAAAGGAAGACAAGAGCTCCCAGCTCTTGGGGAAAACCTGCACTGCCTGTTAACCTACATACAGACGGCGAGGTAGTCCGTCGATATCTGTGGGTGCTCCCTTTTTATATCATTTTGTGGGCTCCTTTGCACGCTACATCTACCTACGTATGCTACCCAAAAGCTTCGTCTGCAGATTTTACCAGACATTTCGTCATTTACCCACTTAATGCTGACAATGGACTGGGTGAAAAGGTCAGTCTCTCAGGCCAATCGCTTATCGTAAGTTCCATAGAGCAAGCAGAAAATAATGGGTATTGTACGGGAATTCAATATATTTATGTATAAAATCTCCTCAGTTCTCCTAACTTGACGCTCTGCGGTTGCCACTTCCTTAAAAGCGGGAAACCTGCCCAGGAAGCAAGTACCAGTCCAGGATGCAGCCTACTGTATGTCGACAGCTTCAGGGGGATGTTGAACTTTGATACCGAGCACGGAGCACTCGGGTAGGGTGGGGGCTACTAGTTTGGATCAGAAGGCCTCGCAGACCTGCCTTCAGACTGCTATACACTAAAATTGCAGAGCTATGGTCAATTTAACAAAGAGGCCTACATATTGAACAGAAGGGCCTACACAGGGGTTTTATGCTGGCTGAGTGGTAAGGATGTCTCAGGATAATTATATAGCAACACAGGACCCGCTGGTCAATTTAATACGGCCTACAAATGCAGCTGGCAGGGCAAGGACAAGGGTCTCATACTTCAGGTGTGGACAGAACGGGCCAGGGGCCCCCTGTGATACAAAATCTACCCTCCTTCAAGGCTGTGGCAATATAATAGACCATTGTGGGCAGAAGGAAGAGGCAATGGTAGTACAACCATACATGCCAACAGACCCGATTCAGCCAGGAAACGTCCAATGTTTTTAAGCTCAAATGGGCTTTATTTGATCTGTCTCCTGTCTACAATATCCTCTTTTTCAATGTAACTCAAAGGGGAAAATCAATACCCCAGTTTTTTTTCAAAATCTGCCTCTTACCAAGTTCAAAATGTTCGCAAGTATGGTACATTGGATCATGGAAGGAAATGGGATAGGAACATGGACTTGGATAACAGAGGACAGGAGGGACATGGAGAGGTGCACCAAACTGACCCTGCAGGGCAGGCATCAGGATTTGCAGCAGCACAATACACCACACAGGGCATGCAGGACGGGAGTGCAGCACAACAATCCATAGAAAGCAAGAGGGAGGGGGCAGGACCATGCACATGGACAACAGAGAACAGAGGGGCAAGAGGCAATGGTAGCTAGCTGACCATAATGGACAGACAGGAGAGAAAGCTGCAGCATAACAGACCATAAAGGGCAGGAGGGACGGATCAGGGGCATTACAATGGAACAGACAAGCCAGGAGGGAGGGAGTAGGGCTGGGGGCAAGGGGGCAGGGCAGGAGCAGCAAGATAGCCATGGAGGTCAGGCAGGATGGGCACTAGAAGCAAGACACACCATGAAGAGCAACAGTGAGACTGTGATGGCATACACACAGACCATGGAGGGAAGGTGGGAGGGGGTCAGGGGCAGCTAACTGACCACACAGGGAAGGTGGGAGGGGCCATGGCAGCACAGAAGACCATGCATGGCAAGTGGGAGGGTTAGTGGCAGCACAATGGCTATGATGGGCAAGAAGGAGGGTGGAGGGGCATGCACAAAGGACAATGGAGGATAGAAGGGAGGGTCAGGACCTGTGCACAGACAAGAAAGTTCAGGGGAAGGGACCTCACAACAGACCACACGGGGCAGGCAGGAGGAGCAGTTGCAGCACAACAGACCAGGGAGGGCAGAAGGGTGTGGCAGTACAATGGACCATGTAGGACAGGAGGAAGAGGATAGGGGCATGGCATGTGGACAGGCAGGGTGGAGGTGGCAGGGACAGGTTACAGTCATCTGACAATGCTAGGCAGGTGGGAGGGGAGTGGCAGCTCAACAGAACACTCAGAGTAGATAGGAGTGGCAGGTCCATGGGACATGGTGGGCAAAAAGGATGGAGCAGGGGCATGCACAAAGACATCGGAGGGCAGGGGGAAGGAGAATAGGGGCAGCAAGCTAAGCACAGAGTTTAAGCAGGAGGTCAATGATGGGGCATAGAATTGGGCAATGGAGGGCAGGAGGAGTGGACTGGTACATCATACTAAATTGAGGGCAGTGGCAGCACATCAGACCATGCATGGCAGGAGGGAGGAGGCTAGTCCATGGATTCACACAACAGAGGATAGGGAGGAAGGGGATGGGGCAGCAAGCTAACTGTTCAGAGAAGGCGGGTATTAGGAACTTTATTGTTTTTAAAACATTGTGTCTGTGCGAACTACTTAAAATATGAACAAGTATGCAGCATAATCTCACTTTTATTCAGGAAGAAGAGGACGTTTGTGACTGTGACTCCGGGCTCACTTGGCAGAAACACCCCCTGACCCTCCACCCCCTATCGCAAAATGTAATGCCCGTGAAAAGGGTAGGTGAACACAGTGTTATATAGAACATAGTCCTGAGAGCACGATTGAAAATGAAAACTAGATATAGTGTATGGTATAAACTATGCACCAAAAAGTGTGATATAAGATGAACCGGGCGTGAAATATAATATGCAATACATTGTTCGCAATGACAGATTCATTGGAGAGCGCGAGATAGCACAGGCACTAGCGCGTGCTATGCGATATGCGCCTTGGAGTGTAATATGCACAGGGCAGTGTTGTGTAACCTAACTAGTCTCTAAAGTTGTAATATAAAATATGTGCTGGGGAGTGTAACGTTGCATATGCACTGTGACAAATATATGGATCCCAGATTGTAATATGTATGGCATAGCACTGTGCGTTATAACATAGGCATCGAGAAAGGCACGTTAGATGGGGCAATATAACCCGTGCGAAGACAAGTGTGGCCTCAGAACACCTGGCTGCAGCGCAGCTCCCTGGCGCATACTGGAGATGCCTGTTGGGGGCGCGTTTGCAGAGTGCTGCACGGAGGGGGCATGGCCTCCGGCACGATGCCAGTCTTTTATTTATTTTAGTTTTTTAAGAAGGGGGGCTGTTTGGTTCCCCTTCTTATTCTAATTTATTGGCCCTGATGACCCCATAACCCAGGGCCAGTCTCCTAATTATATTTTTTTGACCCCAATCCCCAGGGCCGGCCACTGTTTTTTATTATTTTTAAAAAATATATATTTATAGACACACCTAGGACATGCTGGACAAACCGTACGTACCTATCACCATGACGATTTGCGTGATATTCATTAAAAGGCGACTATGCATGCAATGAATCCACGTGGAATGTATTTACACCACTAGTGAAGCTCTGACATGTCTGATGCCCTACCATGCCTAATCCTGGTAGACACCCTTGTCGTTTATTTATACAAACATGGGTAGCTATTGACGGGCACATTTAATACACATGCACACCATGTCATTTGAGATGTCATCAGTGATGTCATGAGTGATGTCACTGACCATGTCATGAGTGATGTAATATGTGACGTCATCAGCAGTGCATTGCGGGCGCGCGAGTTATAGTTAGCTGAACTAACTATAACGGGGGAATTTCAATGGTTTTGTACAAGTGAAAAGTCCAGCTAACTATAACACCCCTGAAACCTATGGTTTTTTCAGTGAATTTCTGAGGTTTTTTAAATGCTAATTCCTAACTATAACGTGCCTGAAACCTATGGTTTTTTCTGTGAATTTCAAAGGTTTTTTAAATGCTAATTTCTAACTATGCCTACAGAGATAGGACATGTGAAGAAAGAAGAAAAAATGCACAGAAAGAAACAAAAGAAGTGCAGAAAGAAGCAACAGAAGTCCTCAAATACGAAGATAAGTGCAGGAAGAAGGATAACGTGCAGAAAGAACAAAAAGAAGAGCAGAAAGAAGCCTTGTTGCAAAATCATCCTGTACCCTCAACTTTTTCAGACGGATACTGGTGGTAACTGAGTCTGACTAACCAGTCCTAGAGCCAGTGCTATGTTAAAAGACACTTAGAATACAGTGAAAACACCTACATACACTAGGGAACATTATGCGTTGGGGTCCCCCTGTGATTAGCATGACCTCCTCTGTAAGCCCCTAGTGTATAATAGGGCATGGGGATTAAAACTACCTCTTAAAACAGGCCACAGGGCGTTTTTGCACACGTTAACTCAGGCCCCGTCCCCTCCCTTCACCACTGTGTAAACACGCCCTGTGTCCATTTTTAGTTGGGAGATTAAGTTCATTTGAATCCTGAGGGTCCCTAGGGTCCAACTAGCCCACTAGGTACCTCCAGTAAGTGCCACAGAGCTGCGTTGCAGAGAGGTGTAAAAAGTGGCATGGCCTGGACCACCTCTCTGCAATGCAGCTCAGTGGCGCTTACTGGAAGCACTTGGTGGGCTAGTTAGCCCCCAGGGGCCCTCAGTATTGAAGGGAAATTATATCCCCAATTTAAAACATGCCATAGTGCGTGTTTGCACACGTCACCTCAGGCCCCGTCCCCTCCCTTCACCACTGTGTAAACGCGCCCTGTGGCTGTTCTAGGTTGAGAGATTAAGTCCCCCTGAATCCTAAGGGTCCCTAGGGTCAAACTAGACCACTAGGTACCTCCAGTAAGCGCCACAGAGCTGCGTTGCAGAGAGGTGTAAAAAGGGGCTTGGCCTCAGAACACCTGGCTGCAGCGCAGCTCCCTGGCGCATACTGGAGATGCCTGTTGGGGGCGCGTTTGCAGAGTGCTGCACGGAGGGGGCATGGCCTCCGGCACGATGCCAGTCTTTTATTTATTTTAGTTTTTTAAGAAGGGGGGCTGTTTGGTTCCCCTTCTTATTCTAATTTATTGGCCCTGATGACCCCATAACCCAGGGCCAGTCTCCTAATTATATTTTTTTGACCCCAATCCCCAGGGCCGGCCACTGTTTTTTATTATTTTTAAAAAATATATATTTATAGACACACCTAGGACATGCTGGACAAACCGTACGTACCTATCACCATGACGATTTGCGTGATATTCATTAAAAGGCGACTATGCATGCAATGAATCCACGTGGAATGTATTTACACCACTAGTGAAGCTCTGACATGTCTGATGCCCTACCATGCCTAATCCTGGTAGACACCCTTGTCGTTTATTTATACAAACATGGGTAGCTATTGACGGGCACATTTAATACACATGCACACCAAGCCATTCAAAGGGGATTCGACAAAAATTCGACCAAAACTATGCAAGAAACCCCCCTCACGGTTAATAAAACACACATCCACTGCCGGATGTGTAATACTTTTTATTTTACTGTCTGGAAAGGGGACGAACATCACTTGAGAGTCACAGCGTGCTCCTGACAGAGCCCAATGCTGTGTTACACCCACCATTGCCTGGTCACTGCAGGGCTTTGGGAGATTGGGGAACAGTTGCTTCTGGAAGACGCATCTCGCCCTCACAAGATGTAACGCAGCCTGCTATTGGTAGGTTGAGTTCCAGACACTTCATTTAAGGACAAGTCTATGATAAAAATAAATATTGTTCCATAAGTCGTGATTTTTATTCTCTAAGGTCTTTCATAATGATTTAGTATACCACCTTAATGAGACTCGCGTTGTGCGTACACTTGTTCGAGTCAAGTAATCGGGCAATGCGTGCCTGCTAAGCTTTAGCCAGTCGTTCCTCTAATCTTGCTAGCCTCACTCTCTCGCCAGCCATTTGGATTACATTAAAGGAAACACAACAAAGAAAGCAGCGTTCAGCCCCACAAGTCGGGCATGTCATCCGAATAGGATCATTCGGGTGATGTCGCTCAGTTAAGGGGACGCGCCTTTATTTAGCAACAGGTCATGGCTAGGTGGAGGAAAAGGAACTGTCACTACATTAGGGTTAGAAAGTCATCATTTCTCACCTAAGATGCTCAAGGCCAAGGGTGTGGTATATTTTTTACCAGCAAAATAGGAAACTACAACAAGATGTGTGAGGGAAAAAATAAGGAGGGCGCTGCGTGCACTTAGGTAAATAAATAACCCTTTAAAGCAGTGGTCTTCAAACTCCCACCCCCCCCCCCCCCGCTAAAAAAAAATCCTCAGTCCCCCCTCTATTTTTTGACAATTATTCTTCTAAATTGGCAATGTTTAAATAGGTCTACACATATTTAAACATTGCAGTTAAGATCTGTCACCCCTTTTTACACATACTCCCAGTCCGGATATAAATGACAGAAGTTGTTAGTGATGGCCCGTTACAAGGTGGCTTACTGCTGCTCATGTTTTTAACACTTAAAACCACGCATGATGCTTCTCTTGGACAGAGAGTAGTGCCCCACCTGAGATCACTTAAGGCCCCGTCCCAGGGGGACCCACCCCAGTTTGAAGACCTCTGCTATAAAGGTAACACCACACGTGTCACCTGAGTCTCACTCTCACCTTTCAAAGAATTTCACATTGATTCACCTTTAAGAATCAGCCATTTTCATTTTGTTAGTGTATTGTTAAGGCTTCCGTTTCTTATGTGTATAAATTCAAAGTGATGTTTGCTTCTGATTACATAACCTCTTCTGGGAGCACGCACCAATGCAACGTCCTGCAAACTACCTGCTTGCCAGGGCAAAGCCTTATTTAAAAAATACGTTCCAGGGCAGTGCTACCCCGATGCTTAATTTGTGGGATTAAGCGCAGTTAACGCAAAGATTATGTGACGCGGACACAAAGTTTTATTCACAAACCTGCATTTAGCACTACTGAATATCGGTTTGCTAACTACAAAGTGTGTGTAGCCTTGATTCAGCCTCATGCCTCTGTAATCCACCAACAGGCACTCACGACCCACTTAACTAATTCCTTCAGGTTTGACGTGTTTTTTCATTTTTTTTCTCTTTTTCTCCTTTCCCCTTTTGTGTTTTTCGCTCTTGCGCTAGGTCAAAGTCTGATGAGAAGACCATGAAAGGTGGTATCCAAAAATGAGTACCAGTTGTCTCCATCTGCAGCCACTGACTCACTCCATCCCCCTTGAGTGGTGACGTTGGTTACTGCAGATGATGGGATAATACAATGTGCACAAATGAAGAGGTCCACACACACAGGAGGCTGTGACCATTGTGTTGTATCCATTAGCCACCTATGAATGGCAGCCCAAGGAGAGAGATGCAAAGTCCCTGCAGCTCATTTTTGTAGAAACTGTGACATAAAAGGCACCTCTGTGTGCTCTCATTTTCAACATTGTCTTGGGAGAGAATACCCCAATACTCTCTGGAAAATGATGGGCTGGTGTGCTTTGCTCACTAAATACAATGTGGGGCGAGCATTTACGCCTCGCCATTTTTAAAATGCACCAGCCGCCACTGTCTTTATATTACTCATACTTTCAGCCCACAATCTTATCTCCCTTTCCGTCATGCTTTGTACCCCTTTCCTTCATACTCACCCTGCTCTTTGCCAGTGCCACGCTTATCCCTGTGCATTTCTGCCCTCTGCCTTTATTGTCCACTTAGATCTCTGCACCTCCTCTATGCCCCTATGCTGGCTGTCCCGTCATTCTGCTCCTCCCCTGTGCTCCGGTAAAGTGTCACTCAAAGTGTCACACATGATGAAGCGAAATGCCACTCATAAGTATTCTGAAAATATGAAAGTGCCACACAAGGGCAATCCGAAAACTTGGCAGCTATGCACGACCATCTGTCACCAAGGAGAACACTGCGTCTCTGGGTGCCGGCTATGCTGACAGAACGCCATTAGAGAGCGCTGCTGTATCAACAATGAAAATAAAGCAAAGTACATAATAAACACCAAGCTCTGTCCCATCCTAAACAGGGACAGTCAGCAGCCTTACCGCGGCTATCATTACAATTAGACGGCCTAGCACACTCTCTGCACTGCACACCTGGAAAAGGGCCAGCAAGCCCGGTGAAAAAGGGAACCTAAGACAGCCACCAGGGCCTATACTGAGGCAGACAGGGAGGGAGATGAACACAACCAGGCACTGCACATGGGACAGCGGTAAAGCCACAATGCCACCAGGATCATCCATGCAGCGGTAATGTCAATGAACACTTTGTAATGTACCCGTTGCAACGCGCTCGCAATAAAATACCGGCTACCCAGAATCTGCAGCATTAGACATGACAATACTGGAAGTAAGGCACAGCAGGGGATGACAAGTTCCCAAAAGCAAAAGGGAATGTGGTGTAGTGCCCACTAATCCGTAGGATCTGCATGTTTTTTGGCCAACATAAACTTTGGGTGAGGTGCTCAGACGGATTCCACGCACCCCTCTGGGTTGGCCTAGAGACCAGCTGGCTCACAGTGCCACCAAAAGCCCCTCAACCCAACCAGGGAGCGAATAGTTTCTGGCAACCACTGAACATGACAACCTCGACCCCTCAGGGATCGTGGAAACAGATCTAGAACCCTTTCGCTCAGTTACTCGTGCACTCTCGTTCTCCGAGAAGTGTACAGACGAAACACAAAGGGACGTTTTCATGATATTTACTGAACCAACGTTATTCTTGTATAGAATAAATGGCAGCAATAATCAGTAGACAGAAGCAGATGAAAGTGATTACAAGCACAAACACAGTAAATAGCAAGTATAGTTCCACCCTGATGCTAAAAGACAGTGCATATATATATATATATATATATATTATCTACTGGCGGTCACCAGTAGATAGTTATAGTTAGGACCGAGTTTCCATAGGAAATCTCAAAATTCTATTTTGAATAACTTTGGCGCCGATTGACGAATCTTCGCGAATTTTTCAAAACTAATGGGGCGCTCCGCTCCGCTCCTACCCTGAAAGTCTCGGGGTGATTCGTCAAGCGGGGGCCGAGAAAAAAGGGGGGTCCCAAAACACGTTTTCCCCATGGATTTTTCCATAGGGACTTTAGTCGCAGCTACAGCCCGAACGGCTGAACAGAATTACGTGAAATTTGGCAGAGAGGTAGCCATAAGGTCCGTTTGGTGCCTTTTGCAGGTTTGGTGTAAATCTGTTCAGTATTTTCTGAGAAAATAGCATTTAAATCAATATATATATCTGTACGCGCGCAGCGTGCGCGCAGAGTGCGCGCACTCGGCCGTCCGCGAGCGCACTTCTGATTGGTTGTTACATCTTAGTAAACATTCGAATCGGTCGAAACCAGGAAGTGTCGGCCGCCATTTTGTCTCTCGTACTGAGAGGGTGTTGAAACATAAAGGAGAAAAACATGTAAAGGGGGCAAGCTGAACAGTTCCTGACCCCCTAGCAGGGGTCAAGGGGTCCCAGGAGGTCCCCCTAGGGCAATTAAAAAAATTAATTTTTTTTCGGAAAATCGCCGAGTGCGCGAAGCGTGCGCGCACTATCGAAATGAAAAAAATTCCGCGAGGTTCGCGCAGCGTGCGCGCACGTTATATATGTTTTAAAATAAAATTTCAATATCAACCCCCCGTGTGCACATGCGCATGGCTAATCACATAACAAACAAAGTATCCCACAACCCTTAACAACAAAGCGTATCATGTGTCCTCCTTGTGCGGACGGAGCGCGAAGTGCACCGTGCGTACATGGCCCATTAAGCGTAACGTGGGCACGCGGTGAGCGTAGCGCACTGCGTGCCCACCGTGCGTGCACGGTGCGCAAAGTGCACCGTGCATGCACGGCACTAACTGCGTAAAGTGGGCGCGAGGTGCGCAAAGCGCACAGCGTGCTCACCGTGCGCGCACGGAACGAACTGCGTGAAGTGGGCGCGCGGTGCGCAAAGCGCACCGCGTGCCCACCGTGCGCACACCGTGCGCGCACTGCACGAACGGCGTAAAGTAACTTAGCATTTAAAAAACCGTACAAATTCACTGAAAAAACCATAGGTTTCACACACGTTATAGTTAGGAATTAGCATTTAAAAAACCTTGCAAATTCACTAATAAAACCATAGGTTTCAAACATGTTATAGTTAGCTGGGCATTTTCCTCATGAAAAACCAATGAAATTCCCCCGTTATAGTTAGTGCAGGCAACTATAACTCACGCGACCGTAATCCGCTGCTGATGACGTCTGATATTACATCACTGATGACATATGTGTCTTTCTGAAAAAAAAAAAAAATATATATGTATAGCTAAAAAAAAACCAGGAAGAAGACATGGGTATATAAATGTGTAAATATAGTGATGTAATATCTGACGTCATCAGCAGCGGATTACGGTCGCGTGAGTTATAGTTGCCTGCACTAACTATAACGGGGGAATTTCATTGGTTTTTCATGAGGAAAATGCCCAGCTAACTATAACATGTGTGAAACCTATGGTTTTTTCACTGAATTTCTAAGGTTTTTTAAATGCTAATTCCTAACTATAACGTGTGTGAAACCCATGGTTTTTTCAGTGAATTTGCAAGGTTTTTTAAATGCTAATTCCTAACTATAACGTGTGTGAAACCCATGGTTTTTTCAGTGAATTTGCAAGGTTTTTTAAATGCTATTTTTTTTTTTTCTTCTATTTTTTCTAACATATTTTTATTTTAATTTTCTTACCTTTTATAAAGACTATGATTAAATTTTTAAAATTCTTAAATATATATATATATATATATATATATATATATATATATATATATATATATATATATATATATTTAGATGCTCTGTTCGTACTGCGTACTCCTTCAGGCAAACAAACGGATACGGACCACAAATCTGTGCAAAAGAGTTTAATCGGTGTAAGAGGTCGCCATGACGCGTTTCAGCCCTTCCCACGGGCCTTGATCACATGACACAGTGTGAGAGTTTGCATTGGTTTAAATAGCATATACTTGCAGACGTAGTCATTGGAGCATGTAAGCCTACAACATCAAATGACATGGACGAAAGACTGGTAAAGAACTACAATTTCGTCGGTTAAAAGATATTTCCATAACAGAATTACTGAAAACCATACATGGAACGCCTAAACATAACAAGATAAATCTACTTAATAGTCAAGGCACGTAGTGTAAAATAACTGCACATTATGTATCAAATAACCGCGTTCTTAGTAAGTCCAAGTCCTTCAAGAGTGACATGTATACTGCAAGTTTTCATGCCTAAAACCACACAAGATAAAGTGCAAAAATAGTGCAAAAGTGAATATTAAAATTCAAGAGAGCTAGTTTCTTATCTTTTTTTCATTTTTTTCTTTCATATTCTTTGACAAGTCTTTGACACATTTATGATACCAAATTAATCTGGGAGCATAATCAATTCAGGTTAAATACCCAGAAACAGAGTATGTGGACGTGACAGACATCTTATCTTATACTGAGATAGTATTTAAGATATGTACTCAAAACGATTTGAGCCGGGGGTTTGAAAAATTGCTAGGAGCCCCTGCAATTCCCTTTCTCTGTGTTTGTCGATAAGCGCAAAATGCAAGACATCAAATGGTAACTAGGCTAGTAATTAACATCATCGGAGATTTGCAAGCATGGTATCACTAGCCTCTCCAGGATGAATATTTTCAAGATAACCGCATGTGGGGAATGCATATTGAAGGGAAATAACGATATCACACTTATAATTGTAAGAGAATCAGGAGCTATTACACATAGATGAAATGACAGCATATAAATATTAAATATTAAATAAGCTAAGAATTCAATCTAAAATAGATAAAATATATATATGTGCTTATATAAAATTAAATTATGCATCAAATAAATATGTATAAAAGACATTTTGTATTATTTCAATCCATCTTATTTTAACAATTTAACAAATACAATAAAATTTCCCGATTTCTAAAATCCCACATAAAAAGGCTAAAAGGTGTATGAAAATATGTTGTTTTTAGGAAATATGTTATGAGAGTCATATTTAAAGGCATGTGTACAGGTCCTCAGTAATATTAAGGCCAAAGGGTTGTTTGGTGTTAAGCTCTAGGATGTACCTCGTTTCCATGGAGCGTAGTTTTTGTTCCCTGTTTCCACCCCTCCTGCTGGCCGGAATAGAATCAATGACAAAGTATTTAAGTTCTTTACTTCTAGAATCATGTTTGGCCTTAAAATGCCGGGCCACTGGGTATGTGTTGTCTTGATTGTTTATCGCCCTTAGATGTTGTAAAACCCTCTTATGCACTTGGAGTTTTGTGCTTCCTACATACTGTAGATTGCACGGGCATGACAAAACATAAACCGCATATTCAGTTTTACATGTAAGGAGTTTATTTATTCTGTGCTTTTTTTGATCAAGTGGGGCAATCTATTTGGGCTATTTGTAGATCACTATCCTCACTGTGAATTCTTCTGAGTCTGAGCATCTCACCGTAGGGAATGCTGTTTAATAAATGTTTAACATGCGAGCTACTAGCATGTAGTGTTGAATTTCCAGCAGTTTCCTTGCGGTGGAGTTTGGTTTTGATTTTGTGATTGCTGACATACACTTCTGTATCAAGGAAATTCACTGAGGTGGCACTGATGTTAGCAGTGAATTGTAGGTTTAGATTGTTTGTTAATGGCCTGTAAAAAATCCTGTGCGCTGCTAAGACTACCATCCCATACAATGAAAAGGTCATCTATGTAGCGTAGCCATAGCTTAACATTGCTTATATTATATATATATACAAGCATATAAAACAATGTAGTAATCAGGCGTACTCCTACTATGCAATCTCTACCCTAACATGTGTGTGTGTGTATATATATATATACTATTGTCCCCCTATTCCTGACAGGACTCTGTCTGTCTCTTCTCCCAAAGAGTCCTTCTCTTTAGATATATCAGCTATCATGAGATACCAGGCCCTCGCATTTTCCTCACGTTTTTCATCTCTTCTAACTTTTCTCATTCGGAGAAGCTCCACCGTGGCCCATTCGTATGTATCTTTAGCCAAGGTCTCAACCCAGCAGGGGCGTCCGTGCTGAGCCATTTAAGTGCTACTCTTCGTTTTCCTCACACCAACCCCAACTGAAGAATTCTCCTGCTCAATATTTTGTTCTTGGGCATGGGGAGGAGTCCCAAAATCACGGTCCTAAGATTAAGTGGTAATTTTCATCCAGTGGCTGTCTGCAAGCTGACTACCACTTTCTTCCAATAGGGTGCGAGTTCTGGGCAATCCCATACCATGTGCATGAAGTGGGCATCCACACCCCTACATCTAGGACGATGACTCAGCCGTTGCGGGTATATTTTATGCAATACCCGGGGGTCATATACGTTTGGTGAACAAAGTTATACTGAGTGTTTGAGCTAATCAATTTGACTACCTTCTTCCGTTCCATCGGCTTTAGGGGTTTGTCCAGTGCGACGTCCCATTTAGTGTGAATGGGAAGAGGACCGGCGGGAGTGTCTTCAATAAGTGCTTTATATATGTGTGAAACAAGTCTATGCCCTCCTGCCAGACTGGATATCGTCTGCAGGACTGCTGTAGTGGGAGGCTCTAGTGGAAACACCGACAATAGGTCACTGGCTACCGCCGAGATCTTTGCGTATTGTAGGTATTGCCCCTGTCAAGCCCAAAAGCAGTCTCTGCCTCTTCTCTTGTTATAAACTGCTGTGCGGTATACAATTCCCCCATCACGTGACAGCCTCCTGCAATCCATTTGTTATTTGTCATTGTTGATCCTATCCATTTGAAGGGTTGCACACTCTATAATGGTGCATCAGGGGCATAAGGTGCCCGTTTAATTACTCTTTGTATTGCAGTTTTCCTGGTCGCGGCAACATGTCTGATAATGTACGGGAAGGATTCAGGGACCTTAGACCCCAGCATGAGGAGTTCGGGTAAGGGGGTTGATGGAGCGGGTAGTACAAAATGTTGTATTCCTCCCCCATTCTGCATGAAAATACTAATTGAATAATCTACTAACTATAATATTGTTAAATGAGTTTGCATGAATATTAAACCAACATTACTAATATCCAAATTACACGTGGGATTGCATATTGCATGGCTAAATAACCTTTATAACTAAAATCCGTACGCATACTAACAGTAGTATATGTAATAAATAGAATACTGCATGATATATGTTGCTTTGTGATGTCTTTGTAATGTTGCTCGAGAGGAGGACGAAAAGGGTGAATATAAATGCTTTAAATGTTGCTATACGCTAGATAAATACAAACACATAGAGGGATTAGTAAGGGGATAACATTAGATTTATTATTTCTATGCATTAATTACTCTTTTGTGTTTGTTTCGCTTAAGTTGGCGTTTGGGCCTAAATCCCAAAATGGCCACCGACACGACTAAGTGGCCACTGTCCCACGAGGCATGGAGTGAAGTGCGCAGAAGTGACAAAGTCTTCTAGACCTCGTCGTGAACCCTGATCTTTGTGTTCTCAAACAAGGTCACTGTGGGATGACAGCCAAGACGGGAGACAATGGACTTCCACAATAAACCAGATCGGACCGACATTAAATGGATGTGTGACATCACCCCTTGAACTGTACCAATATTCCAAAAAGACTCTATCGGACGATCCCAACCAGCCAATCACGACCGTACTAAAATAACGAAATGTATCTTCTTGCTTTGATTTTATTATAAAAATACGCGGTAGAATAGAGAGGCTCTCGATCGATCGCTCTTTCCGATGACAACGACGGTGACGCTACGCGAACTCTACTACTTAGGGTGACAGCTGCGTTTCCTGAATCCTAGATGGTCCAGACGCTGCCCAATTACCTGATGACTGCAAACTTTTCCTAATTCTATGGGCACTGACAGATGCTTGCACGTCTCTGGTCTTTACCGATCCTTTGAGACTGTAGTGTGCTGAGCAAAGAACTTTGAACTTTAAATGAATGACGACAGATCTGAGTATGCAGACCTAATGATTTAGAGGACTTCAGATAGCCAGATTAGGTAAATATGATGTTCTGCGATTTACTTGAAAATTGATATAAACTTTTCAATGCAAACCTAACTTTTCAAGAAATTTTAGATAAACAGATATTGATTAACAAGAATTGAGTTTGTGGTTTATTAGGAAAGGGAAGATCTAAATCTTGAAATGTGTTTTAGCTGGTTCTAGATCACCATCAACCAATCCAACTATTTGGTCCATTGACCACGTGGGAGGAGTGCCTTGATGTTCGGGACTGAGATCTGTAGGTGGAAGGGGTATTGATGTATATTTTGTAAATTAACTTTTCTTTCCCTATAGGTTATAAGGTGTTCCCCCACATGTCGAGCGCTTGAACCGCTCATCCCTCCATCTGCGTGCAGACCGGTGAATGGTTAGTGTGAGTGTTGGTGTTATGGGCCCCACCAATGACTGCATGTGTGAATGATTTAGTGTGACGTTGGGTCTGTGACGTAGAGAGGATACCGGTACGGGTTTTGCTTTCCCAGTTACCAAGGTTTTTGCGCTCCATCAGTTTTTGTGATAGCAGGATGATGGTTATATAATTTTGGTTTGGTGATTATTGCTTGTAAATAGCTTATTGACTGTGGGAAAGTATTGGTTTATGTATTAACACTCTATGTTGAGTTGTGTCGAGTTCTATGTTGTTTGACGGCTTCTGGGATGTAGGAAGTCAGAAATGGTTCCGTAGTAGAGCAGAGGTAAGTGCTGCTCTCGTGAAAGACGGAATTGTTGTTGCCCTGTAGGTACGCAGGGAAAAACGTGTGACGATTGGAGTTGCACAACGCATTGTCTGGGTTTGATTCGGTAACATCGTCGTGTGTTGCCATTAGGGACATTTTCCATATGAGAGAAGTGTATGGTAGCGAAGGTCATCTATGAAATTTTGGTCTTAAGTACCAGGAGTCCAAAAGGAGCTCTGATAACGCTTATCACAGGAAAGGTAATAGGTGTTCCCTAAGCTTGTTAGAAGGATAAAGTAGAGGGAAGTGCTACTTTATTAACGTATGTTATAATTCTGTAGTAGGACAGACTGTTCGCTGTTCTCGGGAAAGACAGAATTCTGTGTGAATGTACTAGATTTTCCGTGTGAAAGTGCGTGAATGAAAAAGGCATTCAGGTTAATTGTGAAACTCTGGTTTTATTTCTCAGGAGCATTACGTCTCCAACTAGGTGTCTTAATTCTCGAGAAACAGTTAGCTGATGCTTGCTAGAAGGGTGAAGTAGAGGGATGTGCTACTTTATCAATGGAAGTAACGATTCCGTAGTAGGGTAGAGGTAAGCGCTGCTCTCGGGAAAGACGGAATTCTTGTGAAAAAGGTAATTGACTGTTCTTTGGTTAGCAAAGCGAACAATGGTGGTGTTTTTATGTCGTTACTAACAGAACTGTAAGCCAGAAGATCGTAAGAAAAAGTTACCGATAAATTTTGTAAAGGAGGGGTGAGCAGGAGCTGCGACAGCGAGAAAAGCTGACGTCAGAAAGACCGCGCTGGGATTGGCTAGTCAGTAAGAAACGTAGACGCCCCTGATTGGTGTGTTTGTGTATGCCGCGCTAGGAGTGGAGAATTACAAGGTGACGTAGACGTTGCTGAGTGGTGTGTAAGTGTGAGATGTGCTGGGATTGGAGAATTGCAGAAGTGACATAGACGCTCCTGATTGGTGCGTTAGTGTGAGACGCGCTACGATTGGTTGAAACAACAGAATAGTCGTAGGGAAAAACTAGCGATATACAGAAGACAAAAATTATGTATTACGATCCACCAGAAAAAGAGAAAAAGTCCTGGTTTGGGAAAATTAAGAGCTTGTTTAAAAAGGACAAACCGATTAAAACTAGAGAGGGACAGTTGCTTCCCCCTCCGAAATCGCCCGCATCCGTTATGGTTGCGAAATATGGATATCATACATGTATTTGGTTGGACAATTGGGCGAAGTACACAAAAGATGATGGAGTTTTAGCATTTCCAGAGCATGGTACATTTAATTTAGCGGTTTTGAGAAATTTAAGAGAGAGAATGATGAATCTAGAACCGAGACCTAGACCAACACAGTTTTAAGCATTGACGGAATGGGAAGATGAGATGCATGACAGAGAAAGATAGAGGAGTGGCAGAAGGTATAGGTACATGTTTTGTAGATCACATGGACAAGAAAATCATGATGACAGAATGAGGAGATGGCGGAGTGCAAATATGTCTGATGGTTTGTTTCCTGTGAGACATGCTGAAGATGTTAGTGGTAGAATATGTACGGAAAAAAGAAATAATATAGAAACAGGAGGGTATGGAGTGAATGAATCGGAGGATGATGTTCTCGGCTACATGTTTTATAAAAATCCACCCCCGTATCAACCAGATTCTGACATGTTAACACCAAGTGCCCCAATGAGAGAGACTTTGAGAAGCATTAAGACTGAACCAGTACCCCAAGAGTTAGGGAAAAGTAATTCTCTCAGAGAAATAGAGAGAAAACAGGATAGTAAGGTAAGTAGTGAAAATTCAGCAGAATTAGCAAAAGCAACTTTAGCGTTAACTGAAAAGAATAGGGAATTGACTAAAAACTTAGAGGCCGTAACTGTTCCCGTAACTATAGGTCCAGTAATGCCTATTTTTGATAAACAAAAGGATAATGAACATTGTTTAATGGTCCCTTATAACAGTAATAAACAGACAGAAAGGCCAAGGATAAATTCAGAAGAGAACCCATGGAGACAAACAGTAAGTACATCAGAACAGAGTACGCCTAAAAATCTGGTAGTAAATCTAGGTTTAGTTGAGAATTTGATAATGATTTCCATCAAAAAATTATCAAAAAAACTCAATCGACATGGACACTTAGTAGGGGAAGGTTAGATGATCCAGACCTAATTCAGGCAGTCAAAACATCATCCCTGGAGTTTTTTGATACCAACATAGGCTCAGCTGTCATTGAGGTCATGTGGGACACCTTTAAGGCTACCCTGAGAGGCCGATTACACAGTCTCATATGCTTTAAAAATCGTACTGAAGGACGTGAATTAAAATTGGGCGAAGAAAGGATTGGATTGCTAGAAGCCGAGCTTCTAAGGCTTTCAAATTCCCTTGACGGACAAAGAAAGTCGCTGGCAGAACTCAAACTTGAACAGGCAAGACAAAGCTATAGAGGCATCTTAGAAGAGAAGTGTAAGAAGCAATGGGAAAGGAGTAAGATGGAGAACTATGAGTATGGGGAGAGGGCTGGGGCTCTTTTGGCGTGGAAGGCGAGATCTGACCGCTCGAAAAATGATATCGTCGAGCTGGTGATAAATAACCAAGGGGATAGATCTACAGATATAGGTGACATACAAAATACTATGCTTACCTTATTTGCGGATCTTTACAGGGAGAATCTATTCCCCTCTAAACAACAAATCCGCGGGTGGTTGAGCTCAAAATCCCTCTCCACGTTAACTCAGGCCAATAAAGATTTCCTCGATTCTCCAATCACGCCGGAGGAGAGAAGAACTCAAATAAAGATCTCCAAAAATTGTAAAGCCTCCGGTATTGACGCCCTCCCAAACGAAGTGTATAAATCCCACTCTGAGGAAGTAATTCCAGTCTTGGGATCCCTGTTCCATTCAATCTACAGTCCAACAGGTCATGTCCCTGACTCGTGGAGGGAGGCAATCATTGTCCTTATCCTTAAGCCAGGGAAGTACCCAGTTAAAGCGGACTCTTACCGCCCAATCTCCCTGCTAAACGCAGACTATAAGATCTTTATGGGTATCTTGGCAGGGAGATTGGGCAAATTAGCCCCCGGACTGGTCAATACTGACCAGAAAGGGTTCATCACTGGGAGACACATTCAGGAACAAACCCAGCTACTTATTGGGAATATCGATCTGGCAATCTCTAGACTTGAACCCCTGGCAGTGGTCGCGTTAGATATCCGCCAAGGACTTTGCTGGGGTGTGCTGGGCCTACCTTTGGGTGGTGTTGGAGGAGATGGGATTTGGCCCCATTTTTATCCATACTCTGAGAGGGTGCTATCAGGACGCTTCAGCTAAGATCCTCATCAATGGCGTACTCACTCCCAGTTTTAATATTCAAAGAGGCACCAGGCAAGGTTGCCCCATTTCTCCCTTACTGTTCGATCTGTACATTGAGCCTCTTGCCCAGGCTGTAAGGCTAGATGAGACCATACCCCCGTTTAAGACTCAGCAATATCGCTCTAAAATCGCATTATATGCGGACGACATAATCATCTATACAGATAACCCCGAGATAACACTGCCAAAGGTCGGGGCTCTGTTGAATGATTTTGGGTCAATTTCCGGGTATTTGGCTAACTCCACAAAGACGGAGGTCATGTGCTGGAATATAGATCAGTGGAGTGGGGCCTCCAGCAATAAATTTAAATATCTTGGTATTATCATTGTGAAAGATCTCGAAAAAATTCCATCAATTAATGTTGTAAAAATGACCATCCTCCCGAAATTAACATACCTGTTCAACGCGGTTCCTCTAGGTTTTCCTAAACACTCTATCTCAAAGGCGCAAAGTAAAATTGGGAGTTTCATCTGGGGTGAAAAGGGTGTTAGGTTATCTTGGAAAAAACTGAGGCGCCGCTTAGCTAAAGGGGGATTGGCCCTCCCAGATATTCGTTGCTATCTGGTCGCCTGTCAATTTAAGGCTATTAGAATGCTTTTAGGTGAACCAACTGCTTGTGCCTGGGGTAAGTTGCTGGGGGAGTCGGTCACCACTGAAGGCCGGGGGGGGGTAAGGCAGGGTTTCTCTACAAGTTTGGTTCACCAAAATTCTTTAAACGAGTAAGGTTGAAGGTGATCAAAAATGCCTTGGAGGTCTGGTATTTCATCCGCTCCAGATGTGGGATAGGCTACTATTCCGACCAGGCACCGATCTGGGACTCCCCTGGGACCCCCCCTGCCTCCAGAACAGTATGGCACTTCCAATTAAAAGAGCTGGGGTTGTGACTTGGTCTGAGTTGGGGGATGAAAATGGCATACATCCTTGGGAGGTATTAAAAGCAAGAATAGGCCTGGGGTTTTCGAGATTCAAGTTCATCCAATTAAAATCTTGGTTCGAAACAGAGAAGGAGAATCTAAGGGGTAATGGAGAGGTGGAAATGGTTCTTAAAAACACTCAACATTTGAAGAAGGAAATCTCCACTTGGTACAGGCTCCTGATTAACGCAGATGATGTAGATATTCCACATCAGGTGTCAGCCTGAAATGACTCTCCCTTCGAAGCGGATATCGGGAATCTCTTGGAATCTTCCATGATTCTGCTTTATAAATACACAAATTCTGCCAGTTTGAAGAAAAATCATTTTTTCGTCACTAATCGAATCTACTATACTCCGGAGAAGATCTTGAAATTTGCCCCAAACCCCGAGCCGAGATGTCCCAGGTGTTTGCTCCCTAAAGCCAACGATATACATATCTTTTATGAATGTTTCAAATTAGGAACATATTGGGAAGGGGTGTGCAGATACTTATGTATGACCTTTGGAATTGATATTGTGTTGAATGGTTCTCTGATTTTTTTCGCTAACGATCAGGTGTCTACTGCCTATATGGATCAACCACATAGAGGGCTGTTATTATGTCTGATTTTGCTGGCCCGAAGAGAAATCTGTCTTAAATGGAAATATCCCCCCGAAAGTCGAAGATTGGTCAAAGTCTGCACTGGCTATGGCTTGGCTAGAAATCATGAGATCCAGCCCTAGCCTCCCTACATTCTGGGCACCTTTTATACGTTTGGGTCAGGAACTGAGACTTTGTTGACTCCATTACGCAGATGTTAAGGGTCGATAAATATCATGGTCCTATGATTAACACCTAAATCCCGGACGATAAAAGGGGATTGGTTGGATAACCTAAACAAGCACAGGCGGTCTGAGGGCGCCCCATCATCAACGTGGACCGGATATGTCCTGCTAGCAGTTTATAGGTGAGATGAGGTCAAAACAAATTTTTAAAAAGAGAATTTGATAATGACTACAGATTCCATATCAGAAACCACAAGAGACTCAGAAAGAAGCAATGAGGAAACAACAGTAGGTCCTACTTCAGAAGAATTAAGTGAATGGTTACGGAGCTTACAGAGAATCTCAATCTATAGATGTGGCCAAATTAAGAATGGTTTTGGAAGAATTAATAGTAGGGACTATCCCCACAGAAAAATTAAAATCCTATCAGGATGAAGAATTACTCTTTTTGTGCAAAAGTATAACTTGGAGAGCAAAGAATCTACATGAAAGATTAGAGGAAGTAGCAAATGAAATGGGTATAGACATTGAAAAGGTAAAGGCTTTACAAAAACCATATTGAGTAGATTTTACTGAGAACGATATTAAAAATGTGAACACCACAGGACGGATAATCCAGATTAAAGACATAATCATTTTGTTGAGAAAATGGGGAGATGTGGATAAATGGAGAAATAGGCGGTTTAGAAAGCGAGATGATGCCTCAGAGAAAACGTTTGCAGCTTTTCCCGTAAGAGAAAAGGAAAAGATAGTGACAGAATGCCTTATGAGAGAAATTCCAGGTGGAGGATATGTACATGTTCCTTGGACTAGGCAAGATATTTTGTCATTTACAAATGATTTCCCTCGACTACGCGAGAAGCCAGTCGAGTGGTATAGGCAAGTGGACAGATTTGTAAAACTATCAAAAGTTTTGTGGATTTATTTGAATAGCCTTTTTGACATAATAGTACCAGCAGATTTATGGACAGAGTGCAAAATAGTGATAGACTGGCCTACAAAAGAATACCCTAGAGATCCAAAGACAGGTGCCACTGATCCAGAGGTGATGAAAAAATATGAACAAGTAATCATCTTTTTGAAAAACAAAGTACCTCCCAAAGAGACTGATTGGGTAAAAATAGACTGAACTCATCAAGAAGCTAAGGAGTCAGTGCATGCATACTACGAAAGGTTAATTCTTGCCTTTAAGCAATTTAGTGGTGACGAATTTGAGTGAAATGGATTTAAGTCATTTTGTATACAGATTTGTATATGGACTACGTCCTGAAATTAGTGAAATGATTAAGCAGCATACAGTGGATTGGCAAAACAAGAAAATAGATGCAGTATTGAGACATGCAAAGTATTTTAGTGATGAAATTGAGGCTAAGCAGCGTAAATTAAAAGAAAAGGCCATGTGGGCACAAGTAAAAGTGGCAGAAAGACAGGAAGCACAATTGATTGAACAAGCAAATGGTACAGGACCAAAACCTAGATTTAGTACTGGAAAAGGGAAAGGACAGTTCAATATTGAGGAAGCCAAGAAGAAATGGCCATGTCATAATTGCGGAAGAATAGGGCACTGGAAATCCGAGTGTAAATTTCCGCCAAATACTAATGGTGATAATGCATCATTGAATCCACAGGTGCAGAAAGAGGTGAGTGGTCAACCGCAGCGACAGCAGCAGGTTGTTGCCCAACAGAATCAGGTGCCAAAACCGCCTATTCCACAGAGCGTAAATTCACAGAAATACAGTAATGAGACAGGATTCTACAACGAAGAACAGGTAACTAAGCTGCCGCGCGCTAGCGCTGTTTCGCAGTATTGGCTACAACGCGATGAGAGTGAGTCAGAAGAAGGTTATTGACGGTGCCGAAGGGAGGAAGAGAAGTGCGTACTTGCCGCAACTCTAGAAGTAGACCAGACAGGCCCTTTTGTGGACGGAAGGTAAATGATGAAAATATTACTTTTCTAGTAGATACTGGTGCTACTCGATCAACTGTTAGGTCAGCTGATGTTAAGAATCTTCCTCTCTCGGATGAAACAATCCAAGTGGTTGGAGTATCCAACAGCCAAATCAAAACGTATCTCACAGAACCAGTAAAAGTCAATTTAGGGAAATTTTCCGAAATGCACCGCTTTGTTGTGTGCGATTCAAGTCCTGTAAACCTATTAGGACGAGACCTGTTGTGCAAAATGAATTGCACTATATTTTGTACCCCCGATGGTATAGCATTTGAGACCCCTGATGAAGACGTACTGTATAAAATGACTATGGCTAATATGGAAGCCGAGATTACTGAAGCATATGCTGTATTCAACCCTGACGAACTACCAAAAGAATTGAAACAGACAGTGAAAGCAGAGGTTTGGGATTTTACAGGAGAGGATGAAGGATTGATGAGAAATGTGGATCCCGTAAAAGTAACAGTGAAGGAAGGAATAAGCTACCCAAATGTTCCTCAATATAAATTGACACCAGAGATAATTGAAGGAGTTACCCCTTTAATTGAGAATACGATTAAACAAGGAATTTTGTGAGAAATAATGAGTAGTCCATGTAATTCACCAATTATGGGACTGAAAAAGCCTAACGAAAAATTCAGGATAGTGCAGGATTTGAGAAAGATAAACAAAATTGTAGTGTTGTGCTGTCCTATTGTACCAAATCCATCTGTGATTTTGTATCAGATTCCTCATGATGCAGAATGGTACACAGTAATTGACTTATGTCACGCTTTCTTTTGCATCCCGTTGCACCATGATAGCCAGCAAATGTTTGCGTTCCGTTTTGGCGAACGTGTTTTGGCTTGGTGCCGAATCCCACAGGAGTATACAGAAAGCCCCTCGATATTTAATCAGATATTGAAAAAGTCTTTGGAAAATTTAGAAATGCCCGAGAATTCAGTGCTAGTTCAATATATCGATGACCTGCTTGTGGCATCGAAAACTCGAGAAGCTTGTGTAATGGACACCATAGCATTGTTAAATCATTTGGCAGATGGAGGACTTAAAGTGTCGCCATCGAAATTGCACTTTTGTCAGAAAGAAGTACAATATTTGGGTCACAAAATTGAAAAGGGATTGAGGAAAATAGCAACAGACAGAATCAGGATAATAAAAGGAATGAGAGCCCCAGTGACGCAAAGAGAAGTGAGGATGTTTCTTGGAATGGTTGGATATTGTCGGCAGTGGATAAGTAACTGTTCCCTGATCGCAAAACCTTTGGTACGTCTGACGAGAAGTGATGTGAGAGATCCCATTGACTTACATAGGGAAGAACTAGCAGCATTTAAGAAATTGAGAGAAAGTTTGTGTGAAGCGCCAGCGTTAGGAATGCCTGACTATGAGAAGGAATTCGAGTTGTACTGTAGTGAGAGGAATGGATATGAACTCTCTGTATTGATCCAGAAACATGGAAAAATGAGAAGACCAATTGCATATTTCTCAGCTATGCTAGACCCTGTAGCTGTAGCCTTGCCAGGTTGTTTGAAAGCAGTAGCTGCCACTTGTAAGAGTCTGGAACAGAGTGAGGGAATCGTGATGGGATATCAGGTACAAAGTGTATGTACCTCATGATGTGGCAATCCTTTAAACAAGGAGTCGCACTCAATTCATGACACATAGTCGGCTGACTAAGTATGAGAAAGTCATATTAGCTGCAACAAATGTGAGCCTTGCGAGATGCTTGAATGTGAATCCTTCAACGCTACTGCCTGATGCTGAAAATGTTGAAGTCAGGGACGAAGTGGATCACGATTGTTTGGATGTATTGGATTTCTGTAACAAACCATGTCCTGATATCAAGGATGTACCCTTGTCTGAGAGTGACTTTGTGATGTTTGTAGATGAATCATGTTTGAGAACAGACAAAGGAAATCTGAGTGCAGCATATGCAGTGTGCACAGTTGCAGCAGTAATGGGAGTATCTTACCTGAAGGGAGTAAAATCAGCTCAGGTTGCTGAACTGATAGCTTTAACTAGAGCATGCAAGATTGGAAAGAATGTGAGAGTGACTGTAATAACTGATAGTCAGTATGGTTTTGGTGCTGTGCATGATTCTGGCCAGATATGGCTGCAGACAGGATTTCTGACTTCAAGTGGAACTCTGATAAAGAATGCTGAAGTGATTGGGAAGTTGCTTGAGGCGATACAGCTGCCAAAGCAATTGGCTGTTGTGAAGTGTGCTGCTCACGTGCAAACCGCTGATTACATATTATTAATATTGTGCTCCAAATCAGAACTCAGTGGACAGGGCTAAAGAGAGGGAAATGAATTCTTTACCTCTAATGTTTACTAACATTGTGGGTACCTGGGAAGAAGTGAGGCAATTGCAGGAAGAGGCAGGAGATGAGGAAATGAGACAGTGGGTAAAAGCAGGATGTGCACCCAGAGAAACAGACCAAGTGTGGGTTTATCGAGATGGAAGACCAGTAATGCCTGACAGCATGATATCTGCCATGGCACGGATGTATCATGGACAGGGACACATAGGGAGGGACGCGATGATTCGGTCCTTCAAGCAAACCTGGTACAATGCAAAATTTAGACTTGCAGCTGAGAGTCTTTGTCAAAGATGCCTTATATGTCAGCAGTTCAATCCTGGAAGAAAAACAGTAGTGAGTCTAGGAACGATAGGTCGAGAAGGAGGGCCCTTCACCAGAATGCAGATTGATTTCATTGAAATGTCGCCTTGTAATAGGTTGAGGTATGTTCTAGTAATGGTCTGCTTGTTTTCTAGATGGGTAGAAGCTTATCCCACAACAAGGAGCGATGGAATAACTGTAGCAAAACTGCTCTTGAGGGAATTCATCCCTAGATTCGGGTTCCCAGTTACAATTGAATCAGATAGAGGAAAGCATTTCCATAATGAGATCATGAAATTGATTTGTGAAGCATTAAATGTACAACAGAAACTACATTGTGCCTATCGCCCAGAGGCTTCTGGTGTGGTGGAACAAATGAATGGCACTATTAAAAACCGATTGGGAAAAATGTGTTTGGCCACAGGTTTGAAATGGCCTGATGTCTTGCCTCTGGTACTCATGACTATTAAATCAATTCCAGATAGAACCACGGGTTTGAGTCCACATGAAATTATCATGGGAAGAGCAATGTGCCATGTATTCATACCAGTCAACAAGCTGTTGCCTATATCTGATGACTTGGTGTTGGATTACTGTAAGGGGCTGGCTGACGCAGTTCATTCTGTGTTTCATCAGATTGGAGCGGATGCCAACACCCTTGAAAAGAAGCAAGCTCATGATCTGAGCCCAGGAGACTGGGTGAGAATCAAAGTACACAGAAGAAGAAACTGTCTGGTCCCACGTTGGGGAAAACCCTGACAAGTGATTTTGACTAAAACCACAGCTGTGAAGTGTGCTGGGATCAAGAACTGGATTCATGCTAGTCACACACTGAGAATACCAAATCCAGTGGATAATCAAGAACGAGAATATTATGACGAGTCAGAAAGTAGCTCTGAATCGGATACTGAAGAAATAAGAACAAGAGAAAATCTTGAAAGGGGAGAGACAGAACCAAGTTTGATCGTTGCCCCAGAAAATATTCCCTTGAGAAGGAGATTACAGATTTCTGATACCAGCTCTGACTCAGAGACTGAACAAACACCGGTATGCTCGGGAAAAGAGAAAAGCAGTGAAGAGACAATCAAAGGAGTTACTGATAAGGAAGTTCCTGATGAAAAACTGAGAGAAATTCCACCTGAAGTAACAAAAATAGATGAACAGGTGCCAGATTCTTGCGGAAGACCCCCGAGGAGTTGTAGGGAATTCTAACATCCAGTTAGAAGAAGGGACAGTTAGTCAGCAGGAAGATAATGTGCAAGAAACACGAGGATGGACAGAAGTAGGGAAAATAAAAGAAGTGGTGGAAAGAGGAATAACTGAAAGCAAAAAGCAAGTTGAAACAGAATCAGAGGAAAGTGATGAGGAAGTACCAGAAGGTCGAGTCCTGAGAAAAAGAGCATGGAGAGCTGAAAAGAATGATAAAGGAAATAAATCAAAAAGACCAGCAAGAGATGAAATCTGACCTAATAAGATAAAGAGATTAAGATATCGATTGACACGAGTGAATTCACCAAGAGCAGAGCAGGTGAATGAAGTATCAAGTCAAGAAAAGTAAAAAAATGAGAAAATAACGACAGCAGAGGAAAACAAAAGAACGAGAAAGCCCAACCAGAAGTATAAGTCGCCAGAATGGTCGTACGTGGCCCTGCCTGAAATAAAAGAAGAGGCGGACAGCCAAGAAAATCCAGAGGTGACTGTACTGGAAGTGGTTGAGGAAGACGAAGAATCGGAAATCCTGAGAGTTATCTTGTCCAATTTTGGAGAAGAGACGGAAGTTCAGGAAGTTCTGTATCAAGATTATGAGAGAAAAGTGAAAGACGACCAAATGCCAAACTGAACAAGACAAAAGTACTGCTAATGGAAAGAGAATAGAATACTGGAAAAGACATAACAGATAGAACCAAGTAGGTGCTTAGAGCCTTGGGTTAGACAAAACTAGTTGTGAAGTAGAAGAGGCTAAGTCAAAAGACACTGGTCATTTTGTGAAAATAGCAAACACAGAAAGTAGAAAAGCTAAATGTGTATTTTTAAAGCGATGGTTTAAAAGGTGTTGTTGTTGTACAGGATTACTAATGCTTCTATGGAGTGTGTTAGCATTACTGATTTCATTTAAAGTTACAATAGATACAATAGAAGGACATAGTGAGAATAAAACTAATATAGAGAAGGTTCAGAAAGTATATCCAACTAGAATAGATAGAAACTATCTACATAAAGACAGGTCTATAAATGATTTCTCTAACAATGTGTTTTTAAAACTTTTGTACGAATGTGTAAAGACAATGGATGTCAGGGATTGCTACGTTTGTATGCAGTTACCTGCATCTGTATCGGAGGGAGTGACATACCATCACCTCCCAGTAACATATGGAATAACATGTAGTGTAATAGCTAGTTTGTTTTACCAAATAGGGATGTTAGAATACTATTTTTCAGATGTAGATAATATATTTTCACAAGTACCTGCAATTAACAAATTAAATAAAGTAAAGCCTGCAAAGGTGTTAGGTGATTTTTTCTTAGAATCTAAGGAATTAACATTAGAATATATATTTAGAAATAATTTGACTTGCAGTTTAAAGAAAGAAGAAAAGACGTTCTTAGATATGGTTGAAGAAAGGAGATTGAAAATGCAAAAGAAAGCATCTGAGAGAAAAGAGGAAAAGACAGTCTGGGATGTTGAAATGGAAAAACACTTGAAGGGAGAACCTAGTCCAACTATGGCTTTAGATTGGCCCCAGAAAGGGAAGTTGTGTATTAGAAAGAATCAAACTGCATATGATAATTACGTTGTAGGTAACAGTGAGTGCCATGATACATACCGAATCATGGGTGGATGGGGATTTAAAGGAGGAAATGATCCAGTTTTTCCTGGATTATATTTTATCTGCAGGAACAAGGCATATTATCGTTTGCCAGACCATTGGTATGGCACATGTTATATAGGTCTGGTCTTTCCAAAGATATTCTCCATGGGAAGAGGAGAAGATGGTGTACATAAGTTAGTTAGTCTTTTAGCTCGTAGAAAAAGAGAATCTTGGTCAGAAATTGTAGGAGATATTTTTGGAGCATTGATACCAGCAGTGGGAATATCTCTGAATGCACACAAAATCAGAAAACTATCAACAGTAGTGGATCACTTGTCAACAAGCACCGCTTGAGGATTTTTATTGGTAAATAATGAAATGGTTGCCATGCGTGCTATGGTAATGCAAAATCGACTTGCCCTTGATATATTATTGGCAAAAGAGGGTGGAGTCTGCGGAATGCTGAAAGTTCAACATTGTTGCACTTACATTCCCGACGAAAGTAAAGATCTGCAAATTTACATCAAAAATATAACTGAATTGCACCACTGGAGGTTGAAAGTGTTTGGGAAAAGATTGGGAAGAAACTTTCTTCTATTAAAGATTTCCTGATAAACTTAGGTAGTACCTTTATAGGTAGAATCTTATTTCCATTAACCTGTGTGATTTTTATAGTATTAACTCTAAGGTTAGTTTGTTTGTGTCATAAAAGAAAGAAAATACAGAAAAAGTTAAAAAGAGAAAATTTGAAAAGAAGGTAGAATAAGAGACAAGAGAGGGAATTTGAAGAGATGAAAGAAAGCATGTATAAAACAGCTAGAGGAGAAGAAATTGGGAAAACAGAGATGTAAATTAACTAAAAGAATTCATTTCACTTTCTTGACAATCTGATACAAAATTTTAATGGTGTGGTGATAAAATCATCAAAGGGGGGATTGATGGAGCGGGTAGTACAACATTTTGTATACCTCCCCCATTCTGCATGAAAATACTAATTGAATAATCTACTAATTATAATATTATTAAATGAGTTTGCATGAATATTAAACCAACATTACTAATATCCAAATTACACGTGGCATTGCATATTGCATGGCTAAATAACCTTTATAAATAACATTTGTACGCATACTAACAGTAGTATATGTAATAAATAGAATACTGCATGATATATGTTGCTTTGTGATGTCTTTGTAATGTTGCTCAAGAGGAGGACCAAAAGCGTGAATATAAATGCTTTAAATGTTGCTATACGCTAGATAAATACAAACACATAGAGGAATTAGTAAGGGGTTAACATTAGATTTATTATTTCTATGCATTAATTACTCTTTTGTGTTTGTTTCGCTTAAGTTGGCGTTTGGGCCTAAATCCCAAAATGGCCGCCGGCACGACACGACGAAGTGGCCACTGTCCCACGAGGCATGGAGTGAAGTGCGCAGAAGCGACAAAATCTTCTAGACCTCGTCGTGAACCCTAAAATAATGAAATGTATCTTCTTGCTTTGATTTTATTATAAAAATACGCGGTAGAATAGAGAGGTTCTCAATCGATCGCTCTTTCCGATGACAATGACGACGACGGTGACGCTGCGCGAACTCTACTACTTAGGGTGACTGCTGCGTTTCCTGAATCCTAGATGGTCCGGACGCTGCCCAATTACCTGATGAGTGCAAACTTTTCCTAATTCTATGAGCACTGACAGATGCTAGCACGTCTCTGGTCTTTACCGATCCTTTGAGACTGTAGTGTGCTGAGCAAAGAACTTTGAACATTAGATGAATGACGACAGATCTGAGTATGCAGACCTAATGATTTAGAGGACTTCAGAGAGCCAGATTAGGTAAATATGATGTTCTGCGATTTACTTGAAAATTGATATAAACTTTTCAATGAAAACCTAACTTTTCAAGAAATTTTAGATAACAGATATTGATTAACAAGAATTGAGTTTGTGGTTTATTAAGAAAGGTAAGATCTAAATCTTGAAATGTGTTTTAGCTGGTTCTAGATCACCATCAACCAATCCAACTATTTGGTCCATTGACCACGTGGGAGGAGTGCCTTGATCTTCGGGATTGAGATTTGTAGGTGGAAGGGGTATTGATGTATGATTTGTAAATTAACTTTTCTTTCCCTATAGGTTATAAGGTGTTCCCCCACATGTCGAGCGTTTGAACCGCTCATCCCTCCATCTGCGTGCAGACCGGTGAATGGTTAGTGTGAGTGTTGGTGTTATGGGCCCCACCAATGACTGCATGTGTGAATGAGTTAGTGTGACGTTGGGTCTGTGACGTAGAGAGGATACCGGTACGGGTTTTGCTTACACCGTTACCAAGGTTTTTGCGCTCCATCAGGGTCTCCCGGAGAGTCCCCGCATGCAGTTGTTTCTCCCAATTATCTTGCTCATCTAACAATTACACTGCATTTTGGAGCTGTATAGGTCCAGACGAGGGACTTCCAGTCCCCCTGTTCCCATTTTCTCTGTAGGGTACCCAATTGTATCAGTTTTCTTTTTGATTCCCATAAAAGCTCCACCATCAGGCGCTCCAGTTGTAAGAAATACCCATGTGGAATTCTATATAAGGTGTTTTGAAGGGCATATAAACAGCACGGTAAGATAGCCATTTTGGTCAATGCTGTTCTGCCCATTAGTGACAATGGCAGCTCTTTCCAGAATGCAATCAATTTCTTAATACTCTCTATGCACGTCCCTATGTTCTTCTCCAAATAAGTTGTGCGTGTGTGTGTCAACTTGATCCCCAGGTATCGTACCTCGTCACAGACCCACTTCATTCGCACCAGAGGCAGTTCAACTTCACTTTTTCCTGCCAGGCTGCCCATGGGATAAAGCTTGGATTTCCCCGGGTTAAGGCGTAATCTGGACAGTGCCCCGAATCTCTCCAGTTCCGTGATAAGTACTGGTACTGCTTCTTCAGGGTGGTGAAGGTAAACCAATGTGTCGCCGGCATACATAGATATTACATGATACGTGGCCCCTAGGCGAATCCCCCAGCCCTTCATCCTTTCCCTGAGAGTAATTGCTATAGTTTCCATCGCAATAACGAACAAAAGCGGCGACAGGGGGCAACCCTGCCTGGTACCCCTCTGCAGCACAAAACTATTCGACACTTGGTCTCGAAGGCGCACTCTCGCTGTTGGCCCTGTGAATAGGATCGTTATCCATTCTATATATTTCTCTCCGAGTACCATCCCTTCAAGGACCGCCCAGATATAATCCGATTCCACTGAATCAAAGGCCTGCTGTATATCCAGCACGCTCAATGCCCAGTTCTCTTTTTCTAGGGCTGGTGCGTGCCACACCTGCGTTAGTCTACGCAGATCATGTGTGGAATTCCGTCCTAGAATGAATCCATCAGGGTGGATCAGCCGAGGTATATAGGGTAAAAGACGAGCCGCTAGAATTCCACTCAATATCTTTGTGTCTGCCTTTAGGAGAGAAATCGGGCGATAAGAGCCCGGACAGTGGGGGTCCTGGTCGGGCTTAGGGATCATGGACATTGTCGCCTCCAGCATAGATGTGGGCAACAACTTGCCGGTTAGAGCCTCATTATATACATCTAACAAACGAGCGACCAGCTGCGGAGCAAATTTCTGATAAAACTCTGCAGATTATCATTTTTTGTTGTTGTCTTCACCCCAGGTTTCTCTCTTCCGGTTCTCCTCTGTGAGCATCTGTTGGAAACCCACTCCCACACTAGAAGGGGTGGTGGTGGTCTTCCGGAACACACTGTGGTAGCTTGGCTCGAGTGGTCAGGAAACAGGCGCAGTGCTAAGCATACAATATACCCATACAATAACCATGCGTGCATCCGTTCCAAAAACGACTCTACACCGTAAAAATTATGAAAATATTCTTTCTTTATCTTTTTCTCTTAGTTGCTGATTGGAAAAATAAATAGGTCAATCACCATATACAAGTTTCAATTAGTGCAGGTCAAATAAATATTGGCTGTTTGATGAAATAAATAGGGGTGATCATAAATAACAGGGCATAAATACAAGTGCAATATATACAGACAATTAAATACTTTGAGGCAATAAATACTGTACCAATAAATATTGTACACCAACAAGTCCTGTGGACCTATAAATATAGTGCAGCAATAAATAGATAAAAATCCAATAAATACAGTATCCCCAATAAATAATTAAAAGTATACAGCCACACTCATGTAATCAGATGACACTTCAATTCTTAAGGGCTGATTTGGCCCAGGCACAGCTTGTAGGGTTGTGGAAGGCTTGAGGGGGGGCTACTCCCTGGCTGGGACAAGGCTGAGGCCTAAGCTGAGGTAGATCAAAGGGGGGAATACCAGTGCCCTGGCTTTCTCTCTCCACACAACCTCTCTAGGTTAGTCCCAGTTCACCCCTTGCACAGTCAGGTTGGTTTCAGCACCTCCCTAGCCCCTTAGAGCAGTCTCTCAGGTCTCCACAGGGCCTTAGGCGCCCTCTACTCCACTTACTGCCCTTTTTCTGATGTTCCGACGCCGCTGGAGTCGTGTCGACGCCGTGAGGCGGTTCCGGTTCGGTCTCGGCGGCCTCGGCCCAATGTCAGATCTTTGACGACGCCGGTAGGCGGTTCCGGTCCGATGTCGGTGGCCTCGGTTCGATCTCGACCTCCGATTCGACGGCGTCGGGCAGTCTCTTCACGATGTCGACTTCGGGCGGCTCCGGTCCGATGGCGCTCTCGGCTCCGATGACGTCGGCCGGCCTGGCCTCGATGTCGACTTCCGGCGACTCCGGGGTGCGATCCTCACCCCCGACCTCCGGTGCTCCTCCACACAGGTTCCGGGCGACTCCGGAGTGCGATCCTCACTCCCGACCTCCGGTTCACCTCTACCTCGGTCTCCGACGACTCCGGAGGGCGGACTTCACTCCTCCGATGACGCCGCTCGCTCGACCTCGGTTCACTCCCTCCTCGACCTCTGGTATTCCTCACGACCTCCGTCGGCGCCCTCTCACGACCTCAGGCGGCTCCGGGTACGACGTCTGCTACTTCAGTCAGCGCCGCTTCTCCACCTCGGGCTCCAGGTCTTCAGGCTACTCGACGCCGGACTCCAGGGAAACCAGTTCTCAGGTCAGAATCTTGCTGTTTTCTTGGTTCTAAGGCCTGTTCCTGCTGTCCAGGTCCTTAGGAAAAGTTTCTTCTGTCTTCTTCCCACACAGGGCTATAGGCTGGGATCCATCAGTAGGGACAAGTATCAAGGGTGGGTTTATGGACCCCACTCCAGGCACAAGTTTCCACCCCTGCTGCTTCACTCCTTCCTCCTTCACTGTTGTGCTCCTCTCTCTTCACCAGTCAGGTGCCAACTGCCAGCTCCAACTGCCAACTGCCTCTCTTATCCTCCCAACATTCTAAACGGTCTCCAACTGTCACAGAGTTCTGGAATCTCCTGGAATGTTCTGGAAGGTGCTGGTAGGTTCCAGTGGATGCTGGTGATGTCACAGGTGGCCACCATCTTGTGCTCCAGGCCCTCAGACAGAAGTTTCAGGGGTAGCTAAAATGGCTCCCTGAATCTGCAGCAACACGAAAAAGTCTGGTGGTTCCCAAAAAGGAAAAAATTCAAACAGGGTTTGAGGCAAAAGTGGGACAAAATAAATAATGATGAGGAGGGACCACCCAAAGGGCTGACAGGTCTAACACGCGTCCCCCCCAGCTGAAAGTGGGGGAGAGCTACCCAACCCCTTGGGAGTTCTCATCACTAAGGCGGAAATACCTTGAGAGACCGTCTGCATTGGCGTGGTCCACTCCAGGCCGATGTTCCACCTGAAAGTCCATCCCCTGTAGGGAAATAGACCACCTCAACAACTTGGGATTCTCCCCCTTCATTTGCATCAGCCAACGAAGGGGTCGGTGGTCGGTCTGAACTAGGAAGTGCGAGCCAAACAGGTATGGCCGCAACTTCTTCAGAGCCCATACCACTGCAAAGGCTTCACGCTCTATTGCACTCCACTTCTGTTCCCTGGGAAGTAGTCTCCTGGATAGGAAGACCACGGGTTGATCCAGACCCTCTTCGTTGAGTTGCGATAACACTGCCCCAATGCCATGTTCTGATGCATCTGTCTGGACAATGAACTTCTTGGAAAAGTCTGGGGCCCTTAAGACCGGGGCCTCGCACATGGCTTTCTTCAATTTCTCAAAGGCTTGCTGACAAGCCTCCGTCCAGACTACCCGTCGAGGTTGTTTCTTGGACGTGAGCTCCGTGAGGGGGGCTACGATGGTACCGTACCCCTTCACGAAGCGGCGGTAATATCCCGTGAGGCCCAAAAATGCTCGGACCTCAGTCTGTGTCTTGGGGGGTTCCCAGGCCATGATGGCCTCGATCTTCGCCTGGAGGGGTTGCACCGCTCCCCTACCCACCAAGTGTCCAAGGTACACTACCGACCCCTGCCCGATCTGGCACTTGCTGGCCTTGATCGTCAATCCAGCTTGTCTCAGGGCCTGGAGAACAGCTTGCAGGTGACGCAAGTGATCCTCCCAGCTGTTACTGAAGACGGCTATGTCATCCAGATAAGCAGCAGAGAAACTCTCCATTCCGGTGAGGATCTGGTTTACCAGGCGCTGAAACGTGGCAGGTGCGTTCTTGAGCCCAAAGGGCATCACACAGAACTGGTAGTGGCCATTGGGCGTGGAGAAGGCTGACCTTTCCCTTGCTCCATCAGTCAAAGAGATCTGCCAGTACCCCGAAGTAAGGTCAAAGGTACTTAGATATTGGGCAGCTCCCAGCCGGTCAATCAATTCATCCGCCCTAGGGATCGGATGAGCATCAGTTTTTGTCACTGAATTCAGTCCCCGGTAGTCCACACAGAACCTCAGTTCTGGTTGGGCACCCGGTGGTGCAGCTTTTGGTACTAACACCACCGGACTGGACCAGGGGCTGCTAGAAGGTTCAATCACTCCTAGCTCCAGCATCTTAGTGACCTCACTATGAATGCTGGCCTTCACCTTGTCTGACATCCGGTAGATCTTGGACTTCACAGGTGGGCTGTCTCCTGTGTCCACGTCATGGACGCACAGGTGAGTCCTACCCGGGACAAGGGAGAACAACGAGGAGTACTGCCCCAGGACCTGGCGACAGTCCTCCTGCTGTTCAGGAGTTAGAGATGGGGAGAGAATCACTCCCTCCACCGACCCATCCTTTTCTTGAGACGCAAACAGATCAGGGAGAGGCTCGCTTTCCACGTCCTCTCCTCCGTCAGTCACCATCATCAAGATGACTTCGGGCCTCTCGTGGTGGGGTTTGAGGCGGTTGGCATGCAGCACCCGCAGGGGCTGACGAGGGGTCTTCAGGTCCACCAAGTAGGTAGCCTTACCCTTCTTCTCCAACACCTCAAAGGGTCCTGACCAGCGATCCTGGAGGGCACTAAGCTCTCCGGGTTCGATCACCCACACCTTCTGGCCAGGCTCCAACTCCACCGGGTGAGCGTTTTGGTCATACCACGCCTTCATCACTGCTTGGCTGGCTTCCAGGTTGTCAGAAGCTTGCTTCCACAACTTAGCCATTTGGCTCCGGAAGGCCAGCATGTAGCTCACCACATCCTGGGGAAGCTTTCTGGGAGTTCTTTCCCATCCGTCTCTCACCAGGTTGAGAGGTCCACGTACAGGGTGCCCATACAGAAGCTCGAAGGGGCTGAAGCCCACTCCCTTCTGTGGCACTTCCCTGTAGGAAAAAAGTAAACAGGGTAGGAGGACGTCCCATTTCCTCCGCAGGCTTTCAGGCAGACTTCTGATCATGCCCTTCAAGGTTTTGTTAAACCTTTCCACCAGACCATTGGTCTGGGGGTGGTAAGGAGTTGTGAACCGGTAGGTCACTCCACACTCCTTCCACATTGCCCGCATATACGCTGACATGAAGTTGGTCCCCCTGTCGGACACAACTTCCTTGGGAAAACCCACTCGGGTAAAGATTCCCATCAGGGCCCTTGCCACAACAGGTGCTGTTATGGTCCTCAGAGGTATTGCCTCTGGGTACCGTGTGGCATGATCCACCAGGACCAGGATAAACCTGTGACCAGCTGATGTTGGCGGATCTAACGGACCCACAATGTCGATGCCCACCCTTTCAAAGGGGGTGCTAACGACAGGAAGTGGTTCCAGGGGAGCTTTCAGCTTCACCCCTGTTTTCCCACTGGCTTGGCAAGACACACATGTCCGGCAGTAGGTATCGGACGACACTTTCATCTGAGGCCAATAAAAGTGTGGGACAAGACGGGCGAAGGTCTTGTCTTGCCCCAGGTGTCCTGCCAATGGTATCTCGTGAGCCAACTCCAGAAGGAAGGCTCGATAACGTTGAGGGACTACCAAGGCTCGTGACGATCCATGTAGGGGTGCCTTGGGTTCGCTGTAGAGGAGGCCATCCTCCCAGTAAACACTGTAGTTCCCTTCAACGTTCCCTGCTGCCTGGGCTTCGGCCTGTCGCCTCAGCCCCTCAAGGGTAGGGCACTCCCTCTGGCCCTGGCAGAATTCCTCCCTGGACGGCCCTCCCTCCACGTGCCACTCGGCCGGGATGGGTAAGTCCTCCAGGTTGGTAACGTCCCCCTCCGCAGACTCCTGGCCCACCACCTCCGGTGGCCTATCCGTCCTACGGGGTGGAGACGCCGAGGCAGGCTCCTCCTGTCCTCGGTTCTTCTCTTGACTGGCAGCTGGCTGGGCCTTTGTTCCAGGCTCCAGCCGGAATGAACTCCCTCTTCGGGTAGTCGCGGACCTTGTGCTAACACAGGCCCAGTCAGGTGTACCCAGCATCTCGGTGTGAGTCCGGTATTCCACCTCCTTCCAAGCGTTGTGCTCCATGTCATTCCCCAGCAGACAATCGACTGGCACGGCAGGGCTTACGGCAACTCGAAGTGAACCTGCAACCCCCCCCCATTCAAAGGGAACTTCGGCCACTGGATAGTGGCCTGTTCTGCCGTCAGCCATCGCGGCTGGGTGGAGTACATCGGGAATTACCTGCTCTGGAGACACCAGTTGGCTACGCACCATAGTCATACTGGCTCCTGTGTCTCTCAGAGCCTCCCCTCTTTGGCCGTTGATGGTGACCCATTGCCCATACTTTGCGGTATTTGCGGGCACCTGGATCTTGGGAACCATCTCCCGTTCTCCCAGGGACACTAAAGTGACACCCGCCCACTCCCTTCCCTTAGTTAAGGGCATCTCCTCCCCGAGCACTACACTAGCTACTCCGGGGGTCTTTCCTCCAGTGGGAGGGGGTGATCGTTTCTGACACTTCGGGTCTCCTTTATAGTGTCCAACGCCACCGCACTCGTAGCAATGGACAACCCTTGGCTGCTGACTCTGGCCAGGATTAGGGTTTCTGGGTGGGTTAGCCTTAGAGGTGAATCCTGTTCCCTTCCCTTGGAAGTTATTTTGGGGGCCTTTGGAGAACTCCTTTTTCTTTTCCCCTCCTTCTTTCTTCTGGGGGGCGCCCTGTCCGGCCTTTTGAGTATCCCCTCCAGTCCCCCTTGTGGACACCCGGGTACTAGCCCAGATGTCCGCCTCCTCAGCAAGCTTCCGGGGGCTGGTCAGCTTGCTATCCACCAGGTGTTGCCGCAGTTCAGGGAAACATTTCTCGAGTAGGTGTTCCTTCAGTACTAGGTCAAACAGCTCCTCGTAGTTCCTTACTTCACTGCCCTGAATCCAACCTTCCAGTGCCTTCTTTGCATAGTCCAGGAAGTCCACCCAATTCTGTGTGCCCAGCTTGTGACTACCCCTGAACTTCTGTCTGTACTTTTCAGGTGTTAGTCCAAACTTTCTGATGAGCGCCAGTTTCATGGTGGGGTAGTGGGTCTGCTCATCCTCTTCGAGGGCCAATAAAGCATCCCTACCAGCTGGAGGCATGTACTTATACAATCCCCCTCCCCAGTACTTCACTGGAACCCCATGGGCCCTCAACGAGACCTCATAGGCTGCTAGCCACTTGGCGATGTCATCACCCACCCCATAGCTAGCTACTATGTCCTTTGGCAGGTAAGGTTTGGGTTCCCTGGTGGACTCTTGGATTTGGCTGCCACCATTAGGAACAGTTGGTGCCCCAATTCTTAGGATCTGAAGCTCTATCTCTTTCAGTCTTATCTCATGAGCCATCCTCTCTTTCTCCGTCTCATGAGCCAACCTCTGTTCCTCCTTCTCCTTCTCCAGCTTTGCTAAATCCCATGTGAGCTGTCTTTTCTCTCTCCGATCTGCTAACTCCACGCTGGATAAGCCCCCGCTAGAGACAGTGCTGCCCTTCCTAGAAAGTGTCCTGGGCCCTGCTGACAGGTTCCCCACCTCAGGTTGGTACATCTCAGCCCCCTCGGGGTTAGGCTCTCCATCCCTGTCTTCCTCCTCAGCCTTGCTTTCTCGGCGTGCCTCCCCCCAAGCCCTTAAGCTGGTTTGGAGTGCACCCTTCTTTGCTCCTGGGGGACAGTACACCCCCTCCCGCTGGCAAAACTCCCTGAGTTGGGCCACAGTGTACGTTTCTAAATCTTCCAGTACAAACTCCATCTTGCCCACTCAGGTTAGAGGTCAGGTTTTGTGCAGTAACAATGCAGGGGGGTACCTTTAGTAATACCTCCTCCCACCACCAGAGTAAATTTGGAAAAAACAAAAACCCACAATTTGGAAGGCCGCTGTGAGAAAACTCCCGGTGTAGGCCTATGGACTACCCACAGTTATTGTTGAGTATATGTAGGCACAGCTCTATCCCACCGCTGCACACCAATTTATGTTGGAAACCCACTCCCACACTAGAAGGGGTGGTGGTGGTCTTCCGGAACACACTGTGGTAGCTTGGCTCGAGTGGTCAGGAAACAGGCGCAGTGCTAAGCATACAATATACCCATACAATAACCATGCGTGCATCCGTTCCAAAAACGACTCTACACCGTAAAAATTATGAAAATATTCTTTCTTTATCTTTTTCTCTTAGTTGCTGATTGGAAAAATAAATAGGTCAATCACCATATACAAGTTTCAATTAGTGCAGGTCAAATAAATATTGGCTGTTTGATGAAATAAATAGGGGTGATCATAAATAACAGGGCATAAATACAAGTGCAATATATACAGACAATTAAATACTTTGAGGCAATAAATACTGTACCAATAAATATTGTACACCAACAAGTCCTGTGGACCTATAAATATAGTGCAGCAATAAATAGATAAAAATCCAATAAATACAGTATCCCCAATAAATAATTAAAAGTATACAGCCACACTCATGTAATCAGATGACACTTCAATTCTTAAGGGCTGATTTGGCCCAGGCACAGCTTGTAGGGTTGTGGAAGGCTTGAGGGGGGGCTACTCCCTGGCTGGGACAAGGCTGAGGCCTAAGCTGAGGTAGATCAAAGGGGGGAATACCAGTGCCCTGGCTTTCTCTCTCCACACAACCTCTCTAGGTTAGTCCCAGTTCACCCCTTGCACAGTCAGGTTGGTTTCAGCACCTCCCTAGCCCCTTAGAGCAGTCTCTCAGGTCTCCACAGGGCCTTAGGCGCCCTCTACTCCACTTACTGCCCTTTTTCTGATGTTCCGACGCCGCTGGAGTCGTGTCGACGCCGTGAGGCGGTTCCGGTTCGGTCTCGGCGGCCTCGGCCCAATGTCAGATCTTTGACGACGCCGGTAGGCGGTTCCGGTCCGATGTCGGTGGCCTCGGTTCGATCTCGACCTCCGATTCGACGGCGTCGGGCAGTCTCTTCACGATGTCGACTTCGGGCGGCTCCGGTCCGATGGCGCTCTCGGCTCCGATGACGTCGGCCGGCCTGGCCTCGATGTCGACTTCCGGCGACTCCGGGGTGCGATCCTCACCCCCGACCTCCGGTGCTCCTCCACACAGGTTCCGGGCGACTCCGGAGTGCGATCCTCACTCCCGACCTCCGGTTCACCTCTACCTCGGTCTCCGACGACTCCGGAGGGCGGACTTCACTCCTCCGATGACGCCGCTCGCTCGACCTCGGTTCACTCCCTCCTCGACCTCTGGTATTCCTCACGACCTCCGTCGGCGCCCTCTCACGACCTCAGGCGGCTCCGGGTACGACGTCTGCTACTTCAGTCAGCGCCGCTTCTCCACCTCGGGCTCCAGGTCTTCAGGCTACTCGACGCCGGACTCCAGGGAAACCAGTTCTCAGGTCAGAATCTTGCTGTTTTCTTGGTTCTAAGGCCTGTTCCTGCTGTCCAGGTCCTTAGGAAAAGTTTCTTCTGTCTTCTTCCCACACAGGGCTATAGGCTGGGATCCATCAGTAGGGACAAGTATCAAGGGTGGGTTTATGGACCCCACTCCAGGCACAAGTTTCCACCCCTGCTGCTTCACTCCTTCCTCCTTCACTGTTGTGCTCCTCTCTCTTCACCAGTCAGGTGCCAACTGCCAGCTCCAACTGCCAACTGCCTCTCTTATCCTCCCAACATTCTAAACGGTCTCCAACTGTCACAGAGTTCTGGAATCTCCTGGAATGTTCTGGAAGGTGCTGGTAGGTTCCAGTGGATGCTGGTGATGTCACAGGTGGCCACCATCTTGTGCTCCAGGCCCTCAGACAGAAGTTTCAGGGGTAGCTAAAATGGCTCCCTGAATCTGCAGCAACACGAAAAAGTCTGGTGGTTCCCAAAAAGGAAAAAATTCAAACAGGGTTTGAGGCAAAAGTGGGACAAAATAAATAATGATGAGGAGGGACCACCCAAAGGGCTGACAGGTCTAACAGCATCCATCCCTCATTCCGACCATCAGTGGCAAACAAGTATACTTCTTCCACGACCTTGAATGTCCCCTGCAACTGATACAACATTCTCAACTAAACAATCCCTGGTTACCCCTCTCCCCCTGGGCAGCCGTGTGAACCCCATCGCATACACAATAGCTAATGCAATAGGCAACACATACCGCCCCATTCCCTCCGCCATGTACCCCTTATACAACAGTTAAATCCAAAACAATGATATCTGAGGCCCAGGAACCGTTTCAGCCTCACTCAGTTTCCGTGTAATTGTTCGGTACGAAATGCTGCGCTAGAGATATGACGCCACCAGGGTGCGAGATCGCTCTCAAGCGTCTCAATCGGGTTCGGACTCTGGTGGGGGTGTCCCTACCCCACGGCAGCTCAGCTATTCCTACTGCAATTATTCATCAAGGTAATATACACATATACTCTGCCCATATGAACTGTGATTATGCACTTGTATGTTTCCACACCATCATAGAATTATGTAATAGTTACTTATCTGGGTTGCTATGTCTCAGGGTCTTAAGTGTCCAAAGTCATACATGCTCAGTTTCTGGCCCCCCTTTGTCTGACACAGGATCCTGCATCATATCGACAGACTCCGGGACCGTGTCTGTATCCGAAGGTTGCAGCGTTCCATCACGGAGGACCGTGATCCGGCCTGTATTCATTATCTTCCCTGCATGGTGAAGGCGTTTGGGCTGTCGACACTCCTGCGTCACAGTTTTCACTGACTGATTGCTGGTGAAGCCTGTAGATAAGGCCAAACATCGCCCCACGGTCCCCTGGTATCTAGCCAGTCGCTTGCGTCTCCCGCTGGAAAGAAGAATAATGTACGCCCCTCATTTTCCACTCAGAGTTTTGCCGGGAACATGAGGCTATATTTCAGGTTCAGGTCACGCAGTCTGCGCTTGACCACCATGAAGGACTTCCTCTGTTCCTGTACTCTTTGAGTATAGTCCGGATACAATGAGATAGGATGGCCCTCAAAAAAGAACTCTTTCCCACTGCGGGACACCTCTATCTCTGTAATTAAAGAGTTTCACTATGATGGCCCGGGGAGGTGCTCCAGGTTTGGGCAGCGGCACCAATGCTCTATGCGCTCTTTTAATGTTGAAAAATGTGGACAATTTCTTGGGGGTTATTTCTCAGGTTATCCAGTCTTCCAAAAACAGCTCTGTAGAGGAGCCCTCCGCTTTCTAAAAAAACCCAATAAATCGCAAGTTGCATCTTCTCGATCGCCCTTCGCAGTCCTCTGCTCTTTCGTATAGTTTAACAACCTTTTTTTTTTCAATTCGACCACCGTGGCAGCGAGGTTTTTCTTCTCATTTTGTAGGGTGCTCACTTCTTTCACCGTAGTGGACACGCTATCTGAGACTTTCCTCAGGTCACATCACAACAGGCTTACATCTATGGCAGCTGCATCTATCTTTTGTACCATATCATCCCTGGTTGTTTGTATAGCCTGTAATACATCGGCTAAGGTGAAGGGTCCCCTATGCCCCGCTCAGTTTGGGCCTGTCCACCATTAGGGTCCTCTTCTCTGTTTTCCAGACCATGGGCGTAGTTGGAAATTTTGTTTGACTGTGCCTTGGTTGTCTTCTCCTTCACCATAATTACTCATGGTGTCGTAGCCTCTATTATGCTGCAAGTTCGTATTACCCCACAAGGGATCGCTGGGGTAGGTTCCAACTATTATGCGCACTAAGTTTAGGAAGGTACTGGCATCTGCCCTCCTGTGGCTTGTTAGTGTCGAAGCGCGTTTAAGCGCAAACGTGTCTCACGTATCCAAGCACCTCTTCTTGGTGCTCTAGGCCACTGCTACATCCGCCGTGTGTGATTCCCCTTTCCTGTTTTACTTACGTTCTCGTGTCTCCCTGCACTTTTCAGATGGTATCATAGGGGTGGGTTAACGGTCTATGGGTCTCTGTCAGTACTGTGGGTTCCGCCCCAAGAAACATTGTCGATCTATGCTCAGGCGCAGGTGCTCCGCAGTATCTACAGGCCCTCAATGTAGCATGGGCATAAACTCTCTGTGTGACGCACCACCAGTCGACGGTTACGCAAATAAGAACAGGCTCAGCAGTCCAGGGCCGGCAGGATATTTATTGCCCCTGTCCCCATGACCCGGTTCATACCTTGGAATCTCACTCGGGCTCCAGACAACCTGCGGACCAAAATAATGATTTGACCCCAAGGGGCCACTGACAGAAACACAGTACCTCACGTGTGCTTGGGGTGGGGTTTCATGTTTGAGAATTATGACAATGTTGTGCAAAATGAAATATGTAAGCAAAGCAGTTTTAGGGAAACTAATCCAACATTGTCACACATATGTGCAAAAGATTATTGCAAAACGGTATTGTGCAAAAAGAGGGCAATGTAAGAAAATGTGCAGCTTTGCTACATGGGCCCAACAAGGGCACATAACAGGAGTAGATGAGCCGTGCAGCGAAAGGGAGGAAAGCGCTCCGACAGACAAAGGGAAGGAGTCATTACAAGAGGACACCTAGAGCATGAGGTGCAGTCCACCCAAGTGCCACTCATTAAAGAGACTGAGAACTTCAGGGATATCACATTGCCTGTCTAAGAGTGCCAGATAAACACAGTCCCAAACAGAAGGAGTTCATATAAATTAGGCCAGACCAGAAGGTGGATAGAAACACACTATGTCATGACTGTGGTCCAGATACTAGGATCGCACAGTCCTGCAACCTGAAGGCACATTGTGCCACTCCCCACCAACCACAGCGATGCCTCATGACACACATCTTGCACTACCCAGAGAAAGTGGGTCAGAACCACAGCTTCCTACTGCCCACGTCAGAAGGCCCCAGAACAGGGAAAACCCCAGACTAGGAGCTCCAAGAAAGTCCCAAAGAGGAAACACAAGATACATGGCCCGACGCCACACTGTACTCAAGAGGAAACAGAGAACAAGATCAGCGACTGCCTTGTTCATCACTAAGCTGGAGCCCAATTTCCGAGGCTAGTGGCTGGACTACAGAGACAGTCGACCACTGCGAGGCCCTGTTGGATGATCCTGCATGCTGCTGGTCCCGGAAGAACGGAAGAAGAGACTCGAGCAAATAGAAGTCTCACTCGCATGGCCCAAAGACCACCGACCGCTGAAAGGCCCTTTTGGCCTGTTCGAGGATGGGCCATGACACTACACCCAGAAGAAGAGACTCGTAACGAGAAGTCTCAATTGCATCAGTAGAAAGAATGTGTAGACTGAAGGACAATGGCGAGATAGAACTGTGAGCTGCTGGTCCAGACTAGGAAACCTGACGACCAACCAAGCCCAGGAGGGAAGTTCATGAGAGGCCAGGCCAAAAAGGCATGCTCAAGAAGACTCATGGTTTGCTGTTTGCACTTGCCATCAAGCCGTTGGCAGCCTAGGTGCGAGTCAATGTTTTATTCCTCAGATTTCAATGGTCCACAGAGGTGAGTGACAGAAGATCTCTCTAAGCGGATGAGGTCTTGATGTTTTTGGATAACCGAGAGGAATTCGGGACTTTCACCCATTAAATCCTCCAAGTCTTTGGGTCTTACTCTAGCCTCTGCAAGAATGAGGCCACATCATCCATTTATCCCATTGCCCCTAGCCCACCGTCTATGCCCTGGGTCCCTAAGATGAGGATGCTCCCGCTGGGTTTTAAATACCTGGGGGTGTTTGTTACCTCGGACAAGAGCTGAGTGTACAAATCCCAAATTGATGGTCTTGCCAAAGACACAAAATTCTGGTCAACTCTCCCACTATCCTTGCTGGGGCGCTCGACCTTCTTCAAGATGGCGTCCCTGCCAAGGCTTCTGTACCAGCTCCAAAATTATCCCTACCCAATTGGTCAAGTTTTCTTCGCTAGAGTTAACGCCTTGCTACGATCTTTGCTGTGGGGCCCCATAAATATTCATGAGAAAGGGCTGACGTCCCACACATGGCAGCGGGATCACTACTCCCGACATACTCCTATCTACCAAGCCGCACACCTTCTCATTCTGAATGACAGGTGGTTTTAGGGATTTGATGTTCAGGTGTGTGCGACCGAGGGGTGGATCATGGGCTGCTTCAACCTCCCGCATTTACTTTATGGGGGTGCACGCCCAAGCCTTCTACCCACTGCCACAAACGTCTTCCTGATGATGTGGGCGGACGCGCTCAAATCCATGGTATGGGCCGGTAAACTCATGCTAGAGACTCCACTATAACGGGAGAGTTGGCTTCCACAGGTCGTTGCCTTTCGCGGTTTTTCCGCCTGGGACACCATTGGTATCTCTGTACTCAGAGACATTATGCGCGATGGGTCACTGATGTTTTTCCATGACTTTCTATCAGAATATGACATACACTGCTCTCAGTTCTTCCAATACCTCCTACTCCGACATGCTCTCCTGCCCTATATACAGCCAGTGGAAGATATCCCTGAACACCCCCCACTGGAGGCCAAACTCCTCTTGACCAACATCAAAAACCACACACTTTCAGACATATATCGTATGCTTCTTCGAAACATGCCAGACTTTATGGTGGGAGTGAGGGAAGAGTGGGAATGTGATCTGGGCCCGTGGATGACAAAGACTGGATCAAGGCAGTGGCTGCCCCCAGGGAGGCAGAGATTGTGTCTCAGTGTCACCTGATCCACCTCAATTTGCTGCATCACATGTACCTCACCCGAGCTCGGCTGTTCAAGATAGGTCTGATCCCTTCGAGCAATTGTTTACTATGCGACCACCCTGAGGGAAACTTAATGCACACATTCTGGCAATGCCCTAACCTCTCTACCTTTTGGGACCAGGTACTGAGAACCCTCGAAAGGATATTGGGCTGGAAAATACACAGGGATCCCAAGGTAACCTTAATACATGTCACAGAGGGCACCAAGGGGAATATATATCAAAGGACACTGCTGTGGTTAGGCTTAGTGTTTGCTAAACGTGATATAGCTCAGGAATTAAAAATCACGACTGCCCCGTCCGATGCCAAATGGGCTAAGGGCATGGACAACTGCGTAGGCCTAGAACATCCAATATGCCTGGCACAGGGTGCCCCCAAAAACACCAAACAATTTAGAGACGATAGGCCGACTTCAGAGGCATGAAACTACAACCATGCCCACTGCAACTCTGGTCCATGACCATGAGTGAAGAACCACACTGCCGCAGAGAAAAATTAGAGTAAATAACTGGGGATCGAACCACGCGAGATCTCTTGCAGGGCAACACACTGTTATCATTTTTTTTTTGACATAGCATAGTAATATATATTCAAAACCGAAGGTGTGCAGTTCCTCAGGGGGAAGGGGGGAGGAAAAAGGGGAAGAGACAGGTCTCTTATAGAATGCCCTCACACACCTAGCAAGGTGTCATGCTTCATCATAGGGCTGTGCTCTTCGTCGGGCCGTCGCTGCAATGCCTGACGGGCTCCGGCGTAGGGGCTCTTTTTCGGAGATCTTTTAAGAGACATCCTCTGTCTCTTAAAAGAGGTGCGTGGGGGTAAGTGCAACAAGTGTAGTGAGTAAGGGTGGGTGGATTAAAATAGGTATGGTATTACCAACAAAGAGCAATTTTTTTCTGGTGGTATACCAACCGAATTAAAATAAGTGGACCCTGTCAGGATAATAATGATCCACAGGGATGTATCAAAAGGTCAACATGTTTCTTGCCAAATGCCCCTAATGGGTCGGTGGCAGTTCTTCAGGACCGTGGTGAGAAGGTGCTCAGAATAGTCTCTACTACAGTGACAGGTGAAAGTAACAATTGTATGTCACCAGAAGGGGTCCATGAGGTCGCAAGGAGGTGGGGGACCCACAGTTGCGAGACCTGAAAGGGAAAAGGGGAAAACACGGAACACAACACACGAAACAAAACATAGGCATATCATTAAGGCGTTGTTGATGGGAAAAATGAGAGAGCGAATCCAGAGGTGTAATGCATGCAACGAAAGCTATGCGTCAAGTGTGCATCTCGGGTGAGGTTCCCGGTGAGAGGTAAAACAAACTACAAAACCATATCGTGCCCGAGCTGGAGAAACAAAAATACTGACTTATTCGTAGGATCCAGGGGGTAGATATGTGGAATGTAGTGACGATAGGGAAGCTTCGAGGCACGAGAAGAGTGCCTATGTGGTGGAGGTAACGAGCATATCTCGCGTGAGGGCAGCCGCCCCCAGCCATAGGGTCGCGGGAAGCGTTGCGGGGATTTACAGGCTCCAGAGTGCAAAATTCAAAAGTGCCAACGGCCGTGTGTGGTAAGAACTCTAAGAGGAGTAAAACTCACCCCCTAGTAATATATATTCCATGATGCGTTGTCATAATTTGGTACCATCTGCTCTGTGCACTGTACCAAATGTGGACCCTGTCAGGTCAAACCAGAGTGCTCCCAAGGGTGGGGTCCCTCAGGGCTCCTTGTTAGTGTTTTGGGCTTCTCTGGATGCTGCGGGAGCTTTTACGTTGGATCCAGGCAGACTGGCGTAGGTCCTGATCATGAGCAGGCTGGATTATGAAAAGGGTTATGTGTTGGAAGGGCTGATTTCCTATTCTCTCGATTACAATCCATCCAGAACACAGTTGCTAGATTGACTTCTAAGAGTACATGAAACAGCTCTGTCACAGCCTGTTTGAACACACTGCATTGGCTCCCTGTACGTAAGAGGGCTACATTTAAACAATTTTGTGACGTCCACAAAGCAATCTATGGAACTGGGCCCACTATTCTACGTAACAGGGTCATCTCCTACAAGCCCACAGGGGCTCTTCGCTCTGGTAATGTAGCTATGGTGAGAGCCAAGCGTATCAGAAGAGCGAGAGTGGGCAGAGGCTATTTCAGCCAGTTAGCAGCAATGCATTGGAACTCTTTGCCTCTAGAACTTTGACTCATTCGTGATCTTATTAGGTTTTGAAATAGGTTGAGGCTATTTCCTCAGTAACCGGTTTTGCATTGGCAGGCATTCTTATACAGGCGCCAGGCTATCCCTGGGGGAGGATAGTAACGCTTTACAAAAACTGTAAATAAATAAATATCTAATTTCTATGCTCCTGATTGGATGTCTTTTCTCCCTGTTGTTCGCTTTTGTCCCACTACTACAGCATAGCTTCTTTACCATTGTTTTGACTGGAAGAATTCTATCCTTTCATTGTTCACATCAAAGAATAATTTTTCATTTGTCTTTGATCACACCATGCATAGATGCAAAGTTTTCAGTTTGCCTTGTGTGACAGCTTCATATTTTAAGAATGCTCATGCGTGGCATTTCTCTTCATTATGTGTGACACTTTGAGTGACACTTTACTAGAGCACAGGGGAGGAGCAGAATGGCAGGGACAGACAGCACTGTTACCTAGAGGAGGTGCTCAGATCTAGCTGGACAACAGAGACTGATGGCAGAAATGCACAGGGATAAGCGTGGCACTGGGCAAAGAGCAGGGTGAGCATGAAGGAAAGGGGTACAAAGCATAAAGGAAAGGGAGATAAGATTGTGGGCTGAAAGTATGAGTAATGTAAAGGACAGTGGCGGATGGTGCATTCTAAAAATGGCGAGGCATAAATGATGCCTTACATTGGATTTAGTGAGCGAAGCACACCAGTCATGCATTTTCAATGTCTCGCAAGACAATGCTGAAAATGAGAGCACACAGAGGTGCATTTTGCAGCACAGTTTGTGCGAGAAAATGAGCCGCAGGGACTTTGCATCTCTCTCCATGTGTGGCCTTTGGTAGGTGGCTAATGGATCCAACACAGTAGTCACTGCCCCTGGCTGTGAGGACCTCTTTGCATCTGCCAACTCCACCACTCAAGTAGGGGTAGCCAGTGCTTAATTGGAGTCAGTGATGGCAGATGGGGACCACTGGCATTCATTTTCCTCATCAGACTTTGACCCAGAGCAAGAGAGAGAAAAACACACAGGAGGAAAGGAGAAGAGGAGAAAGATGAAAAAACTTGTCAAACCTGAAAGGACTAGTTAAATGGGCCGGGGGTGCCTGCTGGTGGCTTACAGAGGCAAGAGGCCGAATCAAGACTGCACACACTTGGCATTTATCACACTGATATTCAATAGTGCGGACTGCAGGTTTCAGAGGAAAACTTTGGGTCCTTGGCACCCTACATATCCTACAAATTGAGCAATGGGGTAGCACCACCCTAACACGTACTTTCTAAAGAAGGCTTTGCCCTGGCAAGCAGGTAGTTTGCAGGGCGTTGCAATGGTGCGTGCTCCCAGAAGAGGTTATGAAATTAGAAGCAAACATCACTTTGAATGTATCCACATAAGAAACGGAAGCCTTAACTCAACACTAACAAAACGGCTAGTTTTTAAAGCTGAATCAGTCTGAAATTCTTTGAACCATTATGAAAGTACTGAAAATAAAAATCATGACTTTGGGAACAATATTTATAAACTTGTCCTTGAATGAAGTGATCTGATGTGTTTTTGTATTTTCATTTCACAATTAGTGGTTGACAGTGATTGCAGCCGGGGGACCCAGCTCTGCTATTTCTAGCTGGAAAAATAAGTGCATCGCCCGCAGTCGTTTTACTTGGCTGCAGTATCAGGAACGTAGGGCACACACACAGCGCAGCTGTCAGCGCATGGACCTCTTGAGTCCGTATGTTGGCGCTCACTACCGGAAGAGAGCCAGGGCAGATGATAAGTAAAAAAAACATGGCCAATTGTGCAGTTTAAAATACAGCTGAACCGTAATTGGCTATGTGTGTGTTCTACCCGACCCGTGCGCTCTTGCTAGACTGCGCTTGAGTGTGGGAGTTGCTTTGTGTCTAAGAGCCAATCCTGATGAACCTCATTTGATGTTTATTATATTAAATAGCATGAGACCTGCACCGGGATTGGATGGACAAGACAACCCAGCGCGGCCCACTTAAATCCGAGAGGGTTGCACTTACTGCCCCTCCCGGTGCCCTGAAGGCAGAGAAGGTTCGTACTCAAAAGCCTGAAGTACGCATGTCAGGCTGGCCGCTTCCAGAGACCGGTCAGCCTGTCATGCGCAGCGGCGTCACTCTCCCTGCAACAGCCACGCCGCCTCCCTCTCGGTCATCATTTGACAACAATGAAAGTAATTGCAGCCGCCCAGCCCAGTTGGGGTTCGAACCTCTGTAGACATGAATTTAAATATACATCAGAAATTTACATTTTCAATGGGGGTGGCAGCTAATAGTAGGATGGCCACACTCTTTCGCCCTTATAGAGGAGCGGCTGCTGATAAAGGATGAGGGCAGAGAGCACCAAGGCAGATAAGACGGGCAGAGAGTACAGGGAGAAGGAATGATGGAGTAGTCTGCATGGACCCTGCTGCTAAAACCACCTGTGTGGTTGCTCGTGGCTCCTCGGTGCCCCAGAATCTGTTGCCACCTCAGTGCTCCTTGATGCTCTCTGCTGTGCCAGGCAGTGGGCAAAGCTGAACCAGAACCAGGCGAGCAGGCAGGCTGGAGGGAGAGAACCCCCCCCCCCTCTCCAGCCCCTCCCAATGGAAACTCCCTGCATCATCTGCTGTCGGAGGGTCTCAAGTGATGGCAGTCTGTAGATTTATGCTGCACTGGACGGACATCAGTGGGGTGGGGAGATTAAATATTTGCTGCCTTTACTTTTCGTTTCGTTTCTCAGTCAGGCTATGTTGAAAGCCCAAGCACTCTGGGGAACGAAAGACCCTGCTGCCTCCACCTGTCAGCAGCAGGCTGCAGCTATATTTAAACCCACTGCTCTCTGAAGCGCCTCCAACAATTCCAAATACTAAGAGGAGCTCAAATTGCGTGACTAATGCATTTCAGTGCTGAAATCTGGGGACAAGCACTGTCCGTTAGTCTAACTCGAGATGCGTGGCACTGGCAAGGCTCACTATGATGCATATGGCTTCCCTCATTCTCACCATGTCCGCTTACCCTTACTGTCGACCCACGCACCCATTGCTCGCCAGCCCCCCTTGGTGCTTTCTTTTTTCATATACATTTGTTTTAATTGCTTTTGTGGAGGCTGAGCACCTGCACCTTGCTACCTGACTGCTGACCTTCCCTGGCGTGTTTCCTTATCTTTCAGTTATATATCTGAGTGCCCAGTAGATGCACACTAAATGTAATGTAAATGTCAAGGTACTTATAGAGCACACTGTCACCAGACGGCCACCTTGCAGTGTTGCCTTTTGCGGTTTCCTGGCGCTGATACTCATACCGCTGTGGAACCCCTCCTGGCTTTCCCTGTAAAGTGTCCACTCCTGGGCACCCCCAGGGTGAAGCCAGGCATCCTTAGCGCTGTTGGGGCCGGTGTGGAGGCTAAGCAAGCTATTGCCCAGAGTTGCAGCGTGGGGCCCGTGATTAGAATAGGCACCAAGGCGAGAATAGACAGGCCTGAGGAAATTGAGCCCGAGCCCCGCCGAGGCGGGAATCGAACCCTGGTCCCTGGCCAGAACTCTGCTTCAGGGTCTGCCGCTCTAACCATTGAGCCACACTCCTCCACACTCCGCACACTGCAACTAGGCCACTCCTTTCAGCCTTTAAGATCTGTGAATACTTCATTTTCTTAATTTATTGTTTCAAAATAGCTGCCTGCCTTTGTTCCAGAAATTCAAAATTAAGTATAAAAGATGGCTTTTCTATATCAGCACTCATGCACCTCCATCGACGGCAATGTTAAGATGAGTTTTGTTATACTTTTCAAGATGGCCACCAATGGCTGTGCAGGAGTCTTCAAGCTCAGTAGCCATCTAGATCTTTTTTTCAAGCATGAGAAAAATAATCATACATACATTGGCATTTATCTTGTAATTATTTTTTTTAACTTTGGGGAAAAAAATATTCTAAGAGGTCTGTCCAGATACAGGTAGATACAGGTGCACACAAGGTCTGCAATCTGGGAATGGCTTTGGCCATAAACTGTACCGTAACAAACAATCATTGTACAGCCAATAATTCAATACCAGTATTTTAAAAGGTGAGACCTATTGACTTTGCAAATGTGTGTTCCATGCATCACATACCTTAAGTGTACATGCCCACTAGCATGTTGTAAGTTTAAATCGTGTAGTTCATTACGTGAAAATGATGCATGCAATTGCTTCCCAAAGTGTCTATAAACATTTGATTCAGACAGCTAAGGTCGTGCAGGTCAATAATAGTTAGACAGGGTCGAAGTTGCTAATCTTGGCTATCCCTTTCCTGGCACTGCTTTTACTAACCAAGGTCTCAGAGGAGTTGAAGTCAGTGGCAGGAATGGAACATGAATAGAGTTTTGGGATGCATATGCCACTTCTGAAACCTGATATTTTAAACATGTATGGGACAGCAAATCATAGAGACCAACATCCCATGCCGAAGGAAAAGGGACAGAATTTAAGAAATCAGAACGTTTGTAGGAGGCTGGCTTAGTATATGGTGCGCACTCTAAGGAGTGATGCACCTTTCACTCAACCAGGCAACACTTATGGTGGTTTTAGTGGTCTTTAATAACCATAAAATGCTCTTAAAGTGGTAGCTGTGGAGAGCAGCCTTCAGGCTTATCGTGAAGGAGTGTAGAGCAGCTTGGTTTACCACATTTATTCCACAGTGTAGATTAGGTAAAAAAGAACCACACATTGTTTATAAAAATCAGTCTGTTTATAATGCAACACAATCACATTGGTATATCTCCCACACGGAGATATCACCAATACACACAAGAATACTTGGAAAATAATCAGGCAAGTAGCACAAACATACATTGGTCTCCAGGGGAGACAAAACCATATACTAAGAAACAGGAATGTGTACTGTAAGGAAGAACGGGACTTGGACCAGAAGACACAGAGGAGCTGGGAACACAAGGAACCACCCAAGGTAAGTACCCAGAACCCGGTAGGAGTGCTACTTGCACACATTGCATGAGGAACTCCTCGTGTACGACCTACCGGGTACTGTTGAAGCCTGGTTAGTCCTAATCATTGGGTAGTTCCAGTACTACCAGGTACTCAACTAGTTAGTTGTATGGTTGATGTGAGTATGCATCCACGTCACCATGTTAGTTTTTTGAGTTGTAGATAATTTCTTTTCTGGTCCTGACGAATCGCCCGTAGACTATACACTTGGCGAGAAACATGTTGACCTGTCACCAATAAGTACGCTTAACCTAAGACATAATCTTAGCCTAGCGCCTTATTAATTGATTTTACTTAGGGTAGGAGACGCATTGATTAAAAGTTGTTGTCGCCGGTACTCCCAACCCTATTTTATATTCACTCAAAACATTCATCTACACACACTTGGCCCCTCACCCCCACTTCATCTTGCGGCTGTTGGAAAAAGATCTCCACTAAAGTGCCCCTACTATAGGGAGCCCGTCAGGTATTGCACCGCCGACATGACGAGGAGCAGCCCACTGATGAAGCATGACACCCTACCAGGTGTGTGAGGGCATTATAGTCCAATAAATGTATTCCCAACTTTGAAGCACTCTGGTCGGGTTGGCTTAGATTCCCTTCTTCTGACTCTCATCCCATAGGAACAGCATAACCTTTTCTTTATACTTGCTCAGGGGTATTTATGCTGGACCTTCTCAAAACCCCCCTTTTTCCTTCTTTGAGTATAAGTACCCAGGAACCCCACGGAGACTGTGTGCAGAGTGGAAATACAGCCACGTGCCCAATAGAAGTCAATACAGAAGTCGCGGTTGCAGTTTTAAAGAAAAGGGACCCTTCCTAGAGGACCCCGAAGAAACCCTTTGGAAGACAGAAGGTTGGAGAGACACTTCACCCATGGATGTCGCAGGAACCAGGTTACGTGCACCAGGGAAGGCAGGTGAATAGGGGGGAAGCAACGTCGGAACCTACCGTAGACGACAATGGAAGACTTCGAAGAAGATGCCTCTGGAGAAGCCTGTGAAGGAGTATGGTGGAATCCAAGGGTGGATTCTTGAAGAGGAGAACCTGCAAGCAGAGGGGACAGAGTTTAGGCCACACGAAGGTGACCAGAAGGCACGGGAGCACAATGCCCACCGATGTCGAGAGGTTCAGGAGTGAAGACAGTTACCTTGTCGCTGCAGCTGTGAGGACCAGGTGATGCTAAGGAAGACCAGGAGCAGTGCACGAGCTGCCCCACGTCGGATGTTGGTGTCTAGATGGTCGGTGTCCGGAGGGAGCACCATTAAGCCTTGGTAGCCGCAAATGGTGTGGAAAGCGAAAAGATGCAAATGCTGGGACAATAAAGGTCCACGGCACTCACCAGGTGCAGGGGAGTCAGACCAGGCCTGAGCAAGCAGGGGAACCCACTGAAGCAAAGGAAAAGCCTCAACAGTACCCACAGGCCAAAGGCACCAGAGTCGCAAGAGGACCTCAGGCAGATCACCAAAGATGGAGACCCACGGTGCAGAGGATGCAGTGAGGATGCTGATCTTTGAGGGATGAGGTGCTAGAGGCTGGAGCTTCTTGCAGCTCGAAGATCTCTGGAGTGCAGAACCAACAAGCCTTGGCAACAGCAAGTCAATGCGGTGCACAGGGGTTTCGCCCCATCGCCTCCGACAAGGGATACTCTCCTCCAAACTGCAGAGAAGACAGTTCAGGCCTCTGGAGAGCTGTAGAACCACCCCCTTTGTTGCTGGGCCTCAGGAAGTCTGTAGGACGACAGGAGAAGCATACCTGTCAGCTTCGTTGCTGTGCCTGCAGATGCAGGGGAATGATTCCTTCATTCCGAGGGAGATTTCTTTGGATGTCCTTGATACCCACAATTCTTTTGGAGAACCTGGGTGAAGCACTGGCACAGACGAGGCAGAGACTTGAAGAACAGCAAGACCAGGAGCAGCAGGAGTCTTCCTTGATGCAGTCTCAGTTCCAGTCGAAGTCCAAGTGTACAGGCGATTGAAGAGTGCCTTGGTTTCAGAGGTCAAAACCAACACTGGAGGTAGGCTGAAGGCAGTAAAGCTAAGCCTCTAATAATATATAACAATACAACTGCTAGTACTGCACTAAGTCTTAAAGCTCAATTTCTTTTATGAGGACACATCTTGAGATAAAACAAAAAGTGTCAAAGACCTTTGTTTTTCTTGAATTAATCAATGAATTTAATTATTTTAGATTTTTAACCTTCCATTTACCAGTACAATTCAAAGGATAGACAAACAAGTGATGACAAAGGATTTTTTGAAAATTTCTCCACACCATTTGAGATGTCATCAGTGATGTCATGAGTGATGTCACTGACCATGTCATGAGTGATGTAATATGTGACGTCATCAGCAGTGCATTGCAGGCGCGCGAGTTATAGTTAGCTGAACTAACTATAACGGGGGAATTTCAATGGTTTTGTACAAGTGAAAAGTCCAGCTAACTATAACACCCCTGAAACCTATGGTTTTTTCAGTGAATTTCTGAGGTTTTTTAAATGCTAATTCCTAACTATAACGTGCCTGAAACCTATGTTTTTTTCTGTGAATTTCGAAGGTTTTTTAAATGCTAATTTCTAACTATGCCTACAGAGATAGGACATGTGAAGAAAGAAGAAAAAATGCACAGAAAGAAAAAAAGAAGTGCAGAAAGAAGCAACAGAAGTCCTCAAAGACGAAGAAAAGTGCAGGAAGAAGGATAACGTGCAGAAAGAACAAAAAGAAGAGCAGAAAGAATCCTTGTTGCAAAATCATCCTGTACCCTCAAATTTTTCAGACGGATTCTGGTGGTAACTGAGTCTGACTAACCAGTCCTAGAGCCAGTGCTATGTTAAAAGACACTTAGAATACAGTGAAAACACCTACATACACTAGGGAACATTATGCGTTGGGGTCCCCCTGTGATTAGCATGACCTCCTCTGTAAGCCCCTAGTATATAATAGGGCAGGGGGATTAAAACTACCTCTTAAACCAGGCCACAGGGCGTTTTTGCACACATTAACTCAGGCCCCGTCCCCTCCCTTCACCACTGTGTAAACACGCCCTGTGTCCGTTTTTAGTTGGGAGATTAAGTTCATTTGAATCCTGAGGGTCCCTAGGGTCCAACTAGCCCACTAGGTACCTCCAGTAAGTGCCACAGAGCTGCGTTGCAGAGAGGTGTAAAAAGTGGCACAGCCTGGACCACCTCTCTGCAATGCAGCTCAGTGGCGCTTACTGGAAGCACTTGGTGGGCTAGTTAGCCCCCAGGAGCCCTCAGTATTGAAGCGAAATTATATCCCCAATTTAAAACATGCCATAGTGCGTGTTTGCACACGTCACCTCAGGCCCCGTCCCCTCCCTTCACCACTGTGTAAACGCGCCCTGTGGCTGTTCTAAGTTGAGAGATTAAGTCCCCTTGAATCTTAAGGGTCCCTAGGGTCAAACTAGGCCACTAGGTACCTCCAGTAAGCGCCACAGAGCTGCGTTACAGAGAGGTGTAAAAAGGGGCTTGGCCTCAGAACACCTGTCTGCAGCGCAGCTCCCTGGCGCATACTGGAGATGCCTTTTGGGCTAGTTGGCCCTCAGGGACCCTCAGTATTGAAGAGGAATTAATTCCCCAACTTACAACACGCCAGGGGGCGCGTTTGCAGAGTGCTGCAAGGAGGGGGCGTGGCCTCCGGCACGATGCCAGTCTTTTATTTATTTTAATTTTTTAAGAAGGGGGGCTGTGTGGTTCCCCTTCTTATTCTAATTTATTGGCCCTAATGACCCCATCCCCCAGGGCCTGTCTCCTAATTATATTTTTTTGATCCCAATCCCCAGGGCCGGCCACTGTTTTTTATTATTTTAAAAAAATATATATTTATAGACACACCTAGGACATGCTGGACAAACCGTACATACCTATCACCATGACGATTTGAGTGATATTCATTAAAAGGCGACTATGCATACAATGAATCCACGTGGAATGTATTTACACCACTAGTGAAGCTCTGACATGTCTGATGCCCTACCGTGCCTAATCCCGGTAGACACCCTTGTCGTTTATTTATACAAACATGTGTAGCTATTGACGGGCACATTTAATACACATGCATACCAAACCATTCAAAGGGGATTCGACAAAAATTCGACCAAAACTATGTAAGAAACCCCCCTCACGGTTAATATAACACACATCCACTGCCGGATGTGTAATACTTTTTATATTACTCTCTGGAAAGGGGACGAACATCACTTGAGAGTCACCGCGTGCTCCTGGCAGAGCCCAATGCTGTGTTACACCCACCATTGCCTGCCGAGTGCCACACACCTCTGTGTTGTATTCCACCAGCTAGTGCATATGCTATGACACTCTCTAGCCCATGTCCACTGTAACACCACCCCGTGAATATGTCATGCCACACTTGTCTTCGCACGGGTTATATTGCCCCATCTAACGTGCCTTCCTCGATGCCTATGTTATAACGCACAGTGCTATGCCATACATATTACAATCTGGGATCCATATCTTTGTCACAGTGCATATGCAACGTTACACTCCCCAGCACATATTTTATATTACAACTTTAGAGACTAGTTAGGTTACACAACACTGCCCTGTGCATATTACACTCCAAGGCGCATATCGCATAGCACGCGCTAGTGCCTGTGCTATCTCGCGCTCTCCAATGAATCTGTCATTGCGCACAATGTATTGCATATTATATTTCACGCCCGGTTCATCTTATATCACACTTTTTGGTGCATAGTTTATACCATACACTATATCTAGTTTTCATTTTCAATCGTGCTCTCAGGACTATGTTCTATATAACACTGTGTTCACCTACCCTTTTCACGGGCATTACATTTTGCGATAGGGGGTGGAGGGTCAGGGGGTGTTTCTGCCAAGTGAGCCCGGAGTCACGTTCACAAACGTCCTGAATAAAAATGAGATTATGCTGCATACTTGTTCATATTTTAAGTAGTTCGCACAGACACACGTTTTAAAAACAATAAAGTTCCTAATACCCGCCTTCTCTGAACAGTTAGCTTGCTGCCCCATCCCCCTCCTCCCTATCCTCTGTTGTGTGAATCCATGGACTAGCCTCCTCCCTCCTGCCATGCATGGTCTGATGTGCTGCCACTGCCCTCAATTTAGTATGATGTACCAGTCCCCTCCTCCTGCCCTCCATTGCCCAATTCTATGCCCCATCATTGACCTCCTGCTTAAACTCTGTGCTTAGTTTGCTGCCCCTATTCTCCTTCTCCCTGCCCTCCGATGTCGTTGTGCATGCCCCTGCTCCATCCTTTTTGCCCACCATGTTCCATGGACCTGCCACTCCTATCTACTCTGAGTGTTCTGTTGAGCTGCCACTCCCCTCCCACCTGCCTAGCTTTGTCAGATGACTGTAACCTGTCCCTGCCACCTCCACCATGCCTGTCCACATGCCATGCCCCTATCCTCTTCCGCCTGTCCTACATGGTCCATTGTACTGCCACACCCTTCTGCCCTCCCTGGTCTGTTGTGCTGCAACTGCTCCTCCTGCCTGCCCCGTGCGGTCTGTTGTGAGGCCCCTTCCCCTGAACTCTCTTGTCTGTGCACAGGTCCTGACCCTCCCTTCTATCCTCCATCGTCCTTTGTGCATGCCCCTGCACCCTCCTTCTTGCCCATCATAGCCATTGTGCTGCCACTAACCCTCCCACTTGCCATGCATGGTCTTCTGTGCTGCCATGGCTCCTCCCACCTTCCCTCTGTGGTCAGTTAGCTGCCCCTGACCCCCTCCCACCTTCCCTCCATGGTCTGTGTGTATGCCATCACAGTCTCACTGTTGCTCTTCATGGTGTGTCTTGCTTCTAGTGCCCATCCTGCCTGACCTCCATGGCTATCTTGCTGCTCCTGCCCTGCCCCCTTGCCCCCAGCCCTCTGTTTACATGTGCAGACCCCTACTCCCTCCCTCCTGGCTTGTCTGTTCCATTGTAATGCCCCTGATCCGTCCCTCCTGCCCTTTATGGTCTGTTATGCTGCAGCTTTCTCTCCTGTCTGTCCATTATGGTCAGCTAGCTACCATTGCCTCTTGCCCCTCTGTTCTCTGTTGTCCATGTGCATTCCCGTCCCGCATGCCCTGTGTGGTGTATTGTGCTGCTGCAAACCCTGATGCCTGCCCTGCAGGGTCAGTTTGGTGCACCTCTCCATGTCCCTCCTGTCCTCTGTTATCCAAGTCCATGTCCCTACCCCATTTCCTTCCATGATCCAATGTACCATACTTGCGAACATTTTGAACTTGGTAAGAGGGAGATTTTGAAAAAAACTGGGGTATTGATTTTCCCCTTTGAGTTACATTGAAAAAGAGGAGATTGTAGACAGGAGACAGTTCAAATAAAGCTCATTTAAGCTTAAAAACATTGGACGTTTCCTGGCTGAATCGGGTCTGTTGGAATGTATGGTTGTACTGCCATTGCCTCTTCCTTCTGCCCACAATGGTCTATTACATTGCCACAGCCTCTCTTGCAAGTCCTGTATTGTTGGCTTGTTGCCCCTGCCCCCCTTTCCACTGCCCTCCATAGTCTGTTGTGCTGCCACGGCCCTTCCTGCCTGCTCAGTGTGGTTAAATTGTTGCCTTTGCACCCTCCTACTAGCCTTCAATTTTCAGAGTCCGTGCCCCTGGTCTCTGCCTCTCATCAGTATCCTAATGAACAACTAGATTGCTAACATTCTATATTTATTACAAAAGTGTGGAACGCCTGACGTCATCTTGATGTAATCAAAACTGTAATACCTAGAGCATTTCCTTTAGAAATTACATATACGAGAGGGTCTTATTGGCATCAAAATTATGGTTAGTGCTCTAAAAGACTAAAATAAGGACATATTTTCTGAGTTTTCAAATAGCGACAAAGCACTTTTAAATTATTTGTTATCTTTATGTTTTTTTATCCAGTTGACCACTTGATTAAATGTTGCACTTAGGGGAGAGGATGTGGTGTTACTTCCAGAACTGCAGACTTTGCAACTGGGGAACCAGTTTGGAGTTTCTGCTTCAGCTCGACATTCTGTGATTCTGGTCAAATCACTTAGTGTCCCCATGTCTACAACCAAAATAAATTTGTTCTTGTGTGATGTAACCAATGCTCATGTAAAGCACTCCAATACCTGACAAGTCTGCACTATATAACACTGCAAAAACACAACATAAGAAGTGTTTTGCACACTTCTGTCATCGGGCTATATTTGGGCTACATCTGGGTGATTTTGGGCTACATTTGGGCTCTTTTGTCTCCGGTGGCCATCTTGGGAGATTTATTTGTTATGAAGTTTCCTAATTTCCTCATGTACTGCAGTCTCCTCAGTAGGAAATGCTTTCAGTTTTTTACTTTGATTCCATCATGAAGGTATTCAGATATGTCACACATTTGCCATAAATTCTGAAAGTTAGCACTCTAGTTGCTCATTAGATCACTGTAGTAAAACTACTGTTCACCATGGAAGTCTGCTCCTGGTATTAAAAGTGCATGTTTCAGTCTGCATGTCAGAATTTTTTAATGAAATAGAAGAGGATTTGAGACGTCACTCAAAATGTGCCCTCATTTTCTTTCTTCAGCATTAATCATAATTTCTATGGCAAAATGAACCCCCTCATTGTGTTCCTTTTTAAATTAAATTTTTTAAGTGTTACCAGTTTATTCCAATCAAGATGGCTTCAGGTGTGCCATATTTTTGTCATAATGAAGACAGTAAGCGCTCTAGTTGTTTTTAAGAACACTCTGGGACATTCTGTCATTGGGCTATACTTGGGCTACATCTGGGTGATATTTGGGCTACATTTGGGCTCTTTTGTCTCTGGTGGCCATCTTGGGAGACTTATTTGTTATGAAGTTTCCTAATTTCCTCATTGAAATACTTTCAGTTTTTTACTTTGATTCCATCAAGAAGGCATTCAGATGTGTCACACATTTGCCATAAATTCAGAATGTTAGCACTCTTTTTGCTCATTAGATCACTGTAGTAAAGCTATTGCTCACCAGTGAAAACTGCTGCTGGTATTGAAAGTGCATGTTTTAGTCTGCATGTCAGTATTTTTTAATGAAATAAAAGAGGATTTCAGAAGTCAAAATGTGCCCTAGTTTTTCTTTCTGCAGCACTAATCATACTTGTTATGGAAAAATGAACTCCCTCATTTTGTTCCTTTTTAAATTAAATGTTTTAAGAGTTACCACTTTAATCCAAGCAAGATGGCTTCAGGTGTGCCATACGTTTATCATAAGTAGGACTGTTAGCGCTCTAGTTGTTCTTTGGAACACTCTGGGAAGCTGCAGTTGAACACAAAGGAATCAACTGACAGTCTCTGCCCTTGTTGGATGTACATGTTTTACTGAGAATGTCAGACTTCATTCTCACATGACTGAGAAAGATAATGTGAATTTACAGAAAATAAGCTCTCAGTTTAGCTTATAGATCACCTTCCAAACCTCTGTGGGAAAAGCATGAGAAAATATTTTTCTCTCAATCATGATATCCCAGCAGAAGGCTTTTTCACATGGTGAAATCACCTTAGAACATACCACAATTCCTAAAATGAGTATGGTACCATCAACAAATGATTTATAATGTAACTAAAGTCTTAAAACCTTCTATTAACTGCAATGCTTTTTAATGAGGTGCTATCATGTATATTGGTCCCAAGATGGCTGCCAACACTTCTTGGATGAAGTGCTGACAGCCAATGAGATCTCAGGATGAGATGTGTGGTTAGGCTCCGCCCACATATATATATGATTTTACTTTTGATTTTCTCATGAACTACTGAACAGATTGACACCAGACCTGCAAAAGGCACTTCCCTGAGCTGAGGACTACCTCTCTGCCAAATTTCAAGCAATTCTGTTCAGCCGTTCGGGATGTACCTTGGACTAAAGGTCCCTATGGAAAATTGCATGGGGAAAACACGTTTTGGGACCCCCCTTTTTTCTCAGCCCCCGCTTGACGAATCCCGCCGAGACTTTCAGGGTAGGAGCGGAGCGGAGCGACCCACATATTTTGAAAATTTCGCGAGGATTCGTCAACCGGCGCCAAAGTTATTCCAAATAGAATGTTGCGGATTTCCTATGGAAACACGGTCCTAACTATAACTATCTACTGGCGACCGCCAGTAGATAATATATATATTATATATATATATATATATATATATATATACACAAAAGAAAAGCTGCTCCCAGCATTGAGGCGCCTCACACTTCGTGCTTCAATGCCATTTATTGAGGATTTTCACAAGGTTGCAGCTGCGTGCATAAAACAACAAACTCTTGAGCCTTTAAAACCATACGCGTTTCGAGAGTTCACCTCCCTTTCTCACTGGTACAGGCATATTGGGAAGCAGCAACAATGTTCTCGGCACACTTTCGTGGGTTTTATGTTCCGCCCGAATGGGCGTGAGCAACAGATTCATTCTGGTAGACAGAGTTCTGCATTAATAAATTCATAGTGATTACGCCGTCATTTCCCTTAGCAAAATAAATTCCACAATGGACAGTTGTTTAGGCACCAGATTTGCCGCCTTGAAATTTCAAATCGCCAACTGGACACGAAGTTCCAACAGCATCTCTTATTCTTTCACGCTGTGGATCGGCTCTTATATATGTATATAGATTGATAATATTTTTTCTGTTCTAATATATGTATCATATTTATAGATATTGTGGTTGGAAATATTTGTATTTTTGTTGTTTGAACTTTGTTTTAATCAATATTGGAAATGTTTTATTTTTGTTTTTAATAGTATATGTTTTTCTTTGTTTTTGAGACTATATTTTTGTCGTCTATATTTTTGTGCTTTGTGTTTAATATATAGAAAGGTGTTATTATGGTTGTTGTTTTTAAAGACTATTTCTGTGTGTCAATATGTTTATAGTCAATATTGTGTCATAGGCACACTGCAAGATGGTCTGTCTTCTGCCCATCCACATCCTTATTGATATGGACTTTTCTGCCTGACGGCTGACTAGACTGGAACTTTTTTACTTATAAATAACTTGAAATACGCCACTATTCACCAGTGATTCACTTTGGTTGTTCTCACAGCATACATGTTTGTGAAGATTGTTTGAGACAGGATTTACATTGCTAAATGTGATGTGTACAGTTTTACACCCTGATCATGGATTTATAATAAAACACAAACAGCTCAGAATTATTAATAGTTTGACAATATGCTTAATCTACTTGCAGTGTTTCCAACAATTGAGTGGAGTGCCACCTGTTGTGCAGGTTAACACGATAGTGCTGTATACCACACACAAAATAAACGCAAGGAACGCTCAGGTGCCCGACGTTGCTGTAAGGTTTTAAACACCCTCTTGTAAACTCGTACTTGCTTTCCTGCTGTCTACAATTCAGTTCTGGGAGGAGTTATGAGTCTGTTCGTACATACCAACCATCACCTCTTTGCATCTGGTGTCTACTTTTCCTCCTCCGTTCACCATAATCACCAATACAGCTCAGGTGTTAGCAAGTCGCGGGCACCTGGTGTGAGGCAGTTTAAAATTTCTGAACTCATCTATATTCAACAACCAAAATTGACACGTTGAATACCTTGAGAAGTGCTCCATAATTTATCGCAAAGTCTGAGTGGGAGAAATGTAATTAGCTTATTGAGTCTCTTTTTCATCGCGCTGTGCACGTGTTCGAAAGGATCCTCCTGTACCGCGTCAAGGCGCCATCTGTCATCACTCTGGGTCCATTCCAGCACTCCACCACTAGATGTGTGACACATGACACTGGGTGCGCCTGCGCCCTTCGGGGGATGCCATCATGCCCCTGCTATTGTTAGGCCATAAATAGACATGAAGTTATGTCTCTTTTCACTTTGACAACTGACTGACGTGCACAGCGTGGAAAGTTCTTCACGGTATATTTTCCACTTATCTTGCTTTTAAATGAAGTTGCTATTTCATCAGCTGCTGTTCCTTTCCAAAACAGCTCACACGCGGCCCAGCCTACAAGAGTTCACAGCGCTCACCCGGGAGCGGTTATTTCAAGGCGCCCTCATACTTGCTAATGACTTCATTTGCACATCTGACAGTGTTTTGAAATACGTGAGCTGTGGGTGTGTGCGGCTGCGTGCTGAAAACCTCCCCTGTGTTTGCTTTCAGCCTCCAGGCTGGATCAGGAGGTGCTGGGATCCAGTCTTCGGGCTGAAAGCACACACACACACACACACACCTCAGGCTGCAGACACGAGGCAAGGGCCCCAATCCCTGGCTTCGTGTCCGGACAGTGGACCTACCTACCCTGGTCCTGATCAATTAATGGAAGACAGGGCCGTGATAGCGTGTGCTGTGCCAGTCGGGGGTGGGTACGCTACAGTGCCAAACGTTGCTGCCACCTCAGCCTCATAGAAGTGCAGTGATGAGGAGGGGGTATGCTGAAAACAGATCCTCACTCCCTGCCAAAACACGCGCAGCGTATATGTTTACAGCGTGCATGTGACAGGATGTCACAGAGGCATTAGCTAGGAGTCTCTTGACTCTGTGACATCAGGTCACATTCCCTTAGCCATACACAGGCAGCATGCTGTAACCCTTTCCCAACTCGCCCCAGGGTAGGGTCAGTGATGCTTGCTGACCCCACCCCACCGTGTGAACACTTGGAAAAGGGCGAGTGCTTCGCACTTGCTTGCAGCCTGACTAATGATTGGTGAGCATCCCCCAGAAATACAGGCCTGGTGCCCCTGACCCCTCGGGCTGCTTTGAAATGTGACGCTGCTGTGCATCATTAGTCGGCGGTCTCTTGAGGCCCCCAAATATCGAGAATTGCAGGCCAGGGATGATGCTTGGTCAGCCCTTACCCTGCTGAAGTTCAAAATATCAATGAAAGGTGAATTGGCACAGGCGCTCTAGTGCACGTTAATCTGGAAGGTGCCTGACTCTTGTGTCAGCGAGGATGAGAGAAGGGAAGGCAGCCACGCATGAGGGAAGCACAGGCTTAGTTTTAAGAAGAAATGTTATGAGGATGGTAATTGCTTTGAGCAATAAGAATCCACATAACTTCCAAAACTGGATGGGAGAAGCCCCGACGCCCTCATCCAGAAGCTACCCCTGGCAAACGTGCTCTAACCAGCCCCTCTCCCTTCATCCCCTTGTGCAATCGCTCCATCTATTCCCTCTCCTTCTGCCCTCCCTCTCTTCTCCCTCTCTGATTGCTTTCTCTCTACCCCCTCCTTCTCTTTCTTGTTCACTTGAAGCCTCCTTGTGCGTGCTGTAATTAACCTCAGATTGCAGAGAAAAGTGGCAGATGCACCAGGAGCGGCCCTAGGCCTTCGTAGCCGGCCTCAAAGGGCTCTAACCCATCGGGCAAACGCATAGTGGAATAGAAGGCCTGTGTGGCCCTGTAAATGACTGGTCAGCTAGTTTGGACGAACAGAATTCCCATTTCTGTTCCAAGTCTGCATTTGATGTTCAACGCATAATACAATAGTACTTCATCAGTTGAGCAAGTAAGACAGGTATTATCAAAGTATACAGGGTCCTGGAGATCTCTGTAAGGTCGTCCTCCTGTCAGTTACCAATCCACTAAAGCATCCTGTGACACGCCCTCCTCCTTTCCCAATATTTATAATTATAAACGGGTACCAGCGAGTTATAGAGATATTTCTCTGAGTGACATCAAATAGACAAGGAGAGCGAAGCTTGTGTTGTCTGCGATTTCACTCCGAGCCCAGAGATGTTTTTGCCCATTTGTAATGTTATGGTCTGTATGGCCCTCAAAATCATCTGCCCCTGCTTTCAACTGCTTCACAGAGGCAGAGGAGTAATGGGGGACGCATACCTAGTATGGCATCTCCTCCCCATGCCTTCCTGCCACCGACCCCACCACTCTCTGTGCCTTTCCTTCCCTCTGCTCCAGAAGCTGTTCTCCCTGCTTTCCAGTGCTGCTCTGACAGGCTCTCAAAGATTTAAACAAACAATATAATAATGCATTTGGATTCTAATAACTTTTTTTTTGTATTTATTTGTTTTCTTGTGCGTTGTGTTTTTGGTTCCTTTCATTCTCATCTGGATGCACTACTGTGATGTTTGTTTATCCATGTTACGGGTTTTAAGGAAGTAAAAATAAAAGAGGTGTTAAATGGTAGCGGCAGTTTCAGTCGATAACCTTTCAAGAATTTGCCCGGCGGTAATCGCCTCTCATACCACTCGATAATTTACCAATAAAAGAGGCAGGCGCCGGAGACTGGAAGGCAGGAAACAAAGTTTTATTACGTCGGAGCAGAACACATCAGATCAGACAGCAAGGTATCGTCACGAGGTGCTCTAACTGCATCTCTGAGACCTGGTCTCTTATACACTGGTTTATTGCTTTATTACACATAGTACATTCTTGAGATTCCCTTGATGTACGGGGGGAATATCCCCTGAAGCCCCGGTTCAGATCCGATCCCACACATAGATACAGTAGAAGTTCCCACCCCATCCACAGTAGGAGATGGCTATTGCGCAGCAGGGTATTCCGCCAATTCCTGGGGGGTGTGTGACCGGTCGGGTCTCAGGGAGTAGGGGCTTTGATCTACTGTAATCCCTTTGATGTGGGGTGTTTCCCTTACAGTAGGGGCAATAAACTGCATCCGCAGGGCTAGGTGATGGCCTGGGACCAGTTCAGACAATGGGGCGCAGAGGAAGGGGGTTATCAAAGGAGAGGCATGACCATGTATGGGTTGTCGGTCGGAAGTGGTTCCGTAGCAGGGTCGCGCAGAAAGAGAGGGTTTATGGCCTGTATGAGAGAGCGGGGGTGGCCAGCGCGCGGGGGATGCTCGCAGCGCCAAGGGGACCGCGCTGGCGATTGACAATGAGTGGGGAGAGAGTGGGGTGCCTAAAATGGTGGTCGTGCATTCGCTGTGCGTGGCGGTGGGGAGAGGCAAGATGGCGCAGATAATGTTTAGTTTGCAAGCTAAATTTCCACAGTCCTCCCTTTTAACATATCTCGCCAGCTTGTCCGGCCAATATTCACCTTTGTTAGCCTTTCAGTTACAGTATCGTCAATGTTCGTCATACATTTAAAGATACAGAGTCTTTAGGGTAGGCAGGAGTAATCTGACACACTTGTACATTGTCTCATACAGTTTGATAAAGTAGGCGAGGGGGAAGTACATTCGAAGTTGCAGTATAGTCGTGTACATGGCTGGTGTTGTATGAATGTTACTATACAAAGTTACATTTTCTTAACTTCTCAGTGTACAGTTGGAAGTGATTGATGCAACATCATGAAAACTTGATAAGAAGATAGTTAATATAATAAGGTGGTTGGGAGAGGATTTTCAACTTTGACATGGGTTCTTCTTTCCAGTGTCCTTATTTTATAAAGAGCTATCACTGGTAAGCTCTCATTGTTGTTCTTCTTTCGTTGGCACTGTTGAGCACCGGCGGTGGAGCTAAGGTCCAGCTCAAATCCGATTTCTCACGTGGCAGGGTGTGACCACTCACTGTTCTTTGATCACAGTCCTGTTCCTTAACACAGTTCATCACAGGTACTTTGAGACAGGGTGCCGGCCTTTTGTTCTTCGGTAGTAGGTCAAAGTCATAGTCCAAATGAAAGAGGAAGAGAGAATGGGGTGGCGTGGGATCGGATCAAAAATGCGGACCAAGGAGAGCAGAATCTTTCAGCACTGGGCCCATCAATCGGGCCCGACGGGTTGAGACTTCAGGCACGCTGGTCAGTGAGCAGGGGCCTCGATGTAGCCCTTCGCGCTTATCGTTCTGATAATGGTGTCTCGTCTCACACCCTTTTTGCTTCGTCGCTTCCCCTTTGGTCGATGTCATAGATGCTTTATGATCCGCAGCCAGACTGTGCGTCACGTCCGACTCCTCTCTTCCGATGGCTGCAGGTTATCTTTGAATGGGTTATAAGAAACGAAAGTCTTAGAGATTTTGGCAGGGAAGACATTTACATACTTCATTCTCTCTCCCAACCACTGAGTAGTTGCGGAAATGCTCTTATCTGTTACTATATGATTGGTGTCTATTAACTCTGATGTTAACGTGCGTGTTACTAATCTATAAATTACAGCTGTGGTGCAGGGTTCTGTGGGTGTCCCTGTCCATCATCTGGCCTTCTAGGTGTCAGTTTCTGTGTCCTATAATACAAGGTTTGGTAATACCCGTAAGTGCGAGGTGCTACGGTCATGCGTTCACGAGTATCCTTTTCATACAGTAGGTGACCCTTTATCAGTTTAAAACAGGGCCATCAGCTGTTTCGTTCGGAATACTCTGAGACGGCTAGTATAGGGCTGGAGTTATCTTTGGGAGAACAGGGTGCTTTAGACATTCTATTTCGGGCTAATTGGTCAGGAGTAATTCTGGGCGGTGGAGATGGTGTCCTTTAAGAACAAAAACCACTGACATATAGTCCCCGTGTTGAGGGTCAGATTGGGAGACATCAGTCGTCTTACCTGTCCTTTCCTTCTCAGCCGATTAGACTTAACGTTCGCAGAAAGGAGAGGTAGTAACGTGGTAAAGTATGGTCGTTTTTGTTTCTGTCAATTTGTTCGAACACCACCGTGTTCAGGCCAATTATACACTTACCAAAGAGGTGTATGTCGTTAATTTATTCAAGAAGAAAGAGGGCAAGAAAGAGCCTTTTGCGAGGGAGGGGGAGAGAGAGTGAGAGAGAGAGAGAGAGAGAGAGAGAGAGAGAGAGATAATAGGCCACTTGGTGCACACACAACATGGAGTAGCATGGGTCTGTTCCATGTAAGAAAATACAAGCGGGGAAAAGACATAAATTCGGTGGTCACGTACACACAAATGCCGGATAGGGTGTGACAGTACATGCATCAAGACGGAGACTCAGGGCTGTGTTGAGCACGGGGACCTCTCCTTTCCTGTCCACTATTCCTATGCATGCTGCGTACCTTTAGTATTTTGTAGTTTATCTTATGGGTTGTCTGACCCTTTATTCTCCTCCCTTTGATCGGTGGACGCACACTTCAATCATACAATGACGCTCTCTTCAAGTGACCCAAACATGAAATGCATACACATTCATATCGTATAATCGTAGTACACACGCACAATCATGTCATACAGTTTTTCATGTTCCCAATGATGGTCTGTAATTTTACGCACTATCCCACAACGTTTGTCTATTTTTTTTTCCTGATGTTGAACTTGGTGCGGTCCGTGTCCACTCCACTCTTCAGTCGGAACTTCGTCGTGACCTATAGAGGGGAAAATAAGAGGGGAGGGGAGGTGCAGTATTCAAAATACCCCAGCGCGCGCAGACACGAAAGGTTCTACCTACCATGTACCAGGCTAGCCGCAGGGGTGGGTAATACCACGGACCTATTTTTCTTTAGTTCGAGGCAAAGATGCTCTAGTTCATTCATCTCCTAAATTCGGGTTCCCTGGTCGTGCATGTATTTCTCAATTGGTCGTGTATTATGGTGCAAGATACCATACCTTGCGTGCGACGTATACCTTAAGTTATAGTTCATTATTGATTTGACGATTCTTGGAAAAAGGGCAGGCGTGATGGGTACAAATTCCGTTAAACAAAAAATATTTTAGGCAAATCGAGTCTGTATTATTTGTATGCTTTCGCTTAGGAGTGACAATCTTTTATTTAAAAGAGAAACCTTCAACAACCCAGATGATTAGTCATGACACTGATTCCATAATTCCTTTTTAAGAAGCCCTTTATTTAAAACAATGTCAGTGTAGAAATACGGGCCTACAGCCGCTATAGGCCGGCCACGGTGTGAGAGGCGTCGAGCAACATGAGCAACACTATATTAACATAAAAATCGGTTCCCCCCCTTTTCCCCACCATCATGTGTGAAAGCATCGCATACATATATATATATATCTCTTTTTAACACGAATGTCACGTGACTGGAACGCCACAAGGAGTTGTAGGCCACTCCTACATCAGCGCCATCTTAGGGCGGGGTCGGGCCAGTGCACAGTCTAAATCTTTCCATGAATTAGCAGTTGAACCAGAATTCCTTTCGGTAGTTCGAGAACTTTCGTTAGCGTCAACTTTGCGTCAGCATGGCGTCACTGCAACCTTGTAGCGATGTCATGGTTCGTTCTTAGGGCGGGGCGGCAGGCGGTTTCTTCCGCCGACGTTTTACTTTTTCACTGCACCAAGCGGAGGCAAGGTGGCCGTCGCTCGGGGGGGGGGGGCAAAAGAGCAATGGCGGTGGTTTTGTCCTTACCGGAAGTCCGCAGGAGTCGAATGTCAAATGACTCCAACCAATTCTGCAAGGCTGAGGGGAGCGTTCTGTCAAGGGTGGGGCCCATGCCCTAGCAAACAAGCTTTTGAGTCCAGAATTTTCTCACGGTGGGCCAGGCCTGGAACCGGAGGGGTCAACCGCCGGAGTTCAAGGGCAGCAGTAGCAGCAGCTCTTCGGTACGGCTATCGGAGAGGGGCCAACAGCAGCTACAGCGGCAGTTCAGATGGTATTGCCACCGGAGTGGTTCCAGTAGCAGCGACAACAGCAGTTCGGATGGTATCACCACCGGAGTGGGCCCCTGCTTACTTGGCTGTGGGGGCCCACTCCCCGCGTCGGGTGCTAGCGGCAGTCCTGGTGAACCCTGTGCTTGGGTGGTTGCCTGGCGGCCGCGTGCAGGGGTGCCGGCTCAGCCGAACGGCGAATGAAGTGGCAGGGCGCAACTCAGCTGGCTGACGTGTGAAAGATGCGGTTGGGGTGCCCTCATCTGCTGGCGAGCCTCCACCTGGGGAGGTGGGGGAGGCTCGTCCGCGTCGCCTCCCCCCGCCAGGGCACCCTCCGTTATTGAAGGAAGAAGTGAATGGGAAGATCCGCACAGCGTGTCAGGGTGAAATCCAGCAGGCCGATGAAAAAGATGGCTGGGTGCAGCTTAGCTGGCCGGCGAGTCAAAGACGGTTGGGTGCAGCTTAGCTGGCCGGTGAGTCAAAGACGGTTGGGGTGCCCGGCGACCCTCCACCTGGGGAGGTGGGGGAGGTCCGTCCGCGTCGCCTCCCCCCGCCAGGGCATCAGCCCTTATTGAAGAAAGAAGACGGGTAGGCCCGCACAGCATGGCGGGCTCCGCCTTGGTGTTGCCAGAACTTCGGCGCTTCGTATAGCCTCCGGCCTATTCGCACAATCGCCCGCCACTGATGTCAAGGGATTTTTGCATGGCTTTTATAGCCCAAAGTCAACTAAGAGGGACCGCCCAAAACAGGCCAATGTTGCAACTTCGAGGTAGGAGAGGCGAGGACGGTGTCACGTGGACGTAAATGCTTTGGGGTGCAGGTCGCAGCAAACTGTCATGTAAATAGTTGTTTAAAACATGTTCTAACCTGTTCATTTTGCCGGAATGTTGTTATACTTACAAGTTATTAAAAATGTCTGACCATACTATTTTGTTGAAGCGTTGTACGTATCAGTGATCTGGTCAGTGTATTTGAGGAAAAAAATGGCGTTGTTCGATTGCACGTGATCCTAATCAAGTTTGGTGACGTTGATGGTGGGTATCGGCAAACTTCCGGTTGTGTCTATTGGGGTCCCTATTTTTGTTCAGTTCCAAAAGGACCGGGCACTGGGATTTCCAGTGTCCGAACCCCTTACAGAACGCACATTGATTCCCATCTAAGTCTCTCCGTCCGTTGTAGGGTGTAGGTGTATGGTCTCTAGGGGGTAGCTTTCTAGGGGCGGTCGGTTGGTAATTCTCTTTTGGGGGTTCCCTTCCTATGGTCACCCCTTGCAACTGTGCTATCATCACTCTCTCCTTTAATTCCTTTTTCTTCTTCTCCGACGCCCTATCGTTCTCGTTCTTCTGGTTTTCGTAGTATTGGGCCATCTGGAGAATTGCTGCGGGTTTGGAGGCTGCCCAACTACTCTCGCTGGTCTGTAGTTTCTGGGAAACTTCTGGCGACAGACCCTTTACATAATTCTGGACAAAGAGGTGATGTCCGGTTGCGGTGGTCATGTCTTGGCCACTGTAATCGGAGAACACAGTCTCGAATCGGGAGAAGTATTCAGACACATCCTCCTGGGGTTTCTGGCGGCAAGCCGTCACTATCGACCAGTCTACCTTTCTTTCTGGGATTAGAGTCTTCAGCTTTTGTACAATCTTGTCTGGGAGCTCTAAAATGGCCTTCGGGGGTTTCTGTCCTGGTTCTCGCTGTTTATCTATGGTATCGAGTTGTACCCAGGTATATCCGAACGGCTCAGCGTGGTCAACTTTCCGGATTTGTTTCCACACATCAGCCGGCAGGCATAGCCCAAAGAACAAGTCGATATCTGCTAACGTCATTATCGTTGAGCCTAAGGCTGTACCCAATTCAGTGTAGAAGGCAGTCGGGTTCTTTCTCAAGTCGGGTAGAGTCTTTCTAAAGGTCAAAATATCTTGCCGGTCCCACGGCTGGTAGACCCAGTTATATACAACCCTTCCCTTCGCATCTTGGTGGTTGATGTCGTCGTGTGTTCCCTGACCCCGTGGGGGGACCCAGTAGGGGGCAGCTTCTTTAATGGGCATCATGGCATCGGACCTTCCTTCCTGGGGCTTAGTTGCTATGGGGGTTTCTGTTTTGGTGGTCTGTCCATGTTCTTTAAGGTGTCGGTAGACCTCGAGTGTACGAGTGAAGAGGTTCGCTACATCGCCCTCTCTTTCTTCCCCAATGTCTACCTTCCTATATAGGGCCGCTAAGCCTTCGGGGCCTTTATCGTGGTACCTATCCTCATATGCATTCAGGGCGTGATAACAGAGCCGTACGACGAAGTGTCGTCTGCGGCTGTCGGCGTACGAGTTATACACGTCTGTTATATACTCCTCACTTTCTTTTCGTTCCACCAGCGTCCCTACTATCTTGTCAATTCCTGCTCGTTCATCCTTAGTTAATCGATTCATTCTGGTGGACTCTTTCTTTCCTATCTCATGGTCGTCTAGCGTTGTAGTCGACGTTGGGTTCGGCACAAGAGGCTCAGCCGGCGCGGAGGCCGTGAGGGCCGAGGCCCCTGTACTGCTTTCGCTCGTGTTCGGGGGTTGTGGGTGTTGCACTATTGATTGGGAGGGTGCATACGGAGGGGGCATGTAAATGATCGGGGGACCTAACAGTAACTCGTCATTTGTTCGCTGCTTGGAGGACAACTCAGGGTAGAGCAAAGAAGGGGTCCTAACAGCGTACTGGCCTGAGGTTTCGGGCTCCTGTCTTAGTTTAGTTTCCCTTCTCTCCTTTATGTCTTCGTCTAACTTTCTAGCGTCAAGGTGAGCTGCCTTTCGTAATTCCTTTTCTGCTTTTACTTCTTCCCTCTTTTTCCGTTGCGTCGCTTCTTTGCGCCACATGCCGATACTGTCAAGCATAGTAGGCGTCGTCTTGTTGCTACGCAGAGCTATTTCTAGCGCTTCTATCTTATGGTCGTCGAAGGATCCCATCAGTGGCCACTGACTTTCGGGGTCCTTCTTGGTATATTTATGCCACAGCTTGCTATAAGCTACGGCGACTAGTCCATATTTAGTGAACATGTCCTTATTAGGGGTGCCTTCCAGTGGAGCCGGGTGGTTCACCTGTAATAAGCGGTCCGGGCAGAACCAACTACCAATCAGTGGGGAGAAGATAGGCATGATGGGTTTCAACGGGGACAAAAGTCAGCACTACCTATCTTTTCACTGCTTGCAAAGACTAGACAGAATATCTCTATTCTTCGTTATTTGTAAGCAGAGAATACCTCCAAAGAACCAATATCGAACAACTAGTGTTCGGACAATCAATCAATCAATCAATGGGGAGATAAAAATAGGCACGACGGGTTTCAACGGGGACAAAAGTCTGCGTTACCTACCCTTCACTATTTGCAAAGACTAGACAGAATATTCCTATTCTACGTTATTTGCAAACAGAGAATATCTCAAAAAGCACTATTCTTCAAAACAATCAATGTTCGGACAATCAATCAATGGGGAGATAAAGATAGGCACAACGGGTTTCAACGGGGACAAAAGTCTGCGTTACCTACCCTTCACTATCTGCAAAGGGAGAGAGAGAGAGAGTATTTCTACTCCTCCCCGTTTGTAGACAGCGAATATCTCAAAAAGAACAATCAATGAGCAATACTAGTATTTCCAAAGCATCAAACAATCAATCAATTATTTCTCAATTTGTCGTGTATCACGACCTTACCCGGACCGCGTGGACAGTTTCTCGTCTTCCGCCTCCAGCGCCCGATCGTCCTCTACTCTCCGTTTTTGCCGCGGCACTCCTGATGGTTCCCAGTCAGGACCGTAGATCACTCGAGAGAGGTCTGCTCGGAACCAGTGAAGTTCGGATGATCGGCTGCCAGACGAGGGTCTATTGGGCAGGAGCTCTCCCGATCGTTGCAGTCGTTCACTCTGTCGTCGGGACCTCTCCCACTGGATCCACGTGTCGCTGATGGGCCCCACGTTTGGGACGCCAATTGTTAAATGGTAGCGGCAGTTTCAGTCGATAACCTTTCAAGAATTTGCCCGGCGGTAATCGCCTCTCATACCACTCGATAATTTACCAATAAAAGAGGCAGGCGCCGGAGACTGGAAGGCAGGAAACAAAGTTTTATTCCGTCGGAGCAGAACACATCAGATCAGACAGCAAGGTATCGTCACGAGGTGCTCTAACTGCATCTCTGAGACCTGGTCTCTTATAGACTGGTTTATTGCTTTATTACACATAGTACATTCTTGAGATTCCCTTGATGTACGGGGGGAATATCCCCTGAAGCCCCGGTTCAGATCTGATCCCACACATAGATACAGTAGAAGTTCCCACCCCATCCACAGTAGGAGATGGCTATTGCGCAGCAGGGTATTCCGCCAATTCCTGGGGGGTGTGTGACCGGTCGGGTCTCAGGGAGTAGGGGCTTTGATCTACTGTAATCCCTTTGATGTGGGGTGTTTCCCTTACAGTAGGGGCAATAAACTGCATCCGCAGGGCTAGGTGATGGCCTGGGACCAGTTCAGACAATGGGGCGCAGAGGAAGGGGGTTATCAAAGGAGAGGCATGACCATGTATGGGTTGTCGGTCGGAAGTGGTTCCGTAGCAGGGTCGCGCAGAAAGAGAGGGTTTATGGCCTGTATGAGAGAGCGGGGGTGGCCAGCGCGCGGGGGATGCTCGCAGCGCCAAGGGGACCGCGCTGGCGATTGACAATGAGTGGGGAGAGAGTGGGGTGCCTAAAATGGTGGTCGTGCATTCGCTGTGCGTGGCGCTGGGGAGAGGCAAGATGGCGCAGATAATGTTTAGTTTGCAAGCTAAATTTCCACAGAGGGACGCAATGATTTCATAATTCAGAATGTTACAGAACCTCTGTTTTTTCTAGTCTACCCTGGTGATCCAGTTATAAAACGGGCAAAATGGAAAAAGTTGTTTGGTCATTATGCCAAAGTGTTTGGCACTTCCTTGAGTGCAGAGAAGAAAACGTATTTACTTCTCCAATCTTTGGCTCCGGAAGGACAGGATGTGTTTGATCATCTTCCTAATCTCAATGATGAAGAAGTTGAAGGATTAAAAGAATTTGAGGTTTGTACAAAAAAGTTAGATAAACACCACATTCCTATGTTTAGCACTTGTCTGGAGCACTACCACTTTGGTAAGAGGGTACAGAGACCACAAGAGACAATTAAGAACTATGTTACGACTTGCACAAGTTGGTGCAAGTTTGCATATACCTTAGAGGAGCACATTAGAGACCACTTTATGTTGGGATGCCACATAGAGAAAGTTAGGGAGGAAATTTGGCAAAAGGATGATTCCACTTATGAAAGTTTTAAATATGGCTAAAAAATTGAGCATTCTTTAGCATGTGTTGGTGTCATAAAAAGGGGAATGGAAAATTGTGCTCTATATCGGAGAAGGTACAAAGCATCATACAAAAGAAGTCCGTATCCACTTCCATTCCCAATAAGCGAAATTTGTTGGGAATTGCTTCAGGTGTGGCATACTTGGACATATGCCAAAAGATAAAAATTGCCACGCGTGGAGTGCTAATTGCAAGAATTGTGGCAAAAGAGGGCACTATGTGAAATTGTGTAAGTCACATAACAAGAAATGTAACGTAACAAGTGCAACATCAAGTTAAATGACCCATTTGATGCATTAAAAGTCAATGGGTTTGAAGTGAAGTGAATGCCAACATTTCTGTTATACCCAAAGCATTCTATGAACTCGTACTAAAGCATAGAGTCAAGTTGTTGAAGTCAGATATCAGACCTTTAGCTTATTGTGGCCAATCTACCCAACTAACAGGCTATTTTCTGGGTGAGTTAGAGTACAAGAACAGAGTAAGTGCAGGAAAGATATATGTCTCTTGTAAAGGGGACATTATTATCAGTTGATTCCACCAGAAAAATGTGGGCTTAATATTGGAACGTAACAGTGTACCTTCAGTATTCTTTTTTTTTTTTTTTTTTTTTTTTTTTGGAAATCCTTTATTACAGTTTCAGAGACATACAAATATGGGCCTACAACCAACAGGCCGGCCGCTAACGCACAGTGTAAACCTAGGCACAGCTTTACATTCACATCGATAAAGCAACAAAAGAGCTACTGGGGTGCTAATCAACTCCGCCGGCCGCAGCCGTAGTCCATAAATAAGCAAAGAAAGGTTTCATATTTTGAAAAAAACAAGAAACATCACACACACAAGGCAGAGGGGGTTAATGGCAATAACATGTGCTCCCCGCATCGAAGGAGTAAACAAACCCAAGGAGACAGGGGGGGGGGCAGGCAGAAGAAACCAAAGTCGCATGTCGCAGGAGCATATAGGAATGCGCGGGCTAGGGAGACAGAGCAGCATCCATCTCACGCGTCTGGGGCGGGGCGCAAATACCTCCACGATAGGAGTTCCAGGGACCCCACACCTTAATCCACTTCCCAGGCTTGCCTCTCGCCACATACACCGTTTTCTCTCTGAACATACACCAGTCCATGTGTTCCTTCCACGCTGAGACCGTGGGTGGCCTCTGGGCGCCCCACAGTTGTGCAATGTCCCGCTTCGCTACCATATAGCCCAGAGTCACCCACTGCGTCTGCATCACATTGTAATCAGTCGGCTCCCAGACATTCAGCAAACATCTTCGTGCCTCCGGCAACAAGGCAACATGCGTGACTTCTTCTAACACCGCATGCACTCTACACCAAAACCGAGTCACTTCCGGACATTCCCACAGGATATGGAGGAAAGTCCCCAGTAGTCCACAGCCTCGCTTACACAGACCATCCACCGAGTACCCCATACGCATCAAACCAGGCCCCGTGACGTACACTCTGTGAAGTATCTTAAGCTGGACGAAACGCAAACGGGCCGGGATAGCCACCTCTTTCGGGGAGGCCACCGCTGACACCCAATCTTCATCGTCAAGTTCCAAGCCGTCGGCAGTCCATGTCTCTCGCAATGAGGTCAGCAAACCCATTCGATCATTGATAAGCTTCTTATAAATCAGCGAAATGGTGCTATCCGGCACATAGCCGTCCAATACTCTGTCTTCCAACGGGGAATACTCTGGAATAGCCGCCACGTCCGGGAACACGGAACACAAGGCATGGTGAACCTGAGCATACCGAAAGTATTCCCTATCGTTCAGCTGATATTCAGTTTTCAGCATGTCGAACGTCTTAAATTTCCCTTTCGTCCAGAGATCCCCTACCTTGCTGATACCAATCATATCCCATTTCTCAAAGCCTTTCGTAGTACACAGATAACCCAAACGCTGGGAAGCGTACAATGGCGTTGCCCGAGTCAAGCGATCCCTCCACCCCATCGCCGCATTTGCTGCACGCCACACCTGCACCGCGACCCGCGTCGGGCCAGTCAACCGCGCATCAAGGGACCCCGAGTATAGTGCTCGATTATAATCCCCGCTGGGCAATAACAATTTGTCCATCTCAAAAGCCGGGTTCAGAGCAGGCCCATACATCCCGTGATTGATAGCAGCCAACTGGGAGGCCCAATAATATTGTTTAATGTCAGGGAGAGCGACCCCCCCATCATACCACGGTAGGGTTAGTTTAGCGAGAGCAATCCGCGGCCGCCCATCCCAGAACAATCGACGCTGAAGACACTCCACCTCCCGAAAATAGCGGGCCGGCACTGCGTCGATAGTGTTCTGCAGGGCGTACAAAAAGCGCGGCAGCGACATCATTTTGAACAACGCCGCCCGGCCGAGCGGCGAGAGCGGCAGCCGCCGCCAACCCGCTACATCCGCCCTGAGGCGCTGAAGGGGGGGGAGAAGATTCCGTTCATACCGGGCCACCGGGTCCAGGGTTATAAAGATTCCCAGATACGTGAACCCCGACTGCGCAACCTGGATAGGGTACCCCCGCGGAAGGGGGGGGCCTCCCCGGAGAGAACGTACACACAAGACTTAGCCCAGTTAATGACCAATCCGGAGTTGCGACCAAAGGAGCTCAACACATCCACCAATACAATAAGCGATTTGCGCGGAGATGCAAGATACAAGAGGATATCGTCCGCATATAGGGAGACACGATCCTCGTATTCCGGCGTCCAGCGAAGGCCACGCATCGAGGGGTGCCACCGCAGCCACTCCGCAAGGGGCTCCAAACAAAGCGCAAAGAGAAGAGGCGACAGCGGACATCCCTGTCGGGTGCCCCTACCCAAAACAAAGGGAGCCGACACCCGTCCGTTGACCACCACCTGTGCCAGTGGGTTATCATAAAGCAATTTCACCCAACCGATAAACCCCGGGCCAAACCCAAACTTCGCCAATGCTGCCCAAATATACGGCCATTCCAAGGTGTCAAACGCCATGGTAGCGTCAAGGGACGCCAAAATGGCCGGCTCACGGATGAATGGCGCTCTAGCGAGGACGCCATGCAGTCGCCGCAGGTTCAAAGCGGTATTGCGATGGGGTATAAAACCGGATTGATCTTGATGAATCAGGTCGCCCACAACCCGGATCAGGCGATTGGCCAGTACCTTGGCAAGGATTTTGGGCTCCGCGTTTAACAAAGAGATAGGCCTGTAAAAAGTACACCGATCCCGCGGCTTCCCTTCCTTATGGATAACAACAATAGTAGCAAGACGTTGGTCAGGGGGAGGGAACCCGCCGCCAGAGCCTCAAGGAACATGTCCCGGAGATACGGCGCAATCTTATCTGGGCGCAACTTATATAATTCGATGGGAAGGCCATTAGGACCCATGGCCTTACCAGAGGCAATAGAGCGAATGGCCAAAGCAATCTCATCCGGCGACGGGGCCGCATCCATCAATAATTTAACCTCATCAGATAGAGATGGCAGAGCAATGTCTTGAAGCAGTAGTCGAGAGTACTCCTCTGATCGCTCTGAGACCGGAGAGTAAACCCCGTGAAAATACTCCGCAAAGCAATCAACAATATCACCGGGGTCCGTCACCCGCACACCATCCACCCTCTCAACATCCGGCACCACTCGACTCGCTCTCTCCCTCTTATCCAACCAAGCAATCAACTTCCCGGCCTTATCACCCATATCGTACAAACGCCCCTGTTGCTCCCTGCTCATACTCCTAGCAGATTCGGTAACCAGCGCCTTGTAGTCGGCCTGTTTAAGCGCCAACACATGCAGTCTGTCATCCGTAACACCTTGCTCCAAATCAATCTCCAACTCGGTGATCTCATTTTCTAGCCGAACAACCTCCTGCGCCGCGCATTTTTTGGTATGGGAAATGAGAGACAGAGCCTGGCCCCGGAGCACCATCTTAAAGGCCTCCCAAAGGGAGATGGCGGAAGACACCGACCCCACGTTGTCATTAAAATAGTGTTCCAGGGACTTAACCAGGTCTGCACGGATCGTTGGATTTCGTAGGTACCAGGGGTTGATCGGCGCCACCCTCCCCTCCGCCCCCAAGGCGATATCTAGGTGTCGCAAGAGAGGGGAGTGATCAGATATACCGTGTGCCAAGTGTCGCACTTCCCCGATCATCCCAGCTTGGGCCGCAGGCACTAGCATATAGTCAAGCCTCGAAAGACTACCGTGGGCCCCAGAGTGGAAGGTATATTGCGCCTGTCCAGGGTGTTTCAACCGCCAGCAGTCTATCAGTCCCAGGGTATCCAGAAAGCCCCCCAGCCAGTTCTGGGCCCGAGGGAGGTCCCTTGGGGGGTGTCGATCCTCAACTCCGGAAACCACCGCGTTAAAATCCCCCCCCAAGACCAAACCCCCCCCCCGGAAGCCCAAGTAGCAGGCGCCCCAAATCAGCAAAGGTGGCCGTCTGCAGGCCCGGCGGCACGTAAACCGTGACCAGCGAAATCAGCTTACCCTCCCACCTCCCCACCAGCGCAGTGTACCGCCCTCTGTCGTCATGGAGCACCTCATCCACCACCAACGGGAGAGAGGTCCTGACTAAAATGCCCACTCCCCTCGAGCCAGAGGTGAATCCAGAATGGGCCAGAAGGCGATACCCACGTCTGTTCATGGCATGGAAAGAGTTCCCTATGAGGTGTGTTTCCTACAGAAACACGATGTCAGGCGAAATACGTTTCAAGAACTGCAGGACTACCCCCCGCTTTATCCTGTCCCCCAGTCCGTTCACATTCCATGAAAGAAGTCTCAGCCCCTTACCCTCCATCCCTCCCAGCACAAACTATCCCCCTCCCGGAGAGCACAATCATAATAACACAACAAAAAACATTACCCCGCCTTGTGAAACAAACAAACAAACCCCAACCCCACCCCATCAACCCCAACAGAACTCCCCCCACCCTGCACCCCTGCGTGAGCCCGAACAGCCCCCCCAACATGCAGTGTGCCTGTCGCCCCAATATGAAACTCACTACAGAAAGGACAAAAAAAGGGGGGGAAAGAAAAAAAAACCCTGAAGGAGGAAAGGGCCCCAGCTAGCCCCCCGCAAACCTCCAAATACCACGGGGCAAAGAGTTACAAACTGGAGTCCAGTGCAGCCACAGGTGCAAAACGTTACCAGTCCAGTCCATCGAGAGGATCACAGTTCCATTCCTACACCGTCAAACCCTCTCCGCTCTCCGCCATCCGACCTTCCCGACCTCGACTCCTGGGTAGGGCGTCCAGCCACTCTCCCACCGCCTCCGGCCGGTCGAAGAAGTGTGAGCGACCATCTAACTCGACCCGTAGCTTAGCCGGGAATAGCATCGCATACTTCAACTCCATGTCTCTCAAGCGCCGTTTGATGGCCGAGAATCCCATCCGTTGCTTTTGAACCGCTTGCGTGAAGTCTGGGTAAAAGCTAACACTAGAATTCTCAAATTTTACTGGCCCAGTCACCCTCGATGCCTGAAGGATAGCGTCTCTATCCCGAAAATTAAAAAGTCGGGCAATGATAGGCCGGGGGGGGGCACCCACCTTCGGTGCACCCCCTGGAATCCTATGGGCCCGTTCCACGGCGAAGAACTTGCTCAGCCCTTTGGGTGCTAGATGAGTCACCACTAGATCCTCCACAAAAAGATCCACAGCAGACTACTCCGATCGTTCGGGCACCCCGATAATACGGACGTTATTCCGCCTGTCCCTGCTTTCGGTGTCCTCAAGGCGACGATCAGTCAGGTCACTGGCGAGCTGCAACCTCCGCACCGTCGTCTGCAAAGCGGCCACATCTACCGTTAGGCTCGACGCCGCTTGAGTCAATGAGTCGACCCGGTCATTAGTTTTGGACAGGTCTGCTCTGACCAAAGTGACATCAATCAACACCGAGTCCAATTTATTAGCCAAGGTATCAAATTGCTGGTTCACAGTCGCCTTCATCTCCTCAATGGCCCCCATGACATCCAGCAGAGTCAATTCGGATGAGGCGCCCGAGGCCTCCTTGGGCGGCTCAGGCGATTTACGTGATCCACTAGGGGATCCCTTTGGCTGCGCATAGCGGTCCATATTGTTGGCCTGGGAATAGGCTCCCCTCCGGGTAGACTTGGGTTTCAGCTTATCGCCGTCCACTCTAGTCGTCATCGTCGGCGACCACCAAGGTCAGCACCCTCCAGCACCCGGAGGAAGGCCAAGAGACCAGGGCCACCAACTGAAATAGGCCCGTTTACAGTTCAAGAATCAGGCTATGCACCCCGTCCTCGGCGCTGCTCACCCAATGTCCCGACGTCAGTTTCCGCAGATCAACACGAAACCGAAAGTGAAAGCACGGGGTCCGGGGCTGGCCCAACCTGGCATGCCGCTGTTGTTCACTTCGCACCCGGACACTTCACCAACTCGAGTTCGGGACCAAGGCCGAAGAAGGCCGCAAACTTCAGATCGCCACAAAACCGGTTCCCGGAGTCCAATTTCGATTTAAAAAACGAGTGGCACCTTAGCGCAAGATCATAAACAGAAGCTCATCGAGAAAACCAGGATTATGACAGGATAGACGTGGGAGGTTGCGGAGGCCCTAGGGAGCCACAAGCCTACGCGGCCATCTTGGTTGTGCGCTAGGCTCCTCCCCCTACCTTCAGTATTCTTGAAGAATTTGTTTCCTGTTAGCTCAATTCTTTAATGTGATCTAAATGACTCGGCTGTAGGGATATGTAGAGATTTTCCTGAAGTATTTAGTGACAGTTTGGGATGTTTAACTGATTACATGCATAAAATAATTTAAAAGAGAAAATGCTTGTCCTATTACATATAAAGTGTGTGGTGTTCCTATTGCTGCAAGAAAAGCTATGTTATCTGAATTGGAAAAGTTGAAAAAGGAAGGGATAATTAAAGTAAGGGAGGCCACTGATAGGGTTGCCCCTCTTGTCTTAGCACGCAAGGCCTCTGGTGCATAAGGTTGTGTGTTGATTTAAGAGCCTTGAACAAGTCGGTGGTCGTTGACAGATATCCCTTACCTAATATATCTGAGATGTTGTCTCAGCTCACTGGCATTAGTATGTTTTTCACATTGGATCTCAGATCTCATATCATCAGATTAGGTTTGATGAACAATCTAAAGACTTTACTTCATTCATCACACCATTTAGTGTTTATAGGCTCACTAGGATGCCGTTTGGACTAATTTCTGAAGCGACAGCTTTCCAGAGGGCTATGGCAAATGTTTTGCATGGGATACCTTGTGTGAAGATATACCAGAATGATGTGTTGATATATGGAGCTCCACGTGAGGAAATGAAACTTGTTTGAGTATGTACTTACCAGGTTCAGACTGAGAGGTTTCACACTTAATGAATCTAAGTGTAAACTATTTTGTAAAGAAATTACTTACTAGAGCTATCGGTTAACTGGCAATGGCATGAGACCAATAAATGCTTTTGTAGATGCAAGTGAGTCCATTCAAGTTCCTGAAAACAAAGATGAGTTGATAAAGTTTATTGGGAAGGCTGAGTACTTCAAAAAGTTTATTCCCATTTTGCATGAGATGGCTTCTGAAAAATGGTAGTCTCCCTTTGTGTGGTCTGATGACTAATCTAGAATTTTAGGGAGTCAAGAGATCTCTGTCCAATGCTCCTGCTTTACAGAGTTTTGATCTTAATGTAAAGCCAATTCTTATTACTGATGCCAGTTCTGGAGGATTAGGAGCTGTTTTAAAACAAGGTGAGGGTAGTGATGAGAAGACCATTATGTTTATATAATGTAATCTGAAGGCTCCTGAAACAAGATCTCAAGTATCTTGTTAAAAAATGTTCTTGTGGAGTAGCAGTTTTGAGGTTAGAACTGTTCATAAGCCCCTTAGGAATTGTTTGACAAAAAAAGGATTGATGCCATCTCAAGTAGAAATTGTAAATGGGTCTAATCATTGCAGGGGTTTGATTATGAGGCGAGGTATAACCTGGTGCTCAAAATGGTGGTGCTGATTGTCTCTCAAGGTTAGTGGGTTCCGGATACCAGTCAGTTCATGATTCTTGTGAGGATGTATGGGATCTGGGTGAATATAATGTGTCAGAGATAACAAGTGAGATGATCGGTGAAGATGAATGGAGGATTAAGGTAGGTAAAGATGAAACTTTGAAGGAACTGTCTGGTTTGATTAACGATGAATGGAAGGTCAAACTTGTGATTAGTCCTGAGTGTAAGTCGTTTTGGAAAGTAAGAAATGAGTTGTCTGTGCATCAGGGACTGGTGTGGAGTGGTACAAAGTTGATTCCTCTAGTTTACTTCACAGAATCCTTGATTAACTTGGCACCCCAGCGTCATTTGGGAATTAGTAAAACAAAAGAAAGACTCAGAATACATTTCTGGTGGCCAGACTTTAATGATCAAGTGGAGAGGGCTGTCAGGAGTGTTTGGAGTGTGTGAACAGATTCAAAGTGTGCAAAACTAGAGGACAACCCATGATTATAAGGAAATTTCCAGAAAGACAATGGAAAGAGGTGAGTTTGAATATTTTGGGTCCATTGACCAACTGTTCAGGACAATTTTATGTGTTTGTCCCGATGGACATGTTTTCTAGATGGCCTGAAGTATGCATTTCAGATGGTTTGAAACTTGTAATGTGATTACTTTTTTGAGGGATGTGTTTGGTAGAGAAGGTATTCCTGACTTGATTCTCACAGAAAATGGTATTCAACTGGGCTCTTCTGAAATGGAAGATATTTTTGTCCTGAAGAGGTATCTAGCACATGAAATGCTCTCTTTACCACCCTGAAACCAATGGTATGGTGGAGAGATTTAATTGGATTCTGAAGGAATTCATACAAATAATGGGTCATGGTGAGGATTGGAAGTAAGAAATTCAGTCAAAAGTTTAAATCTATCATTTAACTTCCCATTCTGTCACAGGTAAGGTTCCTTTCAAACTATTCAGGTGTAGGAAACAAAGCTCCCTGATGTGTCCTCCCTGGTTGTATAATTATCTTTCCAAGTCCATTTGGTCTTGTATGGATTGGAGGGCCAGGGAACAGGATAATATTTGTGACAGAATGAAATGTTTTGACAACAGAAACTTAGTCCGACAGACTAAGGTTGTTATTGGTGAAAGTTACAAATCCCACCTGTTAAGGTGAATACGTTGTTTCGTAATGCTGTGAAATTAGAGGATAATTGCATTAGTTATCTTGGTAGGGTCTTAGTAATAAGACACAATAACTTTTTCACATTCTTCCTCAAAGGAATGTAATAATCATACACATGACAGTACTGTAAGGCGGAGCGAGAGAGTGACAAAACCACTCAAATTCCTACAAGATTTTGTTAGCTAGTTATTTGTTGTCACCTATTCATTTAATTATACTTTTTCGGCTTGTTATAAGGGGAATGTTGTGTGGTATCTATGTTGTATTAGGAATGTTGGTTGTTTGTAACCTTCTTTGTGGGCTTGCGGGGAACTTGGAATGTTAAGTCTCCTCAGCACCTTGAGACCCTAGTGGGTGAGTAGTTGCACTTAACAAATATTGATTGATTGACTGAATGCTGTACAGCGAAGAGCTCGTTTGCTGTCTAGTGGATGGGGTGCTTTTCTGTATCATCAACCTAATAAATTGAGAGGAAATAACTAAATGGTACATTGGCTCTTCTTCACACATGGGTTATATCTGCACAATTAAATTGGACATCTGCATGAGAAAAACAGCAGCAGGCATTTAGTACCTCCTGAGCTTCAGTTCTTCTGTAATGTTGGGTCTACTCTAGATACTCTTGCAAAAGATATTGCAAGAATTGAAGTGACTGTACACTGTGATGGCGATAAAAGGTTTTTGAACTCATCCGCAGGGATAGGCAAGTGGAAAGGCTATAATACTACATATAGATGATTCAGATCTGCATGTAGCTCAGGCCTTTCATGGCATACCATTTAACATTCAGCAGTTATTGAAACTGGAAGTCTGCAGCCTGCCACAACAGGATATCATCGAACCAGTAGTGGTGGCACACTCCCTCTGTCTTCCCAACTGTTCGTACTGTGTTTTTGAAGGACAGATAAGAAAGAACACGTATGGAAATGAGACAAATCATTCTAGCCTATTAAAGAGATTGCCACCTTGCCTCTCAGTTTCAGAACAAAATTTGTCAGCCCAATGGCAAACATTTATTTTGACAACTTGATCTCACAGAGAGCTATTTTCAGTTGGTAATGGAAAAGTCGTCTAGGTACATTTCCACTTTTGCCACACATCCACTCCTCTGTTTTGGTGTATCGTCATCAGCTTATGTTTTTGAGGTGGAAAGATGCAAGGTCCTTCTAGGTTGTCTGGTTGCCGCTACTGTAGTGATGACATCCAGGTATTTGTAAAAAAAAAAAAAAAAAAAAAAAAAGGAAATGATCCAGCACTAGTGAAGACAATTAGCGGACATAAACCTGACAATGAATGGGAAGAAATGCGACTTCTGCAAGCCAGCGCTGAAGTTCTGTAGGTACATGTTTGCGTGAATGGATGCTTCCTGCTGCAGAGGAAGTTTGAGTTCCCATGTCAGCACCTCAATTACAAAGTTTTTCCACTATAATGCTAACGTGTCTGTGGCCCAAAACAACCAGCATTCATGACCATTTTCAAAAAAGACTATGCATCGCACTTAAAAAATGTGCTATTTCCTGCTGTATGTTGTTTATATTTTTCCCTAAGAGCCACCCATGCAAACTCACAATGGGAATTCCATGTTTCTTGACGCCCCAGAGCAGTGAACTGAGGTTGAAGAGGGCCCCCAAAGTGCACCTCTCTTTCAGAGAGTACCTACTACCCTCTTTACCCAGACTTTGTGGGGTTGCCTGAGAGGGCAGGCTGCTTCATAGTGAATGGCTAGGTTTTTTCCTGTGTTTTTCAAAGAGAGGCCTACTGGTCTACCTTGTATCAGTGGTTTTGTCAGTCTCTTATTTGTGGTCTCTCACTTAAATCTTTGTGAGTTAGTTGTGAAAAGTGTGTGCATACCGAGCACATGATGCTGGATAGGTGTTGAGCCTGTGTGCATGTCTGATAGAGCGCAGGAGGGAATCCACTTGTCTGCCCTTTTTGTGTATGTGTTTATATGCAGGCAAACCTAAGATGGTGGAGGGTTTAGTGAAAGGCTGCTCAAGTCTCTGCTTACCTGTGCGGCTACACCTTTGACATTCCCACCCATCCCCAGTGCAATTTTCCTCCTTTTGTCCATCAAAATGAAGAACTGGACAATCATCTATAGTCTTACGTAAACTATATGTTTGGATGGATATGATCTGTTAAGTGGAAAAGTTGTGATATTACTGTGACTTTGTGGTGTGCTACGTTGGCTATCAAGTGGATTTAATTCTTTGGACTGGGTTTAGTCATAAAGAAGAATTTAATACTTTAAGTGGATGAGTATTCGGCTCTGTTTTAGCACCCAATATTGTTGCTTTAAAATATATTGTTGGAAATATATTCTATAGATGTACAAATAATGATGTGCAGATTGTTTCAGCATATCCACTCAATCTCTGTTTTGTATATTCCTTCTTTTGTAGTTGCCTTCTGTACCTTTGCCAAAGTGTTGCCTCTCGTTCTGCCTGATATGCATTCACAAGTAATGTGGCCTGATGTCCACGTTTGCACCTGCAAGAGCTTCTGTTGCCTGACCATGACATGAGCTCTTCCTACAGCAGCTGTGTAGTATTTAATTGGAGGAGCCATCAAATCATTTGAACTATACAATACAAGACAGCTACTTGGTCTGCTCTGAGGATAAATATTGGCAGCTTGACCAGCACTTATCTTCACACAAAGAGGCCATCACAAACCCTCCCAAGAACACCAGCCCTTGAAATCATCATTGCACACTGCCCAGGGGAAGAATGGTCACCTGGAATGCATTTAGGTGAACCCCTTTGTTACTAACCTGCCAGTGCCGCATAGAATTGCATTTGTCTTTTTAACTGCCTCCATAGACGGGTAATCTAGCTTTGGGTCCAGTAGTACGATGGCCATAGTCAACAGTGGTAAATGAACCCAAAGTCCTCCTCTCTTGTAACCAGGGTCTTTTCCATCCAAAGAGGTGACCTCTTATCATTGCTACAACATCAGGCCTCTTAACCCCTTGTATGCACATGACGAGCTGGACTCGTCATGGAGCACAGTCGCGCTGTGCCCATGACGAGTCCAGCTCGTCATGAGGCTTACCCTAGGGAATCCCTCTGTTGCGGGCACCAGAGAGATTCCCTTTCGTGCAAAATAGCCTCGGGAGCTGGGGAAGAGCTTCCCCAGCACCCGAGGCCCCCCCCCCCCCCTTTCACTGCAATGACGATCGGCGCTCACGTCGCGCCGATGTCATTACAGTGAAAGTGAAACTGAAATGAGCCAAGAGGCTCATTTCATGTTTCACTTTGTACGTGCTCAGGGGGCTATCTCAGCCCCCTGAACACGTACAAACACGGGAGAGGTATCGTTGGAAAGAGGAGAATCCCCCCTTTCCAATGGTACCCCTCCCCAGTGGATCCCTGCTTGGGGATCGCCACAGGAGGGCGATCCCCAAGCAGGCATCCACCCACTAGACACCAGGGAGGGGGGGAGCGGCCCCTTGGGCAAGGGCCTTTGCTCCCCCCTGTATATTTTGGCCATTTTAGTCTTTTTTCCCCCCCTGGGGGGCAGATGGGGGCATTAGCCCCCAATCTGCCCCCCCGGGGGGTAAAAAGCCCACTAGACACCAGGGAAGTTACATAAATAAATAAATAAATAGGGGTGGGGGCTGCCCAAAACGGGCAGGCCCATGCCCCCACCCCCCCCAATTACTACAGTCTTTCTGCCCCCCCCCCCGGGGGGCAGATAGGGCATTGGCCCCTAATCTGCCCATCCAGGGGGGGCAGAAAGCCCACTAAACACCAGGGATTAGTTTGTAGTTTTATTTTTAGGGTGGGGGCTGCCCGCAACGGGCAAGCCAATGCCCCCACCCACCACCATTACAGCCTTTCTGCCCCCCCTGGGGGGCAGAGGGGGCATTGGCCCCCAATCTGCCCCCCCCGGGGGGGCAAAAAGCCCACTAGACACCAAGGAATTGTAAAAAAAAATAAAAATAGGGGTGGGGGCTGCCCAAAACGGGCAGGCCCATGCCCCCACCCCACCCCCCCAATTACTACAGTCTTTCTGCCCCCCCCCCCGGGGGGCAGATGGGGCATTGGCCCCTAATCTGCCCCTTCGGGGGGGGCAGAAAGCCCACTAAACACCAGGGATTCGTTTTTATTTTTATTTTTAGGGTGGGGGCTGCCCGCAACGGGCACGTCAATGCCCCCACCCACCCGCCACCATTACAGCCTTTCTGCCCCCCCTGGGGGGAGATGGGGCATCGGCCCCCAATCTGCCCCCCCCGGGGGGGGGGCAAAAAGCCCACTAGACACCAGGGAATTGTTAAAAAAAAAAATAGGGGTGGCAATTATTACAGTCTTTCTGCCCCCCCCTGGGTGGCAGATGGGGCATTGGCCCCTAATCTGCCCCTTCGGGGGGGGGGGCAGAAAGCCCACTAAACACCAGGGATTTTTTTGGCGCAATTGTTTTTAGGGTGTGGGCTGCCCGAAACGGGCACGCCAATGCCCCCACTCTCCCCCCCACAAAAATGTCAGTCTTTCTAACCCGCAGGAGGCAGATGGGAGCTGTAGCCCCCAATCTGGCCCCCCCTGGGGGCGCAGAATGCCGACTACAAACCATGGATTTTTTTATTTTATTAGTGATGGGGTAGGGGCTCCCCAAAATGGGCATGACAATACCCCACCCCACCCCCAGAGAAATTCCAGTCTTTCTGCCCCCCCGGGAGGGCAGATGGTGGCAGTGGCCCCTGATCTGCCCCCTGGGGGGGCAGAAAGCCCAGTAGGCGCCAGCGAGTATGCAGGCTTTTTTATGCGTGGGGGTGGGGGCTACCCAAAATGGTCATACCAATGCCCCCATCCCCACAAAAAATAGCCACAGTCTTTCTGCCCCTTTAGGGGCATATCGGGATGAAACCCCCTTCCCCGATTCCCCCCCAGGGCGGCAGACAGCCCACTGGGCTCCGATTTTTTTTTTTAACAATGTGCATACCTGTGGATTTTGGGCCCTAGCGCAGTTGGCACGTAGGCAAACCTAGCAAAACTGTACATTCTTTAAAACTAGACACCGAGGGGAATCCTGGATGGGGTGACTTCACTGGCTCTCACCAGGTTCTGTTACCCAGAATCCATTGCAAACCTAAAAATGTGTTCAAAATAACACTTTTTCCTCACATTTCTTTGTCGGAAAGTTCTGGAATCTGCGTGGGTCCACAAAGTTCCACCCACCCTGCGTTCCCCAAAGTCTTCAGAGAAAAATGGTACCTTACTTGCGTGGGTAGGCATAGTGCCCGCGTCAGGCAAGGGCCCAAAACCTATTGAGGAGACATCAAAATTACCTATCACAAAACAACCTGGTTTTGCAAAGGGGGTCCTAGGAGTTTTTGGCCCCGGGCTTGGCGGCCACCTAGGGAAACCTACCAAACCCACACATTTCTGAAAACTAGACACCTGGGGGATTCCAGGGAGGTATGGTTTGCGTGGATCCCCCAACGTTTCCTTACCCAGAATGCCCTGCAAACCTCAAATTTGGCTAAAAAAATCACCTTTTTCACACATTTTTGTGTGGGAAAGTTGTGGCATCCCCGGGCTGACACAAATTTCCTACCACCCAGCGTTCCCCCGGGTCTCCCGATAAAAACGGTGCCTCACTCGTGTGGGAGGCCCAAGTACCCGCGACAGGCAAGGCCCCAAAACGTATTGAGGCGACATGAAAATTGCCTACCTCAAAACGACCTGGTTTTGCAAGGGGGGTCACCTGGGTTTTTGGCCCGGTGCTCGGCGGCCACCTAGGGGAACCTACCAAACCCACACATTTCTGAAAACTAGACACCCAGGGGATTCCAGGGAGGTATGGCTTGCATGGATCCCCCAATGTTTCCTTACCCAGAATGCCCTGCAAACCTCAAATTTAGCTGAAAACATCACCTTTTTCACACATTTTTGTGTGGGAAAGTTGAGGCATCACCGGGCTGACACAAATTTCCTACCACCCAGCGTTCCCCCGGGTCTCCCGATAAAAACGGTGCCTCACTCGTGTGGGAGGCCCAAGTACCCGCGACAGGCAAGGGCCCAAAACGTATTGAGGCAACATGAAAATTGCCTACCTCAAAACGACCTGGTTTTGCAAGGGGGGTCACCTGGGTTTTTGGCCCGGTGCTCAGCGGCCGCCTAGGGGAACCTACCAAACCCACACATTTCTGAAAACTAGACATCCGGGGGATTCCAGGGAGGTATGGCTTGCGTGGATCCCCCCACGTTTCCTTAACCAGAATGCCCTGCAAACCTCAAATTTAGCTGAAAACATCACCTTTTTCACACATTTTTGTGTGGGAAAGTTGAGGCATCACCGGGCTGACACAAATTTCCTACCACCCAGCGTTCCCGTCGGGTCTCCCGATAAAAACGGTGCCTCACTCGTGTGGGAGGCCCAAGTACCCGCGACAGGCAAGGGCCCAAAACGTATTGAGGCGACATGAAAATTGCCTACCTCAAAACGACCTGGTTTTGCAAGGGGGGTCACCTGGGTTTTTGGCCCGGTGCTCAGCGGCCACCTAGGGGAACCTACCAAACCCACACATTTCTGAAAACTAGACATCCGGGGGATTCCAGGGAGGTATGGCTTGCGTGGATCCCCCCACGTTTCCTTACCCAGAATGCCCTGCAAACCTCAAATTTAGCTGAAAACATCACCTTTTTCACACATTTTTGTGTGGGAAAGTTGAGGCATCACCGGGCTGACACAAATTTCCTACCACCCAGCGTTCCCCCGGGTCTCCCGATAAAAACGGTGCCTCACTCGTGTGGGAGGCCCAAGTACCCGCGACAGGCAAGGGCCCAAAACATATTGAGGCAACATGAAAATTGCCTACCTCAAAACGACCTGGTTTTGCAAGGGGGGTCACCTGGGTTTTTGGCCCGGTGCTCAGCGGCCGCCTAGGGGAACCTACCAAACCCACACATTTCTGAAAACTAGACATCCGGGGGATTCCAGGGAGGTATGGCTTGCGTGGATCCCCCCACGTTTCTTTACCCAGAATGCCCTGCAAACCTCAAATTTAGCTGAAAAAATCACCTTTTTCACACATTTTTGTGTGGGAAAGTTGAGGCATCACCGGGCTGACACAAATTTCCTACCACCCAGCGTTCCCCCAGGTCTCCCGATAAAAACGGTGCCTCACTCGTGTGGGAGGGCCAAGTACTCGCGACAGGCAAGGCCCCAAAACGTATTGAGGCGACATGAAAATTGCCTACCTCAAAACGACCTGGTTTTGCAAGGGGGGTCACCTGGGTTTTTGGCCCGGTGCTCGGCGGCCACCTAGGGGAACCTACCAAACCCACACATTTCTGAAAACTAGACACCCAGGGGATTCCAGGGAGGTATGGCTTGCGTGGATCCCCCAACGTTTCCTTACCCAGAATGCCCTGCAAACCTCAAATTTAGCTGAAAACATCACCTTTTTCACACATTTTTGTGTGGGAAAGTTGAGGCATCACTGGGCTGACACAAATTTCTTACCACCCAGCGTTCCCCAAAGTCTCCCGATAAAAACGGTGCCTCACTTGTGTGGGAGGCCCAAGTACCCGCGACAGGCAAGGGCCCAAAACGTATTGAGGCGACATGAAAATTGCCTACCTCAAAACGACCTGGTTTTGCAAGGGGGTCACCTGGGTTTTTGGCCCGGTGCTCAGCGGCCACCCAGGGGAACCTACTAAACCCACACATTTCTGAAAACTAGACACCCGGGGGATTCCAGGGAGGTATGGCTTGCGTGGATCCCCCAACGTTTCCTTACCCAGAATGCCCTGCAAACCTCAAATTTAGCTGAAAAAATCACCTTTTTCATACATTTTTGTGTGGGAAAGTTGAGGCATCACCAGGCTGACACAAATTTCCTATCACCCAGTGTTCCCCGGGTCTCCCGATAAAAACGGTGCCTCACTCGTGTGGGAGGCCCAAGTACCCGCGACAGGCAAGGGCCCAAAACGTAGTGAGGCGCACTACGTTTAGGACCCTTGCCTGTTGAGGCGCACTACGTTTTGGCAACAATAGGGTTGACATGCATACCACGGCAAACCAAGAATTGATTTCTGTCAACATACTAAGTACCAACCTTTTGGAAACACGAGATTCCATAACCGTTCCCAACACTGTGATAACTCCCAACCTAGCTCACACCAATATTACAACACCGGTAGAGCTGTCTGATGGTGCAACAATACCTAATGAAATCACAATGTCAGACCAGAACGAACCTATAATCAATTTGTCAAACCATGTTATGTCTATTGCTGAGAGACGTGTCCTTGCTAAGGGGCTCTCTTTTGTGCCGACCGTTGTACCTGACTCTTTTCAAGTTAAACTTGAGCTCCAACAATTTTTTCGGAAGATCAGATTGAAATATTACTTCAGCTTAAACACCTACAGTCCTAAACCAGCCGCCACCGGCTTCAGACCTGCCTCCACCTTCACACCAGGTTCACACCTGATAAATGAAAAAATACTGGCCTTTGAGAAAATTGTCCTCCATGAGACTATGCTACTTCTGGATCAAAGAAAATATGTACAGTATAATATTAGCAAGGAAGAAAAACTTGCACTAGATTCACTACGAAATAATGATTCCATTGTGATTAAAGCTGCAGATAAGGGTGGGGCAGTGGTGCTACAAAACTCCGCTGACTATGTGGATGAGATAAACCTCCAACTGAGTGACCGGGAGAGCTACCAACCTACCCCACGTGACCCCACACCGAACCTGAAATCCATGATAGAGAACGTGACAAAGGAGGGCATGGCTTCAGGATTCCTAAGCCAGCATGAACATGATTTCCTTAACAAAAAGGAACCTCGGATTCCGACCATCTACACATTACCTAAAGTACATAAGCGGCTAAGTAAACCACCAGGCAGACCGATTGTGTCCGGTTGTGGTTCTATACTTGAACCTTTGAACCAATTTATTGATCATTTTTTACAGCCTTGGGTTCCAAAAACCAAATCCTTTGTACGTGACTCGATGCATATCATACAACTTTTGGAGGGACAGGCCTTCGATGTACAGACACAACTGCTGGTAACACTTGATGTATCGTCTCTTTATACATCAATCCCTCAGGATGAGGCACTGATGGTCATCAGAAACACACTAGATGGACGACAGAGACCCCACTGGATCCCCACAGACTTCTTGATCTCGCTCTTGGAGATTGCAATGAAGAAAAATTATTTTGTGTTTAAGAAACAATTCTTTTTCCAATGCAAGGGTGTGGCGATGGGAGCTACCTATGCGCCGAGCTTGGCAAATATTTTCATGGATCACTATGAGGAGGAACACTTGTACAGCAATGAGAATCCATACCTAGATCAGATCACAGTTTGGAAACGCTACATAGACGATGTTATAATGGTGTGGGCAGGCGATGCAGTGGAGTTGAATGAGTTCCATGTCTGGCTGAATGCCAGATCGAATGACATCCAATTTACCATGACAAGTAACAATGAATCAATTGATTTTTTGGATCTCACGTTTCGGGTGGAAGAAGGCCTCCTGTACTGTGACCTGTATCGGAAACCAATGGAAAGAAACACACTGTTGATGTACAACTCTCACCATCCCCGTAACCTGAGGGATAACCTGCCTTATGGGCAGTTCCTCCGACTCAGAAGGAATTGCACCAGGCGCACGGATTTCTTCAGGGAAGCAGATACCCTTGTGAGTCGCCTGAGAGAGAGAGGATATCCAAAAGGACTGCTTAAACGAGCGAAAAAACGAGCTTGGTACTGCCCACGCGACCAACTTCTGGAAGTTAAGACCAAAGACACCAAATCAGATAACATTGTCTGTGTCACGACCTTCAACACCAGGAGTAATGACATTAAAAAGATCGTCAAGAAATATTGGAATCTAGTGGCAAGTGAACTCATGATCAAACAAGATCCGATCTTTGCTTTCAAGAGAGGCAAGAACATCAAGAATACCGTTGTGAGAGCATTTCTGGAACCACCCAAGCAACCAGATCTAAGGAACTACTTTGGACGACCATCGCTAAGTGGACACCATAAATGCGGACAGTGCAAAGCATGTGATTTTTGTCAAGAAGGAACGACTTTTACTTATAACAACAGAACATACAGACAACCACACTTTACGAATTGCAATAGCTCCCATGTAATCTATGCCATCCTCTGCCCTTGTGATCTGATATATGTGGGGCAAACCATCCAGAAAGCAAAAACCAGAATCCTCCAACATATGAGTAGGATAAGGTGTAAAGTACAGGGCGCACCCATGGTTGACCATTTTTTGACATACAACCATTCTCCAGATAGCATAAGATGGTTGATCATTGAGAAGATCTGTCCCAACCCAAGGGGAGGCGCTATCTCTGGGGTCCTGAATTACAAGGAATGCAGATGGATTCATTCGCTCAACTCAATCCAGAATGGGTTGAACGAAATAGAAGAGACTACTAGACAAATGGGGCAACTATAACTATAACTATTTCTTGCCCAAGTCGGGGTTGGTAATCGCATATCTGACATTGAGATAGATGAGCTACCCCTTCTGACTGTTCTACACACCTACAACTCAGTAGACAGGGACTCAGATGAGATTATAGCCACCCCTGCCCACTCTAGCTAAGAAATCTCACACTCTAGTCATGCATACCTGAGAGTTCCATTGAGCTGAGTTCACGTGACCGCATACATGATATTTACTGGGTCTCCGAGTCCTATATCGCAGGCCAGTAGCAAATGATTGGCTAATAACTTTAACTGTGATTGTGTTATTTACCTATACTATGATGCATATCTATGATTTTAACTTTCCTTCTTAATTGATGTGTCAATGAAGTCTATGCACACTCTTAATGATTTTCTCCCATGGGTTGCGCATTTTATGTAAAATGTTAATTAAGGTTCATTTGTACCTAGGTTAATAATGTGTTTCCAATGTTTGAGATACACTGCTAATTCCACTCATCAACTTCTTAATCCCACGATTTAACAGTGGACTGCCTACGTGATGTTTTAAACAGAGATTTGATCCTCCCAATAACAGAACACGTCATGCGTTGCATAGCAACTTGTCGTTTTCCAATGGTTTTACTCGTATCATCCCCCAATAACAATGTTATTCTCTCAGCTCTGAGACATGAATGCCCGCATGACATAGCACGTCATGCGTTGCCTAGCAACCTACCCAAGACGCTACGTTACGTACACGCGCCTTCACCCGCTAAACCTGTATTTAATCGGCATTCCCGTCTCCACCACGCACGAGACAGGACGCTTGCGACTGCCGTCTGGGTTGGCCCCCTGGTCTTCGTAAGAGGTGAGCATTCAGTTATGGAAGATGATATTCCCCTATGTAAGATTAGATCTCGGAGTTATGCGGTTTAACGGAAGGAGCTAATTCTCCTTTTAATATTTTTACATATAGAAACGCGCATTTGCTGCGCCCCACTGCATAGGAGACGTGAGGTCCCTCTGTTCCTCCTCCTTGGTATTCAATGCCTCATGCCACCGTGGTTGATTGATTCCCTTGGGGTAAGTCCTTATTAAATCACTATTCGGTGCTTACTCCACACTATTGGCTCTTCCGGTCCCTAATATGCTTCGTTTCATCAATAGGGTCCCCGTTTGATTATTCCTCAAATTGACAGCTGAATGTTGTAGCTGCTTGAACATATACACGACCCTGAGTCCTACTGGGCCTTTTAGGTGAGTCTTCCGCCGTCCTTGAAATGACTAGTCCTAGCATCCATCACTTAAACACACCTGACCCATACTCTTACTACTCCTTAGGCTGTCCCGCTTGTTCTTGTCCTGATGAAGACCCGCATGGACTAATACAGTAATGCTCCCTGGGTTGAAACGTCAACACTTTCCCTGGACCAGTTGAAAGACTCTGTGTCAAGACCTATTCATTTAATCAACAGAGCTATTCTAACATTGTTGTTTTTCTGGCCTTTCAAAAACGACATTTCGTTGAAATTCACTTTGTATATATTGTGCACCTTCACCACTGCACTGAGCACTTTATTCACCTTGTCACAAATTGCAACGTAATTCATGTTGTGTTCTTACGTTTTGACAGCCTCATGAATCAATGGTGGTATTCTTAAATGACGTAATTTATAAAACTCCTGAATACCCTCTATGGTGTCCCTTGGTGTGTTACTTATATGTTTTTTGATGAGTTATTTGTCCCTATGAGTAAACCAATGACTGGTTTAAGGGCTTTAAAGAAATTACCTTTACCCAACAGAATCAATTGTTCCTATTATATGTCGCGGGTACTTGGGCCTCCCACATGAGTGAGGCACAGTTTTTATCGGGAGACCCGGGGGAACACTGGGTGGTAGGAAATTTGTGTCAGCCCGGTGATGCCTCAACTTTCCCACACAAAAATGTGTGAAAAAGGTGATGTTTTCAGCTAAATGTGAGGTTTGCAGGGCATTCTGGGTAAGGAAACGTTGGGGGATCCACGCAAGCCATACCTCCCTAGAATCCCCCGGGTGTCTAGTTTTCAGAAATGTGTGGGTTTGGTAAGTTCCCTTAGGTGGCCGCTGAGCACCGGGCCAAAAACCCAGGTGACCCCCCTTGCAAAACCAGGTCGTTTTGCGGTAGGCAATTTTCATGTTGCCTCAATACGTTTTGGGCCCTTGCCTGTCGCGGGTACTAGGGCCTCCCACACGAGTGAGGCACCGTTTTTATCGGGAGACCCGGGGGAACACTGGGTGGTAGGAAATTTGTGTCAGCCCGGTGATGCCTCAACTTTCCCACACAAAAATGTGTGAAAAAGGTGATTTTTTCAGCTAAATTTGAGGTTTGCAGGGCATTCTGGGTGAGGAAACGTGGGGGGATCCACGCAAGCCATACCTCCCTGAAATCCCCTGGGTGTCTAGTTTTCAGAAATGTGTGGGTTTGGTAGGTTCCCCTAGGTGGCCGCTGAGCACCGGGCCAGAAACCCAGGTGACCCCCCTTGCAAAACCAGGTTGTTTTGAGGTAGGCAATTTTCATATCGCCTCAATAAGTTTTGGGGCCTTGCCTGTCGCGGGTACTTGGGCCTCCCACACGAGTGAGGCACCGTTTTTATCGGGAGACCCGGGGGAATGCTGGGTGGTAGGAAATTTGTGTCAGCCTGGTGATGCTTCAACTTTCCCACACAAAAATGTGTGAAAAAGGTGATTTTTTCAGCTAAAATTGAGGTTTGCAGGGCATTCTGGGTAAGGAAACTTTGGGGGATCCACGCAAGCCATACCTCCCTGGAATCCCCCGGGTGTCTAGTTTTCAGAAATGTGTGGGTTTGGTAGGTTCCCCTCGGTGGCCGCCGAGCACCAGGCCAAAAACCCAGGTGACCCCCCTTGCGAAACCAGGTCGTTTTGAGGTAGGCAATTTTCATGTCGCCTCAATACGTTTTGGAGCCTTGCCAGTCGCGGGTACTTGGGCCTCCCACACGAGTGATGCACTGTTTTTATCGGGAGACCCGGGGGAACGCTGGGTGGTAGGAAATTTGTGTCAGCCCGGTGATGCCTCAACTTTCCCACACAAAAATGTGTGAAAAATGTGATTTTTTCAGCTAAAATTGAGGTTTGCAGGGGATTCTGGGTAAGGAAACGTTGGGGGATCCACGCAAGCCATGCCTCCCTGGAAGCACACGGGTGTCTAGTTTTCAAAAATGTATAGGTTTGCTAGGTTTCCCAAGGTGCCCGCAGAGCTAGGGTTCAAAAACTACAGCTAGACATTTTGCCAAAAAAGGGTCATTTTTCACTGCGAGATTGAGGTGTGACCACGTTTCGTTTTGCACCGTTTCCTGTCGCGGGCACTAGGCCGACCCACACAATTGAGGTACCGTTTTTCTCGTAAGACTTTGGGGAATGCGGGGTGGGTAGAAATTTGTGGATCCACGCAGATTCCGGAACTTTCCACCACAGAAATGTGTGGAAAATGTGTTTTTTTTGTCAATTTTTTAGGTTTGCAAGGGATTCTGGGTAACAGACCCTGGTGGGAGGCAGTCAAGTCACCCCATCCTGGATTCCCCTGGGTGTCTAGTTTTCAAAAATGTATAGGTTTGCTAGGTTTCCCAAGGTGCCCGCAGAGCTAGGGTTCAAAAACTACAGCTAGACATTTTGCCAAAAAAGGGTCATTTTTCACTGCGAAATTGAGGTGTGACCACGTTGCGTTTTGCGCCGTTTCCTGTCGCGGGCACTAGGCCGACCCACACAAGTGAGGTACCGTTTTTCTCGTAAGACTTTGGGGAACGCGGGGTGGGTGGAAATTTGTGGATCCACGCAGATTCCGGAACTTTCCACCACAGAAATGTGGGGAAAATGTGGTTTTTTTGTCAATTTTTTAGGTTTGCAAGGGATTCTGGGTAACAGACCCTAGTGGGAGGCCGTCAAGTCACCCCATCCTGGATTCCCCTGGGTGTCTAGTTTTCAAAAATGTATAGGTTTGCTAGGTTTCCCAAGGTGCCCGTAGAGCTAGGGTTCAAAAACTAGAGCTTGGCACTTTGCCAAAAAGGGGTAAATTTTCACTGCGATCTTGAGTTGTGACCACGTTGCATTTTGCGCCGTTTCCTGTCGCCGGGCACTAGGCCGACCCACACAAGTAAGGTACCATTTTTCACGTAAGACTTTGGGGAACGCCAGGTGGTTGGAAATTTGTGGATCCATGCAGATTCCGAAACTTTCCACCACAGAAATGTGTGGAAAATGTGTTTTTTTTGACAATTATTTAGGTTTGCAAGGGATTCAGGGTAACAGACCCTGGTGGGAGGCAGTCAAGTCACCCCATCCTGGATTCCCCTGGGTGTCTAGTTTTCAAAAATGTATAAGTTTGCTAGGTTTCCCAAGGTGCCCGCAGAGCTAGGGTACAAAAACTAGAGCTAGGCACTTTGCCAAAAAAGGGTAAATTTTCACTGCGATATTGAGTTGTGACCACGTTGCGTTTTGCGCCGTTTCCTGTCGCGGGCACTATGCCTACCCACACAAGTGAGGTACCATTTTTATCGGGAGACTTAGGGTAATTCAGTTTTGTAAAGGAACTGTTATTATCTATTAACTTTCGATGCATTTCTGCCTTCCAAATGAAAGATATTGTGTAAAAAAGAAGTCATTCTAAAAAATGACTGATAATTCTCATGCTAGCATGAGTATCCCCAATTTCAGAAATGTGCAAATATCTACTGTTTCTAAACTCTATATTTTGTTCCCATTTCAGAAATACATAGGTGTCTTTCATACCGATTTTTCCATGTACACATTTTTACAGAATAATTACTATATACCCGGTACATAATAAAAAATCATTGCAAGTTGCTGCTCAGTTTTTGGCTCTGGGTTCGTCGGGTTGTTGGTGAACCTACAAGTCCTATATATCCCCACAACCAGTAATGTCCAGCGGATGTAATGGTATATTGCTTTCAAAGAGCTGTCATAATTAGAAGAAGTTACAGGTGAAAACGTTGACACAAAAGGCTTTTTTTTTCAACTAATTTTTTATTTATCCTATATTTAACTGTTAGTTTCTATAAAAAAGCCTTGATGGATCTACACAAATGACCCCTTGCTGAATTCAGAATTTTGTCTTCTTCTCGAAAATGTATAGCTTTCCAGGATCCATTATTGCTTTTGTACCCATTTCTGCCATTAACTGGAAGGAGGTCAAAAGCACAAAAAATAGCAATATTAGGCTATGTCCCAGAAAAATGCCAAAACTGTGTAAAAAATGTTGGGTTTCTGACAAAAGTCTGGTATCCCCGAAAAGCTGGGAAAATGGGCATTCCAACCCCACAAACCCTTTTTTGATAACATTTGCAGGGAAAAACCCAGATGCTTTCATTTGCAGCCCGTTTTTCCAATTTTTCCAAAAAAAACCAAACTTTTGCTGTATTTTGGCTAATTTCTGTGACCCCTCGGGGAGAATCCACAAACCCTGAGTACCTTTAGAATCCCCATGATGTTGGAAGAAAAGGACGCAAATTTGGCGTGGATACCTTATGTGGTCAAAAAGTTACAGGGGTCTAAGCGCGCACTACCCCAAATAGCCAAAAAAGGGCATGGCACAGGAGGGGAAAAGGCCTGGCAGCGAAGGGGTTAAAAGACTCCTCACTATAATGGACCAGAACTGTTTACATATAAAGAGGGTGTAAGGATGTCACTATCTCTTTATTCCAGCGTGCTAGACATCAGTCTTGATGCATGTGTTCCAAGAACATGTGAACAGAAGTGATAGGGCAGGATCAGACAGGCACACACAGAGCCCATCGCAGAGAAGAAACGTTTCCCACTGTGCTCTTGGAAATCGAACATAAATAGCATTTCACAGTGCCTCATGTAAATTGTCCCTGAGGCTCTAACATTGTGTCACTCAAGACAGGACAGGCAAACTTCTAAATGGGGTTAATGCACTAACTGTGCTTGTTTTTATTGATGTTGGTGATACTTCCAGTGGTGAGCAAAGTTGGACTTCTCATAGATGTTTGAATCAACGATTTATGTTCTCCAATCCTGGTTCTCATTTTTCGAGCCTTCTGGACGACATAGCCTTTACAACAGGAGAACTATATTTAAGTATATAACATTTCTTGAATCACATGTTACGTTAGTTCAAATAGAGATTGCTTGCTGTCCTGTTAATGGTTGGTGTAAATATGGTCGTTTTATGACCCCATGGCAATGCATGCAACTTAATATGGATATGTGTACATGGTTTTACAAACCACTTAACGATGCTGCTGTTTTATGTTGGCTATGACTAAATAATCATTCACATTACAATTGTGTTTATATTCTGCTTGTGGTTTCCTCATTTAAGTCTCATTTTCTTTTACTATGTTCTTAATTCTTAATATCCAGCTCACCTCACTTGAATGGATTCAGACAGAGAAGTATAATTCTTGATGCGTATTGAGGGAAACCCCCTTCTTCAGGAGGACATGAACTCATGCATAACATTTTCAACATACTAGAGAAACAGAGCTTTTGCATCGTTTCAAGAAAGTAATAATAAGTGATGTCAACAAGATAAATTCCAAAAATATTTTTTTTAAAACAGTGATCTGCAGCAGAACGAAGTTCTAGTAATTTTAGCATTATCATTGGATGAATCACTGATTGTGAAAAAAGCAGTTATGCCCAAAAATTGATAGAATACCTTGAAGAGAATCAATAGTTAGAACTCATAACAATGAGATTTTGTTTGCCTCTGACATTATAAACCTATATGGTTTGTTACCGCATAGTGAAGGTTTATTTATGCATAGTAGCCATGATATAGCAGTTTTCAGATGAAAAATATCCTGATTGATTTCAACTTTAAAATTCATCCTGTTTCACGAGCCTGAGCACGGTCTTGGGTGTGGACCGGTTCCTACGATGCATGGCACAAATTGTGGGTGAGGGTTTCAGTTCCAAGAAATACTTAATCTTCTTTTCACAAAAGAACAAACCAAGTCACGGTCATTTTCTATTTTTTTTGTGGCTATATCCTTTTGTCTCATATGTATATATAGCTACCTTTATACCTCTCACTCCCCTCAGGAGAAGATACATAGAGTGATATACCATCAAGAATTATATTTCTTAAGAGAATAGGAAGTGATTCGCAAATGTAGTCAAAGAGGTTACACTGAACACTTTTTAAAGCAGTTGCAAAATCGGATCTCAAAAGTAAAAGATTTAGCTCTAACACAGCAACAAACAAGCATTGGCATAGCCAATAGGTCTCGCCTTTAGGACCTTATAAGTATTTAGACATGCAGTACATTACCCTGGGTGCTAAAGTGATGGTGTGGCACTGAATATAGTTTGCTTGCGTACCCTGGAGTGCAACTGTAGAGTGCTATAAAAAGCACAACAAATACAAATAGACAACCCCAAAACAAACCGGAAATATATACACATCCATAATCAGAACAGAAAGAGACACAAACTCTAAGCGACCACAATAGCAATGTTTGCGGTGGAAGGGAGTCTATAATGAGCCGCCGCGCAGTAATAAAAAGCATTGGTATTAAAAATGCCAATAGCTTAAACTAAACTTTTTTTCTATTGGCATTTTAAATTACAATGCCTTTTATTGATGTTTTACAAAAGAAAAAAAAGAAAAAAACAATGTCATTTACAATCTCAATATCTCAAAATAATGTCAGTGCGAGACCTATTGCATTGTAAATTCTTGTTGGTATAGTTCACGACTATGTTAGGGGGGCTCATTCCATGCACAGACATAACCATTGTCTCCCTCTCAGCCAACCATGCTCCCTAGTCTTCTGACAGTAGAAGCGACACAATTAATGGCGCGTAGGGGAAGCACTTCTAGGATGGTCATATTAATTAATAACTCTCACAGAGCAGGAGTGTGCAGCCATGTTGTCCATCTGTCGAGGAGGACATCTGAAACTGGGCCACCAAGAACGGTTCACGAAAATGGTGGAGATCAATATTCACGTTTTATTGTTAGCAATTGCAAAGGACAACCACTAATGTTAATTCAGCTCTGGAAGGGATTGCCATTTTGTCACAATTTAAATGAAGGAGTGCAATCAGTGGGTTACTGAGAGTATGAACATTACCAGCAATAGGGTCAAAGTCCAAACTACAGTATCTAATGGCCAACTGCTTTACTTGATTTGTGATAGGAGCAGTGCCTTAATTACCTTTTCATTACTCTATTTAACCATCATATAAGTGCTGAAAACACAGCATAGATACAGGAGATACAAACAGCCATTGATGTAGAGGCCAGTGTTTTCAGCCTGTGTTTTCTATTGTGCACAGAGGCATGCAGGCGCTGTGCACGACATTTATCTACATACACTCTTAAGCTTCAGTGGAAAGTCAGACACACACTGCATGCCCCTACAGAGGCAGACAGTACCAGAGACCCTCCCTGAACACCAATACAGGGTACGAGCTGGTGACCGTCTGGAAGCAGCAGCAGTAACTATTCACCATTTTAACGAGGGGGCAGGGCATATATAGCGTGAATTTGGGATGTGGGTGGGCATACATTTGTAGTGGCAGGTGAACAACGGGGGTATTGATTGATGTGTGGCATCACACAGTCCATTCACTAAACCCTTGAGTGTGCCCTGCGAGCACCAAATTAACAGTGAAGTGCATCAAAAGAAATTAAAAAGTGTATGCACGTTTGAAATACATAATGCTACAAAAGTGTGCGCGTTTTAAATACATACCACAACGAAGCAGAGCAACTAAAAGAAAAACGTAGTTGCACTACTTAGTTGCGGTATGTATTTTAAACATGCACACTTTTTATTGGTATGTATTTGAAACGTGCACACACTTTATTTTCTTTTAAAGCATGACTGCTGATGCGGCTGAGCATGGCGCCATCCTTGCGGGTGCGTTTGGGGTCCTCTGGCATGTGGCCAGCGGCTAAACCCTTAGAAGCAAGAGGGTGAGCACCAGATAAATGAAGCAACGGGTAACCGCGAGGTGCCGCAGGGATTAAAAAAGCCTACAATTGTAAAAACATTGAAGCGCGAGCTAAGTGAGACTGACCTGCAGCATGCCAGATAAGTGAAGCAGCGGGGAAACCACGAGGTGCCGCACGGATTAAAAAACCCTACAATTGTAAAAACATTGAACTGCGAGCTAAGTGAGACTGACCTGCAGCATGCCAGATAAGTGGAGCAGCGGGGAAACCACGAGGTGCTGCACGGATTATTATAAATAATTCATTATAATATTTTAAAGCACATGCAAAATAAAAGCCGTGCGGGAGTGAATAACTAAATGCTAATTTGGTGCGCGTGCTGTAAGGGTGCCGGCGAGCAGTTAGCATTGTAATCTAAGTGTAAACAAGCCGCACTGTCTGCATGTTTCAACAACAAACTTTAAATAATGGTTATGCGACCTTGCTGCAGGAACACCAGGAGTGTTTTTAAAACCAACCATGTAACAATAAGTAAATGCTGATTTAGTGCGCCAGCTGTAAAGGTGCCCGCGAGCCATATAAATAGCTATTGATAATATTTTAAAGCACACGCCATGCAGGAGTGAATAACTAATGCTGACTTGGTGCACGCGCTTTACGTGTGCCCGCAAGCGATGCACTTAATGAGGAAGAGATAGGAAAGCCAGACGGCGGCTGTGCGCGTAACCGCAATTTAGGCCACAAGCAAAAGCATGTGGTCGGACTTTTTAAAGCCCACTTACTAAATGTCTCGCGAGAGCAGCGCATGCACTGGCTCAGGCGAGACCTAAAAAAACAGCTAAAGCAAAAACTGCAAAAGCAGAACTGCAAACATTGAAGTTAATCATTCCATGTTGGATGCAATTGCGCCAGAATATAAAGATTATATATATGCTTTGGAAAACATTGCAGTATGCCCAAGATTTGAGCAGTTTCACTAAGGAAAAACACTAACACTGTACACAAGCAAATTGTTAGAAGTGGGGATCTCTAGCTGGCAACTATTTGCACCTTTGTCCAACTAGGGACCCTTCTTCCTAGTCAGGGTAGGGGGATACACTTCTAAAATAACCCCTGCTCACCTCCTTGGTAGCTTGGCACGAGCAGACAGGCTTATCTCAGAGGCAGTGTGTAAAGCATTTGTGCATGCATACAGTAACACAGTGAAAACACTACAAATGGACCCCACACCGGTTTAGAGAAAAGCAATTCTTTATCTAAACCAAACAAGACCAAAACGACAAAAATCCACAACACAGTAATCAAAATAAACTTCTTAGAAGATTAAAACAGTTCTGTCCATAGCAAATTATAGATGCAATACTTTCAATACAAAGTACCTTGGATGTGTCAAAATCATAAACAAAAACAATCGCAGGGAAGGTGATGCATCGTTTCCTTATTCGCAGGGAAGTTGGTGCGTCAGTTCCTTACTCCAGGGGAGGTATTGCGTTGGTTCCTAACTGCCTTGTAGGGTAGGTGATGCGTCGGTTCCTCACTGTGTGGGGAGGTGATGTGTCAGTTTCTTACTGTATGGGGAGGTGATGCGTAAGTTTCTTACTGCGGCCCCAGCGTTGATATCGACTTGTCACCCTTGTGCAATGCGTGAGGATCGGGGATGCGTTGGTTCTCGATGCAGCGGCGGCAACAACGCTGCATTGGTTTCTTCAGCTGCGGTCCCACGATGCGTTGATCTTGCAGCTGTCCAGCAGGGCCTGCATTGGAATTGGTGCAGTGATCTTGGACTTCGGAGATCGGTGCACGCGATGTGGCATGGTGCGATTTCTTGAGCCGCGGGCATGCGCTGCGTCAGTTTCTTCGGTGATGCGTCGGAAACAGGGACGGATGCGTCACGCTTCGCTTCGTTGCATTACTTTTCCAGCTCCCAACAACAGGAACAACCTCCGAAGGCTCAGAACAGCAGCAGGCACCTCTTGGCAGGTCAGAACTCCCAGCAAGGGAGTTCAGGGGGTGAAGTCTTTGTATCCCTGAGACTTCAAAAACAGGAGGCAAGCTCTACTTTAAGCCCTTGGAGATCTTTCTCAAGCAGGAGACACAGAACACAGCAAAGTCCTTGTCCTTTCCTTGGCAGAAACAGCCACTGCAGGCCAAACCCAGACAGCACACAGCAAAGAGGCAGTACTTCTCCTGAGTTTTTCCATCTCTTCTCCCTGGCAAAGGTCCCTCTTGAATTCCAGAAATGATGTAAAAGTCTGGGGTCTGGGCCCCACTTTTTTTATAGCACAAATTCCTTTGTTCTCTGGGTGCAGAGAAGCTGTTTGCCCAGCCAAAACCAGTTCTGTCCTCTCTGGTGCAGCTTTCTAGCAGGAGGTGGAAACAGCATTGTCCAAGGCAGACCAGGCCCATTTAGGTGTGAAAGAAATCTCCTCCCACTACTCTGAATGCAGCCCTGGTCTATTCAGCCCAGCCCTGACCCACCCTGGAAAGGCAGGACACACCTCCCCCCCCCAAGTGACTGTCTGTGATAGAGATCAGGGTGTGTATAATATTCCCACTACCACAGATAGAGTAATCTCACAGTTACACGCACATGCATACATCATACGCTAGGGCCCATTTCACTACACTAACATACGTTCAAATACCCTACCAACAATAAACCTGTGGAAGGAAAACTCCTAATCACCCTGCATCTATATCGAGGTCGATAAGACCTGGTTCTTGTGACTGTCCTTATACATAATCTATACAACATATACAGCAATGATCAAAAATGTAAACCCAATAATTGACAAGAAAGAATATCCAACACCATGTTTAAAATTATATTGCTTTATCTAAAATTAGTCAAAGGAAATCAATCAGAGTAAATCATTTCTCATAGTTACCTATTCTAGCTAAATGTCAGAACGGGTCAGGACAAGTCTCTCGGTAAATGTCTCTCAAGACGAAGTCCCTTCAGCATCAATCCTCAGCAACGCAGATTCGGTACGCGGCAAAGGCAAAATGGCAAGTGGCAAAAAACCCTCTCTAGGCTAACATTACTTATAGTGTCTTAAACAATGGAAAGATACATTGAAAACATAGAAAAAGCTGTAATGTCCGCCGGACCTGCTGAGCAGAGCGAGAAGGAAAGGATGTAACATCGCTACATTTGAAAATCTCCGCTCAGGAAAAGTTCACATAATAAAGACTACGGAACAGGAACCAAGAAATAAAACATGTATCTTATTAGTTCTACTTCTCCTCGGCAATCGAGCCACAGTTCAGAGTTTTTCTCTAAGGCTCCTTTGTTTCCCAAGGCTGCCAAGGACCTTTTCATTTCACTTGGAGATCTCCCAAAACTGCTGCTGTCCTCATGGAAAGTTTTCAAACAATCAAGCAAGGACCATGGTCAGTTAGCTTCAGGACCATTTCCAGCAGGGGTCTCCCTCGTCACAGTTTTCATATTATAAATCACAGCCAGGCTTACAAATCGGCCATCTTTTCTAGGCCATCATAGGCCTCAATAGACCATCTTAATTAAAAGAGACAAAAACAACGTTACCACAGCATAGCGATTAAACAGTGTTAACCCCACTAATACCCTTATGTGTATGCATCTATCTAGCACTTGCAACATAGAAAAGCATTAATTCGGAAAGCATTTTGTGCTCAAAAATAAACAGCACATAGCAACGTTTAAACATGAAAACACGCACGTTATTTTTAAACAGCACATTTATGCGCACCCACGTGTAACTCTCTCTTGTTAGGACAAACGGATTGATTAATATAAACACACTTGCACAAGACAAATAATTAATTATAAATTATTAATAAATTAGTACAACGAATAGACATGCCAGAGCTTCAAAAGCCACTAAATTTTCAAACTGAAAACTCTGCTCCAGCAATCCCCCCTTTGGTGATTTTATCACCAAATAAACCCAAAAAAAAATTTGTGAAAATTTAGTCCCATTTTAGGAGAAATCGGAAATGTCTTTTCCCCTTACACAACATTACACACCAGTCACTCTTTCATCATCCCTTTTTCTCTCTAAGTAAACACTATCCCTCAATTCTTCTAATTCAATTTCTTGCGGTTCTCTTTTCAACCTCTTGTTTTTCTTTTCTTTATTCAATTTCTTCCTCCCTCCCCTGTTTTTATAACACACACACACCAATCTTATTATCAATAAAGCAACAATTATACAAGTTAAAGGAAATAATATTCTACCTATAATAGTACTACCTATTTTTGCAATAAAATCCTTAACAGCTATCATTTTATTAGCTATTTTAGTCCATAAACTCTCAGCTTCAAGTGGTACTAATTCTTCATGCAAATCAGTAATATTTTTGATATAGACCTTCAGGTCTTTGCTTTCGTCTGGAATGTAAGTGCAACAATGTTGAACTTTCAGCATTCCACAGACTCCACCCTCCTTGGCCAATAGAATATCAAGGGCAAGTCGATTTTGCATAGACATGGCACGTACGGCACTTAATTCCGTATTCACCAAAAGAAACCCTCCAGCGGTATTTGTCGATAAGCGATCAACCACTGTGGACAGTTTCCGAATTCCATAAGCATTCAAAGAAATTCCCACTGCTGGAATCAAAACCCCAAAAATGTCACCCACTATTTCAGACCAAGTTTCTCTCTTAAAACGCATTAGTAAATTAATATGTTCTACATCTGTTATTTTATCTATATGAAAAATCTTTGGAAAAACCAGGCCCACATAACACGTGCCATACCAATGGTCAGGCAACTTGTAATAAGCCTTGTTCCCACAAACATAGTACACTCCTGGAAAAATTGTATCTTCTCCACCTCTGAAACCCCAACCTGTTGCAATGAAGTATGTATCATGGCACTCACTAGTCCCAACAAAATATGTATCATATTGGGATTTCCTTCTTGTAATACAAAGTTTACCCTTCTGTGGTGCATCTAAAGCTAAAGTTGGACTAGCCCCATTCTTCAACTCTTTTCCCATCTCAATGTCCCAAATTGTCTCACTCACTTTATATTTTCCCGCTTTCTCATGCATGTTCAATCTCCTTTCCTCTACCATATCCAGAAAAGCTTTCTCCTCTCCTTTCAAACTGCAAGTTAAATTATTCTAAAAAATGTAATCTAATGTTAATCCTTTTTCTTCAATAAAAATCTCACCAAAAGTGTTAGCTTCTTTAGCTGGATTCAGCTCTTTGTTCATTGGCAAGTGCCCAAAAATACTATCTCTGTTAGACATCTTATAATCTACTTTCCCTAACAAATAAAAAACACTACTTAAAATACTACAGGAAATACCATATGTGGCTGGTAAATGATGATAAGTAACACCCTCTGAAACGGATGCAGGTAATTGCATACAGACGTAGCAATCCCTTACTTCCATTGTTTTCACATATTCATATAACAATTTTGAAAAAACATTACTAGAAAAGTTATTAATTGACCTATCTTTGTGTATGTAAGTATTACTAATTCTAATTGGAACTATCTTTTGCGAATTCTTCTCTACATTTGTCACATTTTCTGTATGCATCTCAAACTCTACTTTAAAAGTAACTAATAAAACTAAGACACCCCATAGAAGCATTAATAATCCAGTACAGCAGCAGCACATCCTACACCACCTCTTAAAGAAGGCACATCTATTTCTATTATCTTCTATATCAACCATTTTACTACTTTAGTTTAGCCTCTACTACTCCACTACTGTTGAAACTTTTCAATTCTTCAGCAAATTCTTCAGCTTTCAGTTTTTCCAAATGATCTTTTCGTTCACTTAATCCAAGTGAATCCTTCCTTTATCCAGTTTGGATACTTGTCATTCTTCACTTCAATTTCTTCAACATCAAATTGTATTAGATCTCCGACATCAAAATCCTCAGTACTCGACTCTTCTCCAATGTCAGTCAAGAGTACTTTCAGAATTTCACCAGTATCTTCCTCAACCACTTCTCTCAAGATCTCTTCCGGATTATCTCGAGTCACTGTTTCTTCTTTTCCTCCTTCAGACAGTGCCACATAAGACCATTCCGGTGATCTGTACTTTTGGTTGGGTCTTCTTACTCTTTTTATTTCTACTGGTTCTTTTGATTCCTTTGATTCTTCTCCTTCAGCTTTTGAACTTTGACTCGAAACTTCATTCACTTGTTCAGCTTTCGATGTACTTGCTCTTATTATTTTGTATCTCAGCCTCTTAACTCTGTTGTTAGGCCAACGATCTCCTCTTAACACCTTTTTCGGCTTTATTTCTTTATTACTTCTTTCTCCAATCCAAGTTCTCTTTCTCAGAACTCGACCCTCTGTTTGTTCATTCTCATCATCTGTTTCAAGTGCCTCTTGTTTCCGTTTTCCAGCAGCTTTCTTCTTTTCCACAGATTTTTTCACCACTGTTTGAGATTTCCCTACTTTTGTCCCTCCTCGGGTCTCCGACACGCAATCTTCTTGCTGTCTACTTGTCCCTTCACCTGGCTCATCAAGAATATTCCCTACACCTCCTCGGGGGTCTTCCGCAATCTGTCCCTCTCTATCTTCTTCTGACCCTACTTCTTCAAGTATAATCTCAAGTGGTTCTTCAATCTCCTCCTCTTCTGATTCAGGAGTAGTCTCTGTGTGATTTCTTTTTTCCTTTCTTTTTCCTTCACTGCTGTTTGAAACTTCAGGCTCTCTTACAGAATCTGATCTCTTCTCTGATACTCGCAGTGGTTCATTCGAAGCTTTTCCTACTTCTTTCCCCACTGATTCTGTATCTTCATCATCACTGGAATCTGACTCTTCAAAATACTCCTTACCAGTCCCTTCTTTTGGGTTTGGAACTCTCAGAGTATGACTTGCATGTACCCAGTGCTTCACTCCAGCACACTTTACTGCAGTCGTCGTAGTCAGAATAACTTGTCTTGGCCTTCCCCACCTTGGAATCAAGCAATTTCTTCTTCTGTGAACTTTTATCCTCACCCAGTCTCCTGGACTCAGATCATGGGCTTGCTTCTTCTCAAGTGTGGTAGCTTCTTCTCCAACCTGGTGAAACACAGAATGAACTGCGTCAGCCAGGCCTTTACAGTAATCCAAAATCATGTCATCAGTTATTGTCACCAACTTATTGACAGGCACGAATGCATGGCGCATTGTACGACCCATGATTATTTCGTGCGGACTCAAACCAGTAGTTCTATCTGGAGTAGATCTCATAGTCATCAGAACTAGAGGTAAAACGTCTGGCCATTTCATACCAGTGGCTAAGCACATTTTTCCAATCCTATTCTTGATTGTGCCATTAATCTGCTCAACCACACCAGAAGCCTCTGGTCGGTATGCACAATGTAGCTTCTGCTGTATTTTCAATACTTCACAAATCAAACTCATAAGCTCATTTTGAAAGTGTCCACCTCTATCAGACTCAACTGTCACTGGAAACCCGTACCTAGGAATCAACTCCCTTAACAGTAACTTTGCCACTGTTAATCCATCATTTCTTCTAGTCGGGTAAGCTTCCACCCACCTTGAAAACAAACAGACTACCACTAGAACATACCTCAGTCTGTTTACTTGGGGCATTTCAATGAAATCAATCTGCATTCTTGTAAAAGGACCTCCTTCTCTGCCTATTGTCCCCAGACTCACCACTGTCTTTTTTCCAGTGTTAAATTGCTGACAAACTAAACACCTCTGACAGATGCTTTCTGCAATTGTCCTGAACTTTGCATTGTACCAGGTCTGCTTGAACGACCTAACCATCGCATCCCTCCCCAAATGTCCCTGGCCATGATACATCCTTGCCATTGACGACAAGATGGAGTTGGGCATTACTGGTCTGCCATCTCTGTAGACCCAAACATGGTCTGTTTCTCTTGGAGCACATCCTGCCTTAATCCAATCTTTTTTCTCTTCCTCTCCTGCCTCATCTTGCAACTGTTTCACTTCATCCCATGTCTCTAAAACATTAGTAAACATCACAGAGAGTAAAGACATTTCCCCCTCTCTGTCCCGATTGATGGACTGATTTGTCTTGGCACAGTATTGCGCAACATCGTTGGCATAACGGTTTCCGACCGTTATAAAATCCTCCCCTTGTCCATGGGCAGCACATTTTACAACTGCTAACTCCTTAGGCAGCTGTATCGCCTCAAGCAATTTACCAATCATTTCAGCATTCTTTATCGGAGTTCCACTCGATGTCAAGAAACCTCTTTGTAGCCAAAGCTGGCCAAAATCATGCACCACTCCAAATCCATACTGACTATCAGTCATTACAGTTGTCCTCAAATCTTTCCCAATTTCGCAAGCTTTTGTCAATGCCACCAATTCAGCAACTTGCGCAGATTTCACTCCTTTCAATTGTGATGCTTCCATGACCTCTGAAACTTTACATACCGCATATGCTGCACATAGCACACTATTATCATTTCTCAGGCATGATCCATCCACAAACAACACATGATCACTCTCATTCTAGGGTAGATCCCTTATGTCTGGTCTTGGTTTTGTACAGTAATCAAGCACATCCAAACAATCATGATCATCTTCCATCTTCACACCCACATTTTCAATATCTGGCAAAAGTGTCGCTGGATTCACATTTACACATCTCTCGAGAGTCACATTTGATGCTCCTAGAATCACTTTTTCATATTTAGTCAACCGACTATGTGACATGTACTGAGTTCTGCTTCTTGTCAAAAGAATTGCCACATTGTGAGGTACGAATACCCTTACAGGATATCCCATTATGATTCCCTCACTCTGCTCCAGGCTTCTGCATGTTGCTGCCACAGATTTCAGACAACCTGGTAAACCCACAGCTACAGGGTCAAGTGTCGATGAGAAGTACGCAATAGGCCTTCTCAGTAATCCATGTTTCTGAATTAACACTGAAAGTGCACATCCATTCCTCTCACTGCAGTACAACTCAAATTCTTTCTCATAGTCAGGCATACCCAAGGCTGGAGCCTCACACATTTTATTTTTGAGCTCTTCAAATGCTGCCATTTGTTCTGCATCTAGATCCAATGGATCTGTCATCTCACTTTTTGTCAGTTTAATCAGTGGCTTTGCTATCAAGGAAAAATTAATTATCCACTGACGACAATAACCCACCATACCCAGGAACATTCTCACTTCTCTCTGGGTTTTTGGAGCTTTCAGTTCTCTGATTATTCTGATCCTGTCATCAGTCACTTTTCTCAGACCCTTTTCAATATTGTGTCCAAGATAATGCACCTCTTTCTTGCAAAATTGCAATTTGGCTGGAGATACCTTTAACCCTCCATCTGCCAGATGATTCAGTAAAGCTATGGTATCTACTTCACAAGCTTCACGTGTCTTTGATGCCACCAGTAGGTCATCAATATACTGCACTAGCACTGAACTCTCGGGCATGATCAAACTTTCCAACGATTTCTTCAATAACTGATTGAATATCGAAGGACTCTCCGTATACCCCTGTGGGATACGACACCATGCTAAGATACGCTGGCCAAACCTAAATGCAAAAATCGGTTGGCTATCATGATGCAATGGAATTGAAAAGAACGCATGACACAAATCAATCACTGTATACCACTCAGCATCATGTGGAATTTGATACAGGATCACTGATGGATTTGGCACAATAGGACAACATGCCACCACAATTTGATTAACTTTTCTCAAATCCTGTACGATCCTAAATTTCCCATTGGGCTTTTTTAGTCCCATTATCGGTGAATTACACGGACTACTCAGTAGTTCTCTCAGGACTCCTTGCTGAATCATTTTCTCAATTATAGGAGTTATCCCTTCAATTATTTCTGGTGTCATTTTGTACTGAGGAATGTTAGGATATGTGATTCCCTCTTTCACTGCAATTTTCACTGGATCTACATTATTCATCAATCCCACATCCTCTCCAGTAAAATCCCAAACTGTCCTTTTCACTGTGTCTCTCAGCTCTCGAGGCAAATCCTCCGGATTAAACACAGCAAATGCACCAATTAACTCACTTTCTCTATTCTCTAGAGTCACTCGGTACAAAACATCTTCATCTGGTGTCTCAAAGGCTATTCCATCCGGTGTACAAAAAATTGTACAGTTCATTTTGCATAACAAGTCCCTACCCAATAAGTTCACTGGACTCGTGTCACAGACATGTCTGAAAATTTCCCTATCTGTACTCTTACAGGTTCAGTAAGACGTGTTCTGATTTGCGTATTGGCTACACCAACTACTTGGATTGCTTCATCCGAAAGAGGAAGATTTCTAACATCTGTTGACCTGACAGTTGATCTTGTCGCCCCTGTGTCTACCAAAAAAGTAACACTCTCCTCATTTATTTTCCCATCCACAAATGGTCCTGCCTGGTCTATTTCTAGAGTTGCACCAAGTATGCACTCTTCTTCCTCTCCTCGGCACCGTCAATAATCACCCTCAGACTCACTCCCTTCACTCTTTAACAAGTACTGTTGTACTTTGTTAGAACGTCTTGGTTTGTTTACCTGCTCATCATTGTAGAATCCTGAATCCTGATTATACTTTTGTAACCCTCTATTCTGCGGCAAGGGCGGTTTTGGCTCTTGACTCTGCTGTCTCACAACTTTCTGTTGTTGCTGCTGTTGATTATTTCCTTCGTTCTGCACCTGTTGATTTAAGGGTTTATTTTCATTACTTACTAATGGTGGATTAGGACATTCCGATCTCCAATGCCCCAATTGGCCACAGTTGTGACAAGGAAACTTTTTTTTCGCTTCCTCAAGACTTCCCTTTCCTTTCCCTGCATATCTAGGTCTATTCCCTGCATTATTTCCTGGATTATTCGCTTGTTCCACTAACTGTGCTTCCTGTCTTTCCGCAACTTTCACTTGTGCCCACATTGCTTTCTCTTTCAGCTTTCTTTGTTTTGCTTCAATTTCATCACTGAAGTATTTTGCATGTCTCAGGATCTCATCTACTTTCTTACTCTGCCAATCCACTGTGTGCTCACGAATTCTCTCACCAATTTCAGGTCTAAGGCCATATACAAATCTGTATACAAAATGACTCAAATCTTTGTCACCCAGGTGTTCATCTCCACTGAATTGTTTAAATGCCAGTATCAGCCTCTCGTAAAAAGCATGAACTGATTCTTTCGCTTCCTGTTGTGTTCGATCTATCTTTACCCAGTCTGTCTCTTTTGCAGGAACTTTACTCTTCAGGTATACCATCACCTGATCATACTTTCTCATTACCTCTGGATCTGGTGCCCCTGTTCTTGGGTCTCTTGGATATTCCTCAGTAGGCCAACTCACAACTATTTTACACTCAGTCCACAAGTCTGCTGGAACAATTATATCAAACAGACTATTCAGGTCAACCCACAGCACTTTTGACAATTTCACAAACCTATCTACCTGCCTATACCACTCGACGGGCTTTTCTCTCAATCGAGTGAAATCATTCGTGAATGATAAAATATCCTGTCTGGTCCATGGAACATGTACATATCCTCCTCCAGGTATTTCTCTCATAGGATAATTATCCACTGGTTTCTCCTTTTCTCTCACTGGAAATGCTGAATAAGTTGTTCTATCTTCAGCCTCATCTCTTTTCTTGTACCACCTATCCTTCCACTTTTCTACATCACCCCATCTTCGCAATAATGCTACCATTTCCTTAATCTGTCCTGTTCTACCAGTAGCATTCAAATTCTCAATATCCTTCTCTGTAAAATCCATCCTGTAAGTTCTTTGTAAAGCTTTCACTTTATCAATGTCAACTCCCTGCTCATTTGCTATCGCTCTTAGCCTGTCATGTGTATTCCTTGCTCTCCAGGTGATATTTTTGCACATGAACATTAGTTCACCATCATGATGACTCTTCAGAATCTCTGTTGGAACTGTTCCTGTAACAAGCTCTTCTAGTTCTACACGTAACCTAGCTACATCAATTACTTGTGAATCTTTATCCTTTTTCTGTAGAACCTTCATCCAATCATTCAAATCATCAACTGTTATTTCAGCAGTTTTTCTCACTGGAACCACTCTCTTTTGCGGTTCTAAAATTGGCATCCCTGAACAACTAGCTTCACTAGCATCCAATATTTCACTACATGTGTCATGTCTTGATTGTCTCAGGTCACTTCTTTCTGCTCTTTTGCCTGAATCTCCTGAAGGTCCAACTGAATTTGTCAGATTATTCCCAACATATGGAATCACCAGTCCATTCTCACCTGTCCTCTGTTTGTCAAACACAGGCATAACCGGACCTATTGTTACAGGCACCGTAACAGCTTCCAGATTCTTCGTTAACTCCCTAATTTTCTCTGTCAACTCTGTTGTAGTTCTGGCTAATTGTCTGGCATTCTCATCAAGGTAATGATCACTTCTTACCTCAGGTGTCTCATTTTCTGTCTCACTAACACACACTGTATCTCTTATCGGAGAAACAACTGGTGTACTTTTATCCGGTTCTGGTCTATATGGAGGTGGTCTCTTGTAAATCATGTCATTCAAGACTTCATCCTCATACTCATTAACTCCATATTTTCTCATTTCTGACTCAGGAACCCTTTCTGCTCCTCCTTCAACTGTTCTCATCGGATATAATCCCTCTGACATACTAACATCTCGCCACCTTTTCATTCGATCATGATGAGTCTCACGATCATGTCTCCTCCCAAACATGTACCTATAGTACCCTCCAGATCTCTGTTTTTCTCTCTCATGTACTTCCTCTTCCCATTCCACTAAAGCCTCGAACTGTGTAGGTCTCGGTTTCGGGTCTAGCCATAACATCTTTTCCCGTAAATTTCTCAACACGGCTAGATTAAATGAACCATGTTCTGGAAATGCTAGAACACCATCTTCTTTAGTATACCTAACCCAATTCTCCAACCATATACAGGTATGAAACCCATGTCTTGCAGCCATGAAGGATGCAGGTGTTTTCGGTGGAGGTAACAACTCACCCTCTCTTGTTTTAACATCTTTATCCTTGCTAAACCACTTTTTAATTTTACCAAAAAATGTTTTCTTCTTTTTCTCTTCTTGATAATACATTTTAGCGTTTACCAAAACTCTCTACTCTTTCCGTATTATAAATATACAATACGAATTTTCAACCAATAACAGCGCGACTCACACTAACGCACCAATCCTGGATCGTCTACGTCACTAAATAGCCCTTCCAATCCTTGCGCGGCTCACACTAACGCACCAATCCTAGCGCGAGCACTATTCTGATCTACCATCCAATCAGAGCGCGGTCTTTCTGACGTCAACAGTCGCTGCAGTCGCTTGTCTCCTGTCTTCTGTCACTCGTCTACCCCTCCTTTCCAAAATCTTTTCAGTAGACTTCGTGTCAAAATTTCTACAAATCTATTAGTTACAACATATAAACATCTCCATTGTCTGCTTCGCTAACCACAGAATAGTAAAAAAAAGAGTCTATTTCATAAGAGACCTCTCATTGACACAGTAGCACTTCCTCTACTCTGCCCTACTAACATACATTCATTAACTGTTTCCTCTAGGACTTGTCCAAAGAGTCTTACAATCAACTAAATGTACAAACATTCACGCACATTCATACAAGAAAATATAGTACATGCACACAGAATCCTGCTTCCCGAGAACAGCGCACAATCTGTCCCACTACAGAATTATAACATACATCAACTAAGCAAGCTTTCTTTGCCCAGTTCTTCAAACAAGCTCAAAAAATACCTATTACTCCTCCCGCGATAAGCTTTAACGGAAATCCTTACGGATCCCTGGGACTTAAGACCAAAGTTTCACAGATAACCTTCACTATCATACACACTCCTTATATACCAGAAATATATTCTAATAGTAACATACGACGATGTCACTGATTCCGAACCCAGACAATGTGAATTTTCCTGCATACATACAGGACCAACAATCCCGTTTTTCCCGAGAGCAGCATATACTTCCCTCTGCCCTACTACGGAACTGCTACCAGCTTCCAAGTTCCAGAAGCACTACATATAACTCAATATTACGACTCCAACATATAGTATTAGTACATATACCAACATGAACCAATAATCAATAATCAATAAACTAATGTACAAGCAATCTTATCAGATCAAGACAATCATCAAAAACCATCAAATTCTGCTACCAGGAAATTGATAGAGATCAGGGTGTGTATAATATTCCCACTACCACGGATAGAGTAATCTCACAGTTACACGCACATGCATACATCATACGCTAGGGCCCATTTCACTACACTAACATACGTTCAAATACCCTACCAACAATAAACCTGTGGAAGGAAAACTCCTAATCACCCTGCATCTATATCGAGGTCGATAAGACCTGGTTCTTGTGACTGTCCTTATACATCATCTATACAACATATACAGCAATGATCAAAAATGTAAACCCAATAATTGACAAGAAAGAATATCCAACACCATGTTTAAAATTATATTGCTTTATCTAAAATTAGTCAAAGGAAATCAATCAGAGTAAATCATTTCTCATAGTTACCTATTCTAGCTAAATGTCAGAACGGGTCAGGACAAGTCTCTCGGTAAATGTCTCTCAAGACGAAGTCCCTTCAGCATCAATCCTCAGCAACGCAGATTCGGTACGCGGCAAAGGCAAAATGGCAAGTGGCAAAAAACCCTCTCTAGGCTAACATTACTTATAGTGTCTTAAACAATGGAAAGATACATTGGAAACATAGACAAAGCTGTAATGTCCGCCGGACCTGCTGAGCAGAGCGAGAAGGAAAGGATGTAACATCGCTACATTTGAAAATCTCCGCTCAGGAAAAGTTCACATAATAAAGACTACGGAACAGGAACCAAGAAATAAAACATGTATCTTATTAGTTCTACTTCTCCTCGGCAATCGAGCCACAGTTCAGAGTTTTTCTCTAAGGCTCCTTTGTTTCCCAAGGCTGCCAAGGACATTTTCATTTCACTTGGAGATCTCCCAAAACTGCTGCTGTCCTCATGGAAAGTGTTCAAACAATCAAGCAAGGACCATGGTCAGTTAGCTTCAGGACCATTTCCAGCAGGGGTCTCCCTCGTCACAGTTTTCATATTATAAATCACAGCCAGGCTTACAAATCGGCCATCTTTTCTAGGCCATCATAGGCCTCAATAGACCATCTTAATTAAAAGAGACAAAAACAACGTTACCACAGCATAGCGATTAAACAGTGTTAACCCCACTAATACCCTTATGTGTATGCATCTATCTAGCACTTGCAACATAGAAAAGCATTAATTCGGAAAGCATTTTGTGCTCAAAAATAAACAGCACATAGCAACGTTTAAACATGAAAACACGCACGTTATTTTTAAACAGCACATTTATGCGCACCCACGTGTAACTCTCTCTTGTTAGGACAAACGGATTGATTAATATAAACACACTTGCACAAGACAAATAATTAATTATAAATTATTAATAAATTAGTACAACGAATAGACATGCCAGAGCTTCAAAAGCCACTGAATTTTCAAACTGAAAACTCTGCTCCAGCATCTGAACATAATGCACTACCCCGGCCCCTGTCACTCCAAAGCCAGACAGTCAATACACAAACCTAGCTGAGGCACGCGCACACAATGGCTAAGAAAGAAAATACTTAGTTTCTAAAAGTGGTATTTTCAAACACAGAATGTAAAAATCATCCTCACTAAAAGATTAATCTTTATATTCTGAGTTCAGGCATACTAAACGTTAACTTCCTGTCTTGCCCCAATGGGAAGTTATATTTATAAGATATTATAAATTAACTCCCATTCGATTTTCAAGAACTGCAGCAAAAACTGTACCCATGTACCAAGCTTCTTAAAGGATACAACAATTCTCATGACATTGAATGAGCTACAAATTGGTCTTGATATTTTGTCATACTATTTGAAATATGCTTACAAGACTATAGGTTTCTACAGCAATGGTGTAGAATATTTGAAGACTTCATAGACCATCATGCAAATCAATAGTTTTATAGGTAGATTGCAATGAATGATGGTAATGTTTGTATGGATCACTGTGTAATTGGTTTACAGCAGAATTTTCAGGAAGAGAATGTTTGAAGAATTGGCATGAGTATGATTCAATTCAGCTTTAAACAAAAAGCGGCTTTCAGAGTACTAATGAAAAAGGGGCTTAGACTCTACCCACATGTTGGTTTCCCTGAGTACAGGATTTAACTGGGCCGAGGTTGTCTGCTGCCACTGAAAACACTGCTTGTATTCTACTTTTTGGCTTGTGGCAAAGCTTATACTCTCTACAGCAGGACTAAGTTTGTTATGGTGGCACGCCAATGATTATTTCTAAAGGTCAGATCTGTTTAAACACAATAAAGGCAGTAGGCCTGGGCTACTGTGACAACCATGTGTTAATATCAGTACATTTAAGGGTGAATTCTTATTTCCCCGTATGGACATCTGCAGAGGAGGATTTGATTTCATTTGATATAGTAGGCAAGGGTTTGGGTGGTAATTACCTCCTGTGACAAACCAACCGATATGAAGATTTGCTCTGTGAAAAGCCTTGTTAGGGGAGATAATATTTTGATTAGTCGTAATTTTGAATACCTTTGTAATTTTATTATTGTGTGCCTGAGGGATACCTGGTGGGACAGCTTACGCTCAAAAGAGTAGGCCTGAGTTGGTTATGGTGACAAACTGCAGGCCTGATTTGTGCAGTTGGAAAAGTTGTGTGGTCTCATCTGCGTATGATGAAGATTTATGTCAAAGGTAGTAGGCATACCTTATTTATTGTGAAAAGTATTTGCTAAAGGCGTAGGCCTTTAAAAGTATTGAAGGAAACAGGAGAGCATAGTGACCACTATTGCCTGTGACTAAGAAACACGGAAGTGTGTACTAACACATTTACGGCATTGGAAGTGAAATTCATATATAAGCTCTGAAGAAGCTCTGATGGAGCAAAACGCATTCGCTACGGATTTTGTATGCGCTACAAATAGGCTCACTTTAGGTTCAAATGAAGAGATGATTTTAAAGGACTGCAAATTTGTTTAATGATAATGATATCTGATTTTAGGGAGTGCTGAGTTTTATTGATATGTTTACTACATTGGGCTACCCTTTTTGGTCAACCTTTTTATTAAGGGATTGTGGTGGTTAATCCCTTCAAACTGTGCACCCCATTTTTCAACTTTGTTGAATTTTGACCCTTTGGTTATAGAGATACGTGCAATCCATTCAAGCGCCTTAACAGCCATCTGTAAATCATTTGTGGTATCTTTCTACATTTTTGTAATTTTGTAACTCCATGCATAATGCTAATCAGTGAATAGGATTGTGTTGGTTATGGTATCACGCCAATGGTAAATAAAGACTGTGTGCCTTACTGGGTGTTTGAAAATTATGATGCCAGATTCCACAGATTTGATCTATTTACTGTGAAAGTCAGTAGACCTGACTTACTTATTGTGAAAAGCATGTCACAATATATCACAGACAGATTTATATATATATTACCTACTGGCGGTCGCCAGTAGGTAGTTATAGTTAGGACCACGTTTCCATAGGAAATCCGCAACATTCTATTTTGAATAACTTTTGCGCCGGTTGACGAATCCTCGCGAATTTTTCAAAATAGGTGGGGCGCTACGCTCCGCTCCTACCCTGAAAGTCTCGGGGGGTTTCTTCAAGCGGGGGCTGAGATAAAAGGGGGGTCCCAAAACGCGTTTTTCCCATGCATTTTTCCATAGGACCTTTAGACACAGCTACAGCCCGAACGGCTGAACAGAATTACTTGAAATTTGGCAGAGAGGTAGTCCTCAGGTCAAGGAAGTGCCTTTTGTAGGTTTGGTGTAAATCTGTTCAGTAGATTCTGAGAAAGTAGCCTTTAAATCAATATATATATCTGAGCCAGCTTACGGTGCGCTTACGGTGCGCTTACCGTACGCGTACGGTGGCGTGCGCCAGCGCGATTCCGATTGGCTCTTAGATCTTAGTAAACATTCGAATCGGCCGAAACCAGGAAGCGGCGGCCGCCATTTTCTCTCTCGCACTCTGAGTAGGGCAGCATAAATGAAGCCCAAAAATGGGTAAAGGGGCAGTATATTGAAATAATAATCACCCAGCAATGATATACGGGCCCCCAAACAACCCACAAAGCCAAAAAAAAAATTATTTTTTTTTTCAAAAAATCGCCGATTACGCTTACCGTACGCGTACGGTAAAAAAAAATTAAAAAAAAAAAAAAGTATCCACACTCTCCACACCCCATGTGCAAATGGTGCCCGAAGGGCACCATTTGTGCATGGCTTATAAAATTAATAAACAAAACATTTCACAACGATGCGCATAATATGTCCCCCATGTGCGCACGGTGCGCGAAGCGCATCGTGCGTACATGGCCCATCTCGCATAATGTGGGCACGCGGTGCGCGCAGCGCACCGCGTGACCACCGTGTGTGCATGGCACTAACTGCGTAAAGTGGGCGCGCGGTGCGCGAAGCGCACCGCGTGCTCACTGTGCGCGCACGGTGCGCGAAGCGCACCGTGCGCGCACGGAACGAACTGCGTTAAGTGGGCGCGCACGCCACGAATGGCGCAAAGTAAGTTAGCATTTAAAAAACCGTACAAATTCACTGAAAAAACCATAGGTTTCACACACGTTATAGTTAGGAATTAGCATTTAAAAAACCTTGCAAATTCACTGAAAAAACCATAGGTTTCACACATGTTATAGTTAGCTGTACATTTTACTGATAAAAAACCAATGAAATTCCCCCGTTATAGTTACTGTAGGCAACTATAACTCACGCGACCGTAATCCTCTGCTGATGACATATGTGTCTTTATGAAAAAAAAATATTTGTAATATATGTATAGCTAAAATTTAATGGAAGAAGACATGGGCAAATAAGTGTCTAAATACAGTATTAGCATCAGCAGAGGATTACGGTCGCGTGAGTTATAGTTGCCTGCACTAACTATAACGGGGGAATTTCATTGGTTTTTTATCAGTAAAATGTACAGCTGACTATAACGTGTGTGAAACCTATGGTTTTTTCAGTGAATATATATATATATATATATACACACACCTCTAAGCAGATATTATGTTGCATGTAATCTCACAGATTACAGTAGGAGGCATGGGTTTTGGTGTTGCTGACCCACCTGAAATAACCATGGGGTTGAATAAATCAATCATAAAGCTTGGCAAATCACCTGTGAGGGTCTCAAGGTGCTGGAGTTGCTAGCTGCTTTACGGTGCTCTGTTCATTCAAAAAACCAAGTAGCAGTGAAAAAATGAGGGGAAAAGCAGGAGCAAGCACTCAGAAAAGGGGGATAATATTGGAGAAAGCAGTAAAAATTGAGGGAGAAGCAGAAGAAAGTACTCAGAAAAACAGGGGAAAGGAAGGAGAAAGCAGTAAAAATTTGTCAAAAGCTGAAGAAAGCACGCAGAAAACGATGGGAGAGGAAGAAGAAAGCAGTAAAAATAAGGCAACGGCAGGACAAAGCACTCAGAAAAACAGGAGGAAGGAAAGGAGAAAGCAGTAAAAATGAGGCAAGAACAGGAGAAAGCACTAGACGGAATGAGAAGAGCGGTGCAGCAGCACAGGAGAGCTGGGCCTGGGGCCTGCTCAATGGGGTCGTGCTGCGGCTCCATTAAGTAGGTCCTGGGAGGAGGGAGGGGAGCTGAGAGGCAGAGAGCGGGGCTTGGCGGAACAACAGGTAGCAGGCAGGAGCGGCAAAGAAGGAAAACACCAGGAGAAGCAGTGAAAGACAAGGGAAAAGCAGGAGAAAGTACTCAGACAAACAGGGGAAAGGCAGGCAAAAGAAGTAACAAGTGGGGCTAAAGCAGGAGACAGCACTCAGAGAAATGAGAAGGACAAAGCAGTAAAAAATGAGGCATAAGTAGGAGAAAGCACTCAGAACAACAGAGGAAAGGAAGGAGAAAGCAGTAAAAAACGAGTCACAAGAAGGAGAAATCTCTCTGAAAAAAGAGTGGCAGGAAGGTGAAAGCAGTAAAAAATGAGGCACAAGAAGGAGAAAGCACTCTGAAAAATGAGGGAAAGGAAGGAGAAAGCAGTTAAAAATTGGACAAAACCAGGAGAAAGTATTCAGAAAACTGGGGAATGGAAGTTGAAGGCAGTAAAAAACAAGCATTTGCAATGCAATAGGTCTCGCATTTATAAGAGTTTGAGCTATTGGCATTGTAAAATTACAATGCCTTTTATTTATGTTTAGGTTTTAAAACAAATAAAAGGCATTGTCATTTACAATGTCAGTAGCATAAACTCGCATAAAAGCAGTGTGTGGAGTGCAGCAGTGTGCGGCGTGCAGCAGTGTGCGGCGTGCAGCAGTGTGAGACGTGCAGCAGTGTGAGGCGTGCAGCAGTGTAAGGCGTGCAGGAGTGTGAGGCGTGCAGCAGTGTGAGGCGTGCAGCAGTGTGCGGTGTACAGCAGTGTGCTGCGTACAGCACAGTTATGATGTTATGCAGCGTGTGTAGCAGATATGCGGGGGGGAGGGTTGCTTGCCCATCCCATTTCCAGTTGACCAGAGCCCCAACTACAACATACTGAAGGCTCTTGAGATTAAAGGTAGTGGACATGCCCAGTTCCGTTTTCATTGGCAACATAGAAAGTCCAGTTCAGTTCTCAGAACAGCAAGAAACTGCCCTGGGGTGTTACGCTTAAATCACCTTGGATGAGGACTCTGTCATTTGGAGAGAACCAATCACAGCAGACCTCTCTTGAGGCTCCCATGCTACGACTCACTACCTTCTACATATATATCCTCATACTACTTTACGTATCTTATGCGATTTTGTAACCTTGGTGTTTTCCTCAAATTTATGTATTTGCTGCATTTGCCACCTTATCCATCAGCTGCTTCATAATTTGCACATTTTAACTAAAGAAAATCTGTTTCTACCTCAAATGGATCAAGAGTTATTAAAAACTCGGCAACGCATGGTGCCACGGAGTGGAAGGCTCAAGACAGAGGTTGACTGGTCACCTTTGTGTTGCTCATTGTTGCATTTGTGTGTTAAACTGGTAATAATGAGATGAAAACTTTGCTCAGATTGTGTTAACGGCTATTAAAAGACACAATAATCAAGTAAAATGTACCACATTACACCACATAATTTATTTTTCCTTGCCACATAATTTATTTAACCCTGACACATAATTTGGTCATCCTTCGCCAGTGTCCATGCATATGTGCCTTAAATCATAACGGTCTGTTGACTAAAAAGACAGGACTGACTGAAGGTCTGTCTGATGCGACTGGACCCTGCGAGCACCGGGCACACCTCAATACACAGTACCATATGTTATCAAGTTTGAAATAAATTGCCCGGCATTATGCTGATTTACTGTTTATAAGCACTTTCTATGCATAACTGAAAGCAGCAGGCTTGCTGCCTGCCCTCGGGTCTTTAGAAGCAAATCAGACGGGATTCGGCATAGCTTTGGGTCTGCACGTACAAGCTGGAGGCCCTGCCCTGCTATGTTGTGTGTAGAAAGCAAATCAGCTCTTGGGACCCGGAGCATGGATTTCCTGCCACTCTTTATGCAGAGCTCGCAACGTGCTGTTGACTCATGCTCGGGGAGGCCGCCGTATTTTATTTTGCCCCCAGCAATAGAAACATCCGCGAGGACTCGCTTTGCATTTTAAAGGGAAGCAGTTTTAAAGTTTAAACTCAAGGCACCTCGTGCATGCGGTGAGGGCAGCAGAGGGGATCGTCAGGCAGTTCGGACCACAGTGCCACAGAGGTGAGCATATGCAGTCAAGGGTGGGCCCTGCGGTTCATTGTCTATGCTCTGTCCTGCTTACACTCCTGCGCACCCCGGATCATGCCTTCAATGATGATATAAAATATTCTGCCCTTCTGACCCGATATTGAAAGGTTCTCTTGGCTTGGGAGTCACAGGCAATATAAAAACTAGAAGGATCCACAGCTTGGAACATGCTATGTCCCCACCCCCGACCTGCTGACACCACATTCTTCCGGCTGTGAGGGTCGAAAAAAATTAAACACAAGAATGCAAGGAAAACAAGTTATTCAAAGCACGTACCCCTTTGTAATGCCATGACAGCAGCGCGTCCTCCCTCGCTCTCTTTAACCACAGACAAACCTGCACGCACGCGACCGGGATTTAATGAATTGAAGTCGAGGAAGCCAAAGAGAAAGCAGCTCCACATCCGGGCCGGGGAGAAGACCTGCGAGGGCTGCCCGCGCATGCGCGGTACATGTAATTTTTGCGTGTTCTGCAGCTCGTGCCCAGTAGCGGCGTGTGAGGACTTCAACACCGCCGGACTTTTAATGAGTGCTGCGCGGCTCGTGCGGCCCAGGGAGGGGGCCGCCAAACAATACAGGAAGTCCGGCGGGAGCCCACCCCGCCTTCGTGAATGGTGTGGACAAAGCAGGATTTCAGGCGGGGCTCCTGTGAGCAAAACGGAGCCCCGCGTGTTGCTGCAGTGACCGCCAGGAAAAGCAGAGGAGCAGCGCAGAGTCCCAACAAGAGACGGTAAGTGCTTGGAGCGCGCGTGCGCATTTAAAAAAAAATATTAAATAGCAAGAGGCTGCCTAGGACGCGCGTGTTGACGAAAGTGAAACTGCAAGCTGGCTTGCGAGGGAAGCGGGACAGGAGATGTGCACGCCGCGTGGCTATAGGCGCGTACACCAACTCAAATCCGCCAAAAGCCTGCGCGTGCACATCTCCTGTCCCACTTCCGAGGCAAGTCAGCAACAATAGATCTCGCTTGCGAGCAGCGCTTCGCGCTGCGTTCGCAGGCGAGACCTAACAAGGCAAACGCAGGAGTAAGCGCTCAGAGAAATGGGGGGAAAGGAAGGAGGAAGCAATAAAAAACGAGGCACAAGTAGGAGAAGGCACTCAAAACAACTAGGGAAAGGAAGGAGAAAGCAGTAAAAAACGAGACACAAGCAGGAAAAAGCACTTAGAAAAACAGGGGAGTGGAAGGAGACAGCAGTAAAAAAACTAGTCAAAAGCAGGAGAAAGTACTCAGTGAAACGGGGGATAGTTAGGTGAAAGCAGTGAAAATCAAGGCAAAAGAAGGAGAAAGACGGGGAAGAAGCAGAGCGGTGCAGCATCACAGGAGAGCTGGGCCTGGGGATAGAAGATGTGTACAAAAATAATTTTGATTATCCTTAGTAGTCTCTTGTAGGAGGGATTTTAAACTAATTTGACAGTTGTAATTTTGTACATATTCGTAATTTTTTAATTATGTACATGGTGGTTGCTTTCTGGAAATCTAATGTCCAACACAGAAGATCTCTGCTGGTTATGGTGACAAGTCAATAATAACGGTTAGAAGCCTGATGAAGTTATGATAAAGGCAATAGGCCTGATGTATTTATTGTAAAAAGCATAAGTTAAAGTCAACAGGCATTTAAGTGTAGATTGTTATTACGCTGCATTAAAGCCTACAGATACGTTTTTTGTTGCATGTAATCTCACAGAATACCATAGTAGACAAGGTGTTTGCCATTGGTTACCTCTCTGATAATCCGTGAATTTAGAAGATTTTCACTGTGAAAATGCTTGTTAGGCCGTCGTAGGAGAGCTAGTATTTTTGCTTTGCCATCTGTAATTTTGTATACATTAGTAGTTGTATGACTGTCCTGTATGCCTGATAGTTGCAGTGTGGGAAATCTTCTGTTCAGTACAGTAGGCCAGAGTTGGTTATAGTGACGAGTCAATGATAACTATAGGCCTGAGTGGCTCACTTGGAAAGTTTATGCCAGATGCCATATGTCTGGTGTGTTTATCATGAAAAGTTATAACAATGCTGTAGGCTTGGCTTTCTTAGTGTGAAAATAATTTGTTAAATCCAATACACCTCTAACTGTGGGTTGTTATCGCACTATGTTACAGGCTTTAGACAGGTATTTTCATACATGTAATCTCACAAATTACCATACTAGTCAAGGGTTTGGGTGTTGGGGACCCACCCGAATAAACCATGGGATTAGAAGATTTGCATTACAGCAATCCCTATAGGCTCTATCAGGAGGGATTCTCTTTCGTTTTGACGGACGTCATTTTGTACATATTTGTAATTTTATTATGGTAGACCTGATGATTTCCTTATGGGAAGGTTTATTCCCAACGCAGTAGGTCAGAATTGAGTATGGTGGCAAGCTAATGACCGGGCCCGATTGTTTATTATGAAAAGTTATGTTAAAGGCAGTAGGCCTGACATATTGATTTTGAACACTATTCACTAATTACGATGATGGTGAGGGCGGAGCTAGCCTGGTCTCAATATGGCCGCTGCTTAGGCGAGCTCCCAGAGCCATCATAGTTATGCGGCAGAAATCGTCAACATTCATGGTGAAACGTGTGTTAACATCGCGGTGCGGTCCGCTGCCAAACGCTGCCCCTGTTGCTGCTGTGGACCCCTCCTGGATGCGTTTGTGGGAGATTGCACCATTGCCAGCTGTGCAGCCTACCTGACCTGCCGCTCCTCGGGCTGGGATTGCCAAACGCGAGCCTGCCAGTTTGGAGGCTGCACACGGGGGAAACTCCAAACTCGTGGGTGCTGTGGCTAGCTATCTTCCACGACAGCGGGCGTGGAGAGCGTCTCGCCTCGCCTCTGGATCCTGGGTGCAGTACGGACCGAGCCACGCGTACAGTGGTGGCAGCTGACGTGCACGTTCTGCCGCGAGGGGAGTGGTCGGAGGGTCAGCTGCGGCCTCCCTGGTAGCATGGGGCTGTTTGCCCAGGCCCCTCCTGCCTGTGTGATACCTGAGACGACTGGCGGCAGAGTGAGAGTGGACACAATAGCTGGTACCCTTGGCTGTGGAGTACTGGAATTGGGAGTGGCGAGTCATATGTAGCAAACATTTAATCATCCCCGCAAGGCTGAGTGAGGCAATCACCATCACCCTGCCCTGCATGTTGGATGGGCATGATCAGGACACATACTACTGCACAACTGAGATAATGCTCTAGGCAAAGGGGAGCACAAAGATAGCTGGCCAATGTATTAAAGCTGAGGGGCACGCTGCATAGACCCAAAAAGAGACGACAGGCAGAAGCACCGCAATCTGGGCGTGCGGCCTGTACCACAATGGGAAAGCCAGACAAGAATCAGCCGAAGCTGCAGTTCAAGCAATGCACATCCACCAGAATAAGAGAGGATGATGCTGAGACGACAATAACAGAACAAGAGGCCCCAAGCACTGAGTTAGGGGGGGACTTACGACAAATACTAGTAACGATGCAGCAAAGCCTTACCACAATAGATGGTAAGATAGACTCTCTTTCCCATCGCATGGACCACATGTCTGAACGCATTGATACACATGCAGAAAGCATGGATATGGTGGAAAGAAGAATGTCTGAGGCTGAAGATTTGCAGGTTGAGACCCCAGGGGCACGGAAACAAATGGGGAAAGTCATTGCGACTGCAGTTCAAAGCAGAAGACCTTGAAGCGCGCTCAAGGCGGAACAACGTGCGCATAGTGGGACTGCCCGAATTGACCACAACAGGGAATATGGAGCTCTTTGTAGAGCAGCTACTCACAACCTTGCTAGGCCGCGGCACCTTCTCTTCAGTATTTATAGTGGAGCATGCGCAATGCACTCTGGTCCCCCGGCCATCCCCTGGAGTGCCCTCCCGCCCACTAATAGCCCGGCACCTGAACTATAGAGACTGGGACACATCTCTGCGACGTGCCAGAGAGTTCCAGATGCTTCGATACGAGGGCTCTGAACTATTTCTCTACCCTGACTTCACTCTTCAGTTACAGGAGGCGCGGAGACAGTTTGCGCCACTAAAGCGGAAGTTGAAGGAGCACAGCATCAACTACGCCATGCTTTATTCAGCATTCCTAAGAGTGATGATGGATGGGAAATCGAAAATCTACACGGATCATAACAGCCTGCAACAGAGGCTCAAGAAATGTACAAAGATTAAGGCCCACAGACCAGCGCAGGACCCCATCTCAGAGGACAATACCCCTCATTATGAGCTAGATCAGCAGGACTACAGGGTCGTGCACTACCATTACCTTGGATTTATTCTCACGTTTACTAACGTTGACATGTTGTTGGAGATGTCATATATGGAGTCATATAGGAGTACACATGGCCTGCAGAAGCAGGGTGGAGTGTTTCATAAAATTTTAGTGAATGGCTCTGGAAGGAGGGGTGGAGGGAGTGGGAACCGGCAATACACACCAGATATGTGTCTCTTGTAGGGTGCACGAAGGAAGAGGTATTTGTAGCTTGCTGACTGTCTGGACTAGCACCGATTTTCAGGTTCACATGTTGGCTTTTAAATTCCATGGATGTGATATATAAGATATCTGATGGTTACATAGTTACTAGAGCTGGAGAGCAGCTCAGGGGTAATCACGGCCCTAATGTGTATCTCACACAGTTTTGGAGGAAATCTTGGTTCTTAAGGCTGGAGATTCTGTGGGTGGAGAACAATATGTCATGTCACACGTTGGGGGACATGGCGTGGAAGGGTTGGGTGAACTCACTATACGCAATTATTTTTAATAAGGAGCCAAGTGGGAGGATGCACAAGGAACCTGAGTAACATCTTAGATTTTGCAATCAGGGAAGTACACGATGAGCAGAGATAATGCTCTCACTGCACTGCCAGTTACAACCGGTGCTTCCCTATGCTTTCTGGCCTGGAATGTCAGGGGGTTAAATGACCAACGGAAAATTCACAAGGTGGTATTGTACTTACAAAGATATCTTATAGATGTTGCTATATTGCAAGAGACACACTTTTTTTTAACTTTATTGACAGTTGGAATATAGGACCACTGTACATACACTTCCATAAAACATGTTACAATATGTTTGCCCTACATGGGCAAAGCGTTCATAACCATTACTGTTATAATTTGGCGAGGTTAGGTTTATGATGTACAGATAACATTGGCTCATCACCCCCCCCCCACCCCCCTGTAGTCATAGAACATATCTGACATGCCCTTCCTCCATGTTACTGGGATGGAACTCGTCTATATCTATGCAAACATGGCCCGTGTGCAGTTGCGTGGATGCTCGTGTTGTTTTGTCTTTAGTTGTTTTTAAGTATGCTATTTACATTTTATTCCCTCTTGTCATTTTATTTTTCCTATGAGTTAACCTAAACAATATAATACAACTGTCAGCATCTGGCAGTTATGGCACATCCCAGCATTAGAGTCATTTAGCTCTTGTTAAGTTTAGAGAGCACTTCTGTGCGTCATGTTATCCCCCTTACTGTGAGAAGATGGCCTGGTATATGCTGGTCACTAGTTATTGCACGAGTCCAATTCGACTCTTATGGTAGATAGGTCTAAGACAACCTTTTAAAGAAAGCTATCCTAGTGGTAGCTGTGGAGAGCAGCCTTCAGGCTAAGTCTCTGAGGAATGTAAAGCAGCTTGTTTTACCTTATAATCTCTTGAATTACCAAATTAAAGGACACCACACAGGTATCTATATCAAATATATATGTATTTATTACTAGACACACTCTACTAATCTCTTTATGAGATTAGAAGCCAGGTACACATTCAAATGTCAACGTTTCACAATAAATTAAGCACAAATATGGCTGGAGCCCTAGGGGCATACCAGACCATATACTAAAAAAATGGTATAACAATGTTGACTTGCAAAATGACAAGGCCTAGGGCCTGGGGAATCGCTGGGGCTTCACTACTGCAGTGTTAGCAGGTAAATAACAAGCCCACGGGAGACGCATGCAGTGTGTGAACACAGCCGCGGGTTCCCTATTGATTACAATGGAGCAAGTCGCGGTTTGATTTTTAAAGTTCTAGGGTACTTCGAGGAAGACTACAAGCAAGCCACAGTAAGTACTTCGAGGGCCAACACACACTAGGGCACCGGACTGCACGAGTTACCTCGCCCAGGGAAGCCGGGTGCATAGGTGTCTTTTGGTGTCGGGTCGCGTCGCTGTTTTCTATGGAGACCAGAGAAGACTTGCTGCTTGCGTCGACTGAAGAAGTGTCCAGTGGAATCTGAAGGTGGATTCAAGATGCAGAAGACCTGAAAATTGAAGGGACAGTGTTCAAAGTCACTTGCCAGTGACCGGTGGCCAGGAAGATGGATGACCACAGATGTCGCGTGATTTCAGGTCGTCGATGGTGTTTTGACTCTTCGCTCACGAGGTCCAGGAAGGATCGACGATGACCAGCAGCTGGATTTGGAGTGTCCCACAAAGTCTGCAGCTGATGGCAGTGTCGGCAACCGGATTGAAGCCAACAAGCTTTGGCAACTGCAAGTCTCGTGTAGACTGAAGAAAGTCGATGGTGCAGACCAGCAAGGTCTGAGGGACTCACCCAGCAAGGGTGAGTGAGGGCAGGCCTGGAGCAACCAAGGGAGCCCTTGTAGTCGATGAGAAAGTCTTCGGGGGACCCACTAGCCAACGGGCAAGTGATCGTGAAGACGCCTCCTCAGGAAATGCTTCACAGGAGCCCACGGTCACTTGGAACGGGGTAGGCCGCTGATTTTCGCTGCAAGACCTGCTGGAGGCTTGGGCCACAAATGGTCCAATGCACAAGTTCATTGAACGTTGTTAAGGGATTGCACTCGACAATAGTGCACAGTCCCCGGGTATTGCTGTTCCTCGTCACTCGTGGGGTCCACTCGCCACAGCTTTGCTGGGGACTCACAATGGGCGTCGAGAAGTCAGGAAATTCACTTCCGGGGCAGCAGGGACTTCGAACTCTGGCGGGAGCGGGAAAGTTTGCAACCGTTGATTAAGGTTTTTGGTGCCTGCCAAGCAGGAGAGTCACTGCTTGACTCCAAGGGAGATTCTTCTGTCTACCAAAGGTAGTGGAACGTCGAAGGGCCAGGATTCTTCTTTGTAGAGCGTCGTCCAGGGTTATCTGCTTTGCAGTGGCAATGCTTGCTATCTTATAGTGAAGATAGGGGAGGGACTAGCTCTATGACCACTCCTCTAGGAGGGTCAGGGTAGTGGGTGGTTACACCCACTTCCCTTTGTCCAGTTTCGCGCCAGAGCAGGGGCAGGTAGCCCCTGAACCGGTTTGAGCTGGCATATGCACAGAGGAGCCTACTGCTCCCCCAGTGCAGAACTTCAAAGTACTCTAAGTGTGCACCCACCCAGCTTCAATACACTAAATCATGTCTGGAAGGTGGTGACACGTCCCTGTGACAGGATGCCTTTTGTTGGGCCTCCTCCACTGCGAGTTTCAGTCAGCAGCAGGAGGGCAGCCCAGTGTCTGTGCTGGTGGCATCCATTTTGTGATGCCAGGGCTCTTTCAGATTTCTGTCGTTTAAATTCAGTGGGTACATGTCATCCCCTCTAGAAGGGTGAGATCATATTCCCACACCAGTTACTGGTGTGGGGGTATGATTCCAAGTTGTTTGACACCAAACACTACATGTTTTGATGCAGTCATTCCAAAGTTAGCATTTACAGCGAGGTTATAATGCACTTAAGGGTATATGGTTTAACCGCATCCACAAACAGCCACAGAGAATAGACTCTGCCAGCTGCAGAGGGGTCCTGCTCATGCAGAAGCACCCCCTCACATAGTAAACCAAACACCCTGCCCTCAGGATTGATAGGGCCTGCTATAGGGGTGGCTGATAGGTTTATATGTGTGTGTATGTTGAGATATAGGAACCTATACCTCAGTGAGGAGTGCTAACACTACCTCACACAGGCTGCAGTAGCAGGCCTGTGGTGTCAGATTGAGAATGCTTCCCAGGGGTGGCATAATACATGCTGCAGCCCCTGGTAGGCCTGTGAAGTACCAATGCCCTAGGTACCTAAGGTACCATATACTAGGGGCTCATAAGGTACCACAGTATCTAATCACTAGTGCATCTAATATGCACACCAATCATTTAAGGGAGTAAGCAGATAGGCTGGGGTCCTGGATAGCAGGATCCCAGCCAGACTAGTCAAAAACCATTCAAACACCAGGAAAAAAGTGGGGGCAACCATATAGTCAGATTCCACCTTAATACACACGGTATCCATTTACAGACATATAATGGCAGCCTATGGGGCTTGTCTGTCCAACCCTTCATCTCTATCATGAAAAAGGGATTTTTGTGAAGGGGAGTTTCTCTATGTGTGAAACTTACAATGTAACTGTTATCTGGCTATCCTTTTCTATTCAGGATGAAGTAATGGCCAGAGTAGCCTAGTGTTTTCAGGCTGCATTATTGTCTCAAGTGTCTATGCAGGACTGCAGAAGAAGACAACTTAAGAGACTATATCTATTGAAGTGCTCCGGGGTCCACGCACATGGGCAGGACTATTCACATGATTATGACTATCACAGAGATACCCCTACTACAGAACTGGAGTTACAGGTAAGAAACTACTCCCTCCCAGACGTTCTTTTTGTAGCTCCTCTTACAAGGGCACCACCAGAGACTACTCCTCTGACACCCTTCCACGTCCTATAAGACTCCCACCCAGACCACATTCACCAGAGGTTATCAAAGAGGAAGCTACAGAGGCAATAATAACTAAGGTAGAGACAAGACCAACAATACTCGCTCTACCTCCACCCCTACCCAATGACTTTACCCCTCCTCCCCCCCCCCCCGCTTCCCCCAGACCATTCCACTCCAGTCGGGGGAAGATTGCGCCATTTCCTACCTGTCTGTAACCACATTCCCACAGACAGGTGGATGAGACAAATTGTTCAATCAGATGGCGCCCAATGTCACCAGAACATTTATCGCTGCTAAAGAAGGAGGTAATCTCCCTCCTACAAAAACATGCAATAGAACCAGTCCCCCTGCTTCAGCACAACACAGGAGTTTACTTCCTATACTTCCTCATCCCAAAGAAGGACAGCTCTCTGAGACCCCTAAACCTCTACATACAGTCAGACCATTTTCACATGGTCACGCTTCAACAAGTCCTTCCTCTTCTCTCACAAGGCGATTTCCTTGTCACTCTGGATCTCAAGGACACCAACTTCCATATTCCCATTCACACCTCTCACAGGAAATATCTCAGATTTGTAGTGGACGGTCAACACTACCAATTCAAGGTACTCCCATTTGGAGTCACCACAGCACCCAGAGTATTCACCAAGTGTCTGGCGGTAGTTGCGGCTCACCTAAGAAGACAGCACATCCACGTCTTCCCATATTTAGACGACTGGCTCATGAAAGCCAAGTCCTACAATCAGTGTGTACATCACACTCACACCTCAATCCAACTACTCCACGACTTAGGGTTTACAATAAACAACGCAAAGTCTCACCTACAACTGTCCCACATACAACAATACCTCGGTGCCACAATCAACACCTCAAAAGCATTTGCAAATCCCAGCCCAGCCAGGATAGCAAGCATACAAAGCCTCATAACATTTTAGCCGCAACACTCTCTTCCAGCTCGAGTGTTCATGCAGTTGATAGGGATAATGGCCTTTTGCATATTCATAGTACCTCATGCAAGACTCCAGATGCGTTCCCTGCAGGAATGTTTGGCACGTCAATGGAACCAGGCTCAAGGTCAGCTGACAGATCTGGTGTTGGTGGACGGTCACATGCATCGCTCTCTGCAGTGGTGGAACACCAAAAACCTTTCCAAAGGGCGACTGTTCATCGAGCCGGTTCCACAGATTGTGCTAACAGCAGACGCATCGCTCTCCAGGCTGGGGAGCTCATCTATTACATCACTCCATGCAGGGCAGGTGGACGCCTCAACAAAAGTTACTCCACATCAATCACCTGGAGTTACTAGCCATATTCCTAGCCCTGAAGGCATTCCAGAAACAGAAATCAGGCAAGGCTGTCCTAGTCTGCACCGACAACATGACAGCCATGTACTACATACAGTAACAAGGCGGGACACACACTCTACAGCTCTCTCAACTGGCGCAAAGCATATGGAGATGGGCTATTCCTCAGAACATTTTTCTCGAAGCCCAACATGTTCTGGGAGTCCAGAACAACATAGCCCATCTATTAAGTCGTCACACGCAGCAGATTCAGGAATGGGAACTTCATCCGCAAGTTCTTCAACCATTTTTCCAGATGTGGGTGCAACCAGAAATAGATCTCTTCGCCACACACAAATGCCAAATGCCCAAACTTCGCCGCCAGATATCCACACCCATTGTCCAAAGGCAATGCGATATGGATGAACTGGTCAGGCAGATTTGCGTACGCTTTTCCGCCTCTCACACTCATTCCACTGGTGGTGCGCAAACTGCAGCAACACTCATTAACTCTCTTTCTAATTGCTCCAAAATGGGCCAGACAACCGTGGTACACTACATTACTGGACCTATCCGTAGTCCCGCACCAAAAATTACACCTCTCCCCACGCCTCTTAACCCAGAACCATGGAGAGATCAGACACCCGGACCTAGCACAGCTCAACCTAGCGATCTGGCAAGTGTAAACGATTTGTGGTATATTGTCACAACACCATCAATCCTATAGATGTGTCTATTCAACACATCATAGGTTATCTACTGCATCTCCAAAGGTGTAACTTAGCGTACATATCTACTAGATTACATCACGCTGCCATAGCAGCCTACCTACAAAATAGACAACACTTGTCACTCTTCAGGGTACCTGCCATCAAGGCGTTTATGGAAGGCCTCTAAAGAATAATTCCTCCCAGGGTACCACCCTCACCTGTGTGGAATTTAAACATAGTTCTCACAAGACTAATGGGCCCTCCCTTTGAACCTCTGCACAAATGCAAGTTACAATTTCTAATATGGAAAGTTGCTTTCCTAGTGGCTATTACTTACCTTAGAAGAGTCAGTGAGCTACAGGCATTAACTATTCAAGAACCATTTTTACAACTCCATCATAACAAAGTGGTTCTCGGAACAATCCAAAATTCCTCCCTAAGGTTATTTCTCCCTTCCACCTCAACCAGTCTGTAGAGTTGCCAGTATTCTTCTCACAACCACAATCAGTCGCAGAAAGAGCTCTTCACACTCTAGATGTTAAAAGAGCACTGCGTTATTACATTGAGAGGACAAAACACTTTTGCAAGAGAAAACAACTTTTTGTGTCCTTTTCACCACCACATAAAGGCAACCCCATATCAAAATCTGGGATAGCAAGGTGGATTGTCGAATGCATACAGATTTGCTATCACAAAGCAAAACGTACATTATCTGTTCCTCCTAAAGCCCACTCTGCCTGAAAGATGGGGGCTTCAATGGCATTTTTAGGGAACATTCTCTTAGATGACATCTGCAAAGCAGCTACATGGTGTACATCGCACACGTTCACAAAACACTATTGTGTAGATGTGCAAACAAAACAAGCTACTGTGGGCCAGGCTGTACTCACTATTTCAAACAACTGCAACCGATACTGGTGGTCGCCGCTAGGAACGGGTACTGCTATACAATCCATGCTCTGTGTGTGATCTGCAGCTCATATGCCTCGAACGGAATATGCTACTTACCAGTATGCATCTGTTCTTGGCATGTAGAGCTGCAGATCCACAAAGCCCACCCGCCTCCCCGGCTACCTCTATCTGATCCAGTACTATCTTATTTGGATACAGCATACATGGGCATCTTTTCTGTTTCTTACAAAACTCCATCATTTCCCTGCTGGCGAAAAACACAATCTGAGGATGGAGCCGATGCCCATGCACACTATGATCCAAAGGAGGAGTCGCCTAGCTCGTGACTTCCAAAGACTTTTCCAAGACAAAAACAAGTGCAAACATCTGGGCCCAACACCAGATGGCGATCTATGCTCAGTGTGTGGATCTGCAGCTCTACATGCCAAGAACAGATGCATACTTTCCTTTTTAACATCTCATGGATTTTTCAATCCCTTATGCTGTGCTGATTTCATCCTAAGCGCATGTACAAGAATGTCCTCCCAGCATGCAAGATAGTCAAATGCAAACAAAGTGGGTGTTAAGAATGGGCTAGTCTGCGCTGCCGAAAGGCTTGGTGGAATGGGATGGACTTATACCATGTCAAAGGTTTCGGAGCCTGCCAAGGTGTAGAATACCCAGTAGTCTACTTAGCAAGTAAAGCATTGTGTTTGGGAATCCCTGATTGGCCGTCAAGTGGGTTGTGGTGTAGCATTTAATGACTTAAGCCAGAAAACATTAAGAGAACGAACAGCCTGATAACATAAGTAGAAAAACTTGCGGAATGTGGTGCTTTGCCATCTTGGTGGGGAAGGTTTGTGAGGCCATTTCTTGAGTCTTGATGCAGTAAATGATTAGTTGACCGTACACTTCGTGGGTAGTGTTATGTTTATCCTATGAGTGTACTGCAGATTCATGAGCTGTGTACTCTCCTGCTATGTTCTGTTAAGTTCTGAAACAGGTGTTTGTTGAAGTGAAAAAAATCCTTTCCCCTTATGCTGACTGTGTACTAAGATGCAGAGTCCACCGTAGATCGTTTTTTCTGCCATTATTTCTGACAGGACCATCTGTGGTCTGAGATTAGCTGCTTTCAGCCATTAGTGTTCAACACTGAGAAGCATAAAACACAGTTTGAACTTCAGCACAGAAGATACGAACGAATGCTTTCATGCCTCAGCAGGACATCGTATAGGGGGTAACCCTTCAAAGACCCCCAAACCCTTCAGAGTGGGCCCATTCTGTCCACGGCCAATGAATATCTCTGAGATGGGCAAGACACGTAGGCCATTTTTCACATTCTGCAGGGGTGCTCTATCATTTTACATTAAGTCACTGGGCTGCAGTACCTTCGATCTGCAATCAACCAGACTAGGGATGCGATTTATTTTTTATTTAAATTTTTACGCTCAATGTAGTGTGCGTTGTTTTCCAATCCTGTCAGGTCTGCAGTCTTTGCTTGCCCAGGATTTCAGTTATTTGAACTGGTACACAAAGCAGGCTCTTTATTTCGGTATTCGATTACAGGAGAATCTACGCTGGGCTGAGGTATTACGCCATGTAGGCACTTTATCATTCTAAGGAGTTGCCCCTAGGAGCCTTTGAGAAGAAATTGGAAGGAAGCCCCGAAGCATGGATGGTTCTGAATAGCACTGGAGGATGATCCAAGACCGATTTCAAAAGGACAGTTTCATAGGCTTCGCATGTTAGTACAAAATAGCAAGAGATACTGTTAGAAATGGGATTTCTGGTTGGCTAGGGCTTGCGCCAAAGCCAGGCAGAAACCACCACTCTAGTCAGGGCTGGGGAGTTACATGCCGAAGATAACCCCTGCTCACCGCCTTGGTAGCTTGGCATGAGCAGTCAGGCTTATCCAGGAGGCAATGTGTAAAGCGTTTGCGCGCGCATCCAGCAACAACACCCAAGGCCCACCACAAAAGAAACTCCACACAAGGTATTATATAAAAATAGCCTTTGTATTATACCAAAACACATTAGATATTATTCACACAATTTACACTGTGCCAACTGGCACTGGGCAGAATTTTACAAGGGACTATTTACACGGGACAGGGCCACATGGACCACTGTCAGAATCAGCACAAATCACCAATAGTAAATGTAGAACATAACACAAATTAGCACTGTAGAACACAACCAGTATCTACTGGCGCAATAATGACCTCAGCGTCATCACACTAGCATCAGGTATAAAACCTATCCTGCATCCATCACAGGGGCATAAACACATTATGCAATTTCTCATTAGTCTAACGCATTAGACCTAGCCACCTAAGTATAACTATACTAGGGGCGTATATTGCACAGGGAAGTACAATCTCCCTAACATCAACCTAAACAGGTAGAACAACCTCCTAATCATAAGACCACATTTGGAGGTATAACACAGGGTGCGCAAAACATACTATACCCAGTACATTTCCTAACACCATAAGCATTAACACAGGGTGCGCAAAACATACTACACACAGTACATTTCCTAGCACCAAAATCACATTAGAGTCCAGGTTGCGCCAGAACCTAAACGTAGCAGCTGCCCACTACTTGCTGGGCAGCTGGGGACAAGAACAGGGCCTAAACGCTGCAGCTGGCACTAAGTGCTGCGCAGCTGTGGAAGGCAAACAGGAGGCATGGGCTCTCAATGGCCCCTCTAAACAACGTGGGAGCCCTCGAGGCTCTGAACTAATATTGGCCCCGTAACGTTGTAGTGCACTTGCGCTCCTAAGCAGCAATGCGGTCCGTTGGAGCGCACCAGCGCTCGAAGAAAACAATGAGGGCCCCGTTGGAGCCTCACTCGGCTCTTACACCAAGGCGGCCCCGTTGTTGGGGCAGCCGCTGGGGCCGAGCAGCAGGAAAAAGCACTGGGCACTGCAGAGGAGGGACCCACGGGGACGCCCGCACTCACCTTCGGTTACAGAGGCGGTGTCTCCTCCCTCGGGGGTCTTCTCTGTGGCGCGGACCTTCTTTCACCCGGGCCCCCTCCTGGGACCCGGGACTTGTGAGCGGAGCCAGCCGGGCTCCGGTCTTCTTGAAGCACTTGTCTTCCTCCCAGCGCAGGAGCGCGGGGTAGGCTCCCGTCGCTTCCTGCTCGAAGTCCCGCCCACGTCCTCACTCAGGCGCCTGACTTCCTGGTTTCGCAGGGGCCGCGGCGGTGACTTTCCTTACGGCGGCAATGAGGGGTGGGCTCCCTCAATTAAAACGAGGCAATAAGCGGGGTGGGCACCCGCGACAGCACCAGTATGCGGGGTGGGCTCCCGCTATAGAAATAATTAAATAAGCGGGGTAGGCACCCGCGAGCGAGCACCAAAATGCGGGGTGGGCACCCGCCACGAAACACGGCAACCGCGGGGGAATCCCTACGTCGGGGTTCCCTCGTGAGGATCGCAGCCCAACGCTGCTGGCCACAAATGAAGGCGCTCCTCAGCAAATAGGTGGAGTGCTTCCCAGGCGCTTGAAAGCAGGTAAAGGTGAAGTCTTCAGATGCAGGGGGGGGCAAAGACTGGGCCCAGGGGCCAGCTCACAGGGCACTCCAGCAGGGAGGCAGTCCCCAGTGGCGGTCTCTCCTGGCACCCAGCAGCAGCAGGCCCCCCCTCAAATTAGGATCAGCAAGAGAACAACTTTCATGGGGTCACAGCCCCTTCTTATACACAGGTTCACCTTTGTCTCAAGGTGCAGGGGAGGGGCGAACCAGATGCAACTGGTTCTTGAGCACTTTGTTTTGCTCAGCCCCTCTCCCTATTCACAAAGCATGCTAGGGTCATCAGTCGCACCACAGGGGGCGGAGCCAGCATTGTGTGGGGAAAGCACAGCCCTATTCAGGTACTAGGTGTACTCCTCCCACCCATCTGGCTGCTGATCTCCCCATTCACCACTGGGTGACTCCTCTTGAGACTGGGGATTCCTTAGCCCATCACATGACCTCAGCCAGCCAATTACATGACAGGCAGTCACTGCACATTTATGGCAGTGTCTAGAAGTGGCACTTCCACACCAGCTACACGGACATCGCACACATCATTGCGCAGCATTTAATCACACGAGTCCGCACATACCAAACTCGCACCTGCACTCCCCACGCATCAGGAACCACCAGGGACACTTACATTCCCCCATGCATTCCTATGGGAGGGCAGGCCAACCTCACCACACGCACGCACTTTACCCTGGGACACAGCGGTAAAGTGCGCAGAAACCAAAAATCACCACCACCAGGCCACCAGTAAAAGCAAAAAGTTTAGGGGTGAACCTGCCAGAAGGGCCAAGTCCAACAGATACTAACAACGCACCTCACTGACAATGCGGCTTACTACATACAAGACCATTATGAAGGCAGTATTTATGCCACCAGCCTCGAGGCAACTTCAGATACTGAAACCATCTGCAATGAGCCCAACCGCCATAACATGTCCACCACTGGTAAAAGTAGGCAAATTGGTGCAGTTACCACACAAGCAGCCACAAGTTTGTATATTGCCACTTCCCAGTGGCTACTAAGTCAGAACCACTAATTTTAAGTAGGGGAGATGCAAGACATGCATTACTACTACCTAGTAGAAGCTCCCAAAGAAACTGCCACAGGAGTCTGCGGAAGGGAAAACCTTCTCAAAGGCAGGATTTGCGCAGCTGTAGGCCTCTCTGAGGAATGTAAAGCAGCTTGTTTTACCTTATAATCTCTTGAATTACCAAATGAAAGGACACCACACAGGTATATATATCAAATATATATGTATTTATTACTAGACACACTCTACTAATCTCTTTATGAGATTAGAAGCCAGGTACACATTCAAATGTCAACGTTTCACAATAAATTAAGCACAAATATGGCTGGAGCCCTAGGGGCGTACCAGACCATATACTAAAAAAATGGTATAACAATGTCGACTTGCAAAATGACAAGGCCTAGGGCCTGGGGAATCGCTGGGGCTTCACTACTGCAGTGTTAGGAGGTAAATAACAAGCCCACGGGAGACGCATGCAGTGTGTGAACACAGCCACGGGTTCCTATTGATTACAATGGAGCAAGTTGCGGTTTGATTTTTAAAGTTCTAGGGTACTTTGAGGAAGACTACAAGCAAACCACTTACAAGGTAAGTACTTCGAGGGCCAACACACACTAGGGCACCGGAGTGCACGAGTTACCTCGCCCAGGGAAGCCGGGTGCATAGGTGTCTTTTGGTGTCGGGTCGCGTCGCTGTTTTCTATGGAGACCAGAGAAGACTTGCTGCTTGCGTCCACTGAAGAAGTGTCCAGTGGAATCCGAAGGTGGATTCAAGATGCAGAAGACCTGAAAATTGAAAGGATAGTGTTAGTGTTCAAAGTCACTTGCCAGTGACCGGTGGCCAGGAAGATGGGTGACCACAGATGTCGCGTGATTTCAGGTCGTCGATGGTGTTTTGACTCTTCGCTCACGAGGTCCAGGAAGGATCGATGATGACCAGCAGCTGGATGTGGAGTGTCCCACAACGTCTGCAGCTGATGGCGGTGTCGGCAACCAGATTGGAGCCAACAAGCCTTGGCAACTGCAAGTCTTGTGTAGACTGAAGAAAGTCGATGGTGCAGACCAGCAAGGTCTGAGGGACTCACCCAGCGAGGGTGAGTGAGGGCAGGCCTGGAGCAACCAGGGGAGCCCTTGTAGTCAATGAGAAAGTCTTCGGGGGACCCACTAGCCAACGGGCAAGTGATCGCGAAGACGCCTCCTCAGGAAATGCTTCACAGGAGCCCACGGTCACTCGGGACGGGGTAGGCCGCTCATTTTCGCTGCAAGACCTGCTGGAGGCTTGGGCCACAAATGGTCCAATGCACAAGTTCGTTGAATGTTGTTAAAGGATTGCACTCGACAATAGTGCACAGTCCCCGGGTATTGCTGTTCCTCGTCACTCGTGGGGTCCACTCGCCACAGCTTTGCTGGGGACTCACAATGGCCGTCGAGAAGTCAGGAAATCCACTTCCGGGGCAGCAGGGACTTCGAACTCTGGCGGGAGCGGGAAAGTTTGCAACCGTTGATTAAGGTTTTTGGTGCCTGCCAAGCAGGAGAGTCACTCCTTGACTCCAAGGGAGATTCTTCTGTCTTCCAAAGGTAGTGGAACGTCGAAGGGCCAGGATTCTTCTTTGTAGAGCGTCGTCCAGGGTTATCTGCTTTGCAATGGCAATGCTTGCTATCTTATAGTGAAGATAGGGGAGGGACTAGCTCTATGACCACTCCTCTAGGAGGGTCAGGATAGTGGGTGGTTACACCCACTTCCCTTTGTCCAGTTTCGCGCCAGAGCAGGGGCAGGTAGCCCCTGAACCGGTTTGAGCTGGCATATGCACAGAGGAGCCTACTGCTCCCCCAGTGCAGAACTTCAAAGCACTCTAAGAGTGCACCCACCCAGCTTCAATACACTAAATCATGTCTGGAAGGTGGTGATACCTCCCTGTGACAGGATGCCTTTTGTTGGGCCTCCTCCACTGCAAGTTTCAGTCAGCAGCAGGAGGGCAGCCCAGTGTCTGTGCTGGTAGCATCCATTTTGTGATGCCAGGGCTCTTTCAGATTTCTGTTGTTTAAGTTTAGTGGGTACATGTCATCCCCTCTAGAAGGGTGGGACCATACTCTCACACCAGTTACTGGTGTGGGGGTATGATTCCAAGTTGTTTGACACCAAACACAACATGTTTTGATGCAGTCATTCCAAAGTTAGCATTTACCGCGAGGTTATAATGCACTTAAGAGTATATGGTTTAACCGCATCCACAAACAGCCACAGAGAATAGACTCTGCCAGCTGCAGAGGGGTCCTGCTCATGCAGAAGCACCCCCTCACATAGTAAACCATGCACCCTGCCCTCAGGATTGATAGGGCCTGCTATAGGGGTGGCTGATAGGTTTATATGTGTGTGTATGTTGAGATATAGGAACCTATACCTCAGTGAGGAGTGCTAACACTACCTCACACAGGCTGCAGTAGCAGGCCTGTGGTGTCAGATTGAGAATTCTTCCCAGGGGTGGCATAATACATGCTGCAGCCCCTGGTAGGCCTGTGAAGTACCAATGCCCTAGGTACCTAAGGTACCATATACTAGGGGCTCATAAGGTACCACAGTATCCAATCACTAGTGCATCTAATATGCACACCAAGTCGTTTAGAGAGAACAGAGAGACTGGGGCCCTGATTAGCAGGGACCCAGCCAGACTATAGCCAGAAACCAGTGTATACATCAGAAAAAAAGTGGGTGCAACATAAGTGCAGATCCTACTCTCCTACACTTACCCTATCCTGTTCGAAGGTGTGTCATGGAGTAGAGGGGGGTCTTGATTGGTGAGTTGGCTGGGGGGGTTCAAAATGCAACCAGTATGATAATATGTGGTTTGGTTAGTGATCTATACTGATGTCTCAGTTGTGAGCAGGTAGGGTTTTATTTAATGGGTGATGAGGCCAGATGCTGTGGTCTCTGTGTGGCAGCGGGGGTGGGGTGCCCATCCGTGAGTTCTGTTGTGTGTGAAGATGTCACTCTCTGGTACAGTTCGGGGTCCCTACCTCCAGGATTGTCTGACATCTGCGTCCTTCCCAGCATGATTCCCCAAGTTTCTAGGTATCTATCAGTGTTTTCATCTGTGTGGATGGTACGTAAGCGGCGTTCTTCCACAACTCCCCATTCGCATAGATCTGCCCTCCACTTCTCTGGGAGAGGAGCTGTGGTCTGCTTCCAGGGAATTGCTATGCAGTGTTTCGCCAGCACCAGCCCCAGCATGGTGAATTTGTGCTGCATACAGGTTGTAGTCTTGGGGGTTGTTAGTACGCCCAGTAAACAGTGCTATATTGTCATCTCAGCTGGGAGTTTCGTCGCTTTCTGCAGCATGTCTAAGACTGCTCCAATATGTACGAAGTAGGGGGCACTTCCAGGTCATATGTAAAAAGTGGGCTGGGAAGGTGCCCCATCTGGGAAAGTTCATCGTGTGTGGCGGGTCAAATCTCGATAAGCGTAGGGGGGTCAGGTATGTGCGGTGGAGGTAATTGAATTGAGTGAGTTTGAATTGAGCATTGATAGATACTTCTTGCACCTGTGCAAATGCTCGTTTCCATTCCCCCATTGCGGCACGGGCAAATCCTCTGCCCATCTGTCCCGGGTCTTTGCCAAGTCGGCTCTGCAGTCTGTTTTCAGGGCTTTGTATAGTCGGGATATTTGTACCTTAAAGGAGCCTGAATCTATGATCGTGCACCGTGTGCTGGATTCTTCCGTCTCACTTGGAAATGAAACCCAGATTTCGCGTACCATATTGCAGGAAGTGGCCTTCAGGAACCCAATAATTTTCTTTTGCGGCCTGAAATAAAATGAAGGTATCAATTAAATAGAGGTCTCCTGCAGATGTGCAGCCACCATCATACCACCCAGACAACTCCATTACTGTTTGTATGTGGCGAACTCCTGGTAGCCATCTTAAGGGAAGTGCGCTGGTGTATTGGGCTTTCTATAATACAAGGGTGACCGCTCGTTCCCAGGCCCATGCATCCTGTCTCATCACAAATGAGCAATCTCGAGGAGTCCTTGAGTCCATCATAAGGTACTTGGGCAGGTCTGCCTCTGGGCACCAGCCTGCTTGCAATCTTTTTTCTGTGTTTGGGCCATCCCCGTGTACCACTGTGCAAGAGACACACTTAGCACCCTGCACCGGGCTGCTGTCGCAACGTGGAATGAAAGGCACATGAATTGCGGCATGATTCACGGCTCATGCATGAGGGGTTCTGGTGTGGGTGCGTCAATGTGTAGGTATATAAATCCACGAGGTATGTGTCGACCCTCGGGGAAGATATGTAGTGGTACGCTGACCTAACTATAACAACCCTCAATTTTACCGCTCCTTACACAGTAAGCTCGCGACATATTCGAACATACCACAACTCTGGAGTGATGATTTTAATTGTTTACTGTAGCATCTCCGATTACCCAACTAGAAGTAAGAAGTATCCCTGTGGAGGGTGTTGTTAAAGCTATAACAAGCCAAATAACACCTAAAAATGTAATATTACCAGAGGTAGGTCTTAACATCATGACCTGGAATATAGCTGGTTTAAGTTCAAAGTTAAATACTCCATTCTGGAATGATTTTATTACACAAGGGTTCGACATTATTTGCCTTCAAGAGACTTGGTATAAGGAGGCAATCCACGTGGAAGGCTATATTACATATTGGGCATCGGCTGTGAATTCGGCAGCAGGAAGGGCTAAAGCCGGACTCTTAATTATGGTTTCAACTAAATTAACTCAGTTCAACCCTAATACTTACCACGAGGTGTCCTCTTATGCCCAGTATTTACGACTGGAAAATGTTGCAGGCAAGGATCTAATTATTATTAACTATTATAATAACACTTTTGATGCACGTAGGGGTCCTATTGTCTATGAAATAGGTTGTGAAATAGATAAGTTGCTGGCCGGTTCTAGGAACCAATCGATTTTACTGTGGGCAGGAGATTTTAATATACAGGCCTGTCAATATGTTGATCAAAGGATTTGTGGCTTTCTGGGGGAAATGGGTGATAATGTTGACTCCCCACATATCCATTTCCCTCATGATGATTATGGAAACTCCCTTAATAATTTGATAGCTAAATTGGATCTAGAGTTACTTGACTGTTCACTGAAAAAGGGCAATATTAAATGCCCAACCTTTACAGGCAGGGGTGCCCACTCTAATATTGACCACATACTTCTCTCCTGCAATACTGCTTATACTGATTTATGGGTAACAGAGCAAGCAGTAAGTGATCATAACAGTATCTCTGTAACTTTGCTGACGTGGGGAAATGTACATCCAGACACCGCCACTTTTATTGGAGATATTGTTGCAGTGAGACCAAATGGGCCAAGAATTAAGTGGACAAATATTAATCCGGTTAAACTTTTGGGAGAAGTTATTATTAAATGCAAAACAGAAATTGACTACTGCCTAAGTAACAAGACAGTACCTGCCATATTGCTATCCAAATTCCATCAAATTATTTCTGTTGTTGCTGGCTTATTGACAGGGAGGAGTAGGCCACCAAAAAACAGGTCTGTTGGCTGGTTCGACAATAACTGTATACAGGCTTTGTCGAGTTTAAAAGCTGCATTGGATATTAAACCTAGGGATAATACCCTTATTAAAGCTGAACGACTCAAGTATAAGACCTCCCTGAAAGTCCGTAAAAAAGAAATACAGGAAGAGCTATGGCATAAATTAAATTTAGCTGCTAACACAAATAATAATGCTCTATTTTGGGAGACAATTAATTGCCCTTTCCTTAAGAATGATACCATTCCCGAAATAACATCTTATGTAAATTGCAATGATTGGATTGATCATTTTTCTAATATTTTTAATCCCGATAGGTTGGTTTTAGATTTGTCAGACAATCACAACTCTGTATGGCCATCGTCACCTCTATCCATTAGTTTGGAGGAGGTCTATCTGGGGCTGACAAAAAGTAAAGGGGGCAAAGCCCCAGGTCCAGACGCTGTCCCCGTGGATTTATATAAACAGGAGATGGATCTTTGGGCACCCATTTTAACTCGCATTTTTAATGCTGCTATTGAAGGTAAACTTCCTTTGACCTGGGGACAATCTATTATTGTCCCCCTATTTAAGAAGGGTTCTAGGTCCGAGGCACGAAATTATCGCCCTATCTCCCTCCTGGACTCATCGATTAAAATTTTGAGTAGGATACTCCTTAATAGACTGGAGATATGGGCAGAAGAAAATACCATTTTATCACCAGTCCAGTATGGCTTTAGGAGGGGAATGGGTACAATGGAGCAGTGTCTGAACCGCGACCTTATAATAAATAAATATGTCACGGTCAAAAAAGGGAATTTGTTTTTATGTTTCGCCGATCTTAGTAGTGCCTTCGATCTGGTCGAACACTCTATTCTGTGGCCAATACTACTGGAAATGGGCGCCCCAGCAGATATTGTGCACTTTTTGGCCAGATTATACGAAAGGCTCTCGTGCAAAGTTCGTTTTGGACCGGACGGGGAATCTACCCCCTTTTTTAGAGTGACTCGAGGCATCAGGCAGGGCTGTGTCCTGGCCCCACTGCTTTTTTCTTTATTTGTTAATCAAATTGACTCAATTCTTAGGCAAGTCCCTGCAGATGCCCCCAGAGTAGATGGCGACCCCATCCCAATATTGTTATATGCGGATGACGCCGTCCTCTTGTCACGTACTCAAATAGGCCTTCAACGTTTAATTAATTGCTTCTGTAGGTTTATTGATGATAGGAAACTGTTAATTAACAAAGAAAAAACTTATGTAATGACCTGCGGGAGCAAGAAAGGTGCTAAAAAGACGTTCTTCCTGGACGAGAATAAAATTCAATCCGTGACCAGTTTTTGCTACCTCGGTGTCACATTTTCTGGTGATGGAAAATGGGATAAGGAATGTGATAATGTGCGCCTTAAAATGGTAAAGAACATTAATGGAGTGTTTAGATTTGCCTTCAAGCTTGGGAATAGTAGAATTAACGACATGATTTCGATTTATAAAGCCAGATGTATCTCCTCCGCTTTATATGGTGCTGGAGTCTGGGGGCACCATACCCTTAGTGGTAAACATATCCAACTCGATGAGAACTCATTTTTGAGACGTCTACTGTGTACCCCCACATCAGCTTCCACAGAATTAATTCATAGAGAGGTGGGGCTAGACTATATTGAAGATCTTGCAGCCCTTCGCCCTCTGACTTTATGGCGTTCCATCTGGTCTAAAACCGAAACCTTATTTACACAAAGAGTAATAAGAGATTGTCTAAGGCTGGACCATTGTCTGTATATACCTTGGCTCAGACATATCTATTACTGGTTTAAGCTCCTTTTTAATCAAGATCCCTTTTTAATTCCCGAGGAAGCTGCCAGTATATCTAAATTAGATCTCAAGGTGTCTTTCTTACGATATACGAGACAATCTAGAGATTCTGTCCGTCTTAACCAGCGTACTTACGTCTTTTATGGTGAAAATAATTTAAACGAAGGTTTCCAGCCATATTTGACCGAAGTCACAAGAAGATCCCATCGCTTTGTTCTCACTCGGCTAAGGCTTGGAATAGTACACCATCTTGTGTCCTTTCCTATCACCAGGCAGCCTAGTAATATTTTATGCCCATGTGATGATTTATCCAAACAGAGTTGTTGCCATTTTATGCTTTTTTGTAAATTTTATGTATTTTTAAGACGTCACTTTTTAAAACCTATCTTTTTAAAATACAATGTTCGGACTACAAAGAATGCAATGCAGTTACTGTTTAATCTGGAGAGTGCAGATATATGTTTTTATACAGCTACCTATATTTTGAAATGTATGTGTGCCAGGAAATCTATTATCATGTAATTCTCTTGGCCTTTCATTAGTTGCATTGTCACTTTAGCGAGTGAGCAATATAAGCGACTCTTTGCACATGTCCAGAATTGTGATTTGCACTTTACTTGGCATTTCTTTGCTGTATCCTTGCTGCTATGTTTGTTCTTTGGTCATATAAATTGAAAGTCTACTGGAACAATTTTATTTGTTTTATATTGCTCATCCCATCATGCACTGGCACTTTATACGGGGATGGTAACTTGAATTACTCTTGGGGTAATTGGCCTGTATCCTGTTATTTTTTAAAGTTTTATTGTATGATGTTGTGTGTTATTTTATGTCTGCTATGTGGCTGTTTAAACATGCCGAATAAAGCATTTTTGAACTGAACTGAATTGTGTTCAAAAAGACCGGCGGCGGCAGCTAGAGCTATAGCCACAATAGCCGAAGCGTATGGGTTAGTAGATGTCTGCTTCTATCGCTCACCTCAGGGCAGGGAATACACTCACTATTCATCAGTGCATGACATACACACCCGCATAGATTATTGGTTAGCCTCACGAGAGCTATTGCCCTTTATACGCGAATACGAACATCTACCATGCATATACTCTGATCACTTACTGGTAAGACTGACCCTGATGATCGGAGACATGCAACCTAGGGTTCAGTGACTTTTATAAATGTATTAAAAATAATATAAAAGTGATTAAAGAATTAACACAATTAAATAAACATAGTTGAAATAATGTAAAAAAGCTTAAAATGTAAAAATAATAAATGTAATGTAAAAAAAACATAATGTTTTTAACATATATATTTACTTAAAATTATTATAAAATAATTAATCACTCTTAATTATAAAATATTTAAAACATTATTAAAAATATATTTACATATATATATAAATAAACCTATTATATAATATAAAAATAAATAATATATAATAATTTGAATAATTAAAGTAATACTTTTTATGTTAATTAATAATTTACACTATATTAAATATAACAAAATTTAAAACATTACATAGCTAAGGAATAAAATTAGTATTCACACTCCAACAAGTGCAAAAGTAGAGAATTTGTTGGATAGCGGGTGGGTAAAAATTACTATTCGAACTCCAGTGAGTGGAACAATAGGTAGAGAATTTGCTGGATAGCAGGAGGGTAAAAATTACTCCTCTGTCCGTGTCACTTCTCCTCCCCCGGCTCCTCCCACTCCGGTCCCTCCCTCCTCTGGGCCCTCCCTCTGCTCTCACTTCTGCACCTCCCCTGCTCCTCTGTCCATGTCACTTCTCCTCCTCCCCGGCTCCTCCCACCCCGGTCCCTTCCTCCTCTGGGCCCTCCCTCTGCTCTCACTTCTGCACCTCCCCTGCTCCTCTGTCCATGTCACTTCTCCTCCTCCCCGGCTCCTCCCACCCCGGTCCCTTCCTCCTCTGGGCCCTCCCTCTGCTCTCACTTCTGCACCTCCCCTGCTCCTCTGTCCCTGTCACTTCTCCTCCTCCCCGGCTCCTCCCACCCCGGTCCCTCCCTCTCTCCTCCCACGTCCTCCGGGCCCTCCCTCTCACTTCTCCTCCCACCCCGGTCCCGCCCTCTCTCCTCCGGGCCCCCCTGTGCTCTCAGTTTTGCACCTCCCCTGCTCCTCTGTCACCTCTCCTCCTCCCACCCCGGTCCCGCCCTCTCTCCTCCGGGCCCCCCTGTGCTCTCAGTTCTGCACCTCCCCTGCTCCTCTGTCCCTTCTCCTCCTCCCCGGCTCCTCCCACCCCGGTCCCTCCCTCTCTCCTCCCACCTCCTCCGGGCCCTCCCTCTGCCCCTCTCACTTCTCCTCCCACCCCGGTCCCGCCCTCTCTCCTCCGGGCCCTCCCTGTGCTCTCAGTTTTGCACCTCCTCTGCTCCTCTGTCACTTCTCCTCCTCCCACCCCGGTCCCTCCCTCTGCTCTCACTTCCTGCTCTCAGTGAGCCTCGACTGGGCAGAGTTGCTTCCTGAACCCGTGGTTTGAAGCGCCTTTGCTGCTCCCGGGGCAGTGAGGCGCTGTATTGCTGCTGACCGCAAGTAAGGGTGGCAGTCCGTGTGTGCACTTTCTAGTGGGAGGTAGCGCTGTGTGTGCACTGCCGAGGAGAGCTGTCAGGTTGGGGCTGCAGTCCTCGCGGGCGGCATGTTGCGTGTTTGTGTGGCATGCAGTGTGTGTAACTCGCAGCTGCTTGTGCCCCTATGGCTCCTGTTCAGTTCCTGTCACCCCGCTGTTGTGCATCGGTCCCTCCTCCGCCTTAAGAGTTCAGACCTGCCCTCGGGGCTTTCGTTCTTCGCATTCGGACACTTGTAGTCTTGTTCATTCCCTTGTAAAATAACTCCTGCAAATCCCACAATGCACTTTAATCCAAGACTTGGCGACTGCTCCAGTGTGGGCCTGTGAAATTTAAGAGGGCTGCGCTCCTCATGCGATACGCCCCCTGCTGCAGTCTTCGTCCCGCCCTCCCTTAAGTTTCGCTTTCGTTTGCTGCCGCCTCTTCCCATAACACTGTGAAGTCTCCGCGCACACCCCGCTGAGGTTCAGCCGCTGCAGCTCCCCCTATGAGGGGATTATTTCGCACCTGGTGGTAAGTGAGGGGGCAGTATCTCCCTGCCTGGGGGAAATGGAGACAGGCCGCCTCAGCTCCCACGGCCCTGGGGGTGAGGGGATTTCCACCTTTAAGGGGGGGGTAGGGTGCGTCAGGGTCGGGTCCTTCTAACTCAGCTCACACACGGCATTCCGATTCAATTACCAGAAAATCATTTTTAAATAAGTTCCAACGTGTCTGGCAACTAAAACGTGCATTTTGTTTAATGTTGTCACCCTGAGACAAAATGTAGCAACTCTGGTAAATTATTCTGTAAAGTGCTTAGACGCCGGATTCTGACGAAGTATAACCGAGTGAACCGAGGCAGAAAGGTGGAGAGCTTGAAACTTATATTGGCAGCCAGGGAATCTTCCATCGCCGCACCACCTGGAGTAATCACCATTTTTTTTAAACCAAGTTACTCACCCCAAAATGACCAACTACTAATTGTGAATAAAGCTGGGTACAAAGTTCCTCCGGTACATAGGAGAGACTGCTCAGGACGTCAATCCTATTATTCAGAACCGGAAAAGGCCTGGCAGTGACTTGGGAAATTCCCTTGGTTGAACTAGAGCTCTCACACACCCAGCAAGCTGGGTGTCAGGCTTCATCATATGAGCTCTGCCCCTCGTCAAGGCGGCGCTGCAATCCTTGACGGGCACCCGATTACAGTACATGTGTCACCTCCTATACAGCCACCTCGGCTCCAACCAAGAAGATCATTTTGAAACCTTGGAACATCTTGAATACAGGAGACTTGCGGATATCTAAACCTAGATTTGCATACACCAGAACCCGTAGTCTGCGAGATATTCTGATCCACACGAGACCCAGGACCCATGCTGATGTGGCACAAACCACTTTATGGGGCCTACCACCTGTTAAGGGACATTATCCCTGTGGTACTTGCACAGTCTGCAAGTACACGACAATTGCAAAGGAAGTGACATTACGATCCAACTTTAAGTGGTGCATCCAAACACATACCAACTGTAACACTAGACATTGCATCTACCTGATTACCTGTCCTTGTGGTTTACAATACATAGGGATGACCATGCGCCCGGTTAAGGTTCGCATCACCGAACATAGAAGTAACATACGTTGCCAACGAGCCACTACTAGACTGTATAGACACTTTACCGAGACTCCGCATTCCCCTGATTCTATACACTGGATTGTATTGGAAGCTCACCAACATATTTCCAAACAATCTCTGTTTAGGATCGAACAGAGATGGGTACACAGATTAGCAAGCCATATTGAGGGTCTAAATGATGATATCCCATGGAGTTCAATTTCTTTAGCACCCAATATCTAACCAAATTCCAACATTGCCATTGCTTGCTTGACTTATCGAACCTTACGGAATAGAGGCCACCCACCATTGCTGGCCTTCCCTCTGCCACTACATCACTGGCCCTGTTCCTTCACCGATACACAGTATTTTCCACAACATTAACGATACTGGGTTCAATAGCGAAGATCACTCACATCTATTCCGCGATGTTTTGACCTTTTTGTATCCACTTCATTAGAACCCATGTGTACTTCACTGCTAGTCTCCGATAGAATAAACTCTCTTAACCGGAGTACCGAATGTCATCCCTTCACTAACATGTCCGCCAGAGGCGTTTTCCGACATCACGTGATCAGAGCTCTGTACGTGAGGATTAGATCAACAAAACTCCCCATACCAACATGTCCGCCAGAGTTGCTGTCGACATCACGTGACCTTACACGTCTCACGTGAACATCGTGGTGACGCGCCACGTCCGCACCACACTTTTTTCACGTTACGAATCAGGAAACATTGGGTATATCTTCCCGAGTTATCCACACCCGGTCACCACCCCGGTTCCTGGCGGTATTGGGTAGGTGCTGCGGCTTAGCGTGAATCAGCGCGGGTGAGTACACCTTTAGTTCCTGATTCCGGTCACCTTGTACCGCTCTCGAGAGCAACTTCTGGGCTCCCCTTGGTGAGCTTTTCCTCTGCCTGTAAACTGCCGTACCCTCCGCCCCGATCAGACCGCCTGACACACCCCCTAAGATGCGGCTCCTGTTCGGTGTGAGTGGGTCTTGCCTTACACGGTTGAGTCTCCACCTAGTACCCCAGTGGCGCTTCTCATCACCTTACCATTACTATGAGTTTTGGTTCGGCCAATTGCCTGTTATACCTGCGTCACTTACCAGGTTCTCCTAACCCCCAGTTCCCCTTTTTTCTGACACTTTTATTTCTACAGGACCCAACTGGTGTCCTCTAGTCACCGCCAGGACTGTTGCTAGCAATTTCTAGCAACCCACTAGGTGAGTTCGCTGTTGCGATCCCCTTGACCATGAGTGTTGAATTATTACTCACTAGTAACATATTTTTAATTTTATAAAAATTTAACAGCACAATTTTATATTCCTTAGATTGCACACTTGGTCTAAATAGGCACTGTACGCTATAACAATTAAGAGTTGATCTACCTTTGAGCACTTGTAACTCTAATAGCGTGCCCTTTTCACTTTTTCACTATAACCCTTGTTAATATTAAGAAGAGATTTGTTTAGACTATTTCTATCCGGTATTATACTTTTTCTCACCTTTGTTCGCAGGTAACGCACCTGAAGACGTGGTAGGTAGAATGCACCTTACCACGTAGTGTAGATAGTTGCTTTTGATCCTGAAGAAGTGCCTAGATCCCCCTGACACACGAGGCACAAAACATGTCGATCTTTAGAGTAGAGCTTCATGACTAGACACCTTCTCTAGTACACTAGCCACTCTACACCATTTTAATCGGGTAGTTTACCTTCTGAATAAACTACTGATGAGGACTAACTGACCCGTTTTAATCTCACTCCTTCACACATCTACACACACTAGGCCCCTCACCCCCATGCACCAACCGGCAGGAACAGAAGATCCCCGATAAAGAGCCCCGGTTCGGGTGCCCGTCAAGGATTGCAGCGCCGCCTTGACGAGGGGCAGAGCTCATATGATGAAGCATGACACCCAGCTTGCTGGGTGTGTGAGAGCTCTAGTTCAACCAAGGGAATTTCCCAAGTCACTGCCAGGCCTTTTCCGGTTCTGAATAATAGGATTGACGTCCTGAGCAATCTCTTCTATGTACCAGAGGAACTTTGTACCCAGTTTTGTTCATAATCGTTGGGGCCTGTACACTCGACCTCATTAAATAAGCCCCTCTGTCTTGTCCCTCCTTTGCATTATACAACTACTAATTGGCCATGCATGAAACACTTTAGAGTTTAGAATTAGAGGCCACAGTGGTCCAAAGTGTTACAAGCAACAATTTACGCACCGTACTAAAGAAAGCAAGACGCGCCAGCCACTGTTTGTGTTTCTTCTTTTATTCCATTCCTTTTCTGCTAGCGCAGCCATCGCGGTTTGTCTAAATATAGGCTTCTTCAGGGCTGCAAACGTGTAAAAAACATATATCAAACATAAGTGTTTTTGAAAACCAAAGACACAGATTTCCGACAAAAGACAAAAATACATGCCACGTTATAATGCAAAGGTTTACAAATATACAAACATTTAATATATCCAATATCACACACAAGTACGAAAAATAACTAGAAACTTCAAGACTTCATGATTGCAAATACTTAAACATAATAACCATCATACTAATAAGTACACCTGAAACCTGCTTAGATAAAAAAACAAGCATTTACAATGCAATGGTCTCGGCATTGGTAAAGTTAGAGCTATTGGCATTGCTCATGACATTATTTTTGTTTGTTTTTGTTTTTAAAGAACCAGCATTGTCATGAGCAATGCCAATAGCTCTAACTTTAACAATGCCGAGACCGTTGCATTGTAAATGCTTGTTTCCTTCGTTGAAGCGAGAGGCAGGGAGAAGCCGCCGTATTTGTAGTTTGACGCGCCCTGCCCGCGCCGGTATTCTGCTGTGTCTTCTCTTGGCCACTTGCTTACACAAGCACTTTCTGAGAAACGTGGATTGTTTCATTTGTAAATATCAGCTTCGTGTCTCTTAGTTGCAGAACGCAGGTCGTGGAGCCTGTTTTTTTGTATTCCAGGGTTATGAAAGAATAGATATCCTAAATAAACAACCTTACTCATGTATTTCACCTTTTCCTGCAGCCAGAGCTTACTTGATTTAACAACAGTCCCCGTTCCTCGTAGTTGACGCACTATCTCCCCAAAACAATTGTCATTACATCGGATCTCCATAATGTCAAGTTTATTTTATCGCGATAATCCATAGACCAGTCAACTAAGTACTGACATATAACATCCTATCCATGAATCTACTTTTAAAAAGTTATTAAAAATACAAACGCTGATGTTCATTAGGAGGACGGATTAAAATATGTCACTTGAGGATTTTACTTTATACTTTATAATTAATGGATATAGAAGCTTTTTTCAACGTACTTTCAAATCGGAGTAGATGAATATGATATGGTCAAGATCTTGGACTCGCAGTAAAATACATTTAATTGAGCGTAAAGATTTCCTATCAATTTTCTGAAAATTGTGTTCTCAGAAGTATGTATTAAGCCAGTTTGTGGGAGAATCGGAGAATGTTGATGTAGAAGCTCACGGCTGAATCAATATTTAGCATACAGAGTAAGAGCAGGGGGAGAGGACGCCAGGAACACCACCGCCTTTCTCCGAGGCAGAGCAGATGCCTCGGAGAAAGGCAGCCTCCTTTTCGGATTGGGGGGCGTGTTTTGCTGTTGTCTCCTCCCTGAGACTTTTCGCAAAATACACGCCCCCTGATCCGAAAAGGACGGGCATGATTGGAGTGACGGGACCTCTTCTCCAATGGCTGGCCAGCATTTACTAGGCCAGCCAATGGAGAACAGGGCAGAAGAGGGGCGGGTTCAAGCCCCTCTTCTCCCAAGTCATTAAATCTCCGGACTTCCGGTCTGCCGACCGGATGGTCCCGAGACCTAAAAATCTAATGTATAGCCAACATATTATACGTCAACAGTGCACACGCAACTCACATTATCCAATAAGAAGGACAAAAATGTAGATTAAAATCGAGACAAACGTGGGACGGCTTGATCCAAAACACATGGGTAGAGAAAAGACAAAGGAGGGGACAGAACAGACTGGAGTGAAAAACAGGCGCATGACCCACAGGCCAAACACCCTCATTAGTTAGTGAAAAACAGGTGCATGACCCACAGGCCAAAACACCTCATTAGTTAGTGAAAAACAGGCTCATTAGTTAGTGAAAAACAGGCTCATGACCCACAGGCCAAAACACCCTCATTAGTTAGTGAAAAACAGGCGCATGACCCACAGGCCAAAACACCCTCATTAGTTAGTGAAAAACAGGCGCATGACCCACAGGCAAAACACCCTCATTAGTTAGTGAAAAACAGGCGCATGGCCCACAGGCAAAACACCCTCATTAGTTAATGAGACACGTAAGCCACACAAGAGCAAATGCCTCTACTCGCATCATAGATGATGGATCCGAATGTTTGTCTTACTTTCCCTTGTTATTCTATGTTCTAGAGTTTGAAACATCAAGTGGTTGTGTGGCTGGGCTGAAGTCCTGTGTCGACTTTCTTTTAAATGCTTGTGGTGGGCCTGTTTTCAAGCACCTCCGAGTTACTTAGCGTTCCTTGAGTTGAGTACTGTCTGCTACTCCTAGATCCCAGAGTCTGGGGATGGTGATGTACTGAGCGTTCCTTGAGTTGAGTACTGTCTGCTACTCCTAGATCCCAGAGTCTGGGGATGGTGATGTACTGAGCGTTCCTTGAGTTGAGTACTGTCTGCTACTCCTAGATCCCAGAGTCTGGGGATGGTGATGTACTGAGCGTTCCTTGAGTTGAGTACTGTCTGCTACTCCTAGATCCCGAGTCTGGGGATGGTGATGTACTGAGCGTTCCTTGAGTTGAGTACTGTCTGCTACCCCTAGATCCCAGAGTCTGGGGATGGTTGCTCGGGTCACTGGATCTCAAGGTACCTTGTGGTGGGCCTGTTTCAAGCACCACGAGGACCTGTAGTGTGACCTACAGGGAGGCAGCAAATGTACCCTCCTATTGGACAGAGGATGGCTGGTCCTGTCCATAGCACAACGCAGTGGTTGCAGCATACTGTGAGGCTGGTATTGGCAATTCTCTCTTGGGCTTTATTTTTTCTCGTTGTTTTTTAATATAAGCAAGGGTCTGCTGATTAGTTCTTTCTTACCACTGCCATTTTGTTGATCTTAAGTGTGAAAGGTGGGAGTGCCGTTTCTATTTTACAAGGCGAGGAAGTTTTTACGTCGGGCCTGCACTTTTGTTTTTCCCTGAGTTCTGCATAAGGAAGGCGGATGATGGCCAGGCGCAGAAACCTCACACTTCATTGTGCTCATGTTGTGTGGTTGCTCAGTTTGGGGACAGTGCTACCTCATGTGAAAAGCATCACTTCTCACATAGGTTGTGTCCGAGGACACTTGGAAAGAGAAGCATCCCGAACCAGTTACGTAGTTTGAGACCGTGGATCCACTTCCCATATCTAGAACATGTGTCTAAAAGAGGGACCTTAACCACTCAACTTTGTTCCAGTTGCAAGTCTTTAAACCAGGATGGGAGTGCTTCACAGGGTACTTGAAAGACTGCTGTACGACCAGGCATGGTATGATGTCTGTTTGACACCAGTCCCTGAGAGGTGACCTGAAGTTTTCAGGAGCAGCTACGGATCTGTGTAGTGCCTAGACGCCTGCCTACCTGTGAGTTGGGGAAGGAGTCTGCCTGGTGTTTTGGGAGCAGAGGTTCTCCTGGTCTGTGATCTAGTGGCGGGAACAGCAATAATCCTACATGACCCTACCCTCTTCTGTTAGCCTCAGCTGCTTTCATGACTTTACCATCCCTGACGGGGCTGCAACTACCATTGTCCTCATTACAGTTCTGTTGGGGCTGCGACCGCCCTAGTGATGGTATCCACCCAAGCATGGCCTATCCCTGTTTCTGCACCTTTCAAGAGCCCAGTCAAGGATGCGTCTTCTTTGGCCGGATGGGGCCGCAGCAGCCGAGCCAGCGCCTGTGCAGAGGCACCAGGGCCATCCATCGCCACTGGACCGAAGCATTTCAGCTGCGAGATATGGGCCACGCCTGCGCTCTTCAAGGGCTTCCGAGGCTTGTGGGCCGCGGCTTGCAGGGTAAAACTAAGGCGCTGGGTACTTGCTAGTCGAGCCAGAGAGAGACCGATACTAACTTTTTACCCACTACACCAACTGGAATAAGAGCTCGCTCTTTGCGTGAGCTGATTGCACACTTGACTTACGAGGAACCAGAATCCGCGCCTGACCCTCAGTCGTGCTTCTACCACAGTTGCTTGTGGGGGACAAAATTATAGTTACACAGGTGGTAGATCGCGCAAGGCGGGAATAAAAGTGAAAAGCCACAGAGGGTAATTGTGACTGCAATCACTGCTCTTTACACTGGATTAATTTGAGAAGCATTTAGTAATGCTGTGAGACTAAAGTTCTTTATTTTCCAAAAAGACGAGTGCCGGGCTGGACCTTGAAGTTGAGTGTTTTTGTTTGTTGTGAGCTCTCCACACCTCTGAGAAGCCTGTTGCTGCGTGCCCTTGCTACCCTGAGAGCCAAGTGCAGGAAGGGTTGTGCTCGGCCCAGTCTGCAGAGCCATCGTGGGACGGACCCCAGGGCACCAGTGGCAAACCACCTCACCCACCACAGTTATGGTTCAGTAGCCCCAATCTGCTCTGTGGCCCCCAGAACGGGGGTCTGCCACACATCAGTATCAATTTAAAGGTCCGTTGTGGCTGTTGACTTGGTGCGCAAGAAACGGCGCTAACTGCGGCATACAGCTTTATTTATGCATAGGTCAAGAGGTGGGTTCTCATATCTACATAATGACCATTATGTACGTACAATTGGCAAATACTTGGCGGAGCCTGTTCTGAGTGCTGGCTCAAGAGTAGCTGTCTAGTATGGCAGGTGTTGAGCGCATTTTCTCACTGGCTTGCAAGTAGTGGAATTGCTGTGTCACTTAATACCAAAATGCGGATTAGCCATGGAGCGAAGTGATGCTGGAATAACAGGTTTCTCTGTTCTCTTTTGAATGCTTCATAAAATAGCATTGTCCTGTTGTGGGAAAGATTTCAAAGGTCAAGGTGCACCATGTGAGAAGGATTGCTTTACTGTTAGTCTTTCTGAAGGCTAGAGTTTCTTGTTGAAGGTGCCAGAGCTCATAGCCTAAAGGAATCCGTAGTTTCCATGCAAACCTGTTCCTGGTTGGCAGATATCTCTTCTCCCAATGGGAAGTTTCTTTTACAAGATCAAAGTGGGTGCGGAGTGGTAAAACGTTAAGCCCGTGGCCAGCACTGGCTGCTCCATCACAGCCTACTTTGTGGTGGGCATGGAGAATGTTGGTAACCCCCTTATAGTCAGTAGGGTGATTTTCGCAGTCTTACCTTGAAAATACTAGGATTAAACTTGTTTGAAATCTGGGTCTGGCATGAGGTGTTTGCCGCCTCTGAGAAGTCTGCGTTGCTCTTGTGTCCCTTTTGCCTGTCCATAAATATGATTGCAGGTCCAGGCCCTGGATGAAGACCTGCAATTGAGCTTGTTTTACCATTCAAGGTTTACCATCTCCTTCAGCCAGTTTTGACATTGTATATAGCTGTTATGTGGGGAGATCAAGAGGAGTTGCGATGGGACAGGGTTTACTTTCAGCCGGTAGTGTCATTGAAGCCTGAATCTTGTTTAGGGCCTAAGTAATAACTTCAAGGTCTTGTGGAGCGAGTGTCACAAAAACTGCGCAGTGTTGTGAACGCTAAACTGGTGAGAAATATTTAAGTTGTGTAGAATGTATACAAGAGTTGCTATATGTATATATTAGATTTTGGAGACCTGAATCCTGATGTGCGTGCTGGTGTAGCATTGCGTGGCTGGGAAGAGTTGACTTTTTTTAATGCACTCACCTTGGTTTTCAAGGCATGATATGAACCACCTTAGGGCTGTGGCTTTGAGATGTTCTCTCCTTCAGTGTCCTCTGGAGCGAGGGTGATCCCTGTGTCGATGGCCGCTAATAGACCCTGAAGGATCAGCAGACACAAGTAACACTTATCCAAGAAACCCAGTGCTGTATATTTCCTTACTGTATCCTTTTCTGAAGCCTGATCGGCGTCCTCCCAGTAAGCCACCTGTTTTATGATGCATTTGATCTGGGTCTCCATGCAGCTCTGGCCTTTACCGAAAAATTTAAAACTTGGAGGGTATTATTCAGGTCCTGTGTTAGAGAGCTCTTGAAGCCAGGAGACAATGGGCATCAGCCACTCTCTGAAAGAAAGAGGACTTTGGTTACCCATCACTTTGAGGTCTCAGTCCTTGAAACATGAAGGCCCTAAAATGAGCTTGCATGATTGTCGCGCTTGCTGGGTGAAAAACCAAAAAACATAATGACTCAAAAATGGAACGGCATTGGGCATTAAAGCATGGTCTCTAGAGTTATGCTAGGGTCATCTGTCTGACTGAATAGCACATGGCTTTTCAGCAAATGGGTGAGTACGCTTAGTCATACATGCTCTATACTTAGCTGTCTCCTTCATGGAACACAAAGTAGATGGACTCTTTTTTTTTTTTTTTTTTTTTTTTTTTTTTTTAAATATTTTTTTAATTGTATTTTGACAATGAAAGAACATATAGAACATAATAGGAGTACTTGACATGATTAGTTGTAGAGCAATTTCAGTCGGCCAGTGTTCATAATACATATCCCCTACAGGGCTATACATTGAGGGACACGAGAGATCCAATTGTACATAGATCATGACATCAACCGCGCACATTCCTGCACAATGCTAAATGGGTCATCAGTTACCTCATGCTGAGTTTTTCCCTCTGCCTCCCAGATAATGAGCCCTAATTCTCTGCTTCTCCCTCCAACTCTAAGCCATAATATTTCGTCCGTGGTGTCCATGCTTTCTTAAATTTCCGTGGGCAGCCCCTAGCTTTGTACGTCATCTGTTCTGCAACCATGTATAGGTCTAAACATGCCCTCCATTCCTTTAGTGTGGGCGTTTGTTGCACACCCCAATATTTCGCTATGTCGCGCATGGCCACTACTAATCCCAGGTTAGCCAGTAGTAATTTTCGTCGAGGGATATCTACCTCTGTGGAAATACCCAAAAGAAGGAACCTCGGCTCCATTTCTATCTGGACCTCAAGGATACTATTAAGTTAATTCACAATCTTCCCCTAGTATGACTGAATTTCCCTACATTCCCATATGGTGTGTATGAAAGTCCCATCTATCCCATGAAATAAATGGACTCTTAATCACATATGTTGTTTGTGGCGGTAGGTGTCCAGCATATCTCTCAGTTCATTGTTGAAAGCTGCAGCATCCAACATGCAGGCTTGACACACAAGTCAAGAACAGTAGTTGCCATCCACACGTCTCTTGCCCTGTACCCCGTTCTCTGCGCCTCGGCCTATCTCATAGTAATCAAAAGATCACTCAGAACCAGCAAAAAAATTAGTAGAAGAAATGTCATACTACATCTATTTAGTATTTTCACTCTTCTTACCTTGACCACTTCAACATACCCAGCAAATCGAGGACAATGATTGAATCCCTTGCGACACTTTTCAATGTGTGGTAATTAAGTCACCCATTTCAAAGGCATCATCCTTGACTTCACCCTGTCAACATCGCCCTCAGTTTACTATAGAAGCCCTTAACCCTGGATTGTATGAACCACTTTCCCGTCCCCTTCTCCATCCTACACACCACTCGATCGTATTGAAATCAACAAAATGAAAAAAAATCACAACAACCTACTGTAAGAACATCAACACCCTTCAAGAGGATTTCATCAGCCTGTCTAGTACCATCCAAACCACGTCAGATCTCAGAACAGTCTTTGAAGTTTACAACACAATAATGAAAAACTAAATAGAACCTGTTGCCCCATTGAAAATACAGTCTTAAACCCACTCAGCCCCTTGTGCCACCTAGAACTCTCTTGACCGAAAGCTTGTCACATGCAGGCAGGTCCAGAAATGGAGACAGACCATTGTCCACGACAACCTAATCTGTCTCATAGCAGTCTGCATGCAGAGCCCTCTTCACCAGCAGCAAAGCCAGTTTATGCAGTGCTACCGTCAGCAAAGCAGCCAATAGAAGCCAAGCACAGTATGTAGCACATTGAGCATGGCATGATTCCTCTCTCAGATCCTCCTATCCTCTGTTAGGCCACAGGTGCAACACTATATTTTTCATCTTGTCAGTGACGTTGACATTCAGATCCTGCGTCAACATCAGAAAAATTACATCTGTGCTGCATCTTCATCCCCCATCTCTCCACTCCAGTTGGTCAGGCGCTTCATGCTCCAGGTGCGCATTTTATGATGAGGGTGCTGGTACCAGCAAGGATAAAGATACTGCTGCAGGTCAAAAAGTGGAAGCTTGGCTGCATTGGTGTGGAAAGATCTAGTGTTCTGCAGTTTTATTGGTGATTTCTCTCTGTTTCAGGCAAGTCTGTTTCCGAAATAAAAGGCGTTCATTTTGTTTCTACAGTTAAAAGCAAATAAAGTTGTCGGCGTAATTCTCCTTTCTCATACTGACGACTTTGAATTATAAACGGATTTGCTTGACAAGGACGTAGCTGAAATATTACGAGACATGCACAACTACAGAGTTCTGTTGTGGATTGAGGCTTGGGGTAGGATGTCGATTGCGTATGCTGCTGAAACTGTCTGCTGGACTGCAGGCCCTCTTCAGCCTGGACACATTGCAGTTCGCCATGCTGGAGTGATTGTGTTCCATTGGGTCTGCGTGGGTAAGAATAGACTAGTGTGGTGCTCTCTGACTACAGGATGAGCCAGTGTTATCTTGTGATTGATATTCGACAACAGTACTATGAATTATTTCACCCCATCTGCTCTATTTCAAGTTCTCAGGATTTTGCCTGACTTACTTGGGCCCCTTAGGACTTGAGCCCCTGTCCTGTAACAATAAAAGTTTAGAGCAGCAGCCCATTCATGGCTGAGGTAATAAACCTATCCCTATAGAGTGGGGTGTCTACAGGGACACACAAAACATAGGCCCAACCTTTCTCGAAGAGCATGGCCTCTTGTCAACTACAGTGAAACTCCACCTGCCTTCATAATGTCCGTATGCATGTAAGTGCATATCCTCTGTCGGAAGCCATCGGTGTGTCAGAAATTATTTTGAGAGGTTTAACTGTGCACTAATCAAGACCAGTAGGTCCTGGATACATTTACAGGGCTTCTCGTGGGCCACAAAGGGATCAAATCTTAAATGGATCATTGAGACTTGACTGAAGGAAGAATATAAGCTCAAGAATTCCATCATACATTCCTCTGATCTTTTTGTAGTGCAATTCTTGCCAGGCCCCTATCCCATAGCAACAATCTCCTTTCAGCATTTAGCTTTCTGAACAATTCCTGTGGTGCACATTTAAGGTTTTTTTTGGAGGATAGATTACATTTTGCGTAATGCTGTCATCTTAAAGAGGTCTGTCTGTCCCAAAATGGACAAAAGTAGTCCTCTCCAATTTTGTGTATCCTCTCTTAATCAGCCCAGTAGTCAGTTCAGCTTGCGAGCAGAACGCTCCTGATGAGTGTGTTGTATATTCCAAGAGACTGGAATCCGTCCCCATTGATGGTAAGGACACGGCTTGTCACCCGAGGTGGAAACATTCAGTTAGGAGATACAATGCTGATTCCTCCTAATTAATATGAAAGCTAGAGTATTTTACTAAATATATAAAATATTTGTAGGATCTTATGTATGGGAACATCTGTTGCCCCTCATACAAGTGAATGCCTTCTGCATAAATGGAAATTCTCTCATCCCATATGATATCCCTTTGCAGGCCTTAAGCTAGGTAATCTTCATGGACCCAACACGCCAGTGATGCCAGCGTAAACCTCATAGGTGACCAGGGCATCCCTACCTTGTTCCCCTCGCTAACTGGAAAGGCATAGACAGGGCCCCATTAACCTTTACCACGGCCAATGTTTTTCTATAGAGAAGTTCAAGACTCTCCATGAATGTGCCTAAAACCCATCTTCTTAAGGACTTGAAACACATAGGGAGTCCAATTCCTTGACTACATCCACTGACCAGACCACCACTGGTTTCATCACTTTTTCAGGGTATGCCAAATCGCCGCCGGATTGTTAGTGAGGTACGTTTGTTAGGCCCAAAGCCTGATTCAGGTGTAAAAGAGTGTTATTTATTCTTCAGTCTGGTAGCCATGATTTTCGCGAGTATTTTGATTTAGAAGGGAAATGTGCCTGTACAAGGAACACTCCTTGGAGATTCCCTCCTTTATGTATTGTCACTCTCTTGGCTATGTGTAGATCACAATGAAGCATCTCTTCTCTTTAAACCTTGTACATATTTAAGAGTTGGGTGTTTATCTTATCTGCCATTCATTTGTAAGTTTCTGTGGGTATACTCTTTGGTGGCGGGGGGAGGCTTTACCCAGTTGCTTTTAATAGCTTTCTCCCCCTCTTTGACTATTCTATCCAATTCTAGTGCATCTTTATCTGACTGAGAAAGCACGCGTGTGGGTGTCTTAATATCTGCCAAGAACTCCGCCACCTTCTCTTCTTGAATCTGACCTTGTATCGTGTAGAAATCTGCAAAGCTTTTAGCCAAAGGCTCAGACATTGTTGGGCTCTTTAGTTCTCCCATCCATCCTGCTTTGTCCTACCTCATAGAATGTTTTTGGAGTTGTCCAACGTTGTTTTTCCACCTCATTATTTGTTAGTGCTTGGTATTCTTTTCATTTTAGCTGTAGGGAAAATTCAAGGTCTGGATAAAGGATCTAATTCTCAATAGGGTAAGCCTCAACCTATTTCCTCTTAAGAGCGGCCATTAGGGGCACTGTTTGTATTTGAATCCCCGCCTTGTATGCTTACCGCAGAAATGCATTCGACTCCACTCAGCTCTTATTTTTAGAGAAATAGTGATAATTTGCCCCGCACAGCTCATCCATCTCCCCTCTGTTTTGTAGTATGAGTTGTGCTACGGACTACCTGGATCGCCCCAGATTTCCAGGCACATCTGTTCACCAGCTAGTGGGCCCCCCCCTGCAGTTGACGTTTGCACCTAGTGAGTCACCAATAGCGAGCTTCCGGTCATCTTACTCCTGCTCACGTTGTCCCTTCACAGCGGGGGACGCTATGTAACATGTGGCCAGTTGCCGTTGGCCGCCATTGGTGTGGTTGGACCGTAAGGCAGTGCAGAGGCGCATCCGGGGTGCGGGCCCATTCTCATTTCACCCCGGCTCTCCCTGGCCCCTCCTCCCTCCGCTGAGGAAGTGAAAATTCTGAATTAGATGTCGCCTGGCTCACATAGCAAAAGCCAGTGGATTGCGGTTGGCAAGCAGGAGCAAAGTCTGGGAAAAGAAGAAGATGGCGCAACCTGAAGCAGCCAGTACCAGAGAACGAGACTGAGCCCAAGCGGCAGGCCAGGGAGGGGCAGGTAAGGCCAGTGCTGTGATAAGCTGCGAAAAGTGCAGAAGTGGTCGGTGCGGCTTGCATCTCCGGAGGTTTGCTCTTGTTGGTGGCATTCCAAATACCTGAGGTCCAGTGTTGAAATGATCAATGCTTTTGAGTTATGAATTGCTACAAGAATAAAATCACACTACATATCCTTCTAATTATCAGCGTGGGAGGTGCCATGACCTGTGTGAGATTCTGCACGTTCAGGTAACCTTCTCTAAGCCAGTACATAAGGCGTAACTCTGCATTCACTACACAAAGAGTCCGTGGCATCTGTGGCCAAGTAGACCTATGGTCCTCTGTGGACAACCACTTCAAGATTCTTAAAGGGTGGCTTTTGAAGATGCCATCAAGGTCCTTGCGTTCTGGTAGACTGATTGCTCCCTTGGGTTTAGCTGATCCTATAGCTAATCACATCAGCTTTCCTGAACTATTAAAAACAATTCGACGGAAGCCTCAAGCTCATCTCCCTCTTAAAGTCACATCCCTCTGTACTATCATTATTTTCTAAGGGGCAGAAGGGAAAAGGGGTAGGAAACAAGGAACGATTGTTGTCCAAAGGGGCAATCGAAGGAGATGAGCTGGGTATAGTTACGGTCCTCTCTCATGGCTCAGTCCTGTATCTGCTCAGTCTCCTTAAGCATAACCCATTGCAGACGACTCCCCAAACTTACCCCTTGGAGCTTTGTCTCACAGACAGAGTGGAAAAAATGGACATGGGAGATGCTTCAGAGACAAATACTGTTGGTATTAAGTTGGACTCCGAGTCCACGCTTATGACTGGGCCAAGAAGTCCTGTGGCCTCAACTGGTGCTGTAGAAGTTGAGCCTGTGCTAAGAAAGTCTACGCTTAGAGGCCTCTCGAGTGACTCACAGTGACTTATGTATGTAGCGGTTATCCTGTAGTATTGGAGGACTTCTCTTTGCCGGACATTGCTATCCTTATGATGAAAAATCGAGTTATGGAGGCTAATTTATTACCGCCAGTTACCTCAGACTTGGTTTAGAGCCATTCTTTGGCTGTCCTTTTAGTTATCCTCCATTACTAGCTTTATACTTCAGTACGCTTTCCTCAACTGTTTCGTTTTTATGCCCATTGGAATACCTGACATATCTATACGCACAGGGGCACAAGCCCCCATGGAGTTTTTGGATGTGAATACTGATGAGAATGGATAAGGGAGGGCACCCTCTGATATCCTGCTTTCTGTAGAGCGGATTCTTTCTTCAATCTTGGCTTTGTTGAAAGCCATCACTAACTGATCATGTGTTGTCATCCATACTAAGGGGGGTGCAGCACATCACCTCTGTTGGTTTATGTCCAGGGAAGGAAGAAAGGGGTATTGAAAGAGCTCAGACTTACCAGACTAGCATAGTGGTATTAAATGGGGTGGTAGAAGTGGGAGTTCAGGTGGAAAACTGTGTGGGGTCGGTGGCTACCCCCATTGGACAATCCAAAAAGATTTCGAGGCCATTAATACGCCAAGTTCCTCCCTCCAAAAACAGGTACCCGGGGACCAACTCCAGGCCGCCCAAGTGGTAAATGCAAATGCACCTTTACTCATGATTTCCCCACCCGTGTTTCTGATTTTTAAAAAAGGGGTCCCCCTCACTCCCGGGTTGTAGTTTTACAAAATGGTCCTCCCAGAGCCAAATGGTCATGGGTTAAACAACACGATGTCCCTCCCGTGAAGGATTTCTCCCACTTGAGTTATAACAGGATTAAATCACAAAAGGAAAAAAAGAAAAGGATCCGGCCATTACGAAGCGCAAGCCTAAAAACAAAGGTTTTCGGGTGCACTTGAAGAGTCCAGTCACAATACCCATCTTCACAAAAAAAATGAGTTGATGAAGGATGGATCTCTTATTGGTCAGGAAACTGTCCCCGGAAGTAAATATCCCTCCTTATTTCAGAAGTTCCATTCTCAAATAGGCTTGGGCAGGAGAAGGGGCTCGTGGATACGAGGGTAACGGACCAAAATAACTGTGGTGGGTTGGGCACTGGAAAAGGAAAGGATGTTGCTGGGATAGGCTTTGTCAAATCACAGATTATAGAAGTGGAAGTTAAGAAAGCTCCCCTAGAGATATCACCTAGAGGTAACCAGTAGGTACGGGTATGGCCATATATGCTTCTCTTATAGATTTCTCCACAGCGTTGGCCAGGGTTAACCGTGGGACGATGTCGAGGAAATTGGTTGGACTGGGGATCACAGCACACCTGCTTAGGCTAGTTATTGCTTTGCACTCTTCTACTTGGACACAGGTCCTGATGGGAGGGAACCAGGGCCTTTCGAGTTAAGTGGAAACCACTAACGGGTTGAAGCAAGGGTTCTTATTAGCTCTGCTCCTCCTTTCCCTTTATATCAACGACTTACCTAGTAGAGTTGGACAGTATAAGGGGGACCCTCCAAATTTAGGAACAATGAAACTTGGGTGCCTACTCAAAGCTGATGATGTCATCTTGCTAGATTTAACTGGTTTACAGAGGCGTCTTTTTGAGTTAGGCATCTATGCTGACAAACCTTTCCTAAAAATAAACATTTCCAAGAGCAAAGTTTGTGTTTTTAGGTCTAGGGGATTCGGGGTTAGTAAAGATTTGCATTGTTTTTTTTGTGAAAGACAAGCTAGAAGGGGTAAAGTTGTACCTGTATTTAGGTAATTGTTTCCCCCCCAGTAACTGTTGTAATAATGATCATATTAATGATTGCAGAAGTAAGACAATTTTCCAGGCTTCAACAATCGGTAGGCTATATAAACACTCTTCGACAGGCCCCCGACCCATAATCCTCTCTTGTGTGGATTCTCTACCAGTACAGATTGATCCAAATCATAGGAGGATTGTTATTGGGGAGCCTGCCCCTTTCTTCCCACCAGCTCCAATCCTTAAATCTGGGCTGGGCAAAAGCAGGGCAAAAGGTTAGCCAAAGGACCAGGGTTACGATGCATATCTAATACCCTGAACTTAATTTCTCTGTTTGACAGGGAATTGGGCCCATGGAATAGAAGTTTTATCCTTCAGCTATTATCAGACATTGAAGATTTGACCATGGTATCAAGTAGAGACCTTGATTGGGTGTTCCTGGATCCCCGAAGCATACTTCCAAGTTCCAGAGTAACATTTAGTTCCTGGGTTATTGTAATGATAGTCACGGCTAATGCCGAATATTTTCATAAAAGGGTATTGACGTATTCCTGTTTGAGGAGACTGTAGATGTGTTGTTCAGATAACTGTAGGGTGGACACGCAGAGCCCCGCTAGACTAATACCTAATATCAGTGGAGCTCTAAATCTAAAGGATATTATAATCTCTGTTGGTAACGTCACCAGGAGCAGAGTGATACATATTCCTGGATTTGAGTACCAGAGGGTCAGAGAATGCAGAATGGGAGATGAGTTGGCCCCTTGGAGTTGGATAGCAGGTACACTGAATACCTCTAAAAGAAAAACAAAACTTCCCATGCTGCAGAGGTAGTCCACTGGGCAAAATTCTTTCTTGAAATATGGCAGGTTTAGGACAGCCTAATTCCAAGATAAACTCTTTAATGCAATTCCACCCCACGATAATATGCTTACAGGAAACCTGGATTTGTTCCGATTTTTAAATATGAGAACTACTTTGTTTTTACTTGTGCAGCAAAACTACAGCAAAAGGCCATGCCAGTGGAGGTTTAGCCATTTTACTGCGTGTCAGTATAAACTGAAATCCCAGGGTTTTTGTCCATCCCTCAAATCTTTGCATATGTATAAAGCTGGCTTTGGGTAATGTTATAGGAGGTCTGTATTCATCTGTTCTTCTGGTAAATGTTTACATTCCCCCTGGGAGGTCATCTGACTCTCTAGTTGAGTCTATGTTCTCTTTCTTGCTCAATATTAGTACCTCAGAAGAATGCCCACTGATAATTATGATGGAAGACTTTAATGCTAAAACTTCTAATTGTTTCACTTTGACCTTTTGGTAATTCGGAGCTGGATGATTTTTGGAGTGTCCCAGATGCAATTTTGCCTGGTTATAATAAATCAGACCGGCGAGGTCGAAGTTTTCTGGATTGTTTCAGAACCAATGACCTTGTTACTTTTAAATGGGAGATTTCTAGAGGATTCCCCAGCTTCTTTTATTTTTCATTCCCCTTGTGGGCAATCAATAATTGATTATATTGTGGTATCCTTACAAATGTTCGGTGCCTGTACACATTTTAAGGTATTGAGGACGAATTTGAGCGATCATAGTATTTATCGGTGATCATCGATTTTAGAATTCCAGGTGCTTGAGTCTTGAAATTCCAGAAATGACACAAATGTTTAACATTTTTTTTTCTTCAAAACTGGCGTAACTTTTGGTCAAATAAAAATGTGATAAAATCGGCAGAACTTGTACAAACAGCGAGCTCTGGGCCTAAGCAAGAAAATGCCATTGCCTGGTCAGAGAAACTAGTTGTTTGTATTTAGATCGTGGGGGAGTAAGATATGTGTAACCAGTGCAAAACCCTTGGTGTCTATCTCTTGGGAGGTAAAAAAAACTAAATCGAGAGAGAAACTTTCAAGTAAGGGAACAATTTAAGCTTTCATCTCTACCTAGGCAAAGGGAAATTAATTGATTGAAGCTGATGAGAATGAGATTGAAGGTGTCTGAACATAGGAGGATAAGAAGTGGATAAAGCTGAGAGGTTGCACTTTCTGGTGACAGGAGTAAATATTGGGCTGTAATAGCCAAATACTGTGATTAAGGCTGAAGCCATCTTAATATCCGACGCAAAATGGACCCAACATATTTCAGTTATATACATTAAATGACATTTCAGTTGGAGTTGATTTGCGAGTCTCCCTCAGTGACTGTATATGGCCTCCCTCCTGTGAGGAGATAGAAAGTTTTATTAAGGGTGCCAGGCATTCTGGAGTGATGGTCCGGAGGATCTGCCGATATCCTGCATTAAACAAGATATTTCTGCATGGGCCATTTTTCTCCAGCCAGTGTTCCAATACTGTTATGCACATGGGACAATACCATTCTTTTGAAAAGGAAGTATAGTGGTACCTTTTTATATAAAAAGGGTCCCTAAAACCTCTCCTGCCAGCTTTCAGCATTAATGGATGCAATTGGGAAACTGTTTGCCAAGAATATTCTCCTGCATCTTCAGGAGTGGGCTTTTGGGAATCGGCACTCAGGCTTGAATTTGGACTTCTTTCTACCTATGTGTTTGCCGTGGCAGCAAGCTTAAGATGGGGGTAATAGCTTATTGAATTATGATTCAAGCTCCATAAGGGCTGCATTAAAACATGATTTTTTTCTTTCTGTTTAATGAAGAGAAGCGCTGTTTTTAAGAATCATGCGAAAGCATTAGATTTATTTGGAATTGGGTAAAGCGAAGCAAGTCCCCTCGCAAAGCCAATTTTGAAAAACTTGTTTAACAATTAATTTATGAAATGAGTCGTCCAAGAGATATTATTTCGTGTTCACGGCACATCAAGAACGACATAATAGTGGATATTAGCACATGTAAAAAACCACAACCATATGTCCTATGATACCTTCCCCGTGGTGTGCGCAGAACTATTTTGCTATTAAGGCTGAACCTGCTCCCTTTACGAATTTTAACAGGAGCATGGGAGGGATTAGTTAGGGAAGAGAGAATTTGTGACCTTTGCAGGAAGCCTGTTCAAGATCTAAACCGCATTTTGTTTGGTCTCTCTTACATTCATCACCACGTCAACTGTTAAGACCTGTGTTCCTAAAATATAATATTTCCTCGGAAGTGGAGGTTCGGAATGGTCTTTTGGCCTCACTCTCGGAAATAGTTCAAAACTTTTTATCTTTTAAAAAAAAAATGTATACTTTTTTTTTTTTTTTTAACAGGGCTTTTTTTTTTTTCATTGTATTGCTCTTTCTGAATATGGTCACCTAGGGTAGTAAGATTTGCACAGTTTAAGTAGATTGCTGCATTTACATTGCCTAATGCTGATAGCACGGATCTATACTGAGGTACTGTATCAGAATTGCACTTTTGTCCCTATTACATTCATTGCATTGGTCAGATTCTGCACTTTTTGATAAACCAAGGTCCTTTTATATATACGTAGAGCATGTTTGGACATTGATTGGTTTTGCCATGTACCTTATTATGTCATAAATATTTGTGGGATTGGTCAGGTCTGAATTTTTCCACAATCTAATAGCGTATTGGCACACTTTTACTCCAAGGTCTCCTTATATTTATGAAATGTTTGTATATTGTTTCTTTCTTATGTATTTAACTTGTATATTATCATTTGTGAGATTTGCACAATGGCTGTTCTTGGCATGTGTTTAATTTTGTTTAGTACGAATTATGGGATTTGGTCTTTTCGACCTTTCTGTCTTTTTTTTACGTTGACCTCTTTGGGTTTCAAATCATAATAAAACTTTTTGACTTTTTATTTATTTTGTAGTATGAGCTCTGGATTGTAATATGTAAAGCCTATTGGTTGTGCAATGCGTATGCCACATGTCCACAAGACCCAAGGTCTCCACAAATTGGTGTAACGGTGCATATTCCTCTTCTATTGCACCTACATGATCTGTCTGCAGCATCTGAGCTAGCTAAGATCGCAATCTCCCTCCCCCTCAACCATCAGCAGCCACTTAACCACCTGCACCAAAAGAGGTCCAAGTCTTTCAAGAACCACCAATGTTATGTTAATTAATGGTTCTTATAAAGCGCAACAGACCACTACCAGGACTTTCCTGGCACTAAAGCTACAACAACAGAGGCCGTAGAATAACTAAAATCTTAAAATAACCATGTTTTTAACAGTTTCTTGAAAACTATAACATTCTGGCGGGAATTAATTTGGTTTGGCAACATGTTCCAATGGCGTGGAGTTAGTTAAGAGAGAGAGTGGCCTACACTGCCTGCTGTTTGAATGCGACGGGGATATGTCATTGCTGTGTTGAAGATTCTGAGGCTCCTAACCGGATGATAAAATCTTATTCAAGAATGGAGATAGACCGGTCTTACCCCATAAAAACCTCTATGAACATGGCAGAGAAATTTGAAAAGGCAGATTTTTCTGATGGGTTGCCAAGATAAGGATTTTAAAGTTAGTTATGAGGGTGAACCATAGCGAACACTTCATACAAGGTGACCTGCCATATTCTGAATCACCTCTTCCGTCTAGTCAAGGGTGCCTCGTTGGTGGCAATCCGGAAAGCATTGCCATAGTCTAAACGACTAGTTATGAGGGCTTGAGTAATTCATTTTCTACAATTGAGGGGAAGCCAAGAAAATGCTTTCCTGAGCAGGTGGAACATGCCAAAACAGGAGCCACAGATTGATTTAACCTGGTCAGCTATCAAAAGCTTTTCCTCTAAAAGAATGCCAATATTTACCACCTGTTTTGTGCCAGGAGCAGTCTCCGCTCACTAGGCCTTCAGTCTTTTGACCAGATCTCCTTAGCTTTGCCAAATGATGGAATCTGTCTTTCCCCATTTATCTGGAAAGATTTCAGTTTCATCCAAAAGGCCACCTTCTGCATACAATTAGAAAACCTCGGTTCCGTTGCCTCATAATCTTGCCCAAATAAATTGGAGTATCATCTGCGTAAGTCAGGCTCTCGCTTCCAAATGATTCCACAATCTTTTTAAAAGGGGCCACATGTATATTGAAACGTATGGGACTCAGTATTGACTCCATGGGAACCCCACAATTGTTTGGGACACTTTTCGATTTTAAAAGATGGATAGAGATTACTTGGGTCCTATCTTTAAGAAAGTTCCTCAGCCAGTCGCTGCCTGAGCATGTGCCCTGATGTCAGTCTCTGAATGAGAACTGCAAGTGACACTGAGTGGAGTGCTGCTGAAGGATCCAGCAGCATCGGCATCCCCAATCTGCCTTCATCCAAACAGATCCCAATTATATCGGTAGCAGCCAGAAGATCTTTTTCTGTGCAATGGGCAGCTCTAAACCCAGACTGCAAGGAGTCAAAAACATGATGGTTTAATCAAACAAATAATTTGTAAAGCGCACTACACACCCGCAAGGGTTTCAAGGCGCTGAGGGAAGGGAGAGGGGGGGAGCTGTTGCTACTGGTCGAACAGCAAGGTCTTGAGTTGGTTCTCTAAGTATTTTGAGAGTTATTTATTCCGTTTCACCATGATCTTGCTAAGAAACGGTAGTGAAATCAGACGAAGTTAGCAAAAATAGTCCGATCTGCTGTAGGTTTTATTTTAAAATGAGTGAGACGGATGCCAGCTTCCAAGCTTTTGGCACCTTAGCCATTTACACGGATAGGTTAAACAAATCTGTGAAATAAGGCACCTGTAATGGTGACAAGGAGGCAAATATATAAACTGAGCAGGATCTTCTGGTGACCCTGATTTAACTGCAAGTAATGTCGTTTTTATCTCCTCCAGGGTAATCGGTCAAACTTTCCCAGTTTACCTGGGGCATCTGGAGGAGAGACTTGATATCTTAAAGTATCTTGTAGGTGTTCTTTTTGCAGGGCAAAGGGCCACATGTATGTACCTTTTTGTAAGGTCGCAAACTGCCTGATTTGGAGAATCGGGCCATTTGTGACCCGAAAAAAAGGCTTTCTCAAACCCTACTTTGCGATTCGGTAACCTATTACCAAAACACCAAATGGGTTTGCGATTCGCTATTAGGAAGGGACGTGTTTAGGGCGTCCCTTCCTAATACAAAATCACATCGGAATGTTTTGTGACCGAAATGCGGTAGCAAAACATTCGCATTTTACCACCTGCTTCAAGTAGGTGGTAACCCATTCACAAATGGTAAGTGGTCCCCAAGGAACTCCTTTTCCTATGTGAATTTATGCAAAAACCTTTAAGAGCAGGCAATGGTCCCACCGACCACTGCCTACTCTTAAAAAATGAAAAGAAAATGTAATTTTCTTTGCTAAACACAACCTGTTTTTTCTTTAAGGAAAATGGCTGCAAAAAATCTCCGCGATACTAGCTTTTCGTAGGAGGTCGCATGTTGCGACCTACCTCATTAATATTGAGGTAGGCCGATTTGCAACCCTTCCTTCCTCCCCCTATGATTCGCTATATAAATCTGTTTCATACATTTGTAATAGGATTACTTAATTGCAGTTTGCAGAAAATCGCAATTAGGTAATGGCTATTACAAATGTTGATACATGTGGCCCAAAATCCTCATGTAACATTGTAATTTTCTCACAAAAATAATTTGAGAGAATCACAAGTCCTGGGAGGTGGGGATCGAAGTCCTGCAGGCATCCGGCTCTATAAATTTATTCAAAAGTCTTAAAAACGTTTTTGGCAGATTTGCCAGTCTTCTCAATCTTAACTGCCAAGAAACTCGTGCGCGCCTCCCTTAGATGCCTATGATAGATTGGAAGTCCTATCCTAGTCAGATTGTAGTCCAGGCGGAAGGTACACCGACTCCAAGGTGAGACCTTCTCCACAGCATGTCCCTGTCGTAGCCGAGGCTTCGAAAAAATCTACTCGCCCACTTGCTATGGCACGTCTGTCATCAGGATGAGCTATTTTTAGGAACTACTAGCCCAGTCTGGCGAGAGACTCAAGCTGACAAAAAACAGGTGTTTTTATATTGAGAAATTGAAAGAAAAACAGGCGCCCTTAAATCTTAATATATTGGCTCTGCATTCAAAGACCGCTTATGTCTTCTTACAAATTGCTCCTTACCTTATCTTGGAGATCGTGTTTACAAAATCCTTTAACTTTGCAGTCTGAGAAAGAAAATTAAAGGTGACGGTCAGACATTCGTGCTGTGTGAAATAAAAGCCTATAGGATGTCAGTTGTTTTCTAACCCAGTTAAATAGCTTATAAATGAACTCTATAAATATTTCAAAATGTATTTCAGTAGTTGGGTAAAATCTTTTTTTAATTCTGAAGCGTGATGGAAACAAATTATTTTAATAGGATCAAAACAAATCGGAACACTAGTTTGTACGCAATATATTTTTGTTAGTAAAATTGCAGTGGGAAAGTTTGTGGCCACTTCAATGGAAATATGTTGTCTGTGACAATGCACTACCAGCGCATGCTTTAGTAGATCTACTAATGGTGAGAAATCTTAAAAATGAAGTTAGAAACCTTAATGCACTCCACCCCCTGTGGAATATGCTATTGATGAAGCAAATGAGGCCATGTGTACCCAGTATGTGGGCTAGATTTTTATTATACATGGAGAAAAAGTTCAGTCTATTAAACGATGGAGTTTTTGTTGAGCAGACATGAAAGGGCTCTCCTATTTGATAAAGAAAATGGTCAATGATTCCTCTCTTGTGTTTCCCAGGCTGGTTATGAACTAAGATAATCACTTTAAGTCACTTGGTCTTTGAATCTGTAAGCTATTTAAGCTGTATACCATTCAGTATTATCGCCTTCTCCACCCTCTAGTTCTCATGGCTTGGTCAGTTGTAACAGTTAAAACGTCTGTGGCTGCTCTTGCACTACTGTCCAACAAACATCTAATATTGCCCCATCCCCCAAGTCTCCCCCAGTCACCCCAAATTGTGCCTACCTGTGCCACAGACTTGTAACTATTCGCATCCCAAATTCACAGGGTACATATTGCTCAATTTGTCCATTGGAAACTCTTACTTCAATTACTTAACAACTTTTTTTTATGCGCCCTGTAAACCTCCCTCCCTCACAGTTTCTGTATGTACCTATTTCCAGCTCCTCCTGGCCTCCCGCCCATTGATGTACTGCTGCACAGGTACCAGGACGCTTAGCAGGCCATGGGACACTAGCGCATTCCATTTCACCTTCCCTCCAAATAGCATTTGGGTTATAGCAAACACTGACTTCTTTCATGTGGAGTTCCTGCCCTAATCCTCTGGAGTATCCCGCATTGTTTCAGTTTGGCTTTCTCCATTTTCCATCCCTCTGCATATGGACCGAAAAGTGCATTCACCAGTATCCCCTCACCTGGCTCCTCTTGTCCAACTATCTGGATTCCATGATTTTGGGATGACCCGGTTTATTTTTAGGTCTCCCCTACGCAGCACGCATGCGCTGCATAGGCAAAAAGACCTTGTGCAATCGCTTCGACTTTTCAGCCGAAAATGTGCACGCCTTCCATTTCCTTCAATGGCAACGCGTGCATATGTGGCGATTGCCTTGCGGGAGCGAGCTTGACACCATATGTTTGTAATTAACTTACAAACATATGGTGCTCCTGCAAGGGAACCGCTTTGTGTGCTGTCGTACTTCCCCCCCCCCCCCCCCACCCCTCAGACTTTTAGCGCGAGGCACGCACGCTTGTTTTTCTTGTTTCTTATATGGAATGGCAGTTCTTGCTCAGCTGTCTCTGAAGGATTACTTTGTAAACTATTTTAAATTTTGGGGGGTGGGGTTTAAACCGCTCTGCCCCCCCCCCCCCCCCAACCAGGTCTGGTTCTGAGATATTGGCCTCCTCCCCCCCAGGACCCCCCCCCCCCACCCCACCGGGTCTGGTCCTGAGATATTGTGTACTTTTTATTTACCCAGCTCGGTATGTATTCCGTGCAGTTCGCTGTCAGCCGTCCAGAACCCCTGACAGCTCAGTATGTGGAACCCCCCTCGCAGCGCCCCTTTGAAGTCTGAAAGCGGTGCTTCAGACGCTCCTTGTAAACGGGAAAGGCCGCGGCTTAATCTGAATTATGGCACCAAACGCCTCAGATCTGATGTATTAGAAACATTCCGAGCCGTCTTGCTTTGGCCACAGATTTCTTCACGCCTGTTAGTTGTTTTCAGAACAAGAGCTCTTCATGCGGGATCTTTCCCACCGTGACGTCATTGCTGTCTGCTTCAGTTTACCAATTTGGTATTTTTTCGTGTTCCCATTGGTTTCTGTCACCCCACAGACCGCTTCCACTGTTTACGCTAGAATTGTATTAATTTGGGGGGTTGAGCGTGGTGGTGGTGTTGGGGAGCATGTATGATCCGAGAGGTACCAACGAATAACTTCGACAGAGGAGCCAAGTTAATAAAAACAATAGGTGTCTTTAATCTGATTGAAGGCGTGAATGAAAGTTGTAACGAACTAGTGAGAGAAGGTGTAAAAAACACAGCTGCAACAGTACCACACTTTCACCGTCTCACTCACTTTCTCTTAATATCTCTCTCCTTCTCTCTCTCCTCTCTCTCTCTCTCCCTCTCTCCCTCTCTCCCTCTCTCCCTCTCTCCCTCTCTCCCTCTCTCCCTCTCTCCCTCTCTCCCTCTCTCTCTCTCTCTCTCTCTCTCTCTCTCCCTCTCTCTCTCTCCCTCCCTCTCTCTCTCCCTCCCTCTCTCTCTCCTTCCCTCTCTCTCTCCTTCCCTCTCTCTCTCTCCTTCCCTCTCTCTCTCCTTCCCTCTCTCTCTCTCCTTCCCTCTCTCTCTCCCTCCCTCTCTCTCTCCTTCCCTCTCTCTCTCCTTCCCTCTCTCTCTCTCCTTCCCTCTCTCTCTCTCTCCTTCCCTCTCTCTCTCTCCTTCCCTCTCTCTCTCTCCTTCCCTCTCTCTCTCTCCTTCCCTCTCTCTCTCTCCTTCCCTCTCTCTCTCTCTCCTTCCCTCTCTCTCTCTCTCCTTCCCTCTCTCTCTCTCCTTCCCTCTCTCTCTCTCCTTCCCTCTCTCT